>NC_064860.1:93240814-93930814 GCF_024139225.1 Suncus etruscus | reverse complement strand
GAATGAGAAGGAAGAACTGGCTGGTTGCATGTTGACTGGAGGAGACGAAATAGATATGAAGACAAAACAAAATCAAGCAACTGGTGGGCAGTAATAGTGGCCACAGATCAGGGGTGGTGTGCAGGAGGTGACAGTGGACCCGGCCTTGGCGCTTTCTCCCATGGGTGGGCTTTCCTGTCTCTAGTCCCTCTGTCCTCCTGTTTCAAAGGCCACTTGAGGTTCCAGCTTTCTTGGGAATGTGAACCCCAGAGGCCCCTAGGTGACCAACAACAATGAGGCCCTAAGAAAACAGGTCACCTGAGCCGAGAGAGACGTCAGGAGAACCATCTTTGTGCTGGATTGGTCTTTTGTTCTGAGAACAGTGACTCTGTACGCTGGGCCTGAGGGAAACACTGGCCCCTTTCTAGAGTGGACAGTGTTGGGCAGCAGCTACCGAAAGGGCAGCCGTGAGAGCGAAACGAGGCGTGTCACAAGCCAGATTGTTGCAGGTCTGAGAGTCTGCACTGCAGGAGCAAAGTACAAGTGCCCTCGGAAGGACAAGCCACGCAGTACTGGTGGAAGGTCGGAGGGATCTGATTGGTGGGAAGTGACAACACTAGAAGACTTGTGGGGGATCTGATTGGTGGAGAACGACAGAGAATGAGGACCTGGGGAATCTGATCAATGGGCAGCTACTGAGAGAGGATGCAGCCAGCCAGCCCGGCAGTTGTCAGGAGCCGAGATGCCCTGGGTGAGAAGCTGGGTGAGAAGTCCTAGAGGATCTTCGAGTGTTCAGTGCTGGTGCTGGATCCTGTGGAGGCGACGTCCACGAAGTGAGTCACGTATCCCCCCATTCCAATTTATCTGGAGGTTGGGTCCCCCTCTGGCCACGATGGGAGGGTAAAAATTCTTAGAGTGGGACTAGAGAGACAGCGTGGTGGGGAGGGCACTTGCCTTGCGCATGGCCAACTGGGTTCATCCTCCACTCTGCATATGATTTTCCAAGCTCTGTCCGGAGGGATCCCTGAATGCAGAGTCAGGAATAAGCCCTGTACGTCACCCATGGTAGTCCCCAAAGAAAAAAAACTTTCTAGTGCAGGGCTGAAGTGATAGTACAGTAGGTAGAGCATTGCTTTGCACCCAGCCAACCTGGTTCTATACCCATCACCACACAGGGTCCTTCAAGCCCCCTTAAAATTGACCTCTGGGCCAGGAGTATCCCCCGAGTGCCTCCAATGTGACCCAAAAACTCAAAAACTTAAGAAAAATAAAGAGTGACTTCTGAGAGCAGAGCCAAGAATAAGCCTTGAGCACCGAGACAGGTAGGCCCAGGCACTCCATTTCTGCAAAAGATACTAAGAGTAAGTAGGTGAGTTGAGAAAAGGAGGAGCAGAAAGGAGAGAGTAATGGAGAGAGAAATGATAGAAGGACAGGAAGAATGAGAAACTTAGATGCTCAGGGTAAGCAGAGGTGAATTCAACCAGCTCTATTGTCACCTGGTCCCACCCAACATCTGGGTGGGTTATTGCATCTGGGTCCTAGGGGATGTAGACGCAGCCTGCCCATAGTCACATTGTCCCTGGGTGAGGAGGGTTTCATGCCTCTGTGAGGCCATGGTAACATGCGACTTGGCCTTTGCTGGGATCAGTGACAGATCAGCTTCCAAAAACCAAAGGTTAGGGTATTGGAGGGTCAGGAGAGAGTCTTTTGGAGAATGACTCAAATACGGGGGTGCATTTGTCACTTCACTTTGGAGTTTTACTGTGTTTTGCTCACTTGGTATTCAAGAGGCGAATTCCCACAGAAATGTGGGTGATGCTCTTTATGCTCTTTAAAACAAGAGCATAAAGAGCATGTTGGGGACACCAGATGTAAACCAGGAGACCCTTCACAAATTGTCATGATCATGTCAAGTTCCAGATGGTCACTAGCAGTTGGGATCCTAGGACTTGTGTTGGGAATATCTGTATCTGCCTGCGAGGGAATTCTGCCTGTGTGGGACTTCTAGGAAGTTGGCCATGTTCACCACCCAACACACACAGGCAGCACCTGCACAGAGGGTGGCTGTTTCTTTTTGAGAAAGGCCTTTGTAGGTAGCAGGAGCTACTGGCTCAGCTCAAGGATGCTAGGGACAATCCAAGAATTGGAAGCCTAGCCCTGACACTTAGCAGATATAAGTCACAGCATCTTTCTGTGCTCCAATTCTCACAACTGCAAAATGCGATCACATCTTCATTCCTGGGATCTTGAGACTGTGAAGTGATTAAATATAGGCAAATTCCAGAGTCCGCTCATGTCATCTGCTATTCTTGATGCTGATGAGTTACCGCCCTCAGTGATGTTGATAATGTTGCTTAGGACCAGGGGAATGACCAGAATGGCCTGAGGGCCTGGCCTGTTGCCTGATAGTTAAGGAGACACAGGTCAGAACATTGAGCATCAGTAACCCAGATCTGCTTGCCAAGAGAGAACCTTGCATGCTGTGGAGAGAAGGTTCCATGGCCCAGACATCATTAAGAAGAGAATAGAGAGGCATGTTTCACCTTAGGGAGAGAGGGGTGCTATTATTTAGATGGATATTTTTTTGCTAACAGTTTTATTGCTCAAGACTTGGCCATTACTGAATTACTCTGCCATTCCTAGAGGAAAATCATCACTTCTCTACCATTGCTCAAGATTAGGGGTGCCTAGAGGGAAATTTAGGGTATCTGGTTTTCATCCCTTGGACTGGGGATGCAGCCCAGCAGTAGAGCACAGACCTTGTATTTGCAAAGCTCTAGATTCAGGGCCCCAGCCTGTATGCACCACAGCAATTGCATATGTGACCATGGTGGGCCCCACAGCTGCATCCTTTAAAAATTAAACTAGGGAGCCCGGAGAGATAGCACAGCGGCGTTTGCCTTGCAAGCAGCCGATCCAGGACCAAAGGTAGTTGGTTCGAATCCCAGTGTCCCATATGGTCCCCAGTGCCTGCCGGGAGCTATTTCTGAGCAGGCAGCCAGGAGTAACACCTGAGCAACGCCGGGTGTGCCCCCCCCCCCAAAAAAAATTAAACTAGGACTTAAGAGTATTCAAAGTTTCGCCATTGGGATAAAAAGAAAGTGTTGGGTAATAAAGGTGCTTGTCTTATACATGGACAAATCTGAGAAAGGAGTGATTCCTGAGTACAGATTGGGGAGGAAGCCCTGAACCTCACTGAACCTGGCCCAAACTCCCCCCCCCCCCCACACGAGTCTCATCAGGAAGTTGGGTAGAGAAGAATCGCTGTTAGGAATGATTCTGCCACCCAGAGGAGCAAACATTCTATCCTGATTTCATGTGCCTCATGAAAAGGACAGAAAGTTAAGCATGTTTAACAGGGCCGTGATCCCCAAAGTCACAAGGGGGGGGCACCCCCACCATCATAATAAAGCAGATTTTTTTGCCCAGAGTCAGGCCGAGTAAAACAACGGTGTTGCTGACTAATGAAACCCACCCAGCCACGTGAGAAGGCTGCCGAGTGTCTCCTGGGGGTGTCCCAGTTCACACGCGCGTGGCCCCAAAAGCCCTTGCACAGATGCAGGGGGGCTCCAGGGATGGAATTACCTAGCAATCCCCAAACCAAACCAAACAGAGCCGGCCAGTAAACCCTGACTAACAAGCCCATAGAGCCGGCCCCGATTTGCACAGGGCTCCCTGGCTGACCCCCTGTGCAGATTACAGCGCCATAAAGAGGTGCCTGTGAAAGTCACCCGCTGAGCATCAGCCCCAAGGCCAGGGCCTGCCAATTCCCTGCCTGGATCTGATTTCAGGCCCAGCAGGAGGGAAGGGGGCCCTGCAGAAGGCAGGCCTTCTGGAAGCTTCTACCCATCTCATCCATCCCTGCCAGATCCTTCCCAGTGAAATCTAGAGTGAGCATCATGGAACGTTTCTATGGTTGATCTTTCACCCTCTAGAAATTTAGAAATTTGGAGGTTGCTTCTTTCAGATTCCTGGGACTGTGCCAGGAAAATGTCACTGTGAGGTACTGGCACTTGGTTGGAATTTGCAGCGCCTAGCTCGCAGTTTGGCAAGCCCAGGGGCACCCGGGTCCTCAGCCCACTGGGGGTTCCACTCCAAGAATCTCCATGTCTTGGGTTTGCGGTTGAGTCTGGCGTTCACTCCCCACCCAGGTATGGCCCATGCCTACTCCCTACCATTGGCCACTGGAAACCTCCCTCCTTGAGCCTGCTCTGAATCTGGGGACCCCCACACTACAGTGTGAAGTGAGGATGGACCATGTGTGCAGCTAAGCATATGCTCCATACTCTGGGGACAGATGCCAACTTTTAGGTTTTTTATTTTTGTGGGGAGTGTTATTTTATTTTGATTTGGGGGGGGCACACCTGGCAGTGTTTAGGGGTTACTCCTGGCTCTGCACTTAGGAATTACTCCTGCTGGAATTTAGGGAATCATACAGGATGCCTGGGATTGCACTGCTCCATTCATAGCAAGTGCCCTACCCAATCTGGCTCCAGGTGCCAAATTTTAAAGTAAGTTGACTTAAGAACTGGAAACTGGAAGTGACAGTTCCTATCACACAAATCCTATCTTAGGGATGATTTTGTTTGGTTTGGGAGCTATATCCACCTGTTCTCAGGCTTACTCCTAGTGGTATTCAGGGGACCCTTCTGGAATGCCAAGCTTCAAACTTGGGTCCGCTACATGCAAGGCAAGCACCCTACCCACATACTATCTCTTTGGACCTCTTAGGGCTGGTTTAATACTATAAGTGGCATTATTATACTTAGATAATCTTAATAAAACTTCACAGCACCATCACATTTCCTAGGCTCTCTTCTTTCAGCAATAAACAAGAGAAAGAATTGAGGATCAAATTGATGGGTTGTTGGCTCCAAATGGCAGTTGATTCATCCAATGGCTTGTTGGAGCCTTGATACAGTGTCCAATCCCAGGCTGATTCTTTTGAGGAAGAATGGAGAGGGTGTGTTGGTAAAGAGGGGAGCTTGTGTGTAGTAAACAGGCTCTTCCTGTCCAGCCATTGAGATGAGCATTTCCTACTGTCTCATGGTTCAAAGCATAGAGAGGTCATTGTGTTAACTCTCTCTATTTGCCTTCTGTGGGCTCAAGGGCAGTGGTACTGTGGTACTGTCATGCTCACCCTTAGTCTAGGGTAACCCCAAGGACAATGTGGCCTTGGTTTGAAGTGGTGAGTGTACTGAAAGAACCTCCTTCTCTAAGGGGGTCCTGAGCAGGATAATCTCTTTCCTCACACACACATGCACACACAAACATGGGCATCGATCTCTTGGTCTAACTCAACCTCTACATATTCCATTTGGACCTGGCAACCTGGAGCTTCCTGGATAAGCCAAGGCCCTACTCACTGGTATTTCCTCTCTAATGTCTCAGTGTTGGTGCAGAGAGGTGAGGGTCTGTGCACAGAACCAGAGCTCAGAAGGAGCAGATCTGGAGCTTTCAATGTGGGGTGCAGCTCCTACATACCACTCCAGCCTCCCTCACAGACCCATAGTGCAATTTCTCCCTGGGATAGAGGTACATGGCATTCCAGAAATTTCAGGCTCAACCCAAGACAATGTTTTGTGTATTCAGAGTAGCTAAGGAGGTTAGTTTTGGGAAGAGAAGAGGTGGAGACAGAAGGAAAACTCGTCTCTTTTTTCACAAAAGTCTTTCACCAAGAGCACTGTAATAAAGAGCTGAATGATTAAGTCTCCACAGTCCCTGTGCCCCCTTCCTCCCCCACAAAGCGACAGTGGAACCAGCCCCCATTAAGGAAGCCCTTGAATTAAATGCTCTGGAATATGCGAACAGACATAAATCAGCCTTTCGAAGGCAACATTCTTCAATGTCCATGAATCTGCGGTCGGCTCCCCCAAACATGCGGGGGCCCCTCCGGACTTCTCTATCTCTTAATTGAAGCGGTGTGCCTTGGAGAATTATTGCTCTCCCTCTGTCCACTTTCCCTTCCAAAGGAGGAGGTGGGGGATTTGCAAAAACAAACAGAGGGAAAAAGAAACTGGATTCAATTTCTAGGCAAAGGCCTTCCCTGAGCACGTCTGGATGGGCTCACACCCTCTCTGGAGGCAGGACCAGCTTCTGGGACCTGACCCCCCTGGTGGCTGGTGGGTACAAGCTGTTGAGCTCTCTCCCCTGCTGACTTTGAGGTATGATGTCGCTGATGAAATCCAGGACCACGGATTCAATTCACAGTGGGCTGAAGGGTAGATGCTCTGGAAAATGTAGCCTGGGCATCTTTCATGTCCCCCCCCCCCCACTTTTTTTTTTCTCTCTTTCATCCCAACCTTCACACTCCCGGGAGCTTAGAGTTCCTAGTCAGGTCAGGGGTTGAAGCGCCTCCTTCTTCCTGCTGGCAGACAGATGTCTTCCGGCTGCTGGTCCAGCCCTGAACCCTCTGATTTATAATCTTGAACCCAGTGATTGGGGCCTGCAGAGGCCAGACCATCACCTAACTGTTGGAATTAATTCAGAAGGGAACTGTGGGTACCTGGGTGAAACAGGCCACTTCATCCAAGTTGGAGGAAGTGATTGTGTGAAGAAGAACATGAGTTTGCATATGGCAGCCTGCTGGTGTAGCCCATTTGGAAAATGGCAGCCTACTGGTATAGCCCACTTGAAAGATGGCAGCCTACTGGTGTGGCCCATTTGTAAGATGGTGGCCTACTGGTGTGACCCATTTGGAAAGGATCAGATTGAGGCCGTCTAAATCATGCAGAGCTGTTGCATGAAATGTCTCTCCCAATAAAATAGGAAAAAGCCTAGAAGAATGGGGGTAGTGCTGGGGGAAACCCCTGGAGAGCTACTTGGATAGAAGTGTCACTGTGTCTGGTTCCACTGAAACACAAAAAGGAAAGGACTAAAATATTGCTTTAATGCTAGAGAGGAGCAGAGATATGGTTCAAGTAGGAGATTCCATCCTTGTATGTGTGAGACTCTGAATTTGATTTTTTTGGAGCCACATGGCCAATGAACATCTCCAGGTTCAACTCTGTGGCCCCTTGAACTATCAGAAATGGCCCCTATAATAATAAAAATATGATTTTGTGTTGTCACAATTTTATTTGTCTTCCAAAGACCTCTTAAGTTTTCAATTAAAATATATTATATTTATGTCTGCTTAACAAATGCTTTGAAAGTAACTGCTCTCAGCTACAGAGCTTCACAAATATAACTCACTTCTTCCTCTCAACAATCCTGACATGAGTACTATGATCTTCATCCACCAATCATCAAACATGACATTGCTGGTCATGTTATTAATTTCCGGTTTGTGTCAACATTCCTGCAACTGACTGCTTGAACTCTTTCATGCCTACTTACCTGTCTCCTAATAAGTGTAGGGACCATTTGGGGATAGAAATGATAGGATGGGAATAAAATGAAGCAACCAGACATAATCCAAGTTCTCTGTACATTTTTCAGACATGAATGGTTTCAGGTTTCACTGATTTTCAAAATAATCTTAGGGACTCTAGACTAAATGCAACTAAAATGGCAGAAAAGAATCACAGAAAACACGCTCAGCTTTGAGAAGGAGCTTGTTCGTGTTTTGTTTTGTTTTGTTTTGGAGTCACACCTCAGGTGCTCAGGACTTACTCCTGGTGGTGCTTGGGAGACCATATGGGATGGTGGGTTGGCTCCTTTCAGGGCAAATGCTTTACCTTCATATTATCACTCTGGCTATGAGGCTAGTCTTGACCACTAGTGACCAATATCTTTCATAACCAAGCACTGACTCATGGCTGCTCGGAACCTACCTGGTACTTTTCTCCATTCTCCAGGGTCCAGAGCAGCAGAGGGACAAGGAGACTTTGTGACAGGGCCAACACAAAGCACAGTTTTTGCATAAAGCCATGGTGCTATGTAAGGTGAGGACTGCATGTGTGCTATGTTTCCTTATCCTTACAGAGCACTCTTGGAGTGTGGTGGGGGCTCACACATTCTTCAGGGTGTTCTGCCCAATCCCATTGTGAGATTCTCTCCCCTCACCCAATTTGTCTCTGCCGTCATTGAGTTGGTTGGTTGATAAGCAGAGTGGAAACATTTACACCATGGAAATGGGCAGAGGCAGCTTCAGGGCTATTTTGCCATCCCTAGAGCCCATGGGTTACTCCACCACCAGGAAAAGAAGTCAGAAATTCAGTGGGACTTCCCATCAAGGAAGAAACAAAAGCAGTGTTGATTGGGGTGGTGGAAGCCCTCTTTCTCTAAGGTGAATGCAAGGTTGGCTCTGACCAACTGGTGGCTTCAGTGTTCAAGGTGGTACCAAAGAGCCAGTGGGGGAGAGTGTGTGTGACTGTCAGACGCTCTTAGCAGTGACAGCCTTGTGCCCCCTGCAGGCTCTTGCTGGGAACCAGACCCTGCACTTCATCTCCCTTCCCCAAGAACACTGTGTGGCTGCTCTGTCACTTACATCAACCATAGAAAGATACTGATGCTACAAACATGGTTCTTTGTCTCCATTTGATTGACTTCAGACAATGCCCAGATGTAATTTACCATTCTGGAAAATTCAAATTGTGATTAAGGCGTGGGCAGGACTGCTTCCTCTCTGGAGGTCCTAGAGATGAATCGACCTCTTTGCCTTTCCCAACCACCAAGGTTCACCAGCACTTTTGGTTTATAGCTTTATCCATTGCCCCTGAATCTTGCAATAGCCAAGTCTTTAAATTTTTTAACTTACTTTATTTAAACATGGTGGCTACAAGGTTGTTCATAATTCTATCCAGCTTTTTTCACAATTACAAAGTTGTTTGTGCTTGAGTTTCAGTCATACAATGTCCAACACTCTCTCCAGTGCACATTTCCTGTCACCAATATCCCAGTTTCCCTCCTGCACTCTCCCCTGCCTGCCTCTGGGATAAAGATTTCTCTCTCTCTCTCTCTCTCTCTCTCTCTCTCTCTCTCTCTCTCTCTCGCTCGCTCCCCTTCTAGACACCATCGTTTACAATCTTGTTTCTAAAGAGGTACTATGCATATCACTTTATCTCCTTCAGCACCCAATTCTTGTCCAGAGTGATCACTCCCAATTCCCACTGTCCTAGTGCTCCCTTTTCTGCCCTCTCTGCACTCAACCTGCTCTTTGTGACAAGCTTCCTCCCATGGACTGGTCATCCAGGCCCTCATCTCTATTGTCTCTGGATATTATTACCATACTGTCTTTTTTTTAATGTCCTACAAATGTGCAACAGCCAATTCTAACTTGCAGGACACTGCTCTGACTCTAATGCTCTGCATATCTTTGTGTGTTAAGGACCCCTGTGCTGACATTTCACCCACCCAGATGACTCACAAGAAATTTCTTTCCGGGGCCGGTGAGGTGGCACTAGAGGTGTCTGCCTTGCAAGCGCTAGCCAAGGAAGGACCGTGACCGTGGTTTGATCCCCTGGTGTCCCATATGGTCCCCTCAAGCCAGGGGTAATTTCTGAGTGCTTAGCCAGGAATAACCCCTGAGCATCAAATGGGTGTGGCCCCCCAAAAAAAAACAAAACAAAAAAAACAAAAGAAATTTCTTTCCATGGGACAATCTTTGAGACAACTAATGCTCCTTGCTGTGTAACTATCACAGTCATATGTCCCTTCCTCGTGGGGTGGAAAATCATTTTTTTTTTTTGGTTTTTGGGCCACACCCGGTGGTGCTCAGGGGTTACTCTTGGCTATCTGCTCAGAAATAGCTCCCGGCAGGCACGGGGGACCATATGGGACACCGGGATTCGAACCAACCACCTTTGGTCTTGGATCGGCTGTTTGCAAGGCAAACGCGGCTGTGCTATCTCTCCGGGCCCGGAAAATCATTTTTTCAATCACAGCAACACACATCACTGTAAAAATCTTCGAAAAGATTATAAAATAATCTAAATCTTTTTTTTGGTTTTTGGGTCATACCTGGCAGCGCTCAGGGGTTACTCCTGGCTCTATGCTCAGAAATCGCTCCTGGCAGGCTTAGGGGACCATATGGGATGCCGGGATTCGAACCACTGACCTTCTTATTGCAAGGCAAACGCCTTACCTCCATGCTATCTCTCGGTCCCTAAATCTTTTTTTAATTAACAATGTCGATCACCCTTAGCTTTCATGAAAACCAAAGAGATGCAGGTTGGGTCCTGTATATGGTCCCAAATCTGGGAATGGCATCTCCTAGGATTGTCCCAGCAACCAAGATTAGAGGTGCCAAGGTGTGCCTAGAATTCTCCAAGTGGTTCCCCCATCTACACTCCTTAAAATCACACCCCAACCTCACTCTACTGACACAGGGGTATCTGGAATTTTCTAGGCACATGGAAAAGAGCTCAGCACACAGTAACCATCCCTAATTTTTATGCCCAGCATGGAAGCTGGGCAGTAGCATCCATTCCACCCTGGATGCAAAGGTGGGACATTCTATTGACTTGGGAACCATGAACACCAAGATTTGGAGCTTAGGGGAGCTGACCTCAGCCTTCCAAAAATCCATAGGACAAAAGGAAGCCAGCTGGGGAGCATGGGCCAACCTCAAGAGACAAGGGCTTTTAGGGAGTCATCAAATGTCCTTCCCCCTAAGGGGATTCAGAATTGAATTTGTCTCTTGACAGCATAGCTTGCCTCCGATGTCTTTCTGGACTTGTTTCATGGCTCTGGATTAGATCTCAGAGGATGCCTCACAGAGGGAGACCCCAACTAGCCCCTGGCAGGCAGAACCCCTTTCGGTCTCCAGAACCCCATCAAAGGGCCCTGTGTGTCAAACGTCCCTCAAGGCAAGGCCGCCTCCCAAACCCCGGAGCCATCGTGCCAGCCAACATTTTCTAATAATCATTTCCTACATCAAATCAACAAGGGGAACGAATTCCTCTTTAAGCTCATGTCTGGTTGATTACATTTCTCCTTGACAGAATCGCCAGTGACGGCCCTTGCGGCGGGCCAGACTGTAGCGATTGCAAAGCTCTGATTAATGGGGTAAGACAGATTGTTGATATTCATGGAATTCGATCGTCTAACCTCAGAACCATGTTTACAGCACATGGACTGCCTTGTTTTCTTCTGCGGGGTTATTAGCAGTGAGTTTCGGAGCAGGAAAACGAGGCCAACAGGCTGAGTTGGGGGAGCCTAAACCAGACCATGATTGTATGGAGTGATGGAGGATGTAAACCCCCCAAATAATACATAGATATATTCCCGCGGTGATTGTTTTCCTTTAGTACCTGCCACAGGACATCATGCAAACACTTAGAGTTCTCTGTCATTATCTTTTCATAACGACGGAGTTGTTTCTCATCAGAACAACTGACCTGTGTATCTCAAGCTATTTATTTTCCCTCGAATTCTCTTATTTAAAAATTAAAAAAAGGAGGTGGGGTGGGTAGAACAGCAAGGAGAGCACTTAATCTTGCACAAAGCAGACTAAGGTTCAATCTTCAGTATCCCATATGGTTCCCTAAGCACCCACTAGGAGTGATTCCTGAGTACAGAGACAGGAGTAAGCCCTGAACATCACCAGGTATGGTCCAAAAAACAAGAGAGAGAGAGAGAGAGAGAGAGAGAGAGAGAGAGAGAGAGAGAGAGAGAGAGAGAGAAAAGAGAGAGAGACAGGCTAGAGTAATAGTACAGCAGGTAGGACATTTGCCTTGCATGCAGCAAACCTGGGTTTGATCCCTGGCATCCCATAAGGTTCCCTGAGCCTGGCAGGAGTGATTTCTGAGCACAGAACCAGGAATAAACCCTGAGCACCACTGGGTATGGACCCAAAATAGAAAGAGACAGAGAACAGAGAGAGAGAGAGAGAGAGAGAGAGAGAGAGAGAGACAGAGAGAGAGACAGAGAGAGAGAGAGAGAGAGAGAGAGAGAGAGAGAGAGAGAGAGAGAGAGAGAGAGGAGCCCAGAGTGATAGTAGCAGATAGGGTTTTTGTCTTGCACACAGCTGACCTCTGTTCGATCTCTAGCATATCATATGGTTGCCATATGTAGTGATCCCTGAGTGTAGAGCCAAGAGTACTCCTGAGCACAGGGGAGTGTGGCCCCCCCCCCCAACAACCAAATAAAAAACGAAAGGACAGGGGCTGGGAAGACAAGAACAATGGGGGATCTTGTCAAAGAGTCTCCCTTGAAACCAATAATGTGTACTTGTATGTTGGTGCCCACATTTCAGGCCAGAAGGAGGTGCTCACTTCCACTCTCTTCATCTTGTCATGGCTTTGCAATCGGGCCACCTTATGGTTTGCCCCATCTTGCAGAGGAGCTAAAGGGAGAACAGCAGGAATGATTTAGCCCTGCATTAGCCATGAAGCCGGGGTGATTAGAATTCCCGGGTTGGCGGGCTCACCACAGAACTGCACTCTGGACCAAGCGGCTCTCAGCATGGGCCGCAGGACATGCCAAGTCTGCATCTCACACAATCTCTGTCTTCTCCCCAGTTTGGGAACAGGCCAGAGGTAATTTGTTCCTGAAAAACGAGCACAGACTGGGTAAGGGGATCATTTGAATATCTGGAAGATCAGAAAGCAAGCATTTCTTCAGAGGTTACTGAAAATTATTTGTAAAAGCCGAAGTGATGAGTAAATTATAAACTCAAGGTGACACGTGGGTTGGAAGCGATCCACCAGACAATGAGTGGAGCTGAGCGTTAGGGAGGGAAACGGGTCCTTTTTTCTGGAACATTCCACAAGTAGGGTTACATTTCAGAGTCAGAAAGAGGGAAGAAGGAGATGGAGGTAGAAATGGGGGGCTGTCTTTAGTTGGTGAGAACTTTATTTTTTGTTTTTTTTTGGGGGGGGGCACACCTCGTGATGCTCAGGAGTTACTCCTGGCTATGTGCTCAGAAATCGCTCCTGGCCATATGGGATGTGGGGGGTTCGAACCGCGGTTTGTCCTAGGCTAAAGCTGGCAAGGTAGACAGATGCCTTACCACTTGCACCACCGCTCTGGCCCCTAGTTGGTGAGAACTCTAATGGGGTGTGGGGGACCTGCACACATGCCAATGCTAATCCTGGAAGTGCCATACTATGATGCATCAGCGATACATCAGGAACCAACCAGTCAATGCACAAATATGCCATTGCAATAAATTTTGTATTTAGCAAGAGAATGAAACAACATGATCAAGCAGAGTGTAAATTTGTCTCTGTGCTTATCATCATCATCATCATCATCATCATCATCATCATCATCATTAAAGGACACCCCTGGCATTGCTCAAGGCTCACTCTGGCTCTATGCTCAGGGGCTATTGGTTGGAAACCATATACATTATTGGGGATCAAGCTGGCATTGGCTGCATGCTAGGTAAGCATCTTAACCTTTGTGCTAGCTTTCGTGCCCCCTACCTACCTCTTTGCTCCAGCCTATTTCTTATTGGGGTTCTCCTGGTGATCTACTGCTAAAAGTGTCCTGTGACACACATACTTCAATCCCACCATCCAAATGCATCCAATCTCTTCCTGCCCTTCAGGTATTCTTTTTCCCAGTGTGAAAATGAACCAGGAGAGTTAAACAGATAATTTCCCTTTCCAAATACATTTGCTGGATGGTTCAGCCATCCCCAAAGAGAATACTAATACTAATACTAATAATTAGGGGGCTGGAGTGGTGGTGCAGTGGTAGGGCATTTGCCTTGCACGAGGCTGACCTAAGATAGACTGCAGTTTGATCCCCCATATGGTCCCCCAAGCTAGGAGCAATTTCTGAGTGCATAGCCAGGAGTAACCCCTGAGCATCACCGTATGTGGCCCCAAAACAAAACAAAACAAAACAAAAATAATAATTAGAACAAAGGTTTCTACTTCCTTCATTGCATTTTCATGTATCAAAAGACTTAAAAGGATAATGGAAGAAATGCAAAGAAAATGAAAAACTATCAGTTTCTCTTTTGTGGGCAGAGAAAAGGTCTGTGTGAGGTGGTGATCTCAGAGAGAGGGATGTATGTGCAACAGGTCTAAGAAACTATGGAGCATTGGGAGGTTCATTCTAATCTCTCTTAGGGGAAATTACTTTCAATGGCTCTCCATCAACACAGAAGGTCCCTAAGAAGCCAGGAGAATGGGGGAGCTTGGAGGCTGAATGACAGGGGGCTGTGTAATAATTGAGTGGAATGGTTGAGGGTCTACCCTGAGCTCAGCATGGTAGGACCCAAGAGTTCTACAGAGATAGAGAGAAATAGAGGGCGAGGGTGGGATTTCACTATTTTTTTTCTGCTTTATTGTAAGTCCTGTGTGGATGGGATCCTCTTGGTTCTGACTGGTCCAGAAGGAGTAGCCCTTGCCTTCGTCAACTCTGGTCATCAGTCAGCCAACTCTGACAGATAGCCCCACTCTCTAACAAGCCTGTATAGTACAAGGTCAGCTCTCCTAAAACCCTTCAAGAAATATCCTCCTCTTTTTCCTCTCTTTGCCTGGATTACTCCTCGGGATGAAATGTATCAGGTTTAGAGGCTGTCTATCAACACTTCTCAACTGGGTTTTGAGGATGGGGAAGGGTCTGACCAGCATGGGGCCCTCGAAATACACAACTTGATGTCAGGTGGCTCAAAGTTCTTGATGTCATTCTATAGGCACATTTTCTGGTATGGAAATTAATAATAAACAAACATGTCTTGGCTGGCTTGTATTTTGTATGTTTTGAAAATAATATCCCCCCCACCCCGTCCTTCACATCTGTAGACTTTTTGGAAAGCATCTACATTCAGTTAGGAATTTGAACCATTTGAACCATGTGTTCCTAGCCACAGATAGCTTGAGAGATGGAAAACCAGATCCCAAAGCATATTTGTGCATTTCCCCCATTGACTCAAAGAATGGGAGTACATTCAAGATCACATGCGTAACAGGGTGTGAAAGGAAGCAGGGTTGTGATGTTTATCTCTGCATCTTCTCATTGGGGTTGATCCCAGGAAGTTCTTTGTCCTCCTTGGATTACCCCAAGCTGTGTTACTCCATCCTCTCCCCTAGAGTAACTAGAGTGAAGCTACATAGTGCAATTTTCTTTGGTGGTTTTTCTTTGGGGGTGCCATGTTGAGGGCTTACTCCCAACTCTATGTTCAGGGTTCACTCCTGGTGGTGGTTTGGGGACCACATTGACTGTTGGGGCTCTAGCCCCAGTGAGCCACATCTAAAACAAGTACCTTAACCCTGTTCTAGTTCCTGGACCCAAAGAGTAATTTGGAAGAGATGAGTGACTCCTTTGGAGAAGGTGAGATGATATCACCAGGTGGGATTCAGCGCACAATTTCACAGAGCACACTCAATTCTGAGTTGCCAAGTGGCACTCCCATGGGTATGATTATGATTTTAGTCTTGTCAGTGGTGATAGTTCCATTATTTTATTTATTTATTTATTTATTTATTTATTTATTTATTTATTTTTGGTTTCTGGGTCACACCTGGCAGCACTTAGGGGTTACTCCTGGCTCTATGCTCAGAAATCGCTCCTGGCAGGCTTGGGGGACCATATGGGATGCTGGGATTCGAACCACTGTCCTTCTGCATGGAAGGTAAACGCCCTACCTCCATGCTATCTCTCCGGCCCCCATTCTTTTATTTTTATGTTGCTTTGGTTTTTGTTTTGTGGGCTTTTTGGTTATTTTTTGCTTGTTTTGTTGTGTTGTGTTCTGGATTCTGCACCTAAGGTCTCCCACTTGAGAGAGATGACTTCTGCTGCTCAAGTCATAGCTTTAGCCCCTTAGTGACCATTTGGGGATGAAAGTCTGTGTGCAGATTTCTTATAAAAAAAAGTACCAGAGGGTCTGTTCCAGTTCTTAAATGTTGAGGATGCTTCATGTTGTATGGTAGTATTCTAGGTTCCCTTAAATGGAGACCTCCCTCCCATACATTCAAAGAAACTATTGGGACCAATTACTGACTTCATTACCCAGATATGGGGTCTCAGATAGCACAGTAGGGAAGGCATTTGCCTTGCACTTGGATAATTTAAGTTTGATCTCCAGAATTCCATATAGAACCTAGAGCACCACCAGGAGTGATCCCTGAGCAAAGAGCCAGGAGTAAGCCCTGAGGATGGTTGGTGTTGTCCCTACCAAATTACCCACGTGAGAGGAAATCGTGTGCAGAAGCAATAGTGTAAGAGCTTCTTAGACCGAAGACCAATCTGAGAGAAGGTTCTGGGCTCAAAGGGTGTGTGGTAGAGACAAGAGCTACTTCCTGAGCCTTGCTCCCAGGAGGATAGGCATCTCCGAAACCAGCATTTCATGCACGAGATACTGTCCTAAGGTCTCTGAATGGATCCTCCACTCCTGAAGTGCAATAGCCTCCACTGAGGCCAAGGTAGGAGTCAAGGGGTAGGATTTGCCAAAGGTCACATGCAGGCAGAAATAGAGCCAGATTTCCCAGGCAGAGGGACACAAGAGCCATAGTCTTTCACCCACCCCAAACTTATTGGCCATGAGACTCCCCCAAGGGGTGTGGCCTTTGGGCTCTCCTGATGCTCAGCATTGCAGAGAATCTCCTCATCATCTCCTTGCCTCTGGGAAGACTGAGTCAGAAAAAAGAGCCTCCTCTCTCTAGGGGACCCCGGAGGTGGATGACTGCACATGGAAGGGTTCCTTAGGTTGGCCTGCTAGCAGAGCCTCCAAAAGCAGCACTGATGGGGCAGCAGCCACCGAATATTTGGGGCTGATGTACCTGAAGAGAGCAGGAGATGTTCTTGGACTCCCATCAAAGTGCTCAGAAGTTTGCATCCAGAGGGTGGGGTGGCCCAGCCAGCTTTGAGATTCGAACTGGCCTCTGTGGATTATGAAGTTTATACACGCATGTGCTTGAGTGGTACAAGCACACACACAGATGTAGGATGCACACAGGTGTGAGCACAGGCACACAAAACATGCTTAGAGATGTGTGTACACAGATATTGCACAAACATGCTCATGTATAAGCACACACATTTACATTTGCAGTCCCAGAAGCTTCCCGGGACGTTAAAATGTAGTTGCAGCCAGGATGTCTTTGGAGCTCATTGGCCACTCACAAGGCCACTGAGCCCCCCTGGAAATGCGACCTCACCTACAGACTGAGCCACTCTGAAGGCAGTCTGGGAAATGCCCCTCCCAGACTCCACACAGATCCACCATCCTGGCTCCCTGGCTTCCTCACCACGCACACACCATCCCAGCATGCTCCTTGGTTTCACAAAATTTTGGAACACTGGAGATAAACATAAGGACCTTGGAACATGCTGCCTATTTTCTTACAATGAAATAATATGAAATTGTTGATAAGGTCTAGTTTGTGCCTCCAGGTCCACCCCAGGCAGGGAGGGTAGGGGGTGAGGGAGCCAACCTAATTTCCACTAGAGAAGACAGAATCCACAACCAGCTCCCCAGGTAAGGTATCCCTCCCCAACCTCAGGATATGCTGGCAAAACAAGCTCTGGGGTTGGAGTGAGAGCATAGCTGGCAGGGAGGGTGTTTACCTGTAGCCACTGATCCTGAATCCCATAAGGTCCCCTGAGCACCAGGAGTGATTTCTGAGCGCAGAGTCAGGAGTAACCACTGAGTACCACCTGGTGTGGCCTAAAATTAAAGAGCAAGTGGGGTCTTGGCCAGTTGGTTTGAAACACACCCTGGTAAGAGTGGGTTTGAAAAAGCAGCTTCTCTGGCCAGCAGAGAGAATGGGAGAGAGAGACAGACAGACTTAGCATTCACCACAGTAACCTGTCCACCTGTCAGACTTTTCTGTTGGGATACCCTGAGAAGAATTAAAGGTGGGACACACCAGAACCTGCAGAGGCCTGTGGGAGGCTGGGATATCACAAGTTAAGGAATCATTCCAGAAACAGGAGGGGCTTGGGAATTGTGTTTGAGGCCATAAGTGAGGTCAACCTCTAATTTTGGAGGGGACATAACCGTTTTAGGAGGTACCCCTCCATGCTGGTTTCTCCATGATAGGAAGGCAGGGACAGAACATAGCATTTGTTTTTGTTGTTGTTTTGCTTGCTTTCTGGTTCACACTTAGAACTGCTCAGAAGTTACTTGCTGGCTCCGCACCCAGGAATCACTCCTGGAAGGCTCGGGGGACTATATGGGAGGCTGGGGATCCATATGCCCCCCACACTGTACTATTGCCCCAAGATCACCTACTTTTTGAAGTTTTGTGGGCCAGAAGTAGTGCAAGATGGAGAACTCAGCTTTGGGCCTGGATCCAATTCAGTCCAGCTTGTTGCTTCTTGAAATTCCCAGGGAGTGTTTTGGCAAGACTTCCTGCAAATGACATTAGTGACCCACTGAAGTTAAGTGTCCCTGCCCAGGCCACTGGCCTCAAGCGTGAAAGCAGCATGATGAAGTCCCCAGAGTCCCCCTTCATCATACTTATGTCCCACTTTTCCCAGGTGATGGGGATTCCAGAAGTCACCTGGTCTGCTGGCTCAGGTGTTACACGATGACTGTCTCTGTAAAAGCTCAGAGCTGTTCTTTTGTATGTGTGTGTGGTTTTTAGGCCACATCTGATGGTGCTCAGAAGCTACCCCTGACTTTGCTCTTAGAAATCACTCCTGGCAAGCTCTGGGGACCTATGGAATGTTCTGGACTGAACACAGGAGCCATGTGCAAAGCAAACGCCCTCCATGCTGTGCTACTACTCCAGCCTCCAATGTCTCTCTCTCTCTCTCTCTCTCTTTCTCTCTCTCTCTCTCTCTCTCTCTCTCTCTCTCTCTCTCTCTCTCTCTCTCTCTCTCTCTCTCTCTCTCTCTCTCTCTCTCTCTCTCTCTCTCTCTCTCTCTCTCTCTGGTGTTTGGGTCACACCAGGATGTGCTCAGGGATTACTACTGACTCTGCTCAGAAATTGTTGGCTGGCTCAGGGAACCATATGGGATGCCAGGATTCGAACCATCATCTGTCCTGGGTTGGCTGTGTGCAAGGCAAACACCCTACCTCTGTGCTATCTCTCTGGCCCTGTTTCTCTTTTTTTTTTGGGGGGGGGTCACACCTGGCAGTGCTCAGGGGTTACTTCTGGCTCTCCACTCAGAAATCGCCCCTGGCAGGCTCGGGGGACCATATGGGATGCTGGGATTCGAACCACTGTCCCTCTGCGTGCAAGGCAAATGCCTTACCTCCATGCTATCTCTCCGGCCCCCTGTTTCTCTTTTTATACATTGACACCAGTACTGCCTTTTGTGTTAGTTAAGCCCCTTTCAAGTGTGAGTCACCGGTGGCACACACTGGTACGAGCATATTTTAAAGCAACACTGGTTGATTTCTTGCAAAAAATAATGGCTGACTCTCCATAGCTCTTCCTGTTGCTAGGAACATGTTTCTGGGCTCCCCTCTCAGGCTCGGCCTCAGCTCATGCCAGCAGGCCGACCTGCTCATAGGCTGCCTGACTCTGTGCCAGCTCTGGGGAACATAATCAGTTGCAAATGTTTCGGGGTGGACAGCCGATGAATGCAGTAACTTGACCACGTTGCCCCCTTTTGTGCTGTTTGCAAACTGTGAAAGGCTCTCAGGAGGCAGCCGCACTCTCCACTTCCTCCCCACACACTCCCCTCAATAACCCTTTCCTGAAGATGAAAACAGCAACTGAGCAGGCGACTGGGACGGCTTGTCCTGGGGCCAGTGGTGAGAGCAAACTGTGGCTGATCAGCACCCATGTCCTGGACTATTTCTCTGGGGTGAGGCACCCCACAAAGGGCCCTCAGATGAAATGCCTAAGCATCAGGGTCTCCATAGCACCATTAGGATGAAGCTGATTCCGGGGTGTCCATCCCTCCAGGTGAGGTCTCTGATCCTGCTTCTCTGGCTTCTGCAAACCATCTTTGTTCCTCTGTTTTGAGGAGCTGTCTGCTCTCCACAATAGTAAACAGGGACACAACTTTCAGCTTCCTGGCAGAAAAATTGGTCCAGCTCCTCCATCAAGCTCCAAAAGAAAATAATGGCCACCAATTTACCCAGGTTGCTGGGTTTTGGCTGATCCGTCTGTGAAATTCTCAGAGTGGGTGAAGGGCAGTTTCTTCTTTTCTGCAGGAACTACAGCAGCCCAGTACCATACCCTACACCCTCCGAAACTTAACCTTATCAAATTTTCAAGCCACCAAGTTTGTTTGAGATCTATAAATCTTGGGCACTTCAGTAGTTTATAGTAGTATCAGCCCAGTAGGATCCCAGGAAATCTGCTGGAAAGTTCCCTAGAAATCTATTAAACTCAGTGAGCCTAACCAGTAACCCAGAAGCTCAACTTACACCAACCACAGCCTAGAAAATCCTCAGAAGCTGACTTTATTAACACCAGAGCCATACAACAATGATTCCAAATTGGCCTGTGCTAATCGAAGTTTCGTGTGTTGTAATAAATAATATCAAGTCAATTTGTTTGTGCCTGTATGGAGGCAGGCTAGGGTGGTAGGTGTGAGACTGGGGACTCTGTTGAAGGGAAGGCTCCACTGAGGGTGGGATTAAGTTGGAACACCTAATGCCTGAAGGAACATCCAGACCCAGCCTCTGGTGTAGCATCCAGGGCTGCAGCACTCCCTCCTTGCTGCCTGCCATGTGCCTGTCCCCTGTTATCCCATGTGTGTCCTTGTGTCCCTGTACTGCTCTTTGAGGTCCCCATCCTCCATGTGGCCTCATATAGCTAACATCCTTTTTTCCAGATTCCACTTGCAGACCCCTAGGTTGACTTGAATTTGGGGAAACAATGTGTCTGTGGATCAGATGAGGGCCATCAGATGCTAGAGTCAAGAAAGAAATTTCTGTCGATGAGGTCCTGGGGTCCATCATGGTCATGGCCCCACAAAAGAAAAGGAAATGAGAACATTGTCCTTAGGGACCTAGGAGATTGATCAATGGTCATAGCACATGCTTGAAACACAAATTAGTGCTCTTGAGGCCGGAGAGATAGCATGGAGGTAGGGTGTTTGCCTTCCATGCAGAAAGATGGTGGTTCAAATCCCAGCATCTCACATGGTCCCCCGAGCCTGCCAGGAGCGATTTATGAGCGTAGAGCCAGGAGTAACCCCTGAGTGCTGCCAAGTGTGACCCTCAAAAAACAAACAAACAAAACAAACAAACAAAAAAACAAATTAGTGCTCTTGTACCACTTGATACCACACCATCACTGCGAGGTGCCATCCTGGAGTCCCTAATGATCTCCAACACCTCAGGGCCTGGCAGCTCCAAATTCTTGGTCTCACGCACAGGAATAATTGGGCCTTTTGACCAAGTATCACCAGAAGGGGCCCCAAGTTTCCTGGGCACCCCTCATAGCCCCATCTCACTAAAAATAATATTTGTTCTTATTTTTTTTGGGGGGGGGGTGACACACTGGCAGTGTCAGGACTTACTCCTGTCTCTGAGCTCAGGAATCGCTCCTAGTGGGGGCTTGGAGGCCTTATGGGGTGCTGGATATTAACCATGGGTCAACTGCAAATGCCCTCCCAACTATACTTTTAAACACCAGTCCCCAAAATTTGTTCTTAGGTGAGGAGTAAGAGAGTAAGGGAGGAGAGAGAGAGGGTGGAGCACAAACTCCAGAATCCTTCATCCTCTTTCACATGGACCCCCCAAAAGACAGAATTTGTCCTTCTGGTCCCCTACTTGCGGGAGTCCCCATGAATCTCTGAGCTGTCACCATCTAGACCTTTTCCCCCTGATCCATTGGGATACCTGAATCCCACCTCACCTCATCCCTGCCCTGACCCCTGGCCTTGGAGCGTTGGGAAATAGGATCTCTAAGGTGAAATTTGCACCCACGTACTCACTCAGCCTGTCCTTGGGGGACCCATCCATGGAGCACTGGCCACAAGCTGGGTGCTGGGTAGGGTTCGGGAGGCAGAAAGTGGCAGTGTGCAGTGGGTGCCCTGCCTGGCTCTAGTGTCATCCAGGAGAACAAAAGACCAGCCCATGCCAGGTCTGCAGCCTGGGAAAGTGCTCAGTGAGGCTTAGAGGGAGGTGAGAGTCTATTCAGTTGGGGCAGGGTTACTGTACAGCCAGAGCTGGCAAGTTACCACCCCAAGGCACCTAAGGGGGCACTGGGCAGCTGCTTCTCCTTCCTAGGGTGTCCACCCCCTGGGAACCCTTCTGGGGGGTGGTTCTGGAGAAAGCAAGTGAAAGGAAGAATGTGCTGTGGGTACTTGGGGGACCCTTGGGGAGGCCCATACCTGCCAGTGGCTCTGAGTTCGGGGTGGGGGGGCTGCCTGCATCCAGGAGCTCCTGCCTTCCTGCCCCTGGCAGTTGCTTTTCAGCACCAAATCCTTCTTTCCCGGTTCAAGGCACTTTCCTCCACTGTCTCACTGCGGCTGCAACCAGAATTCCTGGGAACTGAGTGTGTGTGTGTGTGTGTGTGTGTGTGTGTGTGTGTGTGTGTGTGTGTGCGTGTGTATGTGTGTGTGTATATACATGTTTATGTGTATATTTGAGAGATAGATAAAGAGAAAGAAAGAATGTGTGTGCAATTCCTGGGAGCTGAGAGGGTGAGTGTGTGTGTTTGTGTGATTTTGAAAGAGAATATGTGTGTATAATTCCTGGGACCTGTGTGTGCTGTGTGTGTTGAAAAACCCGAAGCTCAGAGGAGCTAGCCCAGCTTGAGGCCAACACCTTACCTTACCTTCCGATTCCATCTATCTTTGGTGCCAGACCCTGCTGTGTCTGGGGAACCCTGAGGTGCTGGGGACCAAATCCAGGCTTCCTGTTTACCTAGCCTGCCCCATGCACTGGCCCAGGACCTCCATCTCCTTCCATGCTCCTAGGCCAGGAAATGCCACCAGCACTAATGCAACCCCCTGGTGCAAGTCGAAGCTGCCTCTGCAGGCACTGGCTTGGTCCCCCAGAGATGGATATGAAGTCCTTGGTGTGGGAATTCAAGGAAGCCATGCACCCCCAGACCTTGCCCTAGGGAGCCACAGCTTGTCTGGTGCTGCCACCATCTTTATTGTGAGTCATGAGAGCTGAGAGACAGAAGGATCCAGAAGCAGGGAAGGCCTCCCCTTCTCAGAGAGGAAAACCTCTGCCCCTAGCATGTGCCAGGTTGGAGGGCTGGTGAAGGGGTCCCCAGGATCATTTCCTCTGAGGTCATGCTGGAGACACTCCTGGTCTCTCCTCCCACCCATAGAGTGCATCTATTGACCAAGGGGGTCAACTGTCCCTTCTCAAAGCTGCATTCCCAGGAAGAAGTGACCCTCCTCAGAATTGTCCTCACCATTGTCCCTCCTCAAAACTGTATCATCAGGGGCTGGAGCGATAGCATAGTGGTTGGTCGTTTGCCTTGTATGCAGCCACCCAGGACAGGCCTGGGTTCAATCCCCAGCATCCCATCTGGTCCCCTGAGCTTGCCAGGAGTGATTTCTGAGTGCAGAGCCTGGAGTAACCCTGAGCGCCACCGGTGTGGCCCCCAAATCAACACACATACACATGCCCACGCACGCGCACACACACACACACACACACACACATACACACACCAACTATATCCTCAGGAGGTTGTGGCCCCAGAGTAGCTTCCTGAGGCTCATAGCACTGGGTGGGTCACACTGACTGAATGTGAGACACTGATTGGCATTGTCTGAGGGTAGAGGCACTGTCTGAGGTAGAGGAACTGGTTAGCACTGTTTGGTATTGTCTAAGATTGTCCTGCTGAGGCCTCCGGCCACTCCCTACCTGCCCTGCAGTCACAGGCCAGCTAAAAGTGGCCCTCAGGCCATTCACCTGGTGTATCGGGGGCCATAAATGGCAAAGGCTTGGCATGGGGACCACTCTGATGAGCACTGCTCATCCATAAATAATTTCACCTGCCAGACTCTCTGGCCACCAGCCACGTGTTTCTGAATCTCTTAATGGCCCCAAACTCTACTTAGCCCTAGGAACAGGCTTACTGCATTATGCAAAAATTTTCTGGAAGGTTCTTCTGGTCTCTACATTAGCCATAATAAAAGTCACTTTGTGGGAGTAGAAATTTTGACTTTTGATCCTTCAGAATCACATGCCCCAGTTTTTAAAAATAAATTTATTTTTTAAAATAATAAATTTATTATTTAAATAGCTTACAAAGTTGCTCCTAATTCAGTTATTTCTGGCATTCAATGTTCCAACACCAATCCCACTACCTGTGCAACATTCTCTCCATCGTTGTCCTATTTTCCTACCCTCCCCCAAGCCTGCTCCTTGGCAGGTACAAATAATTTACTTAATATTGCTTTTTATAATAAAATTGTAATGAAATTGTCAAAAAGAAAACTTCATTAAAAGAAAATTTGAGAAAATTGTTTTAGCTTGCAGTGGGGCCATTATGTCATTGTCTGCAGGTTTACTAAGCTGTTTGTTGCTCATTGAACCTTCTGTGCTTGGTTTTGTTTGATGAGTGTAAGTGGCTTCTATGATAATTTGACATCTAGTTTGTTGCATTCCTATGGGGTCGTCAGTATTGAAAATGTGGAGGTGTCATGTGACCCCATATGTGGCCACACATTGTCCAGCTTTAGAGGGGAAGAAGACTTGCCCCAGCCCTCTCTGAGGCACCCCAGATACCTAAGTCTTTTAAATGCTCTTGTTCAAGCAGATGAGACACACATGTGTCATGACATATAACAATTTGATAGAGATTAAGAAGTAATTCTGGGCTGGAGACATAGCATTGAGGTAGGGCATTTGCTTTGCATGCAGAAGGACGGTGGTTCGAATCCCAGCATCCCATGTGGTCCCCTGAACCTTCCAGGAGCAATTTCTGAGTGTAGAGGCAGGAGTAAGCCCTGTGACCTAAAAAACAAACAAACAAACAAACAAACAAAAGAAGTATGTCTGTTCTCCATTCTCCAGCCCATGGCTCCCTGCCTTGAACACAAGCGCTGCTTCCCAGTTTCTTACTGATGCTCTGGCTTTGGTAGCATGAATGTGTGCCAGATCATCCAACCTAGGACATTTAGAAGAGCTCTCAACTTGAAAACACAGCTTGGAGTTTATTCAATGACCATTTTTGGGCATGCTTCTAGCTTGAAAAAGACTCTTTTAGGAACTCCTGCAATTCACTGCAGCATGTTGGAACTGGAGGGCCTTGTGCCCAGTAAAGCCAGTCAGTGGGAGAAGAAGAAATACCAATTGCTGGGACCAGGGCGAAAGCACAGCAGGGAGGATGTTTGCCTCACATGTAGTTGACCCAGGTTCAATCCTAGGTATCCCATCTGGTCCCCCTAGCCTGCCAAGAGTAATTTCTGAGCAAAGAACCAGGAGTAACTGATGGGTACCACCAGTTCATCTCAAAAAACAAAGGAGAAAGAAAAGAAGGAGGAGGAGAAGGAGGTGAAGAAGGAGAAGATGAAGGAGAAGGAGGAGAAGAAGGAGATGGAAAAGAAGGAGAAGAAGGGAATGGAGAAGGAGAAGGAGAAGGAAAAGACGAAGAAAAAGAAGAAGAAGAAGGAGGAGAAGGAGAAGAAGGAGAAAAGAAGAACCACTGATTACCGGATGGTAATTTTGCATACTGTGTAAAGAAACATAATAAAGGAATTTAACAACAAAATAAGCCAGAGCAATAGCACAGCTGATAGGGCACTGGCCTTGTATGTGGCCAATCCAGGTTTGATCCCCGGCAACCCCTATGGCCCTCCAAGCCTGCCAGAAGAGATTTCTGAGCTCAGAGCCAGGAATAACCCCTGAGCACCTCCAGATGTGGACTCCACCAAAACAAAGCAACAACAAAACCAGCTAATGATGGGGACTTAGAGACTCAGCCCATGGGGAAAGTTTGCCATGGAGTGTTTGTGCGGATGCTGAGAGGAGATTGAGAGAAGAGATGGAGGGTCATGTTCTTTCTAGTGACACATAAGGTACGCCATACCGGAAACATTAGTACTAACCCTGTAAATCACAGTGCCTAAATACAACATTTAAGAAACCAAAGATACTCTTTTTCATTTTATTGGAAGCATCTTTCTCCCCTTTAGCATGACTATCCTCTCGGCTGAATACATTTTTGTTGGGCAGCCTCAATGGTGGTTTCTGTACAAACTTTGGAGGGAACCAAGGTTCTGAGCTCTTGCTGTTTTTGGAAGAGAAGCAACTGCTCCAAGGACCTATTTATAGCAGCCCGGAAGACTCTCGATGTCTGCAACTGGCTCACAATTCCAGACTTGGTCACACATTCTCCGGGGACATCATGGCCGGTGTCAACTTAATTTATAATATATAAAATCACAACATTCAGCCCAGCTCAGTAGGATCACAGGGATTCTGATGGGGAAGTGCCATAGAAACCTACCCAAATCAGGGAGCCTAAACAGAAACACAGAAGTGCAGCTAGCACCAACGAATGCCCAGGAAATCCTCAGACACCAGGGAAAGGCACAAAGATCATGTCAAACTGGCCCATGTTGATCCAAGTTTTGATTATTCCATTTGCCTTTGTGTTATCAGAAAGACTATGAACTCAACTTGTTTGTGTCTGATAGAGGCAGGCTAGGGTAGTGGGTGGGAAATTGGACCTTCGTGAAGGAAAATCACACTGGGGTGGGAATGGTGTTGGAACACTGAATGCCTGAAATGACTAGTACTGAACAACTTGGAAAATTGTGAAATTATAATTAAACATAAATAAATAAATAAAATCGCGTTATTGCTGCTCATGATCATTTTGATTAGGAAACCATGGGCAAGGGCTGCTTCTTTTTTGCTTGTTTGTTTTTTGGGATTCACACCTGGTGGCGCTGAGGGGTTACTCCTGGCTTTGTGCTCAAAAATCACTCCTGGCAGGCTCAGGGGAACATATGGAATGCCGGAGATAGAACCTGTGTCTGTCCTGGGTCGGAAGCATGCAAGGCAAATGCCCTACCGCTATGCTATCGCTCCAGCCCCAGAGCTGCTGGCTTTAATGAATGAAACATCCCACATAAGCACCTCTAACACTCATATGTGTTACTTTCTGTGGAGAGAGTCCTGTGAAGAGGGGCCAGGTATAAGAGCCATTATATCTCACCCCACAAAAAATTATTAAAACCTGTATTTGCTGACCATTTCAGAGAGAAAATAGAATGAAGCCGGAATGACCCGAATCCAGGAACTTGAGCATCTCGACTGGAGAGTGGGCAGTGGCAGCTAGTGTGTCTCTGCAGAAGAAGCTGCTGGCTTTGGCATCTGGTGAGTTAAGATTGGGGACGACTGTGATGTTTGATGAGGATCTTCTGGAGGGGATCATTCTATCCAAACATATGACATACATCCTGAAAGTGGGTGCCGCACCTCACTTCTGCTGAAGAACTGCAGCCCTGCTAGACTCAGAACAGCAGGAATAAAATCAAACAAAAGGGTTTTGATCTTGCAAGGTGGGTCTCTGCTAGTCCTTATTCTTCTCCATTCACTTTCAAACACCAAAGCCTTTAAAATACTACATTTGAAGGATCAGAGAAATAGTTCCGCAGACATGGTGCTTGCCTTGCCTGCAATTTGGGCGTATTTCTGGGCATCCTTTATAGGCCAGTGTACCTGGGGAAGAATTGCAAAAGGGGATGGGAGGAACGAGAAAGTCAAAGCCAAATTGGCTAGCTCTCCTCTCCTCTACCTTCCCTCCCCTCTTCTTCCCTCTTCTCCTCTCCCTCTTTCCCCTTCCCATCCCCTTCTTTCCCTTCCCCTCCTCTCCCCCCTGCTCTTCTCCCCTCCCCCCTCTCCTTTCCCCTCCCCTCTTTTCCCCTTTCCCTTTCCCTCCTTTCCCTTCCCCTCCTTTCCATTTCTTTTACTTTCCCTCCCCTCCTTTCTCTTTCCTTCCTCCTCTCCTCTCCTCTCCCCTCCCCTCCCCTCCCCTCCTCTCCCCTCCCCTCCCCTCCCCTCGTCTCCTCTCCTCTCCTCTCCTCTCCCTTTTATTCCCTCCCCTCCCTTTCCCCTCTTCTCCTGTCCTCTCCTCTCTCTCCTTAGTTTTAGGAAATGTTTCCAGCCCCAGAGCTACTGCTTTGGGATGAGGCTATAGCACCCTTCACTCTCCACTTACCAAAAACCTCACCTTTGATGCCCACAAATGAGAGAGCCCCCCTCCCGCCTGATATTTATGACCCCCTTCTGCTAGCAAGAAGCAGTTGGCCCCTGACTGCAGGATCGGGGATTCATGGCAGCCAGCATTGTGGTTTTGTGATTATGTGACTTTCAGCAATTAGTAAATTTATGGTCCTAATGGTTTTCACATGGCTGCTCCCAGCCCTTGTCCTATGTCCTTACCGTCTTGACCCTGTCATCGTATTTCAGTCCGAGATCCCGTGCTGCCTGTTTCTCCCACCTGTCCTAGCCCATCCAAAGCCCATTTGCAGGCAGGTCAACAGGAAGGAAAAAAGAAGAGTTCATGGCCAAGTCCCTGGTCTGATTGGATACAATGCAGAGAAATATCATTTCTGGTCAGAGCACATGCTCTGCGGGGGAGGGACAGTAGTCTGTGCTGATGCCTCAGAAGGTTCCAACCTGCTTCAGTCTGCAATGGAGCCTGGAAGGACTTTGTTCTAGAGAGTTCTAGGGCTGACCAGAGCTAGCTCAACAGGTAAGAGAGCCAAGTTCAGCCCCAACACTGCCTGTCCCCTGAGCCTGACTAAGACCAGTTCCCTCCTCCCCAGTACAAAGCCAAGAGCAGCCCCTGAGCACCACTGGATGTGTCTCCAAAAATATTTCTAGAGAGCCAGAGCGATGATATAATGTGTAGAGTGCTTGCCTGGCCCGCAAATATAGACCAGGTTTAATCCCTGGTACCTTGTAGGGTCACTGCCAGGAGTGATCCCTGAGTGCAGAGCCAGGAGTTAGCCCTGAGCACTGCCAGGTGTGCAAAATAAATAAATACACACACTTTTAGGGTTCTCAGAATTTAGTCAGACCTGCCCTGTGGGTGGGGTTGGGGTGTCTCATTTGCTCCCTAGTTCTGCATTCAGGACTTAATTTCTTGCCACTTTTCAGTCCAACACAGGTTATCACTGTCCTTCGTGCTGGACCCCTCAAGAAGAGGGGTGAATGGAAGTCAGTGTGTTCCTGTCATGATTGGGGGTTCCCAGGGCCTCTGATGACCTGCCCAGTTAGCAGGCAGCACCCTTGTCATGGAAACCAAGGTGGCGGAAGGGAGCCAGAAGTCTGTGTGACTCCTGCCTTCTCCAGTGTCACTGACTGGCTTCTCAAATTAAAACTGCCCCTGGGCACTGCCACTGGGGTGAGGAGTGGAGGATGAGTGGGGGGAGTGAGTTCTGTAGGCAGAAATGGTGCTTAGCGCCCCTTATCTGTGGGCAAAAATGATGCCCAGCACCCCCTTTCTGCAGGCAGAAGTAGTGCCACAGCGCCCCCTGTCTGTAGGCAGTTTTGGGACCTTGGGACATTCACCTACCACAAATCCTTATGGTCATGCATGGTCCTGCTGGCTCCTGGGATAAACCTAACACTGAGGCAAGAACATGGGGGGAAATGCCAGCCCATGGAGCAGCTGTAACTTTTACTTTCTCTGCCATCAAATGGTACTCAAAAAATCTCTGGGCAGTGCTGGTCATTTTTGGCCAATGGCCAGCAGTTTGGTGCAAGCCCCCCAGGATCCTTCTCAGACACTGGTGCCAGAATTTTCTAGGTCAGCCCAGAGGTGTCAGGAGCCCCGTGGCTACCACTGGTGATGCTCAGGGAACCCTTTGGTGCCAGGAATTGAACCTGAGGGGGTAACAGCCACAAAACAATCTCACCTTCCACAGTCATCACTGTTGAAAGTCCTTGTCTGCCCACTAGGTAATCCCTTGCCCAACCATCTGCTGGAGAAGAGGTAGAATCCATACCCATGTACGGATCACAGAGTATTCCAGAGGGGACCCTAATATCCCCAGTCTGACATTGCAGTCCCATTTTGATGTCCATGAACTCTGTGTCTGTGGTCCCTCTCTCTCATCACATGAGTACAAATCTCACTGGCTGATCAATACATACAGCAGAAGTGGCAATGCCTCACCTCCACTCAGTATCACATGTGTTCAATTGCGATGGAACCTGAGCTAGAGGGACAGAGTTGTCTGAGCACCCCAAAAATCACCTTCTCTGTGCTTTTTCTGATTTCTCCTACATACTATATCAGACCTTTTAGTTTTTTTGTTTGTTTTTAATTCCAACAGTGCTCAGGAGTTTCTTCAGGCTCAGGAATCACTCTTGAAGGGGTGCAGGGAACCAGATGGGATGTCAGGGAATTGAGCCTGGCTGGTGGCATGCAAGACAAGAACCTACTCAATGTACTATTACACTAGATCCTATGTATGACTCTATTATCTGTCTCCCCTGAAAGCAGCAACACATGTTCCCTCCTTCTCTCTTACCTTGGAACACAGTTAATAATAAACCTAAATGGGGGCAATAGATGGGGGGCACAATTGGTTACTTTCTGGCTACAGTTTGGAAATCAAAAGCCCTCCACTGATCCCAAGCCCGCAGTAATGGGTCCCCCAACTTTTCCTGGAGGATAATGGCACTGGTTTAGTCTGCTAGGGCTTCATATCCCCTCCTGCTAATTCAGGAAGTGTCAATATCTAAGCCTGAGATGCAGCTGGCAAAGGGGTTCTGGCCTGAAGGCCCCACAAACAACCACTGTTGGCAGCAATACCCTTGTGGAACAGCCATGGCTAAAGGTGGGCAGCCTAGGGCCCAGAAACCGGGTAATTCCACTCCATACATCAATTATTCATCCGACGCTGTGCGTCCTGGCACTGAGCTCTGCATGGCCACCGGCAGCCACTGAGGCCCCAGATGCTCTTAGTGTACTCCTGAAGAGGAAAAGGGGGACCCATGAGTGGACATGAGCTGGTGTGAAGCCACCAGGAGGGGTGAGTTTGGGATAACCTAAGGGAATCTCCATCTCCCCAACCAGTGGGACTCTCTCTTTCTTTCCAGGGTGTGTAGGAATCTAGTTTCAGCAGCTGCATAACATCTCAGTCTCCAGTTTAGTGGGTTAGGGTGAGGGAGGCCCTAACTGGTGCAGGGAGCACATTTCTGAATTCTGAGGAAAGAAACAAAGACATTAATGGGCCTATTTGTCTTTACAGTGGTCCTGGTCAAGGGTGCTGCTTGTGGCTTCTGGGCCAGTAAGGTTGGAAGGTTCCAGGCCAGTGGATGAGGGTGGGAGGTTTAGGGAGATGGTGCAGCCAATCTGTGATGAGCTCTCAGGAGGCAGAGATGGATTAGGGAGAAGGAGGTTTGTCCCAGAATTGTCAGAGTCAGGGGTCACATTTGACCAGCGGGGCACAATTTAAAAGGACACATAATGGGGCTAAAGCAATAACATAGCATTGCCCACAGCCAACCCAGGTTCTGTCATGACATCCCATAAAATCCCCTGAGCCTCCCAAGAGTGATTCCTGAGCACAGAGCCAGGAGTAAACCCTGAACACTGCCAGGTGTGACCCCAAAACCAAACTAACTAACTAAATAAAATGACACATAGGTTGGGGCCAGAGAGATAGAACAATCGGTAATGTGCTTGCCTTGCATGCAGCTGACCTGGGTTTGATTCCTGGCATTTTGTAGGGTACCCAAGCACTGCCATCAGTGATTCCTGAGTGCAGAGCCAAGAGTAACCCTTGAGCACTGCTGAGGTGTGGTTCAAAGACTAAAACTGTAAAACAAAAGGACACACAGGTTATGAAAGTAACTTTGCCAATGGGTTGGATACTAAGGTTGAGAAATGCTGAGAAAACCCAGTGGGTGTCTTGTTTCTCACAATGAGCTTGTGCTCCCTATTGTCCACCTTGCAGGGACTTGGGACTAGGGTATGTCTTTGAGGGTAGGGTGTTAGATTTACTGGTGGTGCACAGGGATTACTCATAGTTCTGTGTTTTGTGCTGCTGGGGATAAAGGGAAGCATATGTGGTTCTAGTGACCGAATCATGCTAGATGCCTGCAATGCAAGTGCCCCTACCTGCTGTACAATGGCTCCAGAACCCTGCTCTTCTTTGTTTCATATTTGTGCACAGTTGTCATCAAAAAAACTTCTGCCATGCTGCTCTGTGGTCTTGCCAGAGAAGCTGCACCATACATAGGAGCAGGAACATGCTTCAGAGGATTTGCAAAGAGCAGTTTTGTTTCTCCCTTTTTGCTTTGGCTACCGGGAAGCTCAGAGTTAGACATACTTGCAAGTATTGTGGCTTCTTTTTTGAACTGGACACTGTGAGGATGGCTTTCTTCTGTCTGCAATTTGGCTCTTGTCCTTTTACAAACCCAAACCTTTTCATTAATTTTCTCTGACTTGTGGCCCTGATGGCAAATCTTCTAAAGGTGTCTTTGAAAAGGAAAAGTGGCCGAGGGAATAGTGCAATGATGGATCTAAGGTGAGCCTCGGGCAACCCAAGATGAGTCTATAGGCAGCCAAGAGAGATTAGGGGCCTCCAGAGAGGCAAACTCTCTCTGGGCTTTCTACTTGGTATTTTTGCCTTCATCTGCCCACTTCCTGTGGTCCTCCTCTCACTCATAGGTAATCAGTTGCTTAATTGAGGCTGATGCTTCCTTTTGTGTTTACTAATCCTCATTTAAGTAGGAGACCCTGGTGGTCCTTGTCAACCCCAACGTTAAGCCAAAAATCTAGATGACCCCCCTTTTTTTCTGCATTTCTCTGCCTTAGCATCCAACCCTCTGGGTGAGCCACTTCTGTTGGCTTCTCTCCTTCAGGGGTTCTCTTCTGGTTTAAGAAAACCCCGCCTTTCCTTTGAACTCTAATCTTGGTTTTTGTTCCTTCACACACCAGAATCAACCATAGAGGGGGCTGAACCTCTTCACACTATTTACATCTTCAGCACAAAGCAATTCAGTGGTCTCCGATTCACCTCAGCTGGACCCTCTGGAGCAATCCTGGCTCAGCTTTTGCCACCCTCACTTACTCCTTCCCTGCCCCTGGGACTTGACCTCTAGCCACTTCCTCCAGTCTAGGACATACTCCGGGAAGCACTCCTTGGTGGCAGGAAGGGAGGAGAGGACAGACAGTGGTGCTATCCAATGGCTGACTGCAGAGGGCGGGACAATGGCAGCCAGTCAGTGGTAATCCCAGACACTTCCTTTCGAGAACAAATTCACTTGTGACTGGATGGCTGTATTTGTGACTGTGGATATGTAAGTCATGCACGTGTGTTCACTCGCTTTGTTGCCTGCATTGCATAGATCTGGTTTCTTGTATCATCTGACACCGTGTGGATGCTCCATCAGTTCTCTTGAGATGATTGGCAATTCATTCTCAGCAACCCGGGCCCTAATGTGAACCGTAGTAGCATCTGCAGCCAGCAGTCTAGAGCGTGCTCCATGGGAATCCCATCATGGTGATCACACAGTTGGGAGCATCACTGAGAAGAGGGTCTCTGGGCAGACATCTCTGGGATGTGGTCACTGTGGGGTGGATGAAACAGGGTGGGACAAAATGGGGTGATTACAGCTTCATGGGGACATAGGTGGGTAGTCAGGTGTCTCAGACAATCAGATTCCTCCCAGTGTGATTTCTGCCTTTTTGTGGTGAATCATAATATCGTGTGTGTGTGTGTGTGTGTGTGTGTGTGTGTGTGTGTGTGTGTGTGTGTGTGTGTCTTTTGCCAAACCTGCACCCACTTTCCTGGAGTGTCCAGACAAAGAAGCCTCTGCACTGCCTCCTTGCAATGAGAGTTCTATGAGCATTGGGGTAACTCACTAGGCTGGCTAGTGCAGTCCACCCACCTAGGCAAATCCTGGAAATACAGAGGAGCCTTATTATTTATTACCAGTGCCTAGTGGAGTCTCCTGGAGAGGCAGGGTGTATGGAGCATGTGGGAAAAGTAGGGAATCTCTCTCCCCTGATGGTAGCCACACGGCAGCACTCAGATCTTCCTCTGCTGATGCAAAGTCAACTCTCCATGCTGTGGATGAGATTGTGGCATCTGCTTTGCCAGCAAAGTTTCATGAATGTTCTTCAATAGCTGTTAATATGTGCCTCAATCATGTGAGTTGTTTGGAGACAGTCGGGGGTCTAGGACAGAGTTGGCCATCTGGTATGCTGCGTCTTTGATAGATCTGTGGTGAGCATTGAACTTGGCTATCCCTCTGCCCAGCCTACATGCCAGAAATGTGCAAGCATTCAAACACAGCGAAGATCAAAGACTCAATTGGGCAGGATGGGGGACTGCCTGCCCCCCAGCAACTCTCTGTGCCAGTTTCATTCTTTCCCTCTCCTCTTTGCATATCTTCATGTTGGCTTGCTTTTTCCTACCCGTGAGTGAATTGTAAACATGACCCCCAGCCATAAATATTTCCTCTGCTGCACAATCTTCCCTGCAATGACCACCATGCCATCATCACCTCTATTAAAGTTGGCTGGTTAAGGCACTTGCCTTGCACATGCCAAGTGTGGTTTGATCCTCGGCATCACATATGGTCCCCCAGACATGGCCAGGAGTGACCCCAGATCACAGAACAGGAGTAAGCCTTTCACAGCTTGTAGTATTCAGCTCATATTTCCATTTGCCCAATAGATGGCAATATGTTTTAAATATCTTGAACAAGAATACTCAAAGGTCGATATTTTGAGTGTTACCAAAACTAAACACTCAAGCATCAAACACCATTCTCTAAGCAGTTGACTTGCTGGGTTGCTAGAAAGAGGGATTCCAACTCTGATAAACAAGGGTAAATGTTATAGTACAGCAAGTAGAGCATTTTGCCTTGTATGTGGCTGACCCAGGTTGGATCCTTGGTACCCCACCAGGAGTAATCGCTGAGCATATAGCCAGGAGTACGTCCTGGGTTTCACTGGGTGTGGCCCCAAACCAACAAACAACTTTGAGGATCACCTGCCCAGATGGAAATCATGCATGTTCTATACAAATAACATCATGGAGATCGGGGCAAGGGAGGAAAAACAATCTCCCATTACTCCATCTTTTTTGAAAGCTCAGTGAAAGCTACTTGTTTTGAGAGAAAATTTCTTCTCTGTTGATCAGAACCTTTGTATATTCAGTGCAACAGCAAAATGTGTAATTTCATTGAAATATACTGAGGTACAATTCCATCTATTTAACTATATAAATATTTAAATAAATCCCACACCTAAATAATGTTCAATGAATATTTAAATGTATAATATAGAGTACAAATTTAGTGCCTGTATAAAAACCCATATTGCTATTTGTATTCCTTCCCAATCTTAAACACACATACACACATATTTTCCTGAGGCTGGAGAGAGTTCAGAGGATTAAGTGTCTGCCTTTGATTAGCATGTGACTGACCCCTGTTTTATCCCAGGTATCCATTTTGGTTTCAAAATCATGCCAGGAGTGATCCCTGAGTGTAGAGCCCAGAGTAAGCCTTGTGCATTGCTGGCAGTAGCCCCAAAACTGAAACATGAAAATAAACTTTTTCTGAGGCTGAGGAAATAGTTCAAGTGGATGACCTGAGGCCTAGCATGTGCCAAGCACCGAGGCCCATCCCATCATCACATATGCCTCCTCTACTGTGTTCCCCCCAGAACTTCCCAGTTATAGACCAAAAAATTCCTCTGTGACTCTTAAAAAGAATAGAAGGGTTTGTAAAGAAACAGGGCTCCCCTGTACCTCTGTACCTGGTTCTTCTGGGCGCAGCTCTTGTTCTGTTGCAAGCAGCTATGACAACCCCAAACCCTGTGGCCCCACCCAACCATGGCATGGAAGCCCCCCTAAAGACAGCCTGTACCATTTTCTGGGTGTCACCTGACCCTCTGGACTCCCCCATATTGATTTCATTGGCTGTGAAACTGGCTATTCAGAGGGACCTGGGAGAGCTTAGAGACCCACATCTCAGATTTGTGCTAGAGGTGGGAAACTGAGCCCCAGATTATACTCTGGGTATCTTCATATGTGGACCTGTATGGGTGCAAACGCAGTACAGCAGAATTGTTCCCTCCTCAAACTGGACATTCGGGGACTCAGGACCAGCTGAACTACTCAGTGTGTTCCCCACAGAGATACAAATCTCAACTGGAAGGAAAGGGGCAACCAGGTGTGCCTGTGCAGAGACCAAGGATCCCTCAACACCAGCTTCTCCTGATGTGTTGTCTGTCTGCTGGGTGGAATGTCAGCCCAGGCTGAACCGACTCATTTGACGGCTGCGAATTTCAGGAGTTGCCCCGCAGATGTTCAGCGTGTGACTCTGTCTCTGGAAGCTAGTAAAATAAACCTCAATCAACTGGGGGGGGGGGTGCCTCATGACTCTGCGGGCTGGATCACCCTTCAACCACCCTCATCACCAGGCTGTCAATCACCAATCCAGATGTTGTGACTTGCGTCATTTGGTAGCTTAGTAACTGTAGACGATCCGAGAACCAGCTGTGGGAGTTTGTGGGTCAGGGCGACCTCTGTGTGTTTCTAGACAAATATATTTCCCACCATGACTTAAATATTTTTATTTCTCAAACGCTGATTTCATGTTCTTGCCATTTTTTTCTGGAGAAGCTTCTTGCCAAGTCACCTAACCTACCTTTCAATTTGACTCTGCAAGACTCTCTGATCCACTTCAACAAATAAATAAATATTTAAAAAAGACTCTAATCTTATCTCAGAATCTTGTCTTTGAAATAAGTTGAAAGTATATTCAATTAAAACGCTTTTGTTTTTTCTTCTGAGCCACATACGGCAGTATGCAGGGCTTACATGCCTGGCTCTGTTCTCAGGGGTTACTCCTGGCGGTGCTTGGGTGTGCCAGGGATTGAATCCTGGTCAGCTGTGTGCAAGAGCAGTGCCTTAGATTCTGTACTATCTCTCTGGATTAATGTTAATTTATTATTATTTTATTTAAAGAAAATGTATCACATAGTTGATATAGTTGTCCATAATACATTTGTTTACAGATAAGTGAGAGAAAAGTTATTTTTTAAAAGAATACAAAGAAAAAGGAGGGCCCGGAGAAATAGCACAGCGGCATTTGCCTTGCAAGCAGCCGATCCAGGACCAAAGGTGGTTGGTTCGAATCCCGGTGTCCCATATGGTCCCCCGTGCCTGCCAGGAGCTATTTCTGAGCAGACAGCCAGAAGTGACCCCTGAGCACCAAAAACAACAACAACAACAACAACAACAACAAAACCCCAAAACAAAAAAACCCCAAAAAATCCAAGAAGACAAAAACAAAGGAAAAGGAGAAGTTTAAAAAGAAAGAAAAACTACAGTAGCAAGCACATTTATGAATATTAGTGTATCTCCAATTAAGTCATTAATTAATACAATGGCAGAAGATTTAGTAAGCTTTTGTTGTTAGCTGTACAGTCTATTAAATTGGGCTGTTTCTTTAGGGATGACAGCATCAAATAAATGAAGTTTTCCAAAAATTCACAACACTATTACTGATACTGCAGCATTTGTGGGAATGTTCTCAGCTATCAGGCATCCCTGAAGAAGGAGAATGCGGAGAGAGGCTATTGCACTAGCTCCAAAAAGCCCTGATGATATCAGCCTAAAATCCGGTGTACCTGAAATTTGGTCAGATTGGTGTCCCTGAAGGGAATCATATGGGGGAGATGAGGCAGGGCCATTGGATAAATGGTGATTGTGGGTGATGGATGCAGTACACGTGGCTTCAGCAGGGTGAGGACTTGGCTCAATCTCTCCTTCAAAAAAATGGCCAGCTTTCTGCTGCATGGTTGGTGTACCTATGATTTTTTACAGCTTGCTCTATAAAGAGTGATTCTACGGAGCTGGCTCCATGCGATCATTGCGACAGCTAAAATTTTTTCTTAACTTATTTTTATTATATATATTTTGGCTTAGAGAATACACCAGGAAGTGCTCAGGGACTACCCCCAGCTCTGTGCTCAAGGACCCTAAGGTTCTGTGCACTAAACCTTTGCCTTTTACATGCAAAGTCTGTGCTCAACTCTCAGGAACATCTCTCTGATCCCACAAACACATGTTTGAAAACCAAAATTCTGTCCTTGCCAATGTCCATCTTCCTGCTTGATTCTGAAGGAGGATTTTTTTTCCCTGAGGGCAGATATGGGAGCCTAGGGTTGACTTATATTTAGCAAGTTACTGCGAAACCGCAGACTTGTCCCCCTATGCCACATTCTGGCTAGAACATGACAAACATGAGCTGTTTGTCATGCTGAAACATGCTGAAAAAACATGCTGAAAAAGTGGCTTTTGAGGGTTGGTCAAATGGATTTTGAAGGGGGGAGAAAGTATTTTCACAGTTGCATGGCCAACTTCAAGGCAATGTGGGCCTCCTCAAGCTCATTCTTCTCCCCTGGCCCATGAACAGAAAAATTCCTGCAGCTCCTGCCTCCTCTTTGGTCTGAGAAGGGAAATGGACCAGGGGATCCCGAGTCATTTTGCTCCTTCAGAATCTGTTCGATTTGCAAACGCCAAGCGCAGACGAGCCGGGCATCAGGAAATAACATTCTGATGAGCCGCACATTTTAATGAAACGTAAATCGGTTCTTGATGAAAATTTTAATATATGCCTTCTCAGATTACGTAGGCAATACAGCATTGAGGCTCCTTAATGAATGTCAGAAAACGAGCCCAAGTCCTCTCTTGACCCCTACACACACACACACACACACACACACACACACACACACACACACACACACTCCCAAAATACATATGACTTTTAGTAGTTCTTGAATTTTTATGGGCCCCAATTTCATGTTTTGCAAGTACAGTTCACAGTCTGAGAATTGCAAGTACAGTTCAGTCTGAGAATGCTTTCTGTGTTCACAATGTGGAGGGTGCTTCCTTCCCCCAATCTTCATCTAAGCTTCCTTTTGTTTTCTGTTTGGGGGTCACACTTGGAAGTACTCAGAGGTTACACCTGGCTCTATGCTCAGGAATCACTCCTGCAGGGTGCAGTGGACCAAATGGGATGCTGGGGATGAACTCTGGTTGGTGCATGCAAGGCAAATGCCTTCCCTGCTATACTATCGCTCCAGCCACCATCTAAGCTTAATACCTTGTCTCCTGTCTCTTGTTCCCCACTCCACCCCCAGACATGATGGATTACACCAGGAAGACTGACAGTATTAACTTGACCTGTTGCTTAAAATAACAACCCCTTGCTTATCTGTGTTTTCCAAAAGAAAAATTTAAGTTAATTTATTTATAAATAAAGCCATTAATTAAATCACCATGAGATACAGTTATAAAGTTGTTCATGATTGAGTTTCAGTCACGATGTCCAACACCCTTCAACAGGGTGCATTTCTCCCCACCAAAGTTCCCAGTTTTTCTCCTGCCCACCTCCTGCCTCTGGGGCAGACATTTTTATCTTTCTCTTTTTTCTCTCTCTCCCTTTTTACCTTTTACACACTGTGGTTTGCATGATTGTTTCTGAAAGGGTACCATGCATATCTTTTTATCTCTTTCCAGCACCCAGTTCTTGTCCAGAGTGATCATTCCCAACTCTCATAGTCCTAGTGCTCCTTTCTCTGCCCTCACTGCACTCCCAGCTCTTTGTGACAAGCTTCCTTCATGATAAGTCCTCCTGGTCCTTGCCTCTCTTGTCTCTGGATATTAATACCATACTATTTAAAAAAATTTTTGAAAACACACACAAAAAAAACCCTACAATACCCTCTCTTAAGCTCCATCTACCCTCACTTCCACTGCCACCCACTCCCCCTTGGGAAAGCTCCATTCTGTGATCTGTGACTGTCCCTCTGCATCTCTTCCTTACACACATGGGCAGAGAAAATTGTGTGTTGTTAGAGGCCTTTAGATTGGTCCTTGTATTCCCTTTTTTTTTTTTTTTTTTGGATTTTGGGTCACACCCGGCAGCGCTCGGGCTACTCCTGGCTCTATGCTCAGAATCACTCCTGGCAGGCTCGGGGGACCATATGGGATGCCAGGATTCGAATCACTGTCCTTCTGCATGCAAGGCAAATGCCCTACCTCTATGCTATCTCTCTGGCCCCTCATATTGCCTTCTAATTAGATGTCTCTCAATTGGTTCCTTTGGTTTTCCTGTTAAAAAGATGTTTCCCCATTGCTTCCTCATCTGGCTTTATCCCCTTCTCTTGGTGGTGGCTTTGTTTTTCCCAATAAAGGCTATTCAGGTGGCCTGGAGGAGAGGCTGCCATCTTGGCTCATGGTTCCATGTGGTGGAGTGACTGGCTTGTGGGTGAACAGCTTGTGGTGTGAGTTTCTGGCTTGCTATTCCTTCCCAACAGTGTGTGGATTATTTCTTGCATGGAGTTGCTGCCTGACCTCTGTGTGTCTCTTGTCCTACCTGGACAGGGGGCAAGGGAATCCTTTTCCCTCTCTGGGGATTTTTGACTGCACAATTCACCATTCAAAAATGGTGCAATATCTGTCTTTTTTCTTCAGGCTTCTTTGACATCACATCCTTCCTCCTGGTTCTTTGCCGCAAAAGACAAAACTTCTGGGATTGTAGAGATAAGAGATAAGAGAACATAAGAGTAAAAGGACTTTCCTTGCACACAGCCATTCTGGGTTATATCCCTGGCACCACATAAGGCCAACCGCTTGAGCACTTCCAGAAGTGATCCCCAAGCACTGAAGCAGTAGTAATCTCTGAGTATTGCTGGTTGTGTGCTCTTGACAAAACCAATAAGACAAGATGGCACTTTTTTTTTTTTTTTTTTTACAGCTGAGTAGTGCTCTGCTGTGTTTCTATACAGCCTTTTCTTTATGCACTCGCCTCTCCTGAACTACTTGGAGGACCAGAATCTGAGGATTCTTTACCATGCTGGATTCATTCTGTCACTCCCTTTATGATCATCCATTTTTAATTTTTTAATTTTTATTTAAACATCATGATGTACAAAGTTATTCATAGTTGGGTGTTAGATATACAACTTTTCAGCACTAATCCCACCATCAATGTCAACATCCCTCCATCAATGAGTCCATCCCATGCCACCACCATCACCATCTTCTGCCAGCATCACAGGCACCATTTTAAGTTTGGTGGTTCAAATTTGGGTCTCATGATTTTGTTGCTGTTGACCTGGTTTGGATATTTAGTTCTGTGCTTTTTTTTTTGTTTTCTGTTTCTTCGGGCCACACCCATTTGATGCTCAGGGGTTACTCCTGGCTAAGTGCTCAGAAATTGCCCCTGGCTTGGGGGGACCATATGGGATGCCGGGGGATTGAACCGTAGTCCTTCTTTGGCTAGCGCTTACAAGGCAGACACCTTACCTCTAGCGCCACTTTGTTGGCCCCTGTTCTGTCCTTTCTTAACACCACCAATGCACCTGTGACCCCCTCGGCACCTGTCCCCTGTTTTTTCATATTTGTCTTTCTCTTCCTCTACTCAATTTCTTTCCTTATCTTTGCTAATCTGAAAATGGTCAGAAAATAAAACCTGGGTTGCCCCCCTTTTTATTACTAATCTATTTTTTTTAATTTTTAAAAACACTTGATTCTTCAACATTGAAAACATGTTTGCAGTTGGCCCAACTGGGTCAGCCTTTTGTAAGGTAACTGCATTACCTGCTGGACTCTCCCTCTGGCTTCCATCTTTGCTCTAGCATGGACCATTGTGGCCGGCCCTTCACTGACACCCCTGGGGTGCCTGCATTCATGCACCCGATGCCTCATAGGCATTTTTCAGGTGGCACATGGAGCTTATTCCAGACATTGCAGCAAAGAGGTGAGGACAGAGAGAAGCCAAGTGGGCAGGCCAGCCCTCACCCTTGGGGACCATCAGGCAAGGCAGCCTTCTTGGCTGGCAGTTCATCGTTTAGGCAGAGATGGAATCTTCAAACCAGTTTTCTGCTGTGCTCTGGGGAAAAACAAACCAGCCTTCAATTGGGTACTTTGTTTTTGTTTTCTTTTTTTTTTCTTTGAAACATTTTCTTTATTTAAAACATTGTGATTTACAAAGTTATTTACAACAGTTTGATTGTTAAAGTTTGAGTCTCATGATTATAGTGTTGTTGACTCTGTGGCTTGAATATTTAGTTCTTTTTTCTTTTAACTTTATTTTTGCTTTGTTTTGGGGCCACACCCAGAAGTACTCAGGGTTACTCCTGGCTCAGAAATCACTCCTGGCATGCTCTGGGAACCATATAGGATGCTGGGAATCAAATCCAGATCATTTGTGTGCAAAGCAAACACCCTACCTGCTGTGCTATTGCTCCAGCCCCTACCTTATGGAACATTTATTTTATTTAAACCATTGTTATTTACAAAGTTAGTCATAGTTGGGTATTAGACATACAATGTTTAAGTACTAATCCCACCACCGGTGATAATCTCCATTCACCAGGGCCCGGAGAGATAGCACAGTGGCGTTTGCCTTGCAAGCAGCCGATCCAGGACCAAAGGTGGTTGGTTCGAATCCTGGTGTCCCATATGGTCCCCCGTGCCTGCCAGGAGCTATTTCTGAGCAGACAGCCAGGAGTAACCCCTGAGCAACGCTGGGTGTGGCCCAAAAACCAAAAAAAAAATAAAATCTCCATCCACCAGTGTTCTCAGAGTCCATGCCATGCCACCCCCACCTCCACCCCATCCTAGTTTACCATCCTAACAGGCCCATTTTCACATTTGGTTGGTAAAATTTGAGTCTCGTGATTTCATTGTTGTTGGCCCTGTGGCTTGGATATTTAGTTCTGTCCTTTCTTCATACCACCATGTACCTGAGACTCCTTGGCTCCTGTTCTCTTGTCATTTTGCCTTTGTTTTTCTCCTCCAACATTCAGTTTCTTTCCTTCTCCTCACTATATTCTGGGGCCAATTTTTACTTTCTTAAAAAAAGCAAACATTTCTCCTCCTTCTCCAAACCTACCGTGGAGCTGAAAGCTACAGCCAAGTTTACTTTTCAGCTGCAGAGGCAGGAAAAGCAAGAACTCAGCAGGGAAATGTTAGACATTTTGGGGGCCATCCCAAGAAGTGCTCGAAGCCCTCCCTGTGGTTCTTCATCCACTGATCTGATGGTTCAATGCATGGCCCTGAGAATGTGGTGCTGATCTGACCCTGAATTACTGGGGATCTCCTGGGTCCCCCTGGAAGTGTTCAGGGAGCTACAGGATTGTACCTAGCACTGTTCAAGGACCATTCGGTTCTGGGGATGGAGCCAGGGTTGACCACATGTATGTGCCTACCCACTGTGTTAGCTCTCTTGCCCAAAGCTAATCTTTGTTATCTGAAGCACATTTTCTTTTGGTTTTGGGACATGCCCAGCCAGACATTATTTCAAGTTCTGTGCTCAAAATTTACACCTGGCATGCTCGGGGGACCATATTGGTAATGCCAGGGATCGAACCCTGGTTGGGCATGTGCAAGGCAAATGCCCTTCCTGCTGTGCTATTGCTATGGTCCCCTAAAGCAAAGTTTTAGGGTTTTTAGACCATACTCAGTGATGCTCAGGGTCTCTGTCTGTGTTCAGGGATCACTCCTGGCAGTGCTTAAGTAGCCCTATGTAGAATGGGGGAATCAAACTGTGTTGGCTGCTTGCAAGGCCTATCGCTCAGCACAGTGTTTTCAGTCATGCTGGCCAAAACCTCATACCTGGGTCTTACTCACTAGGTATCCCTTATGTGGATGTCCCTGGGAGAACCAGGAAAGGAGTAACATTACAACATAACATAACATAACATAACATAACATAACATAACATAACATAACATAACATAGCATAGCATAGCATAGCATAGCATAGCATAGCATAGCATAACATAACATAGCATAACATAACATAGCATAACATAACATAACACAACATAACATAATGCAATGCAATGTTACATAACATAACATAATACAACATAAACAACATAACAACATAACATACAATATAATATGACATAGCATAGCATAACATAAAGTAATATAACAATATAACATAATATAGCATGACAACATAACAACAGCATAACATAACATAGCATAGCATATGACATAACATAACTTGGCTATGCACTTAGCATTTCTTCCGACCTCAAGTATGGGCTCCATGAACAGCAACTGTCAGCCAGTGCTAACTTATTAGACAAGCAAATATAAGTCAGGAATGAGTGAGACATTAGCGGGGAGGATTCCACATCTCACAGTCCATATGTTCAGTGAGGCTCATTTTTAGACTTACACTCTCAAGTAAGGAATCAGAGGAACATTCTGGAAACTAATCCCTGGAAGTTCTTTCTGGGAATCCCCATCCATGTCCCAAGGATGACTGTAGTTCAAAGCGGGCGTCTCCAGCAGAGAGCTGGCCTGCCTTGTCCACAGGGAGGCTTGATGTGATGGAGCACAAAGCAAGCCTGCCTTCCCTGGCCACAATCCCCTCTACCATCAGCCTCTCCAGGTAAAAACCCAGCATCCATTCTAGAGAAGATACAGCCTTTCAAACAGAATTTGTGTGTCTAGCCTGTAGCTTTCTACTCAAATTATTTCTCCTTGTGATGAGGAAGCATTTCTTTCTAGTCAAAATAGCTCTCTGGGTGAATACAAATGAGTTTATAAAAAGCTTGGCATGCTGACGAGGGAAACTCAGGGCAAGGGGATACTGTGACACTCGTTTTCTTGGGCTTGAAGGGTGAGGTTGTGATCAGGTTACCACTTACTCTATAGCCCATGTTAGTCTGTGGTGAAGAGATGCCTGAGAAGGAGGGAGGAAGCGTTTTTCAGGACATTCTGCCATATCTAGAACCTTCTTCTGTGGCCTCCAACATGCCAAACATTTCACTAAGCAGAATCAATTTGAGAGAGAGAGAGAGAGCAAGAGAGAGAGAGAGAGAGAATATAGGGATTAAGGTACTTGTTTGGCACATGGCCAACCATAGTTGAATCTCTGGCACTGCATAATAATCCTCCCAAACACTACCAGAAGTTGCCCCTGCACACCAAGCCAGGAGGAGTCCCTAGTGTGAGGAAAGCCTCAGGTTCCAAAACCAGGTCTTTGAAAGACATGGGTCTGGAAGCAAACATCAATGCAGGAAGTAATCCACACGGTGAAAAGATGCAAGAACGGGTGCAACACTCAAGGCAGGAATCCCACCACATAAGCCTTCTGCTCCTAAGAAGGGAAGCACCTTAATGGAGGAAGACCAAAGACTGAGCCATTTCCTTCCTGAAACCCTGGCTTTTATTAGCAAGAACTAGCCCACACCCTAGGGTGGAGAAGGAATACTAAGTAGGGTAGGACCCTACCAGTAGTCCCACAGAGTACCACCAGGAGTCCAACCCTTCCCCAAAGAAAAGAAATAGATGTGTCAGCCAACCTAAGTCTCAGGGGAATCACATGTCCAGGACAGGGAGATAGGCTGTCTGTCTGCTTGGATAGAAGACCCAGGGAACCCCACATTCCTCAGTGGGAATCCGTGGCAGAAAGAGCCCAGCCCAGTTCCTTTGTTCTGCTCATGGCAGACCACAGGAAGAGCAGCTACCAGAAAGAGACTGATGAGCCTTTTTCCCCGAGAAGGAAATGGCTGGAATGTTCTAGAAAGATGAACTGCCTAGATAGCACTTTGGTTTCCCTAATGCTCAGAGGTGGACGAGGAATCCAACCCAATGGCTTCCCATCCCACTCAGCGGGGTGGATCCTGGGAACCTTCTTCCTTTCTGGCCTCACTCACTGAACTTGAGCAGAAAGCCAGGGGCACAGCAGGGGATCCCCAGGTAATTGGTGGGCACAGTGATGTGATGTCCCAGGAGCAGGTGCAAGTATCACCCTATCCATGTGTCAGGTGAACCAAGTTTGTTTTGACCTTATGAACTGTATTAATTAGGTGATTGTGATTGTCCATTCCTCTTCAACTAGTATTTCATTTTTAAGTTTAAACAAAGTATGTGGTGTGGGGGGAGGCTAAAAGATCTGCTCCAAAGATGAGAAGAATTATAATAAAAATCCAAAGGGGATGTAAGAGTCTCTGGCACTTTGACAAATGGATGCTAGTGTTTTTTTTTTCTTTTAGTTTTTGTTTTTGTTTTTGAGCCACACCTTGCAGTGCTCAGGGGTTACTCCTGGCTCTGCTTTCAGAAATCAGCTCCTGGCAGGCTCAGGGGACCAAATGGGATGCTGGGTATCAAACCTGGGTCAGCCACATGCAAAGCAAACACCCTATTTTCTGTGCTATTGCTCTGGCACCAGATGTTGGTATTTTCAAAAAGCTATATTCTAAAACATTTTTAAAAGGCTTTGAGTAGGAAGGAAGTGCATTAAATTCCCACTGGATGAGAAACAGACACCTCCGTCTCATTAATTGTGGTCCCATGACCTGCATTAGAAGGAGTTGAAACAGGGGGGCATCCCAGGAATGGGGCTAAATCAAAGTATCTGAGGGACCCTTTGGAAAAAATACCAGTTTTAATGTTTGAAGAAATGTTGGAGAGAGAAAGCTCAATGGCTAGAGAACATGCTCTGCAAGGAGGATGCCCGTGTTCCACCCCTGCCCCCTCAAGATCCTCTGTGCTTTTCTAGGAATGATCACAGAGCACAGAACTGGAAGTAACCCTCTTTGCACTGCCAGGTGGAGGCAAACAAATACAAACTTAAAAAAAAATTAAAACAAATTTTTAATGGAATCCCCAATGAGATACACAATTACAAAGTTGTTCACCATTGAGTTTCAGTCATACAATGTCAGTGCACATTTTCTGCCACCAATGTCCCTAGTTTCCATCTCACCTTCCCCCTACCCTCTCTCCTACCTGCCTCTATGGCAGACATTTTCTTCTCTCTTTCTTCTTTCTTTCTTTTCTTCTTCTCCTTCCCACACCCAATTCTTGTCCAGAGTGATGATTCCCAACTTTCATTGTCATAGTGCTCCCTTCTCTGCCCTAACTGCACTTAACTGCCCTTTGTGGGAAGCTTCATACCACACAAGCTGGTCTTCCTAACATGGTACTGGGACAAAAACAGACCATTGGTCAATAGAATCAACTTTAGTATCCTGAGATAGACCTTCAAGTGTATGATTAATTAATCCTTGATAAAGGGGCAAGAAATATAAAGTGGAGCAAGGAAAACCTCTTCAACAAGTGGTGTTGGGAAAACTGGCCAGCTACATGCAACTCCACTTCTCTTTAATGAGTAAACAAGAGTCAACACAAAAATTAGTTTAAGCGGCTATTGTTGATTCTGTATCACAGAAAGAAGAGAGTGAGAAAGCAGAAAGGAACTGAGGCTGAGTGGTCTCCTTGAATCCCTCCAACAAAGGGCCACCCTTTCCCTGCTGACCGTGGGAACTGTCATTCACCTGCTTGCTCCTAGGGACAAGAGTCCTGCCTTCCTGGTGCGTCATCTGTCTATAGTACAGGTACAGTAGGACAGCAAACACATATTTCCCCCCAGTGGGGAAGCCTCACCCCATCTTTGCAACCTGGTGAGTTCCAGATGGGTCCAGGCTACCAGCTCTGGTCCAGGCCTGCGGTCCAGGCCACCTGGTCCAGACTGCCAGGCACGCATAGCAGCTGAGCTGGGGGCAAGGAGGTCAAAGTTACCCTTGTGGATCTGCCTGGCTCCCCCTGGGAACTGGGGTTCACGCATGGAAGGCAGGTAATAAGGTCCAATTATTCTGGACGGGACAACGCAGGCAGCGGGAAATTATCTCACGGAGGGGAACCCGAAAGTTAAGTAGTTTTTAAAACACTCATTCGTCACTCAGAATAACAAAATCCTAGGCGCGGATCAATCTGGGAGGAACTAGCCATTAATCACCCGGAGTGGCGAGAGCTGGGTCATTTGTCATGTGCCCACGTGCGTGCTCTCTCGCCCTGACACGCGGACGGGGTGGTCCGGGTGCCCACTAGGATCACATCTGGGAAGACGGGGTCACTCTCGAAACTGGCTGCACGTGCTGTGCCCTGTGGATCAGGGAGCCCCAAATGTTTTCTCCTTGTGTGGGATGCATAGTGGTAGTGGGGTGGTACCTTGGATCCTGAGACCCAGATGGTCTGATGACAGAACCTGGTTCCAAACTAGGAGGTTGTTTCTGTTTCATAGGAGTCCTCAAGAGTCCCAGGATCTTGGCCAAGGGCACCTGCCCCGCAGAGATGAGCAAGTGTCTCTGCTCTGAGATTTCTCAGGGCTACAAAGGGCTGACTTAACATGCATTAACATGGAAAAGATCAGTTCAAGTGAACTTGGATTTGGACCAGAGTGATAGTACAGCGGTATGATCTGGGTTCCATCCCCAGCATCCTATATAGTCCCTCCAGGAGTGATCCGTGAGTACAGAACCAAGAGTATCTAATGAGAAAATCCCCCCTCCTCAATTTAAAAAAATTTAAATATATATTATATATATTATATAAGAATATATATATAGACCCTATATATATTCCCTATATACTATGGGGAATAAAGTACTTGCCTTACTTCTAACCAAGCCTGGCAATGCATATGATTCCCTGAGCACTGCCAGGAGTGTTCCTTGAGCATAGAGCCAGGTATAAGCCCTGCGTATTGTTTAGTATGGGTGCAACCCCCCTCCAAAATAAACAACTAAAAGACGTAGCCTGGAATGAGATTGCCCCACCAATCTCTTTTATGGAAAGTAGCAGCAGGATTTATTTCTATATTATTTGGGGGGCCACACCTGGTGACGTTCTGGGGACACTCTTGGCTCTGGACTAGGGATTTACCCCTTGAACTGTTCAGTAAACCAGAAGTGCTGGGATTTGATGAAACCTTCATCATGCTAAAACCATGTTCAGCTCACTGAGCAATCTCTCTGGCTCCTGGCAGGTTTTAAAATCTCATTGAATAAATACACTTTCCAAAAGAAAATCATCATTTTTTTTTTGGTTATTCAGTAAAATAAACCCCAACACTCCAACATGGACTTTTAAGATCTCTGTGAGTTTCCTGGGATCCAGCTTGGATGGAGGAGTTGGCACCTTGAATTATGATTTGCTATTAAGGATTCGAGAAGTAGTTCTAGAATGCCAAAAGAGATCCTGTATGTCTTTGGGACTTATCAGAATCTCATTAAATGAGGTCAAAGACCAGATCAGGTGGGCAAACAATGACCTGTGGCCTTCAGCTTGTTTTTGTACATAAAGTTTTATTGCTCCATAGTGCTTCAATAGCATCATGGCGGCCATCCTGCTTCAATGGCACAGTTGACTGCTGTCACCAAGACATCTAAAGCATATACATTCTGGTCATTGCGGGGAAAAAATTGCTTTTCTGTACTAGGTTATCTCTAGATGTGTTCCTTCCAACCCTGAAATCTGTGATTCTGAGAAGAAAGAATATGGTGTCTTAGGTACCTGTGCAAGAGAGTCAGTGCTAAGCTGTAGAGAAAAGGTCAGAGAGGGTGAAATAACATTATTTTCCCTTTGGTGGTTTTGCTGCCTTTGGACCCAGTGGCTGAGCTTTGTATCAAGGGCCAGGAGAGGGGTCTGAGTTTAAGGCCACTGTAACCCTTTAGCCTCGACCTCAGCCCCAGTAAGGTTGATGCCTGGCACATCCTGACATCCAGGTCATCTACCAGAGGAGCTGGGCCAGCTGAGAATCAGAGTGTCAGTGGTATCCACTGCTGTCCTCTGGTCAGCCCCATCTCCCAGAGTGGCCCTTCCTACTCTGTCATTATCCCCAAAGCCGCGCTCAGACTGTCTCCTTCTCCTCCAGCTCTGGGCCCCTGTCTGGTGGTTTCCAGCACCCCTGCCTTGGTAGGGCTCCTCTCCAACCTTTCAGGCCCTCAGCAAGCCCTCAACTGTCCCTATTATGAGATTCACAGCTCCAGAATGTTCTCTTTCTCCTGGACATCAGCTTTGACTTCTTTGTCCCTTAAGACTCCAGGGTTTTCTCCCCCTCTGAGAAGCCCGTCAGCCTGCCCTGCTCCCTCAGCTTCTGGTTTGTGCTCTTCTTTCTGCTCCAGCCCCCCTAGCTGTCCTTGCTGCCCAGGGGTCCACCTCAGGTTTCTGTTGAGGTCACAAGATTGGACACAATCTAAAACCTCTCTTGAGGTCACAGGGAGACTGCACAGAATTGGTGACTGGCTACAGAATTAGCCTGTCCTGCTGAAAGTTCTTACTGGGGAATCATTGGCCTCTGGATGGGAGGGGAGAGGCAGCTATCTAAAGACCTATGAGCTGCAGGGGAAGCAAGAAGGGACAGAATCAAGTTGGGGAAAAAGCAGGGGACAGGCACCAGAGTATTGGGTGGGGCAAAGGGAAAAGGAGCAGGACACTAGGGGTGGGTGAGGGATTCTGTGCTTCTCCACAATCCACTGTTTCCCCCCATGTCCCCTGCTGCCCCGCTGAAGGTGCCCAGGACTATGTCTGAAAGCCACACTGAAGGATAGATGACCATGTGGGACCAAGCTCTGGGACCTGCAGTCCTGGCCACACATTATGTCCTGACCATCCATGTCCATCTTTGCCCAAGTAGGAGGCTCCACTTCTCATGGACACTTATATCCCTTTAGCCTAGTGCATGTTAAAATTGGGGAGAGCACTTGCACACAGAGGGGCGGTGGAGCTCTAGAATGAATGGATGTGTGTGCAGTCAAGTAGGGTGTGGGTCATGTGACTTCTTTCACCAGCTGCGGGGGGGAACCAGGTCATAAGGCAGGGGAGTGGCAGTCATGAGAGGGAATGTCTCTCACACCTTATCTCATGGGGGAACCTCCCACCTATGCTCGGACACTTTCTGGGTGTGTCTGTGAGAATGAGTCTGTGATGTGGAAATCAGTACAGGGGTATAGCTCTTGCATCGTCCCCCCACTACTGTGGTTGTGTCCCTAAAACCCCGGCATTGCCTAGACAATCTCTGCCCACATCAACTTCAGGAGTGACTCTTGCATGTAGAGCCAGCCTAGCCCCTGGGGCACTGCTGGGTGTAGCCCCAAACTCCCACCCAAAACAATGGCAATCTAAGTCTTGAGTACAATATCCCTTGGTGCCAAAGTCTGAGGTGGGGGCTTTTGGTTTGTAAGAGGCCAAGTAGGCAGTACTCTGACAAGATACTTCAAGCCTTTTTTAATAGAGAAGCCATGGGCCTTATGTCCATCCCCAGAGCTGGGAGAGGGAGAAAAAGAGAGCGAGAGCTGGGTTTGGGACAGAGTAAGATCAGATTGAGGGCCAGGTAAAAGGAACAGGTATACAAAGTAAAGGATAAGCAATCCTACTCCAGGCAGCCAATGAGAGTTGAATAAGGTCTTTCTGGTGCTGTACTGCTGCTGGGGTAATACAGTATTATAGGACAAGACCTGGGGTAGGAGCAAAAACTGGGGTGAGCACAGATCTAAGAATAGTATGACTCCAGTATGTTCCATTACAGGCACACACACACACACACACACACACACACACACACACACACACACACACACACACACACACACAGAGTTATCTGTGCCCAGGTGATGGTTCCAGAAGGACCGATTCACTATTTCTCATCAGCTGCCCCCGAAGTGAACCTGGGTACTGGCTACTATGAGGTCTCAAACATGGATGAAGAAATACATATGATGGGCCGCTGGAATCCTAGTATCTGTGGAATCTGGGGCTGCTTTCAGGCTCCTGCCTTGCTCCCCATGCCAGGCCAGGAGCAAATGTAGGGCAGGGAGAGTGGGTGACACCAGACAGAGCAGCATGTAGCTGGCCCATGGCCTGTGTCCCTTGGCAAACACCCATCACCCTTCTCCCCCGTCCCTTCTGCTGCTGGGAAATGACAGATTGTGACCTTGGAATGAAAGGGAAAACACAGAGACAGAATTGCCTTCCCCTTCGGTATGGCTATGGCTTTCAGACTCAGTCCTGGGCACCTTCAGCAGGGCAGCAGGAGACATTGGGGGAAGACGTTGAGTTGTAGGCAAGCACAGAACCCCTCTCTCACCCCTGGCACCCTACCCCTTTTCCCTATCCACTCCCCTGGTGCCCACTCCCCTGATGTTTTCCCAGTGTGACTCCATCTATTCCTGCTTAGTCACCAGGAGACCACTGCTCAGTGTGCGGGTCGTGGGGATGAGGAGTGTCGTCTTGAGGTGCAAGCCACTGAATGGACCTCTGGATGGACCTCGAACAGAGAAGGCCACATCGGGTCCCTGAGAGTGCATCTGGGGTTCCTTCCCACTGGAGTAGTGGTTTTTAATTGATGTATTTACTGCCCCCTGAGCTCAGCGTCTTCCGCCTCTGGTCTAGGGTTACCGTCCCCAGAGCCTGTGCTTCCTGCTGTCAGGAAGGGACCGTATATCATCTCTGTGTGCTCCAGCTGCAGGCTGGGGTCTCGGTGATAGCTCGCAGCCTTCTGGGCTTCAGAGAGGGCCATGGGGTCGGGGAACTGGTCCTGCAGCCTTGCAAAGTCCACACTCCCTCTCCTACTGAGAGCTCCCAGAGTCTCCCACAGAGAATTAGCCAGGACAAAGTCCCCAATCAGAGAGGAGGCATGCCCTGGGCTTCTGTGAACTTTCCTTTCATCCATTTAGGCAGAAATTGAGGTCTGGTTTAGGCTGGAGACATAGCACAGCAGGGCAGACATGTCCCGTGCATGCAGCCTACCTGGGTTCAATCCCTGACATCACATAGGGGCCCCTGAGTTTACCAGGAGTGATTTCTGAGCACAGAGCTTGGAGTAATCCCCTGAGTGCAGCCAGGTAATGCCCCAAAACAAAACAAAACAAAAAGAAGTGGGGTCTGGAATTGAGGAAAGGCAGTGTAGCCTAGCTGAGCCAGGGATGGAGTCAGCATGAGACAATATAATAGGGAAAGAAGAAGATGATGTTGAGCATAAGTGGGGTTCTCATTGGCCTGCTCTGTTTCTCATGGAGGGGCCAGGTGATGGCAATAGTTCCACAGTTACAGCAGCCATCTTGCTGGCCTCAAGTTGAGAGTTCAAGTCCTAGTGCCACCATGCGAGCCTAGCAGGGCCCCAGCAGCTCTGCTGTTTGTGGATTCTCCTGCACTGATAGGCACGTCTGGCTGCATCACAGCTCAGGGTATGTGTGAATGCTACAAGTGGGAAGAGAGGTGAGTACCATGGCCATGCCTGGGGAGCTCCATGAACTCACAGCCTCTAAATATAAGTAGTCCCAGTCCTGGAACAGTCCCCATTCTTGTGATGGGAGGAAGGAAAGGAAGAGAAATGACCACATGAATACACACAAACACAGAACATAAAACATCTCACACCTTTGTTTTTCTTTGCTTTTTGTTGTTGTTGTTGTTGATTGGATACTCAGGACTTATCCCTGATTCTGTGCTCAGGGGTGACTCCTAGCCACCAACTACAGAGCTGGGCATCCCATCAAGATCAGCCCCCCACAAAACAAGCACCTTCTCTTTATACTCTCTCTCCAACTGGCCATTGTCCTTATAGTTCACTAGCTAGTAAGCTACATATCTGTAAGAAAGCACTCACTTTATTCATTGCATAAGTTATTTACTCTTTATCCAGGCCCAATTAACAGTGGTGAGTAAAAGAAATAAGTAAAATAAGGCCCAGAGTAACTTCCTCTCATAACTTGAAAGAGATTGTGGGAAACTGGCATCTTTCCACGGAGGGCAATGTCTAAAGCTGAGGTCATGTTCTCTGCCCTGGAATTTCATATGAGACCCTAATGGTCCCCAGCATGGTTTTGAGTTGGGATATTATTGTATTTTGTTTGTTTATTTGTTTGGGGGCCACACCCACTGGTGCGTAGGGCTTATTACTGGCTCTGCACTCAGGAAACACTCCTGGCAGGCTCTGGGGACCCTATGGGATGCTGGAAATGGAAACTGAATTTGGCTTTGTGCAAGGCAAGCACCCTACCTGCTGTGCTATCGCTCCGGCCCCATTGAGTTGGGATGTTGTGATGATGCTGACATTTCCTCAGATGAAGAAGATCTGTCAAGTAACCCTGATATGTATCTCCATGGTCCTCCAGCACTGGTGGAAGAGGCACCGTATCCCTGGGCTCTGCTGTCTCCATGCCAGCTGTGACCTCCCAGGATGTCTATTCCTGCAGACATTCCTCATCTTTGGGTACATCATTCCCATGGCCCTGCAGATCCACTTTCAGCATCTGTTTGGAATGTGAATGGCACCTGGGCCCTGCCATGGCAATGGGAAACAGGCAAAGCGGCCCTGGTTTCCAAAGGGCTCATCTGCACCTGCATTTCTGTGGTGGGTCATGGCTTTGTCCCCCACGTCCCTCCTCATTCTGTCTCAGCCACGCATGGGGTTTCCCTCTTATCTGGAATATTCCACTTCCTGCCCTATCCTGGGGTAGCTCAGATGTTGCCCAGAGCCTGGGATGTCCTCAATGATGATTGGGACCAAGTGATAGTACAATGGGGAGGGCACTTGCCTTGCTTAGGGTTGACCTGGGCTCAATTCCTGGCATTCCAGATTGTCCACCGCTCCCACTAAGAGTGATTCCTGAGCTCAAAGCCAGGAGTAAGCCCTGAACATAGCAGGGTGTGGCCCAGAAACAAAAGAAAAAGAAACCTAAAAAAGGAGCTGATGGGGAAAAATGTCTTCTTAAAGAAGATAAGCTGAGGTCTCATATAGCCTCCCCTCTCAGACATTCTGTGGCCAGAGGCCAGTGTAAAAATTTTTGATATTCAGCACCTATCTTAAAAAAGAAAGAAAAGAAAAGTAGTGTGTTTTTCCCCTTTTTTTCTGAAATGACAGCTTTTCAAGAAAATCTGGCTTTCTCCCAAGCCATTGCTGTTCCGGGGAGCGGCTCCAGGCAGCTTTGCAAATTGAAGTGAGCAGCTGCTCTGGTTTCCGGAGCCCGGATAGTGCCTCTCTCTCTCTCTCTCTCTCTCTCTCTCTCTCTCTCTCTCTCTCTCTCTCTCTCTCTCTCTCTCTCTCTCTCTCTCTCTCTCTCTCTCTCTCTCTCTCTCTCTCTCTCACTTGTTCACTGAAGACCCTGAGCTACACTTGAGTTTAAAAAGGGGGATGAGGCGCCTTCTCCCCCTGCCCATTGGATAAAGCCTAATCCAGAATGACAACTCTGGGTTGGGGACGCCCTCCCAGATCAGCCCTGTGTGCTTGGAAGGATAGCAGAGGGGTGGGCTGGACCAGTTCTGGATGGAGATGCGGCATCCTTGGGGTTAGAGGAGGCATAAATCTGCTGCAAAGTTCTAGAAAGGATGCTCCAGTCTGAAGCCCTTCACCTGGTGAATGGGACCTTGTTTGGAAGCAGGCAGATGTGATGCCATGAAATAAGCTGGGACTGGCCTGGGGAGGCCCTGTGCCTTCAGCTGTCTCAGAAGAGAGCAAATGAGGTACCTGAACATGTGGCAATGGTCGCAGATGCGAGTCAGGCAATCCAGCATTGCAGGGACAGGATGGGCTGCAAGGGTCCTGCCAGGACCTGCCCTGCCAGTGCCCTGCATGCTGACTTTCAGCCCTCAAGACCAGGGGCACAACCCTTTCCGTCATCCCTTTGGCTTCACCTCCAGAGTTCAAAGAACCAACGCTGGTCAGTCTGCACTCTGCAGCTCCTGCATTTGAATCACAAGTCCATGGTCCTACTAAATGGGGGCCCTCTGGCCCACAGCCTCCACCAAGCAAGCTTCCTTCCTTGGAAGTGTGGAAGACGAGATGGGAAGGGCTGAGTGAGATAGAAAGGATGTCTCTTTTCACAACTGTCTATTTATTTATTTTATTAATTTTTTTGTTTATGGGCCATACCCTACAGCCATAGGGGTTACTCCTGACTCTGTGCTCAGAAATTACTCCTGGTAGGGCCAGAGCGATAGCACAGTGGTAGGGCCTTTGCCTTGCATGCAACTGATCCAGGACAGATGGTAGTTCAAATCCCAGCATTCCATATGGTCCTCTGTGCCTGCCAGGGTTCACAGGTGTGAAACCTGCCCCCCAACAAACAAACAAACAAACTAAGAAACTACTGGAAGGCTTAGGGGACCCTATGGGATGCTGGAGATTGAACCTGGGCCCATCACTCCAGGCCCTTCATAGTTGTCTTTAATGTCTGCTTACCATCTTTACCGAAAAGCCCCAGCCACACAGGGCTGAGTCTTTAAAAGGGCTGGATCTAGGCTGAAGCAATGGCACAGTGGCAGGGCATTTGCTTTGCGTGCGGCCAACCCATGTTTTATCCCTAGAAACTCATAGGGTCTTTCAAGCCTGCCAAGGTGATTTCTAAGCACAGAGCCAGGAGTAACCTCTGAGCACTGCCAGGTGTGGCTCATTGCCCCCCAAAAAGGGCTGAATCCAGGTGAAAATGGGGGTTTGGCCACTAAGGATAACCTCCTTTTCAGGGGCTAAATGAGTGGAAGGTCAGATGCTAATCCAGGTTTACTGCTTCTGCAAGAGCCCAGGAGTAAAGAGAAGGAAATTTAAGCTAGTTCTTTTTGGCACTGAGCGGTTGGGGAATCTAGTCTCTCTCTCCCTGGATAAGCACACACAAGCCCTGGTTTTTTTGCCGTAACGGGGACTCAGGGGATTTGACAGTCCCCTCCAAATTCTGAGTAAGTTGCTTCTTTCTAACCATTTCTACCACCTGTACCCCTGATGATCCATGAGGCTTTACATTGCTAGTTGGAAAGACCTTGGCAGGCCATAGGAGGCTTTGCATACAGGAAACCCTGGTTTGACCCTCGGCATGGCTTGGTCCCTGAGTATAGAGTGGGGAGTAGCTCCCAAGCATTGGAAGGTGAGAGTCAAGAAGCAAATCCAATATATATATATATATATATATATATATATATATATATATATATATATATATATATATATATATATGTATATGTATTTTGGTTTTTGGATCACACCCAGCAGTGCTCAGGCATTATTCCTGGCTCTCTGCTCAGAAATTGCTCCTGGCAGACTTGGGGCCATATGGGATGCCGGGATTTGAACCACCGTCCTTCTGCATGAAAGGCAAACGCCTGACCTCCATGCTATCTCTCCAGCCCCGAAAACCCAATATTATTGAATTACGGTGCTGGAGTCTTTATTGCTTGGACAAGATGAAAGGGGCAGTGTCATTTTCTTTATGCAAATTTTTAAATTTGAAAATGAGACAACACTTGCCAAGCATAAGTACAGGCAAACTGAAAACTCACTTTTAAGTCAGTAACTGGAAAGATAGGAAAATGGTTCAGTGTGGAACAAAACCCACAGAATGTGTGTGTGTGTGTGTGTGTGTGTGTGTGTGTGTGTGTGTGTGTGTGTGTGTGTGTGTAAGAAATTGCTCCCATACTTGTGAAGGGTTAGCAAGTCCCAACACTTCAGGGTAGGGACCAGAGCGATAGCACAATGAGGAGGGTACTTGCCTTGCACATGGCCAACCTGGGTTTGATCCACAGCATCCCATATGGCTCCCCAGCACCTCCGGGAGTGATTTCTGAGCCAGGTGTGGCCCCAAAAGAAACAAAACCAAGTCTGCAGGGTAAGCCAATAAACTGGGGACCCAGAAGGAATTGTGGTTCAAATCCCAACAAAGAGCATTTGCTGCACAATCTCTTCTCCCTCACAGAGGTGAGTCTTTGTTCACTCAAAGCCTCACTGATTGGCACGGATGGCACAAAGCTCTGTGCCTGACATAAATTCTCCAATCTAAGCATTCGACTCTTCCACACAGACACATAGACACAGCCTGCATCACCTTGGACCAAACAGCCAGACCTACAAAGTCTAACATCAAATACATCAAAAGCGTGATTCTCTGGCTCACTGTTTCCATTAAGGACAGATACCTCAAATCTGTGGGATAGGGGTTCCCAGTCCCCCACCATGCAAGGCTGCCATGTGCAGTGCTGGGGGCTTTGACAACTGCACTATCTCTGTCTATCTCTGTCATCAGAACAAAAGTTGGACCTGCACATTTCTGAATATCCCCCCATGCATCCTGCCAGGGACTGGTCCAGTGCAAGTGAAACTCCAAAACTCTGGACTGCCATGGCAGGTCATGTTGGCGAGGTCAAGGTCAAGGGCACCTTTATACTGCACTCACTGAGGCATGGAGACAGGCAAGTAGAGCACAGGATCCTAGAGAAACTCAGATGTGATTTCCCTGGCACTGGGCTACACAGCTCTGGGGCCATGGTTTAGCATGAGTCCCAGATAACAGACACAATGACAGCATGGGGATCCCAATAAAGCTTTATTGTCGACACTCACCTGTGCAACCCACCTACATTTTCTTATGTCAGGAAATACTGTTTGATTTTTTCCCAACATCCTGTTCATTTTTGTTTTATTTTGTTTTGGGGTTACATCTAGTGGTGCTCAAGGGTTACTCCTGGCTCTGCACTCAAGAATCACTCCTGGCAAGCTTGGAGACCATAGAGTATTGGGGATCAAACCGGGTTAGCTGTGTGCAAGACAAGGGACTTACCTGATATATTAATTACTCAGACCCAATTTTTCCCTGATGTCTTGTCTTTTCTTTTCTTTCCTTTTCTTTTCTTTCCTTTCCTTTCCTTTCCTTTCCTTTCCTTTCCTTTCCTTTCCTTTCCTTTCCTTTCCTTTCCTTTCCTTTCCTTTCCTTTCCTTTCCTTTCCTTTCCTTTCCTTTCCTTTCCTTTCCTTTTCTTTTCTCTTTTTTTCTTTTCTTTTCTTTGGTTTTTGGCCCACACTCGGTGATGCTCAGGGGTTACTCCTGGCTATGTGCTCAGAAATTGCTCCTGGCTTGGGGGACCATATAGGACGAGGGGGAGGGGGGGTTCAAACCGAGGTTTGTCCTAGGTTAGTGCTTGCAAGGCAAATGCCTTACCACTTGTGCCACCGCTCCGGCCCCTACCTTGATGTCTTAAAAGACAAAAGTCAGCAGGAACTTTTGGGGATTTAAATCTTAGAGACACACCTATGTTTGAATAGAACGTTGTGTTTTATGGATGAAATGGGACTTTTCTGGGTTCACTAGTGAACTAGCATATTTTTTTGATAGAAATGAAACTCCATATGGTTGTATCAAGATGTTCTTTGATTAAACTTAAAAGAGGAGAGAGGGAAGTGTCTGTTCGGAAGAAGAACTGGGGCCAATAGCTAGTGACGGCTGATATTTTCCTTCCTAAACGTAAAGTCAAACAGAAGCATAAAAAAAAACATACAATCCATGACTAATCTAATAGCATGACAGGGCATGGCCCAGGGAACTTTCCTCCATCTAATGGCCTCTGAGACTAGAGCAGCCCTTATGAGGTCCCCAACAGCTCCTGGAGCAGAGAAAAATAATTAGGAAGTTCTCAAAACATCCTGCAGTGTTGGACTGACCCTTGGGCTTTGCACACTGAAGTCCCAGCTTTACCCTGGCACCTCCTGCCTTCCCAAGCACTGCCAGGAGCAACTCCTGAGCCTTGATGAATGTCTCCAACAAGAAAGAAAAGGCCAGGGCAAAAAGCAGACACTTCCAAATTTCTGACATATCCTTAATAAATGCAAACTCTCTCAAAGAAATGCTTTGAGGAACCAGAGCAATAGCACAGCGAAGGGAGGAGGGACATTTGCCTTGCACGCAGCTGACTCAAGTTTAATCCTTGGCATCTCATAGGGTCCCCTGACCCTGCCAGGAGTGATTTCTGAATGCAGAGCCAGAAATAACACCTGAGACTGCCCGGTATAGCCCCAAAACCAAACCCTTAAAAAATAAGAGAAAGAAAAGAAATGTTTTGAAAACTTTGATTCACAGTTGGGCAGAGAGAGAACAAGAAAGAAAACTTAGTTTAACACTCAGGCAATTCATGTAGTTTATACCTCTGAGTGCTCCTTTCCTTTTTACTATACTTAAAAAACAATAAAAATATTTTTTAGCTCATTCCTCCCTGTCCTCCATTCTCTTCCCTCCCTGCCTCTCTCCTTCTCTCTAGCCCCGTCTCTCCCCCTCTTCTTCTCTTTTCCTCTCTCCCCCTCTCCTTTCTCTCTTCCTCAAAAAAAAAATATTTTTTAAACTTTTTTGGAGTGTGGCAAATGTGCAGAGGCTTAACTTATTTTATTTATTTATTTTTTATTTAAACAACTTTATTACATAGATGTCTGTGTTTGGGTTTCAGTCATGTAAAGAACACCACCCATCACCAGTGCAACATTCCCATCACCAATGTCCCAAATCTCCCTCCTCCCCTAATTTCTAACCTTTTTCTTAGCCTATAGAGTTTGGTGACATGTAGACATTCATATCATTGAACCACTCTCTCTCCATTTCCCATCTTTAGAACTGGGGTCATCATGACAGAAAATTTGTTCCCACCAACCAGAACTCTCTAGTCCCTGCACCTCACAGGATCCTAGACCTTCCGATCCACTTCCTGTCTCCAGGGCCCAGACTTAAGGGCCCCTCCCTGTCATCTGTGCCTCTGCCCCCTTTTGACAGCCTCAGTGGGCCAGCCACAGAGAGCTGCTCATATCCACTCTTCTTTAAGGGAATGCCTTCTGGGTCACCATGTCGCTCGTCAACACGCTGTCAACTCAGAGCCTCTGGACTCCTATGAGTGACATATTATCTCAGGGTTCGGCTCTGGGCCAAGTTATTAAAACCCTGAGCTTCCCAGGGCACCCTCGTAAAAGCTCCCCATGGTGTTGTCAGACCGAGAAGCGGGGGGACAGTCTTCCATATGCTGAGATGCACAACTCTTCATGACCTTGTCCAGCCTGCTCCAGGCAGTCATGACTGCAGGAACTAGATGACATAGGAACCTAGACTAGAACCTGTAGAGGGGCAAAGTGTATCCCCTAGACCAGGGGTCTCAAACTCGCGGCCTCCGGGCCGTTTGCTGCCCTCGGTACAATATTTTGTGGCCCGCGCCGGCCTTCAAATATTGCAGTATTCGTGATTATTTGCTTACCGAATAATCGCAATAAAAATTGCATTAGTAAGAAAAAAATCGCATTAAACATTCGCAGTTCCGTTCAGGGTATGCAAATGTTTAATGCGATATTTTGCAATTTTTTGCAATTTTTTTCTTACTAATGCGATTTTTTATTGCGAATATTCAGTAAGTGAAATCCCTTATGCAGCCCTGCCTCACCCCGACTTTGCCTCCTGCGGCCCCCATGTAAATTGAGTTTGAGACCCCTGCCCTAGACAGATCAGCTGCTGTGGACAACACCCAGTCTCTCCCAAACATCACTACTTAGGTAGACATTGGGACACGGAGCTGCTGATAGTGTGGATGAATGACGTCTAGGGTCTTGCTGGGGCCCCTTGTACTTCTGGATCTGCCGAGCTTCCTCTAGTAGCTGAAAAACTGTAGCATTGAGAAAGAGCAAAGAGAAGCCACAGGTGTCTCCCAGATGTGCTCTCTGGGATGGGCGGGAGGACGCGCCCAGCTTGGCCTTCACAGGAAGCCTGGGACGATGAAAGAAAATCAAGCAACAGAAACGGGACTGAAATTAGTTTATGTCCCTCTGCTAATAATACACAGGGGAAACTTTTTGATCCGTCATTTTAATGAATATTAATGACGAAGACTTGGGTCTCTACTACCAATAAATCTTTTATTGGGTTGGGGGGGGACGGGGCAACCAGATATGAAAAACTGCATTGATACAAGGCAATATGGGAGCCAGACTCTTAGTACAAGGCCTTCATGGGTTCAGAGAAAGGCTCTATGAGCTGGAGATGCTATGGTTCCAGACAGGCTTGGGATGTGGTTTCCATGTTCTTGACCCAGCTCATGTAAGAAAGACACGGGTAGAGCATGTGTGTGTGACCTCAGAGGACCAGGATCCGAGAGTAACCTCAGAGATCCAGTACCTGCATATAACTTTAGAGAATCAATACCCATGAGTAACCTCAGAGCTGGCAGGAAAATATCACATTGTTCATCCTAACAACAACCCCCACCACAAAAGGAATTATTGATACAAGAGTAATTTAAGTTTAATAATTAATAATTAATTAAGTTTAATAATTAATAAATTATTGATGTAAGAATAATTTTAAATTTCAGTGTGTGTTGTAATAAGCAAGATAAAATGAATTATTCTGTGCCTCCAAGGGGGAAGGCTTGGGAGGTGGGGGGCATAGGGCACCAGCGCAGTGGAAATCTCATTGGTGGCAGAATTGGTGTTGGAACCTTGAATACCTGAAAAAATTTTATTATAAACAATTTGTGTTTTAAATAAAGTTTAAAAGAGAAAAAGATGCAGATAGTTCCTCTGCCAACTTCAACCTGATTTCTTCTCTCATGTGCATGCATCTGTGTGTGTGTGTGTGTGTGTGTGTGTGTGTGCGTACCCATGTGTGTGTCTTCATTCCCAACCTTCCTCCATCTGCATTTCTACCACCTCTTCGCAGGCCATGAAATAGCCATGAAAATTGACAACCTTTGTTATTATGTTTGGTTTGGCTTTCTTTGGGGCTACCCCCAGAGATTCTCAGGGCTTAGTCCTATCTCTATTGCACTCAGGGATCACTTCTGGCAGGATTCAGGGTACCCTAGGGATGTTGGGACCCAACCTGAGTTGGTTGTGTATAAAGTAAAAGCCCTGTTTACTGAACTATCAACTCCCCTTTCCCCCACCTATCTCCACCATCTTTCACTTATTAGCTGAGATATTCCTAGAAAACCAGGAGAAACCCTTTTATTTAAAGTGGGTTAAGAAGGTTCATTTTGAGGGGACTGAAGAGATAGGCCAGCAGGTAAGGCATTTGCCTTACCAGTTGCCAACCCAACTTTGATCCTTGGCACAGCATATGGTCTCCTGAGCACAAAATTAGGAGTAAGCCCTGAGCACTACCAGGTGTTATTTCCTCCCTCCCAAAAAAACCCCCCAAAAACAAAGAGATTTATCTTGATGATGCCAGAATCCCACCAAAGGGATTTGACTGGGGGTTATCATCATGCCCTGCTCCTGGTATCCCCAGAACACTATGTGAATATTTCAGAAGACATTTTTTTTTCAGGCCAAGCAAGGACTGATTCCACAGTGGCTGATACAAAGATTCAAATGGAGAAAGAGAAAATATGGCAACCACTCGGCAGTTTCTTTCTCAGGGAATTTTCCCTACCAAGTGTTTCATTTTAATTGGCAATTAAAAATGACAAAACAGACCTCGAAATGTTTTTTTCCCCCTCCTCTCCTGGAGAGACAGGTCCAGGTAGGGCCTGCTGGCCTCAAAATGCCAACTGTTCTCTTAGTTTATGGTGTGGCCACTTCAATTGCTCATGTGTTCCCCTCCTAGGACCCGCAATGGACATGGGCCAACAAGTCAGGGACTGCTGTGGTCTGGGTCTCCGCTCTTCTGCTTGCTCCAGCGAACACCCTGCCCCACTAAACCATATGGCCTCTTGCTTTCCTGATGTATGAGGTGGGTAGAACAGTTTCCCTCCAAAGGAGGACTCGGAGGGATTAATTAGTTTAAAATCTATAAACATGGATCATTCTAATTATTCTTCCAGTTTCATTAGTTCAAACTGAAGGGGCCAAAAGGAAAGGAAAAACCAACAATACTTTCAAGGGCAGCAGCATTGACTTTCCTGGTATTTCTAGTCTGGCTAACTGCGTAGTTCTTTGATCTGTGGGCCTGTGCTGAGAATTGTCTACACCATGGTGGGGAATGAGGCCAACCCACCTGGGCATCACTGGGCTCTGGGCTCTCTCACCAACACAGACTGGACTTCTCTCAGGAGGCCCAAAGGGGAACAGCCTGTCTCTCTGCTGAGGTCTTCAGGCTCTTTTGAATGGACAAAGGTTGGAGTGATGGGGAGCAGAGATGGTTTCTCAAGCATCAATTAAAACACCTCTAAGGGAATGATAACTATTTTCTTTGAGAGAGGAATCTCTGGCCATATGAGGCTGTGAGGACATTTCTGTATGGTAGGGCACATCATCCCCCTCTAGTGTGACTTTGCCACCAACCATGCTTGGCTTCTTCTACTGATGACACTCATAGGAGAAACTCCTGGTTTTTCTTCTCTGGGCCTACAAAGATCCTATCCCATCCCTACCCAACCCATGAACTAGATATAAACAACCACTCTTTTCCTACTTTAGCCCGAAGGAAATACAACTTTTCTGAAGACTTTTCTTGGGACCTCCTCCCAAGACGGCAATGTGACACCGGAAGTGCCTACCATGAGGGCCTTTCTGGAAGTACCTGTTGCTCAGCACTCAGCATCAGGGATTCACACCCATTGCCTCTGCCAGCTTTTTCAGAAATGTCAGGATCAAATTAGGGACTAAAAACCAAGCTTCTAGGACAATGGGCAATAATTTGATGTTATGTACATTGGGTGGCTTAAAACTATTTCTTCAGGGGCCAGTGATATAGTACAGGAATAAGGGCTCTTGTCCTTTTTTTTAAAAAATATAATATCTTTATTTAAGCACCATGATTACAAACATGATTATAGTTGGGTTTCAGTCATAAAAAAGAACACCTCTCTTCACCAGTGCAACCTTCCTACCACCAATAGGGCTCTTGTCTTACATGCAGCTGACCCGGGCCGGGGTTCAATCCCCTATATCCCGTCTGATCCTCCTGAGCACCACCAGGTGTAATCTCTAAGTGAAGAGCCAGGAGCAACTCCTAAACATTTCTGAATATAGGCCCAAAACAGCAACAACCATAACAAAATATTTCTTTAGTATTTACTTTGAAGGAAGCCCCAGGGCTAGAAAGAAATAGAAGAGTCTGACTAGAGAAAGGGCTCTACTTCCCTCAGCGCATCTCACAACAACATCTCTCCCCTGCTCTGGAGGGCTCTGGCCCCTGCAATTGCATCCTCCATACCTATCTCCCTCATAAAAACAAAAACCCAACAAACCCACTTGTCTTAGAAGGCAATGTCCTGACACAGATGCTTGGTAACCCCTTTCCAGACCCCATTCTGGCCCTTTCCCTCTCCCTCATGTTTCTCTGGGTGATTCTGCCAAAGACTATTCTGTCTGGGCTCTGGGCTGGCTTTGTGATGTAGTGTCTGCCCCACCATTATGCATCAGCAAAAAAGGAAATATGTTTTTTTTCAGCATGTAATGAGAGGTAGAGGATCATGACATCCCCTCACTGGGTGTCTTTGAGCCTGTATGTCACAGCTCCCTGAGACCCCTTCAACATATCTCTCAGTCCGGCATATGAGCACAAACAGAGGCTCTTTGGGGTCTTTATAAACTTTTTTCTTGACCAATGAGCCTTCTTCCTTGATCACTCCCTCACCCCATGGTGATGCTTGTATTATGGCAAAGGATCTCTTTCTCTAAGCTCTGGTTCTCTCCACCCTAAGCTTCCCACCCCCATTTCCATGAAGACAACTCAACTGAGTTTGAGTTTTGATACCCAAGCATGAAATCCTTGCTTGTTCTCTTTTGGGCAAGTCCAAGATGGCGACTCATATGCCTATTGCCCACCTATCTGGATCCCAGAGCTCTTCCTAGATTATGACATCAGTGTCAAACTTGCAAGACACAGTGGACTCACAGTGTGTTTTGCAGAAGATACTGGACTCCAAATAGCATCAGAAATACTCCTTGGTCAAGAGTGTTTCCAGCACAATGTTGAGCTAAAGCCCCAGAAACACAAGCCCATCTCCCTCTCCATTATCATGGGCCGGGAGAACAGTGAGGTATGTGATTGTGTAGAAACCCATATATGCACATGTACACATGTGTATACATAAATGGTAATTGTATACAGCTTTTTGGATCAGAATTTCTGAGACCCATCATATCCTGAATCAGCCCTATGTGACACAGAATAAAACAGAAAGCATGTATGTCCCCCACATGTCAGAATTAGCTCTGTGCAGCAGAGCTAAGTAACCCTCTTTTTCATAAAAGACCAACTTCAGTCTCCATTCCATCCATTGCGTTCCTCCATAATGTATAAATCCTTGCACACTTGTCTCTGCACTTCTTCAATCCAGTGCGGTTTGTTTCCTCTTGAGCCCCCTGTTACCCGAAAATTGGGGAGTTCCCGAGGCTGGTATTACATGGTACTAAAGATAGGAGCTCAATCGAGGAGCTGTGGGTTACCTTCTTGGTAAATGCCTTGCAACCTCAGTGCTCTTCAAACCTTTTAAACAGTGGGCCAATTCACTGTCCCTCAGACTGTTGGAGGGCCAAACTATCGTAAAAACAAAAACTATGAAGAAATTTCTATGCACAATGCACATATCTTATTTTGAAGTGAAGAAACAAAACGGGAAAAAATACAATATGTGGCCCCCTGGCAGGAGTTTGAGGACAATGCTGCATAAAGCACCAACCACACATAAAGCACGGCCTCTTTAGGTAGCCCTAAGTGCAGCTTAGAACCCTCTTATAGCCCTTGCTATCTGTCAGAGACACTTTGGAAGACAGCTAGTTCACCATTATACCACCAGCATACACAGCAATAGGCACCTTCCTCCATATTTAGTGCATATTTTGATTTTAAAAATAGTAAAATAGGGGCTGAAAGGAAAGTACAATGGGTAGGGCATTTGCCTTGCATACCATCAGTCTGGGTTCGATTCCAGACAACCATAATGGTCCCCTGAGCCCACCAAGAGTGGCCCTGAACATAGAATCAGGAGGAGTAAGCTTTGAGCATTGCCAGGAATGATCCTGTCACACACACAAAAATGTGATGAAGGGGCTGGAGAAATAACACAGCAGGGGGGAGTTTATCTTGCACAGAACCAATCTAGATTTGATCCCATATGGTCCTCTGAGCCCACCAGGAGTGATTCCTGAGTGCAGAGCCAGGAGTAACCCCTGAGCACATCCAGTTGTGGTCCAAAAAACCAAACCAAGACAAAACATACGATGGTAGAAATGAAAGTCTTTAATTCCACTTCGCAAGGTGATAGGTATACACAGTGCCTTCACTTTAGACAGGGGTCTCTCTGTACCATGTGATGCTCCTTTGTGTTGCAAAGACCATTTTCCTGGAGCCACTGTACTCACTTTCTTTACAGAAAGTCTTGGCTGGTACTTGAGAGAAGCTTGGCATCTTGCTGGGGTGCCAACCATTCCACCATGTGGGATGTCAACTCTTGCTGAAGCATGCCATTGAGTTATTGTGCAGTTTTTCTCTCCCCGGGAGAGTTCCTGTGTATTGATTGTATTACGGGTGTCTTTAGCTCACTTTCTGAGAACTGTGGGGGAGATTTCTGGCAGAGTAACTGGTATGCTCAAGAGCAGTTGTCGTTTCTATGTGGTGTATCAGTCCAAAGCACTCTCCAGAAGAGCCTCAGCAGTTTAGCAGAGAAGCCCTTTAACCATAAATGAAACAAGCAGAGCTTTAAGTTTTCCTTGCTAAGATGGGTCAGAGGATGTAGTTGCTTCGCTCTGCAGTAAGACAGGGACATTTTCTGGGGGTTTAAGTTTTCTTTCTAACTTGCTCCCCGTGTTTCTCAAGTCCCAAGGTCAATTACATTTTTCTATTTTATTTACTTCTAAATATTTTATTTATTTTTATTATAACACCATGCTTTACCAAGTTGTTCATGTACAATAGTTTTAAGCATTCCATGTTCCAACGCCAATCCCACCCCCAGTGTGATATTGCCTTCTCCAGTGCCCCAATGTCCTACCCACCACCCTAGCCTGCCTTGCAGGCACAAATTTACTTATTACTTGTTGCAACACAAAGCCAAATGGAATGATTGAAACATAGATCAACCAGGGTCAATTTGAAATGATTGTCCTGTCTCTCCATGATATTATAAAAACCAATGTCATATTTCCTGGGCTGTGGTTGGTGCTACTTGAGCCTTTTGAGTTACTGCTTACACTTGGCCCTGTGGTCCAAGATTTATAGATCTAAAACAAACTTGGTGGCTTGGAAGTTAAGTCACAAAGGTGGACCGTTTCTGTGGGAGGGTGCAGGGTTTGGCATTAGGGTGCTGTAGTTCATGCAGAAAGGGGCAATCTTCCCTTACCCCCTTTCTGAGAAGCCACAGAGGGATCGACCAGAACTGGATTACCTGGAAAGTATCAGCAGCCATTATTTTCTCTTAAGGTTTGCTGGAGGACCAGGGCCGCTTTTCTGCCAGGAAGTTGTTGACTTTGAGTGATAGCTTCTGCGTTTTCCAGTGGTGGGATGGGTGTGAGTATGTCTCAGCCCAGTACCCTTCTGAAAAGAAAGTCCCAGAATTTTCAGCCATGTAGCCTGATCCCTCCTGAGAGGATTTAGCAACTCATATTATTTGATTTCAGTCATGGAGCACGGCAAGGCTGATTTTTAGCTTGTGCAGTAGGTGCCAGGCAAAGGGACAGCTGAGGGCATTGTTTAGAGGGTTTCTGGGCCTTGGTGAGAAGGGGGAGATTCTGGCATGAGCTGTTTGTTGATTGTCGATTCAGAGGTTGGGCGTGATTCCCAGAAATTTCTAGAATGAGTATTTTTGAGTTTGAGGGGATGCCTCCCAAGTGGCCTTCAGTCACTCAGGACCCCACCTGGCAATAATCAGCCATTGGGCCAGATGATTCAATGCAAGGAACAGGGTACTATTTGGGCTCTGCAGTTCTGAGGATCACCTGGGTCACACCCCATAGAGATCAGAGACTCCAAGGTCACACCTGCCAATGCATGCAGGAGACTGTGTGATTATGAGGATTGAACCTGCTTTGCATGCTACTTAACCCAGTACCATTTCTCTAGCCATTGAGAATTTCTTGCTAGTTCTGCAATCATCCTGTCCTTCTCCATCACAGCACCACATTCTCAGTTCTTTTTAATTTATGTTGTTATCTCAAAAATTATCACAGGGGTTGAAAAAATAATCCTTCTGTAGCCCAAAACAAGCTTTCCATAACATTTGCCAAACTCTCTGGAGGCAAAATCTCCATTGTAAACATTTTCAACCTAGGATGGATTGAGATACTTGTAAAACACTAGAACTGTTAATATCTAAGGGGATGGAGGAGGGAAGGATTGAAAATTTAAAAATATAGGCCAGAGAGATAGCATAGCAGTAGAGCTTTTGCCTTGCAAGCAGCAAATCCAGGATGGACGTTGGTTCAAATCCCAGCATCCTGTATGGTGCCCCTTGCCTGCCAGGAGGGATTTTTTTTGGCGGGGCCACCCCCGATGTCACTCTTGGCTATGCGCTCAGAAATTGCTCCTGGCTTGGGGGACCATATAGGATGCTGGGGGATTGAACCACGGTTCATTCTAGGCTAGCACGGGCAAGGCAGATGCCCTACAGCTTGCGCCACCACTCTGGCCCCAGGAGCAATTTTTGAGCACAGATCCAGGAGTTACCCCTGAGTGCTGCCTGGTGTGACCCAACACCCCCCCAATAAAGAAAAGAAAATTAAAAAATGCATACAAATAACAAATGAACCTTCTTTTTAGTTGATTTTACAGACATAAAATGATTATTTTGCTATAAAAAGTTTGAAATGAAAAAAAACAATAAAACGAGGGAAACTGGAGTGATAGTTGATCAGGTAGGGCATTTGTCTTGCACAGGGTTAACCCATGTTTTACCCCTGGCATTCTATATGGTTGTTTTGAGCACTGCCAGAAGTAACTCCTGAGTAGAGAGCTACTCCTGAGCTTTGCTGGATGTGTCCCCCCCATAAAATGTTAAATGCTCTTTAAGCCTCAGCTTTCATCTTATTGTAGATCAGGAATAATTTAAAGTGTAAAATGTAATCATATCTCCAGAAACTTCTACAATATCCTTCTTGACCCTAAAACATCTTACTCTTTCCTTCAGGATTACTTTAGATTCCACTGAAAACTTTCCTGCTGGTCTTACTCTTTCTTCTCTATCACTCACCTCAGACAAGTGGAATATGTAACCTGGTGTGTGTGTGTGTGTGTGTGTGTGTGTGTGTCTGTGTCTGTGTCTGTGTCTGTGTCTGAGTGTGTGTGAATAAAGAGAAACAATCTTTTTTTTTTCCATCAAGTCTTCAAAACTTTTCAATTTACTCTTTAAATAATGTCACATTTTTGCCAGATGCTTTGGGCAGCTCTTCATACAAGAGAAATAATAAGTAATAAATCCTTGATTGAAATATACGGAATCAAGTCTTTTGTTCTTAAAAGGAGCAACAATTTGCATTTTACATACACAGAAATTTTTTCAGTTTTCCTCTTTGGGACCTGAAGTAGCAGAGCACAGTGTCATCTAGTGGAAAATGATGGTATAAGAGAATAGAGGGCAGCAAAATTGAAAATACAGTAATTTTTAAGTATTGTCACCAATGATAAGATTCATCATTTTTCTATATTGAACATTTTTAAATTTTGGTGTGATTTTTCTATCTGGAATATCAGAGGCTAATTAAAATGTTTATTTTCAGGTCAGGACAGATAGAACAGCCCTTAAAGTGTGTGGCCAGATTCCTATACAGCATGATCCTTTGAACACCACCAGGGGTCACTTGTGAGCACAGAGCCACGAGTAACCCCCAAGCACAAATACATGTGGTCTAAAACTATAAATAAATGTTCCCTTTATCAAAGAAATCTTGTCTTACATTTGAAGAAATCTCAGTTTCTTTTTTAATTTTTATTTTGATCATATTGGCTTACATATCTTTCACAGTAGTATTTTAGGCACATATTAACATTGAATCAGGGGAATACCCATCACCAAATTTGTCCTCCCCCATCCCCGTTCCCTTCCTGCAACCCATATCCCCTACCATTACCCCCCCGGGCTGCTAGAGTAGGTGGTCCCCTCTTTGTCTAGCTTACTATTAGTGATCTTATATCTGTTTGGTCCTGGTGCTCTCCCTTGTTTCCCCCTCTATTTGAGAGGTGGAGCTCGATAATTCGAGTTATGTGGTTTTGTTTTAAGGAAAGAAAAGCAATAGAATAGGGGTAAAAAATAATAAAAAATAAAAAATAAAAAAATAAATCAGGGGCCGGGAAGGTGGTGCTAGAGGTAAGGTGTCTGCCTTGCAAGCGCTAGCCAAGGAAGGACCGCAGTTCGATCCCCCGGCGTCCCATATGGTCCCCCCAAGCCAGGGGCGATTTCTGAGCACATAGCCAGGAGTAACCCCTGAGCGTCAAACGGGTGTGGCCCAAAAACCAAAACAAAAAAACAAAAAAACAAAAACAAAAAACAGAAAACAAAAAAAAATAAATCAAATAAGCTGAAAATGGGTAGAGTCCTTCTAGAGGCTTTCAACCTCAGTTTGAGAGAGGACATGAAACACCACATCAATACAGAAAAAAAATATCAAATTAAATATCCAGTGAGCAGTACAGCAATAAAGACAAGCACCACACAATAGTCTTGGTTCTGAAATCAAACCATGCCGGAGTGCAAAAAGAAAGAGAAAGATAAAATAAAATAAAATTGGAGACATCAACTTCAATATCTACACCAAAATAAAGACCAATAAAAATCAATCAATCAATAAATATATATGTGGAAAAATGATTATTTTGTGCTCCCCCCCTGCATAGGCACAGTAACTATTGGGGATATTATAGAGGGAATTCCCTTGGCCTAGGAGATACAGGGTTTCTTCACCTCTGAAGTATACTGTCATGGGATAAACTATAGACTCCTTGCATGATCATTTACTCTCCCCTTGGTGCTTTTGTGGTGTATGAAAGACTTCTGCTTCATCATGGATGGTAAAATAAGACCTCTGTATCCAGAGATCTTGGTGTCTGGACATCTCAACTTTTGTTTGGTTTTGGCCAGACCCGGCAGTGCTCAGGGCTTACTCCTGCCTCTGTGCTCAGGGCTTTAGAAGAGCAGGGATATAAATAATCCAGGTTGGCTGTATGCAAGGCAAGTGCCCTTCTGCTGTACTACGACTCTGGTCCTGAAGACGTCTTAGTTTAAACTGAACAGGATTTAAAAAAAATTTTATGTATCTAAAGAAAATATATCACATAGTTGATATAGTTGATCATAATACATTTGTTTCCAGATAACTGAAAGCAAATTTATTGAAAGAAAATAAAAAATAAAACTATAAGAAAGTTAAAAGAAAGAAAATGAAAAAAAGCATAGTACCAAGCACATTTATGAAAATGATTGTATCTCTATTGAGGTCATTAAAAATATGGTAGAAGGTGTAGTAAGTGCTTATTATTAGCTGTCCATTCTCTTAAGCAGGTGTGTTTCTATAGGGATGACAGCATCAAACAAAGTTGTTCAGAGATTCACAGCACTATTATTGATACTACCAATTTTAGGGGCATGTAACCAGCTGCCAGGGCTCCTGGAAGAAGAAAAATATAGATATAAGGGGAGGGTGCTCACACTTGCTCTAAGATACCATGGTAATATAAGTCCCAGAATTGATGTACCTTAATTGTGGTCAGATTGGTGTCCCCAAAGGGAAGCATAGAGGGTCAGTGATGAGGCAGGGCCATCGGGAAAACAGTGATTGTGGGCGATGGAGGCAGCAGGCATGGCTTTGGCAGGGAGGGGTTTGGCCCACCCTCTTCTCCCAAGATGACCAATTTTCTGATGCATAGACTTGTGTACCCATGATTTTTCATGGCTCAGTTTACATTTCATTCAAGAAACGAGTGAGTCTGTGGAGTTGGCCCAGTTCAATATAGTGACTGCATTTGTGGGAGTGATACAACAGAATTAAAAAAAAGTTTTTGTTTTAGGGCCACACTGGGGGCACTCAGGTATAACTCCTGATTCTGCACTCAGGCCCAGGGGACCACATGGGATGGCAGGAATCAAAGCAATGTGCAAGGCAAATGCCCTACAGCTGTGCTATCACTCTGACCCCAGAATAAAAAAAATTTTATAGAAAAATTTGTAGTATATTCAGTCATTCTATCAGTTTATTGAGCATCTATTTTAAAAATCTGTAATATAAAGAAATATTCTTATTGCTTCTTCTTCTTATTATTATTATAGTATTTAGTTGTTTGATTTTTTTTGTATTAAAATTCAACTGTCATATATAACGAATGCATTGACACAATTTCATGGATTTTAAAAGTCCATTCTTACCCACATCCAGTAGTTGTCAATGCTGACTCCTTGTTAGAATTCCTGTCTACATTTTCTACGTGATAATTAGGTAAGCCAACTCTTTTCAGAGCTCTTGTAAATTTTTCTAGGGTTGTACCCACATGAAGAATTTTTTTTAAGTTTCCCAAGCCTTTATCTTTTCTTATGCAGCCTGGGCTGGAAATTCTTTTTGTCTAAGGCAGATTCTTTTAAGATTATATAAATCTTTCTCATAGTTGAGAAATTTCAGTCTTTTGTTTCTTAAAAAACAACTTCCTTCTATAGCAAGCCTCGTTAGGAATGCAAAGAAACTCAACATATCTGAGCAACAATGAATAACTCTCAAACCATAACATTCAAGAAAAAAGGCATTCCTAAGACATGGCTATTGGATGTGTCGTCAAGGAAGGCACGCATTGTGTCTGATTCTTATACCCTCCTTCATACAGTAGCATTTGAAGTGAACACCACAATAATTTCAGGGACGCTGTCAAAAGGGTAGCTATAAAATTTACAAGAGGTCACAGTAATGAAGCTGTAACATACTGTAATCCTCTCACGTAATGTTTGTCCGTTACAAGGAGAGATCTAAGATAGCATTTCCTTGAAATACTCTGTTCTTGGCCCAGTGTGAACTCTACTAATTCCTGGCTGACCCCCATCCAAACTACGGGAAGTCTGACTGGAATAGAACGTGACACCACATGGGACCCACCAAGGGGCTCGGAATCAGATTTCATGGGCCAAAGCTTGGAAAGGAAAAGATACCACCAGCATCCCTTCCTTTCTAGACCTTCCCACCTACTTTCTTTGCAGTCTTGAAGAGGTCACTGAATTTCATCCTTATCTCATTCAATACCCACTTCCATTCTTGCAGAGATCAAAGTTCTGGTCCTAAACATGGACCCTAGTGGATAGCCCATACGATGGTAATTACGGTAAAACACGGCTGCCTCTTCCTCCAGCTTTCTGCCAACTCACTGAAGAAAGCCCGAAGGTGAGATTGATTTCTAGCAGGATCAAGACCCAGAAGTGCCATTAACCCCTTCCGGCCTCAACAAGCTGTAGGGGTGTACCGGGTTCAGGCATGGGGTTCAGTTGGAATAGTAGCTCAAGCCCTTTGGGGGTTCCCTGAATTGAATCTGAAATATTTTTCACTCATATATAGGGCTGTTTTTCCTATCTTGTGTCTTCTCATGGCTGAGTAACAAAGACCTAAAATATTGGGAATTCAATTATCCTCTTATGAAAAACAGTTCTTCCAGGCCAATTTTTTCCTTCCAAGAGATTAACAGGACTGGTGTTCATCAGAGGGATCCCAGGGACAGGCTAATTCCGTGTCAGCACAGAAAATAATTTAGGACAGGGGTCCTAAAACTATGACTTGTGGGCATATATGGCCCGCTGAGGTCATTTTTTCCCGCCCTCTGAGTGTTTTTGCCACCACGACCTGTCCTGCTTCGAGGCCAACTCTTCTCGGCCCACAGTGCTCATGTGAGGGATGTGTGCTGCACTCTCTGACTCCCTCCTCTCTGTCTCTACTCCTGTCAGTATCAAGCAGGGGTCCTTAAACTAAAGCCCACCAAAAGCAGGCCCATAGTTCCCACTGAAATACTGGGTGGTTTGTTGATTTAACTGGACTTGTTCTTCATTTTAAATATTGTATTTGTTCCCATTTTGGTTTTTGTTTGTTTGTTTGTTTTTGTTTTGGGGTCACACCAGGCAGCACTCAGGGGTTGCTGCTGGGCTCGGAAATCGCCTCTGGCAAGCACAGGGGACCATATGGGATGCTGGGATTCAAACCACAGTTCATCCTGTATTGGCTGCATGCAAGGCAAAAACCTACTGCTGTGCTATCTCTTTGGCTCCTCCCGTTTTTTTTTTTTACTTCAAAAAAAGATGTGAGCAGTGTGCATAGGAATTTTTTAATAGTTCATTTTAAATTAAATAAACTATAGTCCAGCCCTCCAACAATCTGAGGGACAGTGAACTGACCACCCTGTTTAAAAAGTTTGAGGACACCAAGATTAGGAGATCTTCCTCTGGACATCCTGGTCTATTCTCTGCTAGTTCAGTTTCCTACTTTCATACCCAAATTTTGCCCTGCTCCCTCCTAGGACCAGGTGCCTAGGCCCTCCCTTGGTCAGAGGACAGTGACAGTACCTCTAAGATTCTGATTATATTTGCTTGGACCTTAAATTGATTCTAGTGACTCTCAACTATGCTTTTTTTTTCTTTTTCCTTTTTTTATTAATTTTTATTTTGATCATATTGGCTTACATATCTTTCACAGTAGTATTTTAGGTACACATTAACATTGAATCAGGGGAATACCCATCACCAAATTTGTCCTCCTCCCATCCCCGTTCCCTTCCTACAACCATATCCCCCACCATCACCCCCCGGGCTGCTAGATCAACTATACTTTTAACTCTTGTGGGAAAAAAGAATGATTACTGTTGATTTGGTGCTTTATTGCTCAGCAGATACACCCCTAGTTACCCCCAACTTAGCCTTAGAAACCCACAAATCGCCTCACTTTTTATTTTACTCATGTGAGTGATGGCTGATGCTCCAAGGGCTCATGGGGAAGTTCTACCTTCCAGATGGACCATTCTTCTTCCCTCATTTTTCTCCTCTTTCTTCTTTCTTCTCCTTTCTTCCTCTACCTTCTTTTTTTCCTTTTTTTATTTATCCCTCTTTATCCACTTCCTTCTTTCTCCTTCTCTTTCTCTTTTCTTCTCTTTCTCCTTCTCTCATTTCTTTATCTTTCTCCTCCTCCTCAGTACACAATCATCTTCTCTTTGTTTTCGAGCATAGAGGGAAGGATGGGCAGGTCATCTCCAAGCTAAGAACTAGTCATATTACCAAAGAACGACTCTGAGCTGAGATCTTAAACTTTATTTTAATCTCTTTTAGACCAAGGCAGTACTGACTTGCAGCACAAAGCATCTCTTATAAGTACACAATCTCTTTAAACGTGTGTTGCCAGACTGAAGCAATAATACAGTGGGGATGATTCTTGTCTTGGATGCATCCAAATTGAATTTGATCCCGACATTCCATATGGTCCCCTGAGCACTGCCAGGAGTGATCCCCAAGTGCAGAGTCAGAAGTAAACCCAGAGCACTTTCAGGTATGGCCCCCAAAACTCAAAAGCAAAAATAAAATAAATGAGTGTTACCACACCATATCCACCACAAAAATGCCAGTTCCCCTTCCCTGCTGTCCACGGGCTCTCTACCCACTTTAAGACTCTCCCCCTGATCCTTGATTTCCTCAAGTCTGTGATCAGAAGACAAGGCTTTGGTTTGGTTTGGTTTTTACTAGGCACTGGCTTGGTTTCTCTCTGTTCCACCTATGAGTGAGTTCTCTGGACTTTTTCTTTTTCTGGCTTGTATCACTAGCCTGACCAACCCGATCAGTTCAACCCAAATGTAGCTAAATGCCTGACTTCATCTTTCCTGAGCATTGAGTGTTTTGTTGTGTGTTGTGTGCATGGACCACGATTTCTTTATCTGCTCACATAGATCTTGGCTCCTGTGGATAACTGTAGTCCATTTTATTTCTGGGTCACCTTGGACCACTCACTTAACTTCTCTGACTGCTTCCTCATTAAATGGGAACCAAAAATAATCATCACATTGAGTTTCTTGTCCATTGAAGGAAATGATGGAGGAAGGATTGTTATTAAAATGTTATTACAATGTAAATGACATATCTGCTTGAACACAAGAGAGTAGACATCAATTAGAATCAGTAAGTTATTACTGAAAGCTGAACTGTTTCTTATGTTTTTGGTTTGGGGCCTCACCCAGCATTGCTCAGCAGTTACTTCTGGCTCTGCACTCAGGAATCATTCTTGGGGGTGGCCAGGGAAACATATGGGATGCTGAGGATTAAACCCAGATTGGATACATGCATGGCAAGCTCCCTATTAGTTGTATTAGCTCTAGCCCATTACATTTTCAAAAAAACCTTCCCTTTTTTGATGGAAAGTTCTTGAAGCCATACTTGGCTGGGCTCAGTCCTTACTCTTGGATCTGTGCTCAAGGGACCCTATGTGGTACTAAGAACAGAATCTGGCTTGGCTGCATGCACAAACCTTAACTCCACACACACCTTAACTCTGAAGCCCTACTTGAAATTTTTCAAAGAGAAAATATAAATGCAAAACAGAAGCTAAGGGGAACAGAGCAATAATTTAGCAGGTAAGGAGTCTGCGTTGCACACGGCCAATCCAGGTTCGATCTCTAGCATCCCTTTTGGTTCTCTGAGCACTGCCAGGAATGATTCCTGAGTGCAGAGCCAGGAGGAACCCCTAAACTCCAGTGAGTGTGACCTCAAAACCAACCAAACACAATGCAATAGGAGCTAAGATGAGTGAGACTACTCCTTTTAGGACAGAAACCATCATGGTCAGGAGGAGTGAGGAAGCCGGTCCAGGGAGGCCGATGAGTCATTGGAGCATGGTCATGTCACAGGTTGGTGGATTTCTTGGGGAGCAGCATGTTAAAAGAAGTATCTGTGCAGGGGATACAACCTGGAGGATAGAGTGCTGGCCTTGAGTAGACAGAGGAGGTTCTGGGTTTGATCCCTTCCACTGCCAACATTAGCTCTAAATAAACACCAACAGTTGCCAAGAGGAAGCCTCAAGATGACCCAGTGACAAACCCCCAGGAATAAAAGATCCTGGGTATAAAGGCCCCATAGGACCTGAGTGTAAGGGTGGGGGCAAATGTGCTGAGATGATTTTGATGGTCCTAAAGAGATGGAGAAGGGAGAGTGAGAAAGAGGGGAAAGGAGAGAGAGGGGAGAGTGAGCAAGAGGGGAAAGGAAAAAAGAGAGAGAGAAAGAGAAAAGGGAAGAAGAGGGAGAGGGGAAGAGGAAGATAAAGAAAGGGAGGGAGGGAAAAGATGAAAATAGGAGAGAGAAAGTGAAGGTGAGATGGGGAGAGAAGGGTGATTGGGAGAAAGAGAAACAAGAGGGAAGAGGAAGAAAGGAAGAGCGGGAGAGAGGAAGATAAAGGTAGAAGGGAAGATAGAGAGGGAGAGAAGGAAGAAGAGGAGAGAGAATGGGAGAGGGGACCCACTTTCCGTGGCAGCCTTCTGGGCATACCTTCCACTCATGGGTGTGCCCTTCCCGTGGATGTGTCTTTCCCTCATTGACGTGTCCTTCCCTAGTGGGCGTGCCCTTTCCCTCTGGGCATGTTCTTCCCTCTTGGGCTTGTCTTTCCCCATAGCCGGGAGATGCTCTGCAGTACCATTGCATGTTCTTCACACCTGAACTGAAGGTCTTGCACACTATCAGCAATGCCTCTTGATTCAAAGCTGCAAACCCTTGCTCTGTCCTGTGGTCCTTCTCTTCGCGGGTCTCTTATGCACCTCATAATGTGCAAATCTGGGGAAAAGGTGCCATCATCGATTGCATGCTGATTGCATCCACTGCCATGCTGAGGGGTTTTGATGGTTAAATACAGGGCTGAGTCCTAGTACAGCAGGGAGGGCACTTGCCATGGGTGTAGCGAACCCAGGTCCAATCCCTGGGACCATATATGATCTTCCCTGAGCATCACCAAATGCTCCTGCACCACACTCCAAAAAAAGAAGAAAATACTTAAATCCAGATGAGGGTAATGTGGAAGGAAAAATCAGTTTCTAACTCTTCAGGACCTGAGGTTATTTGGGGGGGGGGCCCCACACCCAGCAGCACTCAGATTACTCCTGGCTCTGCTCAGAAATAGCTCCTGGTAGGCACGGGGGACCATATGGGATGCCGGGATTCGAACTAACACTGATCCTGGGTTGGCCACGTGTGAGGCAAATGCCCTACCGCTGTGCAGCAAGCTTTATTTGCTGTATTTGTAAGGTTTGCATTTTGGCCTCTTTTTTGTTCTCTGCACTAGTTCTCCTGGCACATAAAAGCCCATTCCTAATGGCCCAGACTAGAGATTGAACACCAAGGGGTAAAACGGGTCGAGTCCTATGAAAACACTGACTTTGTCACAAAAATATTAAAAATAGATCTGGGAAGTGGGAGGCAGAAAGATAGATTAGTAAGGTTCTCACCTTAAATGCAGCCAAACAAGACCCCATATGGTCCCCTAATCCCCACCAGAAATGATCCCTGAATACAAAATGAAATGTAAGCCCAGTACACTACCAGGCATGACCAAAAAGTCCAAATAACTAAATATAGAACTAGCATATGATCCAGCAATGCCACTTCTAGGAATGTGTATCCTAAGAACACACTAGAAAACAATCTAAAAAGACATGCACATTTTTTTTTTTTTGGTTTTTGGGCCACACCCGTTTGACGCTCAGGGGTTACTCCTGGCTATGCGCTCAGAAATCGCCCCTGGCTTGGGGGGAACATATGGGACACCGGGGGATGAAACTGTGGTCCGTCCTACGCTAGCGCTTGCAAGGCAGACACCTTACCTCTAGCGCCACCTTCCCAGCCCCAAGACATGCACATTTTATGTTCACTGCTTTGCTCTCCTCAATAGTCTGATCAGAAAACAGCTGAACTGCCAATAATGGGTGAAAGGAAAAGGAAGATATAGTTTATGTACACTGCTTGGTGATGAGAAAAGGTGAAAGCTTATCTTTGGCTCTACATGGACGGAAATAAATCAGGAGAAAAATACATACCAGGCAATCTCCCTCATACATGAGTCACTGAGACACAAGACAAATAGTGTCTAATTAAAATGCCAGAAGTAACCCCTGTTAACCCCTGTAACAACCTCCCGGTGTGACCCCCACCTCAAATAAAGCAGTCAAGTGAGCTAAAGAAGTTCAGGTAGGGAGGACATATTCTCACTCAGGCCCAAAATCTCAGACAGAGTGAAGGACCATATCCCACACCTCAGACAGAGTGAAGTTTGCAAAGAGAGGGGTGCCTTCCCTTCCTCACCCAAAGGTGCTTCTTCCTTTGTAGCTTCTTTGCCACTATGGGCAGCCCATGTAGATGATCTGCCAAAGTCCCAGATGGCTGCAAACTTCAGTGTGGTTTACCCCCACCTCCCCTCTCTGGGCAAGCCCCCCCAGTCCCTTTCTTTTAATGACCAATAGCTTATTTGTTTACATGCCTGCTTGTTCCAGCAGGGATTTCAGGCAGCTGATTTTTATTACCAGACTAAATGAACACTGCAGGATCCTGTAGCAAAAACAATCTCTCTACAAACATACATTTCCATAAAAGCAATGGGGAGTGGGGAAACCCCTGCACCCTTGGGAATGAAAATGATGGTATTGAAGTGGACCCAACAGGGACCAACTTCAGAGCTCTAGGATATAGATCTGCATCACAGAAGTTGTGTGTGCTCGCTCTGCCTCTGGTTAGCCAATTTTGAGGGGAGTCCTCACTCAAGATGAGAAGGGGACACTAGATCCTGGAAATATCCACAAAGTGACTTTAGGTCTGAGACTTAGAGACTGTAGAAGATTCCTGGGGAAGGGTGCTGGGGACCCCAGTTCTGGAACTCTTCAGTGAGATGTGTCCTGGCTGTGTCTGATGAAGGAAGAGCTCAGGGTGGGAAGCACAGAGCTAACAAAATGTTCAAATGAAGTTATTTGGGGGGTGGCTGATTTAAGGTATTATCCTTTTGAGGGGAACCTACAAGACAATATTTAAGGGGCCAGGACCTTGTGCCATGGGCAGTTCAGTGCTTGGACTTGAGGGTGTAGAGCTACTGGCCAGCACTGCAGGAATCACTAGTTTCACCCCTGATATATTAAGGACTCTGGTCACACTAAGGACACGCCAGTCACACACGGTGGTTCTCTGACCATGAGATGCTTGTATTTAGGCTTGAATTCGGGTATGCCACATGCCAAGCACGTGTCCCTAACCACTGAGCTATAATAAGTGGAGCCCCAGGCTCCAAAACTAGGACCTGGAGAGACACGGGTTTGGAAGCAAACATTGATGCAGGAAATAATGTGTACAGTGAAAGGGTGCAAGAACGGGTTTAGAAATTCCAACACGCAAGCCAGGAATCCTCCCACACAAACCTTTTGATCCTAATCCTAAGAAGGAAAGCAGTTTAGTGAAAGAAGACTGACGGCTGAGCCCTTTCCTTCCTGAAACCCGGGCTTTTACTAGCAAGAACCACACCCTGTGGTGGAGAAGGAATACCAAGTAGGGAGCTATCTGGTAATGCATCACCAGATTACACTCTAGAATGGAATATGAATACTGATTAGTGTAGGACTGGAGTCCAACAAGCTATCTCCCAGCCCCTTTTTAATTCTTTTTGTAAATATATTCATGAAAAGTTGAAATAATCTTCTTTGCTGATGCTGAAAAGTCATTACAAGGCAAAATGTGCATGTCTGTGGGTCAGGCTCTGGATATACACACAGACGAGTGGGAGAAAGAAAGTGGGTGTCAAGGCAGAGGAGATAGCACGATAGGGCGCTTATCTTCTATCAGGGTCCAATCCCTAATATCCCATATGGTTCCCCAGGAGTGATTCCTGGGATTGATTCCAGGAGTAAACCAGGAATGATTCCTAAGTGCAGAGCCAGGAGTAAACTCCGAGCACCTCCAGGTATGACCCCAAAACTAACAATAACAAAAAAGTCGCTATTCATCAAGTAATTATGTGATTGCCTTTTTTTTTTTTTTTTTTTTGGTTTTTGTGTCACACCCGGCAGTGCTCAGGGGTTCCTCCTGGCTCTATGCTCAGAAATCACTCCTGGCAGGCTCGTGGAAACATATGGGATGCCTGGATTCGAACCACCATCCTTCTGGATGCAAGGCAAATGCCCTATCCCCATGTTATCTCTCTGGCTTGTCCATCACATGGACTGATGGGAGTGCCCCCAATAGATGGTGTATCCCCAATTAGTGGGCTGTCCCCATGTTGATGGGCCTGTCTTCATTAGTAGGCGTGTCCTCTCCGCAGTGGGAATGGCCACTAGACTTTCTCCCGCCTCTGCTGGCAATCACAAAGGTGGTACTTCTCCTAATAGACTGGCTTATTCTAAGCTGGGCATCTTTGATGGCAGATTTGTCTTAGAGCAGAAGTATGCAGTCCTGCCTGTTCTAATCCCCCACCACCATCCCAGCATGGCCTATACTGACCAGCACACACAGTCACCCTGGTTCTTGCTGGATGGACAAACTCCAGTGCTGAGAGATAGACAGACAGACAGACAGTGACATGGTGATGGAGATCCACCTTGCTCTGTCTTGACCTTCCAGGCAAGATCCAAAGGGGGCCTTTCTCTGGGCAGTCTTGAGACGATGACTGGGGAAGATATCAGGGTCCTCACCAGGTTGCCTCGGGACTAAATGACAGTGTGCAAGCACTTGGTGAATCACAAGGCCGCCTTGGCGTCGGCACTCCTGCAGTGTGCTCGGGGTGGCAATTTGGAGCGCCGGCTGTCATCTCCGTCCCTGGCTGACACCTGACGCCTGCCTGCCTGGTCCTGCAGGTGACTCCAAGGCTCCCTGCTTGAGCACATGTGGTGAGCGCGAGGCCCCAAGTGCTGAGGAGCCTTGGGGACTGGCTCTGCAGAAAGTCCTGCCTTTATTGCCCCCCAAATCCCTTCTCCTGGGCGAGGGTCCAGATTGGAAGAGCCGGGAGAGAAAATTCAAGTGGAGGAGCGTGTTCCCACTGGCTTGCACCTCTTTTAGTATGTGCTCAACCAAACCGAAATTTGCCCTTCAGATACCGCTCAATCCTACCAGGTATGGAAATAGCATGTCAAATAAAGGACCAAGGCCAGAGAGATAGTATAGGGGGTAAAAGGAGCTGGCTTGCCACACAGTGATCCCAGTTTCATTCTCAACACTGCAACCTCCACACACACCCCCCCCCCACTACCAGAAGTAGTCCCTGAGCAGAGATAAGAGTAAGCCCAGTGATGTGAGCTTGGGCTTGAGGGGGGCAGAGAGGCTTTTACAGTGGTCCTCAAACTATGGCCCACAGGCCACATATTGTATTTGTATCTGTTTTGTTTCTTCATTGCAAAATAAGATATATGCAGTGTGCATAAGAATTCGTTCATAAGTTTTGTTTTTATTAGAGTCAGACTCGCCAATGGTCTGAGGGACAGTGAACTGGCCCCCTGTTTAAAAAGTTTGAGGACCCCTGCAATACACTGTGGGGACCACTAAAACCATGCTTCTGAGTATGGCCCAACACTGCCCTCCCCAAAATGAATTAGCCAGATTACAATGAATTACAGATAGGAAGGACAGGATAGCTTTGATTGAAGTTTAGGAATGGTCGTCTGACAAAACTTCTTCCGTGTAAGTCAGTGGACCCCAGGATACATCTAGTCCAGCTCCTTCTCAGTTCTTCGGGTCTCTTGACTTTGTTTGGGGGGGGGTTCCCCATTAGTATCTGGCAGCAGAGAGCACAAGCCTGGAGCTGGATATCATTTTGGCTTTATGTGGAGGAGGTGCTGGTGGCCACCTGAGATGTCCCTAGCAGTGCTCTGGGGGATCAGCTCCAGAGCCTTGTGCAGGCTGGGCAAGTGCTCCAGCCTCTGTGCAAAAAAAAAAAAAAAAGGAGAGGAAAGGGAAGAAAAGGAAAGGAACAGAGGATGGAAAGGAACAGAATGGAAATAAAGGAAATAAGAAAAGGAAAGGAAGAAAAGAAAGTAAAGGGAAAAAGAAAGAAAATAAAAGGATGAAAAGAAATGAAATGGAAAGGAAAGGAAAAGAAAGAAATGAGAAGAAAAGGAAAGGAATGGAAAGGAAAGGAAAGCAGGAAAGAAAGAAAAAGGTAACGAATGAAAAAAGAAAAGGAAAGGAAAGGAATGGAAAGAAAACGAAGAAAAGTATAAACCAAAATAACTCAAAGTAAAACCTGGGCCAGAGCTCTAGCACAGCAGGTAGGCATTTGCTTTGTATGTGGGCGGTCCAGGTTTGATCCCAAGCATCCCATATGGTCCCCCAACCCTGCCAGGAGTTGTTTCTGAGCATAAAGCCAGGAGTAACCTCTAAGTACTTCTGAATGTGGCCAAAACAACAACAACAACAACAACAACTAGAACAACAACAACAAAAATAGTCAAAACTGAGCCAGAGTAATAAATAGTACAGCAGGGAGAGAAAACATTTGCCTTGCAGGCAGCTGACCTGGGTTCAATTCCTAGCATCTATATAGCCTCCCCCAAACCTTCAAGAGTGATTTCTGGGTGCAGAGTCAGGAGTAACTCCTGAGCACTGCTGGGTGTGCCCCCCTGCAAAGAAAAACAAAAGCCAAACTTGTGAGTCCCCAGAAAGACACCTTCTTCCTCAGACACTGGTTCCCCCATTCCACTCTACACCCCCAATCCAGCTGCCCCCTTCTCTGCAAACAGGCATCTTAGAGCCAGACTCAAGCCAGCTGCACTTGGCTGGCGCTCTCTTGGCAAGGAGCCAGATCTTGGCACCGCCCGCAGCCAGAGCAACTGGGGACCACCAAGGAGCTCAAAGCCAAGCAGAGTGGGGCAGCTGCCAGGTGATGGCTGCTGGAGTGGGGGGAGGTCTAAGCAAGAGGACAACAGGGGGAGGGTTGGCAGTGCCAGCCAACAAGCATATAGGCGTGCGACGCCATGGCACCTGGGGTGACAGACCAGGGTCAGGCACCCTCACCAGCGGGTGGGTCTTTGCACAAGGAGATGATCATGCTCTGGCATCGCAGGTCGTTTCCTGGAGGGCAGGAATTGGCTTTTCTGGTTCCTCCTGAATGTCTGCTGCACCTGGCATCACGCATGAGGCTGTTCAGTGCCAGCCAAGTGGCACGGGTGCCCACGCAGCCTGTCTCCAGCCACTGTCTGCTCGCATGTAATTGTGCCACTTTTCCTTCGGCTATTCTGGCCGGAAGCTTGGTGGGAGGAGGAGGGCAGCCAAGGCCCTTCAGAGCCGCCCCACTGGGACAGCAGATGACAAGGAGGGACGCCCGAGGCCTCTGCATGTAAGTCTGAGGTAGGCGAGGAATTGGGGAGGGGGCTGCGTGGAAGGCTGGTGGGTCCTCTGTGTCCTGGGGGATGGCAGGTTTTCAGGTAGTCAGCGCCCCATGCTAGCTGGCAGCACTCACCCTACTGGTGGCAAGTCAGGGTAGGTGGGTAGGGTAGGGGGTGGGGGCTCAGTCTGTGTATGTGAAGCCCGGAATTGACTTCTGAGAATGAGAACAACTTCATTTCTGGCAGGGGGTGGGTGAAGAACAGCTCTACTGAGTGCTGGGAGACTGGGGGGTGGTGTCACCCTTCACAGCTCCTTGATGTACCCCAATCCTCAGAATCTTCTCTTTGGGCTGGAGTGATAGCACAATGAGGAAGGCACTTGCCTTGCATGCGGCTAACCCAGGTTAGATCCCCAGCATCCCATATGGTCTCCCAAGCCTGCCAGGAGTAATTTCTGAGTGCAGAACCAGGAGTAAGCCCTGAGCACTGAGGGATGTAGCCCCCAAACAAACAAACAAACAAACAAACAAACAACCCAAAAGCTTCTCTCTGGGCTGGAGTGAAAGTATAGTGGGGAGGACACTTGCCTTGTACACAGTGAGCTCAGGTTCAATTCTCAGCATCCCATAGGGTCCCCTGAGCCCACCAGTCTTGCTACAGAGCCAAGAGAAAATCTTGGGCATTACTGGCTATGACAGAAAAAAGAAAAGAAAGAAAGAAAGAAAGAAAGAAAGAAAGAAAGAAAGAAAGAAAGAAAGAAAGAAAGAAAGAAAGAAAGAAAGAAAGAAAGAAAGAAAGAAAGAAAGAAAGAAAGAAAGAAAGAAAGAAAGAAAGAAAGAAAGAAAGAAAGAAAGAGAAAGAAAGAGAGAGAAAGAGAGAGAGAGAGAAAGAAAGAAAGAAAGAAAGAAAGAAAGAAAGAAAGAAAGAAAGAAAGAAAGAAAGAAAGAAAGAAAGAAAGAGAAAGAAGAAAGAAAAAAGAACCTTCTCTTTGGGCTGAAGTAAAAGCACAGTAGGGGAGGGTTTTGCCTTGTATATGGCCAACCTGGGTTTTATTCCCAGAATCCCATAGGGTCCCCTGACCACCACCAAGAGTGATTCCTAAATGCAGAGCCCGGAATAAGCCCTGAGCACCGCTGGGTGTGGCAAAATAATAATAATAATAACAATATAATAATAATAATAATTAATAACTTTTATTTCCTCCAGCCTTCATGCCCTCAACCCACTGGTGCCCGCATTTGCATGGGCAGGGCTGGGGCTGGAGTGGAATGAAAGAATTTCTCCCCAGTAGGGGTAAGACCAGGAAAAAAGGCAGCGCCTGCAACTTGAGCCCCCCAACTAATCCCCCCATGTTCTTGAACCCCCACATCCCCAACAGCTGGCCCAACCTTCAGCTGGGAGGGGCAGGGGCCACAGGCGTAGTAGAAAGGGAACCTGGGATTAAGGCACTGAAAGAGAACCAGGATCAGTGCCCCAGGGGGGTGGTGGACAAACCTTGAAACCACCCAGAGTCCCAGCTTTGGGCTACATGTTCCCAGCACAAGATTTTTTTTTCCATTGCTGCAATTTTCAGAAACAGCAATAAATCTGGGTGTCACTTGGCTTAGTCTGAAAGTTTGAGGACATCAGAAGCTAAGGCGCTCCCCAACCCTATTTCCATTTCTGCCCCCCACATGCTGCTCTGTTTTTAACCTTGGCCCCAGGCCCACCGGAGGCTGCAGGAGACGAGGAAAAAGGTTTGTCTCCTGCGATCAAGGTCGGGCCTGGCTGCTGTTGGGGTGTCTGGCTTCCAGGTTTTCTCTGTTATCTCTGCATCTTGCAGCCTTGGGTGCTGGGAAGCAGCTGTTGGGAGAGGCAGGTGAGTCAGTCCAAACTCTGGACTGTCTCCCCTCTTATCTGGCTCCATCAGCTCTGCAAAACTCTCTGAAGCTCCGTGGGTTGTATTTTGGGGTGGTTGGATTTTTTTTTTTTTTGGTGTGTCTGTGGATGGATCTTTCTTCCTTCCTGAGCATCTGTAGAAAATCAGAGCCACACCGGGACTCCCTTTGATGCCCTGAAAACGTCACTATAAATATCGTCTTTTCTTTGCAAAGCGTCTTTTCTTCCTTTCTGTTATTTTCCCATACGGGCCACACCCAGTGGTACTGGAGTGGTAGGGTGGGGGTGCAGGGCCTCTCTTGGCCAAGACTGGCTCTCTGCATGCCTGACAAGTTCTGTGCTCAGAAAAGCCCTCATGGTCAAATACAGCTGTCCGGGGGAGCAAACTCGGGGTCTCACGCATTCAATTATTTTTCTGGATCTTTAGCAAATAGCGAAGAGGTATCAGAGAGGGGCAGGCAGGCAGCTCCAGGAGAAGAGAGAACACATGCCTTGCAGGCTTGAGACCCTGAGTTCAATCCCTGCGCCACAAGGCCCCTGGAGTACTCCTTCAGTAAGATGAGCATCTTGAGGAGTGACCCCATTAAAAGACTACAGGTGGGCCAGAGAGATAGCACAGCTATAGGGCATTTGGCTTGCACACGGCTAAACCGGGATGAACCCGAGTTCTATCCCTGGCCTCCCATATGGTCCCCCGAGCCTGCCAGGAGCAATTTCTGAGCACAGAGCCAGGAGTAACTCTTGAGCATTGCAGGGTGTGGCCCCAAAGCAAAACAAGACAATAAATAAAAGACTACAGGTCACTTTCTTACTTCTGCTCAGGCACCAAAAGAATAAGGAGTTTTTATTTTTTTTCCTTTTTTTTGGGGGGAGGGGAGCAACCCAATAGTACTCAGGGGTTACTCCTGGCTCTGCCTGCACTCAGGGATTCTCTTTGTCAGTGTTTAGGGATCAACTTCGAGTTGGCCATGTACAAGACAAATGCCCTATCCACTGTGCTATTACTCTGGCCCCCACAAAGGTCTTTTAAAAAGCTTATCTCAATGGTGTCCAGAGTCAGGCCAGGAGGAACCCGGATACCTTGAGCCTAGAGTCTCTTCCCTCCCACTGTTCCCAGAGCCCATGGCTGGCAGTTCCACAGACAGTATGCAGAGAGAAACCAGTGTCATTCACCTTACCCTCCCCAGCCCCTGTCCCAGACTCCATCCTACCAAGCTGGCATCTCTATTCTGTTTTGTTTTTTGGGGGACTACACCCAATAATAATTAGAGAAACTCCTGGCTCTATGCTCAAGAATCACTCCTGGCAGTGCTCTGAAGGCTGTTTAGGATGCCAAAGATTGAACCCAGGTCAGCTGCATGTGAGGCAAGTGCCCTCCCCACTGTGCCAACCTGTTTCTGTCCAAGTGAAGTCTGGGCAGTCACACCAACCTTGCCTGGACCATGGGGGTTCTGTCTCCCTGTAAAGACACTGATCCTGAAGAAAAAAAGGAAAACTGGTATCAGAGCCCCAGGGCTCTTCCTCTCTCAGCAGCTCCCAGGCACAGGAAGCCAGTGATTTGTTTTATCAAGTCTCCTCATAGACATCAAGAACCCGTCCTTGGGGTCCCCTGGGAATCCTCCTTTTATGTTCAAAGGATCCCCATCCTGGGGACCTTTTTTTAGCTCTGCCCCCCAACTCTCCTCATCTATACTAGGATCTTCATGACAGGCTCCTGTTCCTCCCTGTACCACCAGCCCAATATTCTCAGGCTTCCTGGGGATCCCAAGGAACCCCACCATGAAGATTGCAGATTCCATGCTGGGGTGGGCAGGGCTCTGACTATTTTCCTTTTTTGTCTTTTGTTTATTTTATTTTTGTTTGGGGGCCACATCCAGTGGTGCTCTTGACTTAATTCTGTTAGAGTCTGGAACTCAGGATCTGGGACCCAAAAGACCCCCAGGGAGACAGGTAGTAATGTAAATGCAAGGGAGTTTATTCCAGCATGCTAGGGTCCAACATCTCCTAAGAAATGAGGACCCCAAGAATGGCTCACATGGCAAATTTAAAGGGGTATCTAAGCCAGATCCAGGGTGCAGTGTCATCTGGCCCTTTGTCAGCTGCTGTTTAGCCTTTATGGCTGTAGTAATTCCTGGCATTTACCCCTAGGGTCTGTTTGCAGGAACTGGCTGTTCTCTGGGCCTGTGGTCTATCATGGCTGCACTTAGGCTCACAGCTAAGCCCAAATCTGGGTTTACAGCAGTTAACTTTTTTAAGCAAGCAGAGAATAGAAACCAAAGCTATGTTATTTCCAATATTTTTTTTTCTAAGCAAAGGCACACCATATTCTAACATCAACATTTAGGTTACAGTTAATTCTAAATCTTAGGTTCTAATAATTCCTGGCTCGGCACTCAGGGATCACTCTTGGTAGTGCTCAGGGGACCCTGTGCCACGCGGGGGATCGAACCAGGGTCGGCTGTGTGCAAGGCAAATGCCTTAACCCCTGTGCTGTATTTCTAGCCACATGGGATGTCTCTCAAGCCATATGGGATGAGTTCAGTAGGGGATGCTAACGCATGAGGATGGGCAGCACTATTAGGTCTAGTCCTTTGGCTGGAAGACACAAGATGAGGATGGGGAGCCCTGGCAGCGTGGGATGAGAGAGACAGAGAAGAAAAGCAAGGAGGTGACATCTTTAGAACTTTTTGCCAAGATCTCTGGGTGCCCTAGACAAGCCCCCCACACTGTGTGTTCCTTCATCCTTTTCATGCTGAGTCCTCATGGCCATCCTCCTTGGGCCAAATCACAGTTTTCCTCCGCTCCTGGGAGAAGGTCCAATAGAGTCCAGGAATTGGCCTTTGGCAGGGCACACCTTGGGTGCCTGGCTTTCAGGGTGTAGCGAGCAAGTGTAAGGCATGGCCCAAGGATGCCAAGGAATACCCCACAGATACCCTGGGCAACCCCCTCCAGCCCCTCAAAGGGAAAGATTTACCCCAACACCAACACTGTAGGGGTTACTCCTGACTGTGCTCAGAAATCTACCTTCTTTGAGAACATAAACAGAAATGGTAGAAAAGGGCAGTACTGCCATCTGGATCGGTTGAGCATCTCTGAAGTAGTTGAGCACCCCCTTAAGGTACTGGAGGTTGCTACTGTTCCCCTAATGGCGCCCGAGGTTACTGCTGGTCCACATTTATGGATCCAGTGACCCCTGGTGGCTCTAGAGATTACTACTTCTCATTTTCGGGGATGTGGATTGGGGTGAAACCTCAGGCCCAGGTTGTGTTACTGCTGGTAACTGGCTCTGTTCATGACACAAGGAGACACAGACTTTTAGAGTGAGTGCAGAAAAACAAAATACACACACTAGTTTTCTCCATCAGGAGATTTCACAGCATTCAATGGGCCCTTGATCTCAGAACCTCCTTATCCGGCAACTGTGCCTCCATTCTGGGTTTGCCTTGAAGAGTCAAATCCTGGAGGGAATTTTCTGGGCTCTTTCTCCCATGTAGCCCTATCCTAGTGCTCAATTAAAACCACTCACTCCTCTGGGGCCGAAGTGATAGCACAGTGCTAGGGCATTTGCCTTGCATGTGGCCAACTCCAGATGGACCCATTTCAATTCCCATCATCCCATATGGCCCCCTCAAGCCTCCCAGGAGTGATTTCTAAGCACAGAGCCAGGAATAACCCCTGATCACTGCTGGATGTGACCCCAAAGCACAAAATAAATAAAGAAAGAAGTAAAACCACTCCTATACCTCCAACAAAATTCAGCTTAGCACAGCCTTCAGTTGCTAAGTTTGATCATTACATATCAAGCTCAGATGGTTAATTCACCTGGTGACCGGTGAATGGATAACTGCACCCAGAACTCCTCTGTCCTGCTCCCCATCCTCCCTCAAAGTTGCCTTTCCCTCCACCCACTCTTTATGTGCAAAGGTTGACTCCCTTTTATCATCCCACGATCTGCTCTCTGAGATCAACAGATTCTGATCTTCCCTGTCCACACTCATTTTTTTTATGGCATTCATCCAGTCTCCTACTTTCAATCCTCTCTCTCTATTAGTCCCCATTTGGCTTATCCATGAATCCTGCATTTACAAATATGAGCAGGGTACTCCATCATGGGGGACTCTTGGGGATCCCTGATCCAACAAGTCCCAAAACAAACTCCTCTGCCCTCCACACCCAAGACCATCCCCACACTATCTTCTTACTCAATCAAAACTTTGCTTGAGACTTTGTTCCTGTGCTCAGACCCAAACTCAATCCTCAGCATACCAGCAACTTCACCTTCAAAACTCCCCTTAGAAATCAACCTCTCCTTGATCATGTGGCATATATGATTGCTATAAACTAGGTATCTTCTATATATGGTCTCCCCAATTCCATGAAGGCGTCACCTTAGACAAATCACCTCACCTCTCTGAGCCTCAATTTTCCCAAATACCCTATTGTAGATGCAAGCCCGTGAATGTCAATGAAAAACTGTTAGTGTGGGAGATTTTTTTTTTAACAACAGCAGCCATTTCTCTACTCTTTCAATAATAACCAACGGTTTCTGTGCTCCTGGACATGAAAGCTACATCTGCAGGAAATGAGCATTAAACACTTCAAGCTTGCTTTTGTTTTTTTTTTTTTAAGTGAAGCAAGATATCCTTTATTGAATGAAAACTTAGAAAAATATGAAGAGAGGGGCCGGAGAGATAGCTTGTAAGTAAGGCATTTGCCTTTCATGCAATAGAACGGTGGTTCAAATCCCGGCATCCCATGTGATCCCCTGTGCCTGCCAGGGGTGATTTCTAAGCATAGAACCAGAAGTAACCCCTGAACGCTGCCAGGTGTGACCCCCCCCACCCCAAAAAAGCAAAAATATGAGAGAAAGTAAGTTTTCAAGGGATTATGTGGGTTTTTCCATGTTGGAAATAAGCAAGTAAAGAGACAAGTGAGATACATCTTCAAGGGAAAACACGGGCTTGAAGGGGCAAACCATGAACTCTGCTTTAATGAGCACTAGCAAATAACTCATGCTTTTTATTTAACATTGCATTTCCTTTTTTAAATTTATCTTTATTTAAGCGTCGTGATTACAAACATGTTTGTCGTTGGCTTTTAGTTATACAAAAGAATATTCCCCCTTCAATGCCCTTCCATTTTTTTTTTTTGTTTTGTTTTTTGGGCCACACCCGGCAGTGCTCAGGGGTCACTCCTGGCTGTCTGCTCAGAAATAGCTCCTGGCAGGCACGGGGGACCATATGGGACACCGGGATTCGAACCAACCACCTTTGGTCCTGGATCGGCTGCTTGCAAGGCAAACGCCGCTGTGCTATCTCTCCGGGCCCGCCCTTCCATTTTAACATTGCATTTCTTTGTCTTCCATCTTCCTTTCACTAATGATTTCACAATGGTCATGGGCCACCCTTCCCATATACCCAGACCCAAGTCTCAGTAGTGAGTCATTGAGCTTGTGGTAGAGTAGCCCACCAGAACCCAAATTCGTGTGTGTGTGTGTGTGTGTGTGTGTGTGTGTGTATGTGTGTGTGTGTATGTGTGTGTGTGTATGTGTGTGTGTGTATGTGTGTGTGTGTGTGTGTGTGTGTGTGTGTGTGTGTGTGTGTGTGTGTGTGTGTATGTTGGGGGGGGTGTTGGCCATGTACTGTTTGTAGCACAGTGATAGTGGAGCCCACCAGAGGGCGCACTCTCTAGCTGTGATGCTTGATTTACTCTACTTGTTGTGCTGTGATAGTGATGCCCCCCAGAGGGCGCACTCTTTAGCTGTGGTGCTTGGTACATTCTGTTTGTAGTGCTGCAATAACAATGTCCACCAGAGGGCGTTCTCGTTTCATAAAAAACTATTCTTTTTTTTTTTTTTTTTTTTTTTTTTTTTTTTTTTACTACCTGAGGATTTGGGCATAGAATGCATTTAGAATGCATGAACTCGGAAATATCCTAACCAAAGCAAAATATTTTTTGGTTAATAAAGGGACTCTGGTAGTTTCACTCCTTTTGTATTTATAAAAATCTCTACCATGGAAAATTCATGAGCATCCCCAGTTTCTTCCCATCCATGTACCCCCGCCTGTCTCTGGGGCAGGCATTTAGCTTCTCTTTCTGTCTCTGCCTCTGCTTCTGTCTTCTCTCTTTCTTTTTAGATACTGTGGCTTGCACTATTGTTATTGAAAGGACAGCGTGCATGCCACTTTATCCCCTTTCAGCACCCAATTCTTGTCCAGAGTGATCATTCCTAACTCTCATTGTCCAATGGACCCTTCTCTACTCTAACTGCACTCACCACTCTTTGTGGTGAGCTTCCTACTATGGAAGAGCACTACTTTTTAGCTGTGGTGCTCACCAGTGAAACACCATGGGGTGATGGGATCAGGGGAGGGGGGGGTCCTTGCCTGGCCGCAGCATTCACAACCCTTCAGTCTGTGCTCATGCGTGCCTGGCTATGTCAGCACCACCTTCTTGTCACTGCCAGGAATTCCCAGTTCAGTGGGGGAAAATCGATCACGTTCACAGGCTTGGCAAATCCACGTTTTTTTTTTGTTTTTTGTTTTTTTTTTTGTGGTTTTTGGGTCACACCCGGCAGTGCTCAGGGGTTACTCCTGGCTCCAGGCTCAGAAATCGCTCCTGGCAGGAACGGGGGACCATATGGGACGCCGGGATTCGAACCGATGACCTCCTGCATGAAAGGCAAACGCCTTACCTCCATGCTATCTCTCCGGCCCCTGTGTGTTTTAATCTTACTCAAGTCTCTTCCTCAACTGCCCCTGCGCTGACAATATCCTGCTTTTTTTTTTTTTTTTTTTTTTTGGTTTTTGGGCCACACCCGGTGGTGCTCAGGGGTTACTCCTGGCTGTCTGCTCAGAAATAGCTCCTGGCAGGCACGGGGGACCATATAGGACACCGGGATTCGAACCAATCACCTTTGGTCCTGGATCGGCTGCTTGCAAGGCAAATGCCGCATCTCGCCGCTGTGCTATCTCTCCGGGCCCATCCTGCTTATTTTTATGCCTGTTTTGATGTGTGTCTCAAAGAAAGGCTTCATGGTACCCCTGAATTTCCAGGGATAGGCCTGTGCAGTTCTTGGAGTCACTTTTTTGTGTTTGTGTGTTTGCTTGTTTGTGGGCCACATCCAGCAGTGCTCAGAGCTTACTCCTGTCTATGCACTCAGGAATTACTCTCGGTGGTGCTCAGGGGACCTTATGGGATGCTGAAAATTGAACTCTGGTCAGCTGTGTACAAGGCAAATGCTCTTCCCCCAGCGTGTTATTACTCCAGCTCCTCTAGAAGTCACTATCCAAGTCTCCCATGTACCTGAAATGGGGATTTTATGAAACCAAGATGTGGATTTCAGATAAACCAGACCTGGGCCTTGCGGAGGTCAGTCTTGGCTGTAACATATATCTCAGTGTCACAATAGCCAGAAAAATGAGCTCCCCACTCTCGCCCCTGTGCATCTGTGAGCTCAATCCGGAGATGTCAAGGGGTGTTAAGTCCCCCAGCCTGGGGGTCTTCACTACCCTGCACCTTTGCACTTGAGTTTCTCTCTCTCTCTCTCTCTCTCTCTCTCTCTCTCTCTCTCTCTCTCTCTCTCTCTCTCTCTCTCTCTCTCTCTCTCTCTCTCTCTCTCTCTCACTCACTTGATTGATTGGTTTTTGAGCCACACCGGGTGGCGCTCAGGAATTACTCCTGGCTCTGTGCTCAGCAATCGCCCCTGGCAGGCTCTGGGGACCACATGGGATGTAAGGGATCGAACCGGGTCCCTCCCAGATCAGCTGTATGCAAGGCAAACGCCCTACAGCTGTGCTGTCTCTCTGGCTTCTGAGTTTGTTCTCTCTCCTCTAGATCCCTGGGACTCCCTGGACTTCCCTGGGACTCCCATCTCCTACTGTCGGCTTTGTGAATGGATTTCTGGGCCCTGAACAAACCTCACCCCACCCCCAGCATTTGAGCATAGAAGACATGGGTGCTTCTGTAGGGCTGACACTCTGACTGTGTCCTGCTTAAACTCTTCAGGCCACTGTGGCAAACAACCAAGCAGCAGGCAGCTTCCAACTACACAAGCTCCTGCAGAGTCCAGGACCCCAGGAGAAGGTGTGGGAAGGTTGGTTTCTCAGATGCCTGGGGGGTCAGATGTCTCCAGCCTCTTGCTCAGATTCTGCTGGTGCTGAATCCTAGAGCCTGCAATGAGGGGTTGGGGGGAACACATCTGGTTCTCTCCTCACCTCTTTGTGTCCCCTAGTGCTCCTTACAAGGACACCAGACTCATTGAGGCAGGCACCCTCTCCTCCCCTAGGGGTTCATCTGGACTCACTGAACCAAACAAAGCCACCTTCTGAGGTCCTGGGAGTTAGCTTAGGATTTCCACTTATATCAGGGATACAGCTCTACTCATTGTAGCCCTCCTATATGTCTTTTCTTGACTTCACATGTTATCAAATCACCAAAACCTTTAAAAATGCCTTTTTTTTGTGGTTTTTGGGTCACACCCGGCAGTGCTCAGGGGTTATTCCTGGCTCCATGCTCAGAAATTGCTCCTGGCAGGCACAGGGGACCATATGGGACGCCGGGATTCGAACCGATGACCTTCTGCATGAAAGGCAAACGCCTTACCTCCATGCTATCTCTCCGGCCCCTAAAAATGCCTTTTTATGGACCAGAGCAATATCACAGAAGGTAGGGTGACCTGTATTTGATCCCTGGAATCTATATAGCCCCCCAAACCTGCCAGGGGTGATTTATAAACACAGAGGCAGGAGTGGTCCTTGAGCACTGCCAGTATGGCCCCAAAACAAAAAAGAAATACCTTTACATGGGCCAGAGAGATTGTATAGTGGGCAGGGCATTTACATTGTATGCATCTGTCCCTGGTTTGAATCCTGGCACCCCATATTGTTTCCAGGGCCCACCAGGAGTGATCTCAGAGCTCAGAATAAGAACCTGAGTACCATCAGGTGTGGATCCCAAACACCCCAAAACTATACTTATAGATCACATGTTATTTCTTGCTTGTTTATTTGGGCTTTTAAGTGGGCACACCTGGAGGCACTCTGGGGTTGGTCACTTCTGAATCTGTACTCCAAAATTACTCCTGGCAAACTCAGGGGACTCTATGGGATGCCAGGGATCAAACCCAGTTTGGCCACAGGCAAGGCAAATAAAGGCCTCCACGCTGTGCTATGGCTGTGTCCCCTAGATCACAAACTTTTTTTTACTTTTCTACTATTCTCAGCATAACAGGTTTTTAGACACCTCAAAAAGAGGGGGGGGAGCTGGAGCGATAGGGCATTTGCCTTGCATGCGGCCGACCCAGGACAAACCCGGGTTCTATCCCCAGCAACCCATATGGTCCCCTGAGCCTGCCAGGAGTGATTTCTGAGAGCAGAGCCAGGAATAATCCATTGAGTGCTGCTGGGGTGGCCCAGAATACCAGAGAGAGAGAGAGACAGAGAGAGAGAGAGAGACAGAGAGACAGAGAGAAAGACAGAGATACAGAGAGAAAGAGAGAGAGAAAGAGAGAAAAGCAAAAACAAGAACCAAAACAAATCTACATAATTCTCTTATCTAGAAGAAACTTGGAAAGGCAGCCATGCCTTTTGTTAAATACAACACAATAATTTAATTTTAACTTAATTTTCATGTGGAAATGAGCTGCCTGTTTCCTTGATTCTAATGAAATCTGATAAGTTAGATAATGCCTTCTGGAGATGGTTCAAATGTTGGCAGTGGTGGTGGCATAAATTTGCATTCATTCAATCTCCAGTTCCCTCAGCCTGGCTGAATAGAAAAGGCTTCTGAAAACATTGATCCATGTCCCATGATTTTTGTGTGCAAACCAGATCCAGTTGTGAAAAAAACAAACAAACAAACAAACAAAAAACAGTTTTCAGTACTCAGCCAAAAAGAAAAGGAGGAATGGTGGTTTTGTCTATAAATGATCTAAGCATCTATAAAATGTATCTATGTCATTTGGGCATGATATTTTTGCCTTGGATTTCCTGACCGACAGCAGTGGACCTCTCCCAATGCGGATCATAATAAGTCAGTAGAATTAAAAAAAAGTAGAAAATTATCCTGTCTCTGTGGTTCACAATGACTGTTCTTTTCCACTCTGTAGATGGCAGAGAATGTCATACATTTTAAATACCAAGACTGCCAGCAAGTCTCAAATACAATCCAAGTTCCAAGTTCACAATTCCACAGTGAGGGTCAGTCTTGATGGGTGTGGAACATACTCTCCAAGGTATGGTATGTTCACTTTCTCATAATTTCTACCTATTTGTGCAAGAGGATATACTAGAGCAAGGCCTTGGAGGTGAGACTTCAGAACACACCATCTGTCTGCACTGTGCATTATTTAATTAATTAATTAATTAATTTAACTTAATTTAATGTGGCATCCACGTGCAGAATTTTCAGCTGCGGAAACTTCACGCTGAGAGCGTGTGAAGGATTTTATTTCTGATATTGCTTGCTTCACTTTTCCTCATCTAGGTGAATCCAAATTGCCCTTGAGTTTAATCTGGTTTCTCTCTCTTTAAAAAATTGATTTCTCATTGGTGAATGATGTGAGGGAGATGCAGGTGTTGGCTTTATTCTTCATGTGATCTAGTCTCACCTCTCCCGTCACCAGAGTTCCAGGGCCATGCCACTCCCCAAAAGCCTGGTCACCACCATAGTTTTCACTGATTCTATACTTAGACTTTTGTCTCTGGCCCCCAAAAAGTGGAAGCAAGGGAGAAAACGAAAATGAGTCCAATAGATTTTATCTGAAAAAAAAAAGAAAAGAAAGAAAATAAGAAAGGAAGGAAGGAAGGAAAGGAGAAAGAGAAGGAAAGAAAGAAAGGAAGAATGAAAGAGAAGGAAAGAAAGAAAAATTAAAGGAAGGAAGGAAAGAAAATAAAGGAAGATGAAAAGAATGGAAAGAAGGAAGAAGAAAAGAAAGAAAGGAAGAAGGGGATGAAGGAAAGAAGAAAGAAAGGAAGGAAGGGAGGGAGGAAGGGAGGGAAGGGAGGACAAATGGCAGGAAAACAAACTGCATATCATTCATATGATATGGCCTGGCAGGTGGTTCCTTAAAGTAGTACTATTTTGGTATGGGGTCACACCCTTCAATGCTCAGGGGTTACTCGCAGCTCTATGCTCAGGAATTACTTCTAGGAGTACTCAGGGGAGGACCTATGGGATGCCAGGGATCAAACCTGGGTCAGCTTCATGCAAGACAAAGGCCCTCCCCAGATGAATAATATTGATCTGGCCCCAGAGCAGCACTATTTAATCTTCCTATTAAGCCTAGAGGCAAGTGGCCTTGTCGCTCAGGGCCCCTCTAACTATTGTCAAGACAGAAGGCAGAAGCAGGCAGAAGGTCAGGATGGTCATACTTGGCTGTCTGACTGGCAGGCCCAGCCTTATGACATTTTGTCCTCACATCCCACCATGGGGCAATGCCCTAATTCAACTCTGTCTTGCTCCTGTTGGTCCCATATATTACCCCCTGCCTTAGCAGGAGGTTCCAACAGTTGTTGGTGTATAGGTGAGTAATGCTCTAGCTACTTCCTGCTGAGAATGGGTCCCTGAAAGAAAGAACTGCAGGCGGGGATCATGTGCCGCTGTCTCTGATGCAATGTCTGTGGTGACCTATCTATCCAGGGACATGTGCTAGGGAAGGTCAGCTCCCAGCCTCTCATGTTTCTTGCCTCTTCTTTCTGGAAGATAAGACTTGGGTCAACATCTGAGGGGAACTGGACCTTGTCTTCCTCTTCTTCTCCTTGTTGAAATTAGGTGACACCATCTTCAGAAAAAGATGAGAAAATTGCCCCAAAAGCCACATGGCTGGGACTGACAGCACAAAGGGTGGGTGACTATTATCTTCACATTCTACCTGTTGTCTGGACACCTCAGTTAGAGCACGCTGCTGACCAGGCTTTGATCCCCAGCACCCCATATGGTTCTTTGAGGGTGCCAGAAGTGCCCCCTGAGTGCAGAACCAGGAGTAACCCCTGAGCATCACTAGGTGTGGTCCACCCCCCCTAAACAAAAAGGGCCAGAGAGGGGGCCAGAATGATAGCACAGAGGGGAGGCATTTGCCTTGCAATAGCCTACCTAGTTTCCATCGCTGCCTGGCATTCCATAGGGTCCCCCACGTCTGCCTGGAGTGATTTCTGAGCCCAGAGCCAGGAGTAATGTCTGAGCACTGCTGGGTGTGCCCCCAAACCAAAAAATTTTTAAAAGACAAAAAACAAACAAACAAAAAACAGGCCAGAGACACAACACTGGTCACATCTAAGCTTAAAGAATTTTAAAAGAATTTGTGGGTGCCAGAACAATAGTACAGTGGCATCCCATATAGTCCCCAAAGCAAAATCCGGAGTAATTTCTGAACACAGAAACAGGAGCCAACTCTGAGCATTACCAAGTGCGACCCAAAAAAACTAAACAAAAATAAAACCAAAAAAAGAGACAAGAACAACCCTCCTTGCAGAACTCTCCCTCCCATGCCAGGGAACACCTTTGGGATGAAGGAAGTTTGTCCAAGCATGCTTTGTGACCACCCTGTCTGTTCTTTGGTTCCCCTTCTCCCTTTTCCTGAGGTCTGCCCTGAGGACAAGGCCGGCTGTCCAGGTGAGCAGCTGTCTCTTCATGTGTGGCTGTCTCTGATGCAATGTCTGTGGTGACCTGTCCAGGCATGCGTGCCAGGGCAGGTCAGCTCCCAGCCTCTCATGTTCCTTATCTCTTCTCTCTGGAAGATAAGACTTGGGTCAAAATATGGGGGCAACTAGGCCTTGTCTTCCCTCTTCTTCTTGTTGCACTTAGGTGACATCATCTTCAGATTTCCTTCCAGGTCATTTATCTGCTCATTTGTGATCTCCATCAGGAGGCCTCTTACCTGCCTTTTGATCCCATTTTTACCTCGGTTTACAGTACTTTTCTTCCTGGGCTTGCCTGCCTGGAAATTTCCTCTAGAGTTGTTCTGTCACCTTTTCCTTCAGGGAATCCACAGAGACATGAGGGTTACTCTACGCTTATCTTGTTGTTGTTGTTTATTGTTGTTGTTGTCATATGCAGCAGTGATTGGGCTTACTTCTGGCTCAGGTATTACTGGTGGAGATATGTACAAGACAGGAACAGAACCTAGGTTGGCCAAGTGCAAGACAAAGGCCCTACCCACTATCCTATCTCTCTAGCCCTTTGCTTAACTTAACTGGTGGGTGAACTTCACAGAGAGACTCTTGCATTGGTTGAAACCAGGCTGTCTTGTTCCAGTAAGAGAGACCACCAGGGGTGGTCTCAGCCACTTGGATATGCCTGGGACCCTCCCTACCATGGAGCTGCTGATGAGACACTTTTGATTTCTGTGGATCAAGTCCCTTGGAATCCACGAGTAGAAAGAAACTTCCCTGCACACTCCTTGGCCCTGGGAAGGTAAAAGAAGAGTTGCTCGCCTCTCCTTTGACTGTGACTAGATATCTGTTTTCCCTCTTTCTACCCAGGAAACACATCAAAATGTGGGCCCTATGATGAGCATTCTGGGGAAACGTAGTTTCATAGGGATTCTAGAGAGTGAAGAACTGTGGTGTCCGAAGTCACATCCCTGGAGACTGATTGGAATTGAACAACAAGGGTGACCAGACTAAAGCTTCTGCTTCTAACTCTATTCCGATTTGTTTTGTGAGTAGGACAGATTGTTCCTGTTCCTTGGGTTCTGCCTGCAGAGGATTCTTGGTCCCCATGTCTCTAAGCTTGGAAAAGCCCTTTCCTTTGTTCTTTCTCTGTAAAAACAAAAAGAAAAGATCCACCTCAGGCAGCTGAGTTCTAAGGTGCCTGCTTGGTATCTGTCATCAGAGCTCTTTGGCTGTTGGTCTGTTTGTGTTTTGCTCGGGGCTTAGTTTTGCTCTATGCTTGGGATAGGTCAGGTAGTGCTTAGAGACCTGGAGTAGTGGTGCAAATTAAGGGCTTCAGTCCCATGCAAGGCCAACTCTCTCTCTCTCTGTCTCGCTGTCTCTGTCTCTCTTTCTCTGTCTGTCTCTCTATCTCTGTCTCTCTGACTCTGCCTGTCTCTCCTACTGTCTCTGTAAATCTGTCTCTGTCTCTCTGTCTCTATTGTTGTCTCTGTTTATCTCTCTGTCTCTGTCTCTGTCTTTGTCTCTATCTCTGTCTTTCTGACTCTGAATCTGTCTCTCTCTCCTCCCTCTATCTCTGTCTGTTTTTCTCTCTTTCTCTCTCTCTTCAGCCCCAGGGCTTCTATTTGACCCATTTGCAAATGAAACCAGCTGGGAGTGGAGTACACTGTGCCACCCTGGGGAATGGGTGAGCCAGTTGTCTTCGCCCTGAGAACTGTTCCCTCTCTTTCCCAGGCTTTTGTGCTATTCATGACAAGTCAGAAAAACAGTTAGAATAATTAACTCTGTGTGTGTGTGGCCACTTTTTTGTGAATGAGGAAAAGTTCCTTGTGGGAACCAGCATTTCAAGGAGCTGACTCCCCCTTTGCTTATGCCTCACTTTTCTGTAATCTTGGGGGCAAATCTGTGAGTAGTATATAGACTTGGGAACGATTGTGAATTTGTTTATTGTTTCTTTTGGGGCAAACCCAGCAGTGCTCAAGGTTTCTTTCTGCCTCTGCAGTCAGGGATCATTCTTGCTGTGGGCTCACGGGACCATATTCGGTGCCAGGAACTAAACCTGAGTTGATAGCCAAAGGCAAGTGGCCTACCCCTAGCTGCTTTATAAAGTCTCTAGGCCCCTGATTGTGAATTTTTAACCTAGATCTGTGAGTTCTTTCACCTGTCCATATTTGACTTTGGGAAAGAGAGAGGCTAGCTAAGTGCTTTATTTATGTGCTGTGTCTTATTTTTGGTTTATTGGCTCAAATTCAGATAGATGTGTGCTTGGGTCTAGGGTTGAGTGGGTTGGGTGATATGATGGTTGGGTCTAGGGGGAAAATCTAGAGTACACTCCATTTAAATTTTTGTTTGTTTGCTTTTGGGGTTACACCTGATGGTGCTCAGGGGTTCCTCCTGGCTCTGTGCTTAGGTATCACTCCTGGAAGGCTTGGGGACCATATGGGATGGTGGGAATCAAACCCAGGTCAGCCACATGCAAAACAATCACCCTCCTTGCTGTGCTTTGGTATCTGGCCCCTCAATGTAAATTTCTTACTGGAAATATTAGATGAATTAAAACAGTCAAGAAAAGGCTAGTTGGACACCATAGCATGGAAGGGTCCAAGAAAGTCCTAAGACAAGGTGTTGATCTGATGTTTCCTTTTATACCTTAAAAAGGATATGAACAGGTGTATTTTTTGTTGTTGTTGGTTTTGTTTTTTCCTTTTCATAAGCCTAGATGCCTTCAGCTCTTATGCTCAGAGCCTTTTTACCCCAGAATGCCAAGAAGGAGGATGGCCAGGTATAAAGACAGCTGTGGCCTGGCTGTTGTGCTGTCAGGCTTGGCCTTGGGACATTCTGTCCTCACCTTCTGCTCTCAGGCAAGTCCTTCACCTCACCCTTTCCTATAGTTCTCTGTTTCTGGAGCTGATTCCTGTGACCATCTTGGTCTTAGGCTCATCTTGCTAGAGCAGGGGCCGGAGAGATAGCACAGCGGTGTTTGCCTTGCAAGCAGCCTATCCATGACCTAAGGTGGTTGGTTCAAATCCCAGCATCCCATATGGTCCCCCGTGCCTGCCAGGAGCTATTTCTGAGCAGATAGCCAGGAGTAACCCCTGAGCACCGCCAGGTGTGGCCCCCCCCCAAAAAATGTTGACTAATCATCTTGCTAGAGCAAATATTTCCACAAGTTCAAATGCATCTTCAGGAACAGGCAGCCCATTGGGAAAAGCAGGTGGCCTCATCCAGCTTGACTGGCTGAACCTCACAGCTTGTGGGGGACAGGCCACACACCCCCACTGAATCTCAGAGCAACTGGGGGGGGACTTTCTGGGGTTGCCAAGGAACCACTTTCATGGTCGCTGATTTTTCCACTCAGGGCCCTTGAGTGGAGCGGGGGTCTGGTCGGGCAGGGCTGAGGGGCTGGAGTCGGCTAATGACGAGGCGCTGGTGTCTGGGAATGGAGTTCATTAACACCCAGGGCCAAGGAGCAGAATCCTTCGAGGACCTGTATAAAAATAGCCTCCCGATGTGTTCTAAAATTAGCAGGTCCTGCTCCCCATAAACACTCAGACTTCCAGTGAATGTCAATTCACTGCCCTGGGCCAAGGATGAAGCAGGCCCAGTTTTATGACACATTCCTTAGAGTCCACAGTGGGCTGACAGATGACCTTGAGCCGCAAGGGTCCGAGAGGCGGGCCCGGGCCTGGAACAACCTCTCAGGGGTGTGGGGGAGCCCCCAGTCATCGAGAGACCAGAAACCCAGGAAGTGTCCTGATGTCAGTGCTGAATGTCTCCTTGCTACAGTCCTGGATGACCTCGAGGTCCCCAGCAATATGGCTCAGAGGGTCCCCAGATTCTGCAAGAGGAGATCATGTTCTAGGGGAGGCTTCTGCACCCCCACACACATCTAGGATAGAGAAGAACAGCCTCAATGGAGGCCTGAGTCTGGGCCCAGCTCCCAGGCAGACACAGCTCCACCCCTGGGAACATGGGGCAGATGCCTTTTTCTTTTTTCTTTTTTTTTTTTGCTTTTATTTCTGTTTGGGGGACACATCGTTGAATCTCAGGGTTCATTGCTGGCCTGGGCCCTAGAATCACCTCTGGCAGTACCTAGGAGACCCTATGAGGTGCCAGGGTGTGAGTCAAAACTGGCAGCTATCTGCAAAGCAAGCACCTTAATACCTGTATCATCTCTCTGACCCTTTCAAAGTGTTTTGTGTTTGGTTTTTGAGCCACACCTGGCAGTGTCAGGAGTTACTCCTGGCTCTGTGCTCAGGAATCGCTCCTGGCAGGCTCAGGGAACCATATGGGATGCTGGGGATCGAACCTGGGTGGTCGTTTGCAAGATAAATCACTGCATGATCACACACTATTATCATTCTGGCCCCCCTTTTTTAAATTTTTAAAAATTATTTGATTGGGGGCTGGAGTGATAGCACAGTGGTAGTGTGTTTGCCTTGCACCTTGCCTACCCAGGACGGACTCAGGTTCTATCCCTCCTATCCCATATGGTCCCCTGAGCCTGCCAGGAGCAATTTCTGAGTGCAGAGCCAGGAGTAACCCCTGAGCACTGCCAGATTTAGCCCAAAATTAAAAAAAATTATTTGATTGTTGTCTTTTTCAACTTCCCTCTCCTGTCCCTCTGCCCCACTGTGGCTAGATTTATAGCCATCAGGAGGAGGGCCATGTCTGGCTGTGATACTGGCACCCTTGGCCAAGACTCATGGTGGTTTTCCTCTGTTTAGTTGTGGGGTTCATATGTGTGCTGAGAGGTTTGTTGCTTCCTCAGTTTGGGAAAGTGGTGATGGTTGTGCTATTTACTATAGTGATCACACATGTTTTCACTTGTGGTATTCAGCGTTGGGGGCTCTCAAACAGTGCTCAGGAATCATGGGGGCCACTCCCGGCAAAACTCACACAATTGGGCCACACAGTCAATGCTGGGGGCTGGTGATGTGATGCTGCTCAGATCCGGTGGTGCTGGGACCACCCCAGCAGTGCTCAGGAGACCATGCAGTGCTGAGAATCGAACCCAGGATATCTGTGTGCAAGACATGTGCTCCAGCCCTCTGGTCCTTCTCCCCAACTCATACTGGGTGGTTCTCCTCCCTCCCTCCCTCTTTCCCTCCCTCCCGTCCTCTCTCTCCCTCTCTCTCCTTCCTTTCCTCTCTTCCTTCCTTCCATTTACTCCTTCCTTCTCTATTTCCTTCCTTCCCTCTTTCTTTTCTCCCTCCCCTTCTTACTCTCCTTTCTTCCTTTCTTTACTTCCTTTACTCTCATTTCCCCCTTCCTCCCTCTTTCCCTTCCTCTTTCCTTCTCTTCTTTCTTCCTTTCCTCTCTCTCCTTCATTCCCTTCTTCCTTTCTATGTCCTTCCCTTTTTGTTCTCGCCATTTCTCTTCTTCCTTCCTTTGCTTTTTCCCTTCCCTCCCTTTTCCTTCCTTTTCCTCCTTTCCTTTCTCCTCCCATACCCATTGCCTCCTTCCCCTTCTCCCCAACACTCCATACTTAGACACATCAGAATGGGATCCTGCCGTCAAACAGTGTCCTGGATTCTGCCGCAGCCACTTCTTGATGCCTTTCAGACAGCTCCCAGCCCCAACTCTCTGGAGGCTAGAGGGAGAGGGCTTGGCTTGGGGTCTGGGCCACTGCACCTAGGATTCTGGGGCCCTTGGTGATGCTGTCTGCCCTGGGGGGTGCCCTCAGCTCTAGGGTTCAGAAAGGGGTCTGTGACCTGCCTAGATGCTCGTGCCTCTTCCCTGAGTGCCCATTTTGAGGACAAGCATGAATGAGCTAGGATCCCTCTAAGGGACCAGAAAGGATGAGGGAGGAGCAGCAGAGGAAGGAGAGGGGAGAGGAGTGCCCCTTCTCTGGAAAGGGGGTTATAGAGCTCCCTGTCTAGGGCTTCCCAAAGCACTTTCCCCATGAGCCTTGGATATCCTGAAAACATTTTTAATTTTTTTTGAACACACCTGGCAGCACTCAGGGGTTACTCCTGCTCTGTGCTCAGAAATTACACCTAGCAATTTTAGGGACCTTATGGGATTCTGGGGATCGGACCTGGGTAGGCTGTGTGAAAGGCAAACAAGTGCCTACCCACAAGGCAAACAAGTGACTACCCACAGCACTATCGCTCTGGCCCAGAAACTTTTTTTTTGATCTCTCAAATTTTGTCTCTCACTTTTTTAATGAATTTTGATTGCATCACCACGAGATACACAATTACAATGTTGTTCATGGTTGAGTTTCAGTCAAAGAATGTACAACACCCTTCACAGGGGCACATTTCCCACCACCAATTTCCCCAGTTTCCCTCCTGTACTCCACTGCCTGCCTCCGGGACAGACATTTTTCTTCTCTCTCTGTCTATCTCTTTCGGTCTCTCTGTCTTTATCTCTGTCTCTCTTGTCTCTATTTCTGTCTCTCTCATCTCTCTGTTTTCATCTCTGTCTCTCTGTCTCTGTCTGATTCCATCTGTATGTCTCCATCTCTCTGTCTCTGTCTCCATCTCTGTCTTTGTCTCTGTTTCTGTCTCTATCTTTGTCTCTGTCTTTGTCTGTCTATCTCTGTTTGTCTCTGTCTCCATCTATGTCTCTCTCTATCTCTGTCTTTATCTTCATCTCTCTATCTCTGTCTCCATCTCTATATCTGTCTCCATTTATGTCTCTCTGTCTGTCTCTCCATCTCTCTGTTTCTGTCTCCATCTCTGTATGTCTCTATCTCTCTGTCTTTGTCTCCATCTCTGCATGTCTCTGTCTCTCTCTCCCTCCCCCCCCCTTTTAGGTACTGTGGTTTGCAATACTGTCACTGCAGAGGTACCCAGCCCATTCCCACTCTCCCTCCTTTCAACTCCCAGTTCTTCCTAGAGGCGTGGTTTGTTTCCAACTATTGAAACTGGTCAGGGGGCCCAGGACTTCAGGGGTTCAGGGCGGAAGGAAGGCTGGAGCTAATGTTTAACCCATCTCCCCCTTCACCCCCTTCTTTTCCCCGCCGCCTGCTCAGGACCCGGGCAGACAGCTGAGAGCCCTGGCAGTGGACAGCGGCAGGCCCCAGCATGGCCAGCACGGCAGTGCAGCTCCTGGGCTTCCTGCTCAGCTTCCTGGGCATGGTGGGCACGCTGGTCACCACCATCCTGCCACACTGGCAGCGGAAGGCTCACGTGGGCACCAACATCCTCACGGCCGTGTCCTACCTGAAGGGGCTGTGGATGGAGTGTGTGTGGCAGACCACTGGCATCTACCAGTGCCAGATGTACCGCTCCATGTTGGCACTGCCCCGTGACCTGCAAGCAGCCCGCGCCCTCATGGTCATCTCCTGCCTGCTGTCGGGCGTCGCCGTCGCCTGTGCCATCATCGGCATGAAGTGCACGCGCTGTGCCAAGGACACGCCGGCCAAGGCGGTGATGGCAACCACGGGCGGGGCCCTCTTCCTGCTGGCCGGCCTCTTCTGCCTGGTGCCCGTGTCCTGGACCACTCACAACATCGTCCAGGATTTCTTCAACCCACTTCTGCATAGCAGCCTCAAATATGAGCTTGGCCAGGCCCTGTACTTGGGCTTCATATCCTCGTCCTTCTCGCTCATCGGGGGCACACTGCTGTGTCTCTCCTGCCAGGAAGAAGCACCCTCCAGGCCCTACCAGGCCCAGTCCCGGGTCACAGCGCCAGCCTACCGGCCGCCAGCTGCCTACAAGGACAACAGGGCCCCATCAGCCACGTCAGCTACGCACAGCGGGTACAGGCTCAATGACTATGTGTGATTCCTTCCCTGCACCCCAAATCCACTCCCCCCTTTTCATCCTCCAGGACTCAGGGTGCAGATCTTTCCAGGCGTGGGTAGTGACACACAGTCTGCAGAATATTGGTGGCCCAGAATGAGTAGGAGGAAATGGGTAGCTGGGAAAGAGAGGGGGGAATGAGAAAAACTTCTCTCCACCAGACTCAACACCACAACCTATGCCTCTTGTAATTATTCATGGATTTATGCGAGGGACTGGCGAGAAGCAAAATAAAAAGCGACTTGAAGTGTGGTGAGCAGGTCTGTTTGTAAAACTGGAATAATCAACTGATTTGGACATTGGATATAAGATGTGTTTCTGTTTCTGTGACATTCCAGCTGCTTACGGCGCTGGTCACTCTAGGTAGGTTGGAGCTGCAGGATGCCAGCACACACACCACACACACATACCATACACACATACTGGGAGCAATTATGAGCCACCATCCTGGTGGGCAAAGAGGAGGAGGGTCAAGAGGAAGGTTAGGAGAATGGTCAGCCACCCACCGTTCCCCCAAAATGGGTCACATGTCCTGACGTAAGCTTAAAGTAAAATACAGTACTGGGCTTTTTGCACAATGGAGAATTGTGATAAATGGAGAATTGCTGGAGAGAAAGTACATTGATTGGGCCAGGAGCTTGCCATGCATACAGCCAAACCTGGGACAACAGGGACACTACTGATTGTGAGTTGAGCCAAGTGGCTAGACAGCAGTATCATGCTTCTGAGCTCTCTCTCTCTCTCTCTCTCTCTCTCTCTCTCTCTCTCTCTCTCTCTCTCTCTCCCTCTCTGTCTCTCTCACACGCAGAGACACTCTCACACATACTTTCTCTCTTGCTCTCTCTTTCACACACATACCCTCTCTCTAACACACACACACTCTGTGTACACAGATGTCCATGTCCAGCCCAGTGGAGCCGTGTGTCACACATATGCCTCCCATTCTTTCTGCTGTCAGTAACAATTGCAAAACAATTGAAAAACTTCCCTCAAATCTGAAAAAAATGGGGCAGCAAAGAGCTGCTCTCCTTCCACAAACCAATTTTTTTTCTTTTCATCTCTAGATCCTAGGCCACAGGCCTGCCTCATTTTGGAAGAAGCAGGGGGAGCAGAGGGTGGGGACATGCATTTTTAACTGATCCCATCAAATCTAAGAGGAATTTAAGCAAAAAGTCATTTCTTTATGATGGAACAAGCAATTGTGATCTACTCTGTTTTTTTTTTTTAAATTTATTTGCAAAGTTGTTCCTAATACAGTTGTATCAGGCACAAATGTTCCAAAACCCTTCCCATCTCTGTTGTGACCTTCCCTCTACCAATGTCCCCAGTTTCCCACCCATCCTCCTTAGAAGGCACATAAAAATATTACTCCGTATTGTTTACTACAACAAAATGGCAAGTGGAATGATCAGCAAATAGATCAATAAAAATCAATCTGTGATGATGGAGATCCTAAAGCCATCAGTCATCACTGAACTGGTTCATGTGATTGTGGTTCATGTGGATTGACCCTTTCATGTTATTGTGTTTATTGTTTTTGCTCACTGAGCTGGGTGGGCTTCTACACAAGATTCCCATCAAATTCTCTGTGCATGTAATGGCTGTCAGTACTGTAAAATTTGGAGGTGTTATACAGTTGCATAGGTGCATGTTTCAAGACTTATGGCACTGGGCCAGTTTCTATGTTAAAGGACGTTGGGTGTGGTGACTGCTGGGCCTCTCCAGAAAGGAGGGGAATATGCCTGCCTTGTTTCAAAAAGGCCACAGAGTTTCCAATCCAGAGGTTGGTCTACCAGGAATGGTCTGGAAGTTTTTCAGTTTGTATCTTGATCTACTCTTTAAATCAGCTTTCCCTTAGTAGGTGATACAATCCCAGCAGGTCACTGAAATGACGGTTGGAAGGTAGCTTCAGGTGCAATTTAATGCCAATATCTGTTTGCTTAAAGAAGTTTTTCATTTGGATTTCATTTGTCTGTCTCTATTATTTTTTTCTGAATAGGGTACAGTGAGCCAAATAATACTGGAAAAATTTTTTTAAGTGAGAAAGCAATTAATTTGGGTCTGGGGATATGTATCAGCAGTGGAGCTTAGGTGTGAAGTCAAGGTTTAATTCTGGCACCACGGAAGAGAATAAATAAGGCTGAAATTCAAATGAATCAAGTCCCTGAAGAATACAATGCTAAAACCAATACCATTCATGTGTACTTGTTTCTCACCATCTAGGCTGGGTTCAAGAGAAGTCATTCTTGCTACAAACCAACCATATTGCAACCCCAGAGAAAAAATAAACTCACTTTTTCCAAACTCATCTGGATTTCATCACAACATCGACAAAACATGACAAAACGCATGCCTCTATTACTTGGGTGAAGGAATAATAATAAGGGGAGTTATACTTCTTATTTAAACTACTAATTAGCATAAGCATGACATAATTTATTGAACACTGTGCTAAATTATGTCCTACTTGGTAATTTGACTCACAAGATGCAAAATACCCAGAGAGTTAAGCACCACTCTCAACCCCATTTGTTGAGAGGCGATTAGAGGGGATTTGTTTTGAGGGGATTGAAGCTCCAAAGGGGATTAAACTTTCCAAGGTTCACAGGATTTACTGAGTAGAAGAGCCAGGGAAGAGCACATGATGTCTAGCAGGGGTCCTCAAACTTTTTAAACAGGGGGCCAGTTCACTGTCCCTCAGACCATTGGAGGGTCTGACTATAGTAAAAACAAAACTTATGAACAAATTCTTATGCACACTGCATATATCTTATTTTGCAATGAAGAAACAAAACAGATACAAATACAATATGTGGCCCGCGGGCCATAGTTTGAGGACCACTGATAGAGTAATAGCACAGTGGTAGGGCATTTGCCTTGCATAAAGCCAACCCTGATGGACCTGGTTTGATTCCTGGCATCCCACATGGTCCTCCGAGCCTGCCAGAAGCAACTTCTGAGTGCAGAGCCAGGAGTAACCCCTAAGGTATGCCAGATTTGGCCCCCAAACAAAAAATTTAGAGGTTCTGGGTTTGATCCCCAGTGCTGTATGGTCCCCCTCAGCACTGCCAGATGTATCCTTGATGTTGATCCCCAAGTATCAACTTAAGTGAATAATCCCCAAAATAAGTAGAACCAGAGTTGGGGCCCAGTGATTTGATCAAAGGAGACACATTTACCAGCAGAAACTCAACTGGAAGGTAAGTGGCTTTTATGATCAGACTCCATCTAAGTGATGGGGTGATGGTTGTCCAACCATAATAGCCATTTCTGATTCTTTCTCCAACAGAGCATTTATCATCTGAGTTATGGTTGCATTAGAGGGACCACAGACCCAGAATAGAACTTAGAAACTCAAGTTAGAAACCTTGCAGGAGTTATTAAGCAGGAGGTGACCCCATGGCTCAGACAAGCCCACCAGCTGGATCTGACAGAAACCTAAGCAGACACTACTGCCTCAGTTGCACAGTGTCATTCCAGCCCCTCACCCCACACACTGCTCTCTACTGCTCCTTCCCTCTCCCAGACACATGCTCATGTACTTTAAGTCCCTATTGGTTCTCATCATAGCCACACCCATCAGGGACAAGCCTGCCTCAGCCCAAACTTCATGACGATGCTGTCATATCAAGTGGCCTCTTATTGGAAGTCCAATCATGAGCCCAAATCTGAGACTACCAAGGCAGCCTGAGTTAGATGCTGAAATTCCAGGAAATTATTGTTCTAAACAGAAATGACAGAACAGCTCGGGGAGAAGAAATAATGCCAGATTTCCTTCTTGAACTCAAAGCTGGGCCAAGTCTGAATCAGCCATGACTTCTGTTTCCCCCCATCTCCCCCATGGTGGATTTGGCCTTGGGGATCCAGTGTTCTATAAAGTCTTGACGTGGGGTAGGAGCAGGTCTGGGGACCACAGTTACTCACTGAGTGCCAGAGCCCAATCACAACTAAAGCCTCCCAATGCTCTGACAGACATCACACACACACACACACACACACACACACACACACACACACACACACACCACTTCTCAAGCCAGCCCCACCCTGGTCCTGGATGTCAGTAAGTACTAGAATCTTCTCTCCTAGAGGGCCAGGAGAAAAGTGACCTTCACCCCCAGTACCAGTCACTGTGCAGCCCCTTACTGAGATGCAGCCACTTGCCTCTTGACCCAAAGCCCTTGAGTGCTCCCATATGGGATGACTCGCCTTCCCCTTTACTTTCTAGGGCATATCCTTGAAAACTCCTAAGCCCCATTGTTCATGATGAACTTCTCTCTAGAGCCTCACCTACACCCCCCCCCCATGTCCTGTTATCCAGGGCATGTTACCAGCTATCCCAGTTCCTCTTTTGGTCCTATATAAGGATTGTTAGAGGGGAATGTACTGTCTCTGGTCATTAGACTGGAACCCATTCTTTCTCCCATCATGAGCTGGGAGGAATGTCCTTGGTCCCTGAATGTACAGGGAGGAGAAAGTTGACCCTGTTGGTCCACAGGGTTTACACACTCTTTACACACTTAAGAGAAATCATTTAAAAAGATCAAATAGGGTCATATTAATATACTTATTAAAAGTACATATTAATAGTACTAAGATCAAGTATTTGCCTTGCATGCAACCAACCTGGGTTTGACTCCTGGCACCACAAATAGCCTTCGGAGAACCTTCAGAGTAATCCCTAAACACAGTCAGGAGTAACAAAATAAATACAAATGAAAATTGTAGAATAGCCAGGAATTGACCAAAAGTCTATGTCCTTTCTAGTCTTTCTAGGAGGAGCACTGGGATCACTCCAAGTGGAGTCACAAGAGCCCTCTGGTTTTTATTTAAACACCATGAGTACAAGGCTGTTCATAATACAGTTGGTTTTTTCTCAATTACAAAGTCATCTATGGTTGAGTTTCAGTCATACAATATCCAATACCCTTCACTAGGGCGCATTTCCCACCACCAGTCTTCAGTTTGCCTTCCGCCCTTCCCCCTGTTCTCTCCCCTGCCTGCATCTGGGGCAGACATTTTTCTTCTCTGTCTCTGTCTTTCACTCACTTTCACTCACTTTCACTCGCTCTCTCTGTCTCTCTCTCCGTCCCTTTTTTGTTTTTAGTGTGGTTTATAATATGGATACTGAAAGGGTATCATGTATATCACTTTCCCTCCTTTCAGAACCTAGTTCCTGTCCAGAGTGACCATTCTCAACTCTTATTGTCATAATAAGACCCTCTTCCTCAGTTGATGGGTACCGTTGATCATGCAGAAATTCATACCTCAGCCCCTGTTCCGTTCATTCATTCTGGTGTATCATAGCAAACTCATCAGGAAGGATGCACTGGAAGCCCAGGTACAACAAAGCATTTCCACTGGAATTGTAACAGTTCTCCCCAAGCTCTTGGCAGTGCTTGCTGAGTTATGACGATGCTCCTGTAATCAGGGTAGTCAGTGTCTGTGGTTCGAGTGGGCAGGGCCTGTGAGCTCAGACTCACCCTTCAGCCAATCTGGGGGCCCCAAAGCCTCAGGCCTCTCATCTCCCATGTCACCCCAGAGCTGGCCAGCTGGGGTTTTCTGTGGAATAGCTCAGACCAAAATGGCTGAAACTCGTGCAGTACAGATTAACATCGTGAGGCGGGATGTGAGTGTCCACAGGTGCATCACACTCAGTCCAGGAATCAGACCGGGAGCACCCTGAGGGCAGAGCAGGATGTCCCTGGCAGCCTCACGTGGGCACTGCCCAGTATGACTCACCCAGGCACTGACCCTGATGCCCCGAGCCTACTGGGTTGGGGCTGGGAGGAGCTTCCAGCTGTCCTGGATGGGGGGGAGTACAGTCCCCAGGACCAGGTCCCCAGGGTCTCACATAGGGGCAAGGGCAGCCTGGGTCCGAGGCTACGCATGAAGGGAAGTCTGGCTCTAAGGTACCCATGGCTGCTGCCCACCCTTTCCCCTTCTGCCCACCACATCCCACAGGGCTGTTCACACCTCAGCTGAGGGTGTGAAATGCTTGGCCCCAGTCCAGTCTGCCCGCCTGCCTATGTGTCCGTCTGCCTGTCTGCCCACCTATCCATCTACTCACCTGTGCATCTGCCTGTCAGCTTGTCTGTCTACCCATCTGTGTCTGTCCACCTACCTGCCCGACTGTCCTCCTGTCTGACTGCCCACCTGTCAGTCTGTCTGTCCATCTGTATGCCTGTCCACCTGTCTGCTTTCCTGTCTATCTGCTTTCTGTCTGTCTGTCCGTCCATCTGCCCTCCTGTCTGTCTTTCTGTCCACTGCATCTGTGCTTCTGCAGGTGGAAGTCTAGGGCACTTTTGTCCTCATATTCAGCTCCACACACCCCTTGGCCATGCTTACAACTAGCCCTGTGAGAGTCCCCCTTCCCCTGTCTCATCGTCTCATCACCGCAGGGTCAGCCTGCACCCCTGCATATCCCCCCAACCACACCCCTGCGGCCCCTATACTCGGCACTCACTTCCCCCACAGGCTGGTACCTGTCCCAGTTCCACTGGATCCTGCAGTATACGCTATTCCTCCAGGCAGCAGCTCCCTTCTTCTGGTCTTCATGGACGCCCTACAGCTGAGCCCAGACAACCAGGCCATTGCCTCCCACTTCCTGGAGGAAGCTTCATTCTGTCCAAGTGGGATGGGGGCACGGGGGAGAGAGGATGGATTCTGGAAGACAAAGGGGATCTGGCACAATAGTCCACAAACGCTCACCTCCAGGTGGGCACAGGAGGCAGGGGGGCCTCAGCTCCTGTCCCTGACCTCCATGCCAGCTGGGCACAGTACAGTCACACCCCACAATCACAAACAGAAACCCCACAGTCTCATAGCACAGTCACACCCAGAAATGACTGACAGACACCCCAGTCTTAGCACAGTGTCACCCTCAATTGCACACAAGCACTCCACAGTCTCACAGCACAGTTGTTGGTAGAGGCCTTTGGATCGGTACGCATACTGCCTTCTAATCTCAATATTGGTCCTTATATTGCCTTCTACTCAATTGGTTCTTCGGTCTACATGTTCAAAAGATGTTTCCCCATGGCCTCCTCATCTGGCTCTTTTCCCTCCCCTTGGGAGTGGGCTTTGTTTTTCCCAAAAAGGCTGTTTTGGAGGTCTGGAGTGGGAGCTGCCATCCTGGCTCATGGTTCCAAGTGGTGGAAAGACTGGCTTGTGGGTGAACAGCTTACAGTGGGAGTTTCTGGCCTGCTATCCCTTGCCAAAAGTGTGTGAATTATTTCCTGCTTTGGAATTGTTGCGGGGCCTGTGTCTCTCTTGTCCTACCTGGATTGGGGTCATGAGGATTCCTCTACCTCTTTGGGGATTGTGGAACACCACAATTTCACACACAGTCACACCACAAAATCACACACAGACACCCCAGTCTCAGCACAATCTTATGCCACATTCACACAGACACGCCACAGTCTCACAGCACAGTCACTTTACAGTCTCACATACCACAACTGCAGCACTCCACAGTCACAAACCACAATCATACCCTGCAACCACAGACTACAAGACAACCACACATTATCCCCTACAACACCCTCATACACACTCACAATCTCATCCCCTTATTCACACACACAACACCATCATACACCCCACCATCACACAGACACCCCACATCCTCACAGCACAGTCTCACAAACCACAATCACAAAAGACACCCCACAAGTGCATGCACCCCATTATCACACACAACATGCATGTCACACCACACATAATGAGAGTCCGGACTCCTGAATTCCCTTCTATCCATTGGACTTCCCAGCTTGTGGGGTGCCCCATCATGGCGGTTTGCAGGGCTCACTGTGAACCAGGAGCTGAGAGTGTCCCCTGCCACCTGGGGTCTGGGGTTTTTGGGTATGGTATGTGCACGCTTTTGGGCTCTGGTAGGTCCTGGGTCCCGTGTTTTCTGACACTCCTGTGAGTTCGTGTCCCCAGGCTGTGGTGAGACTGGCCTGAGGGGAGGTAAGTCCCCATACTGCTGGTGTACTCCAAGGTGGAGCCCCAGGACCACCCCAATATTCAAAACAGAGGAACTGGATGTGTGGGTTGGGGAGGGACCCTGCTGGGGCACCTAGCCTGCTTGTCCAGGTCCAAATGAGGTGCTGTAAGGCTCAGGACACAGGGACGCCCACACACACACCCAAGTCAGCTTAGAGCCAGTACAGGGTGAGGACCTCACTGTCCCCCTTTGTTTCTGAGTGGTGCTTGGAGGGTCAGTGTCCTGGGACTTGCCAGAGGCCATGCGGCTCCTGAGGACACATCTGGGGGACCAACATGTGCTAAGGCCAGGGTCCTGGGGGGTTTCCCCTTTGGGGGTGCTTGTGCTTGGCTGCCCCTAGCCCAACTGCATCCTCTGAACTGGTCTCTCCTGAGTAGAATGAGGTTGGGAAGGGCGAGAGACACCCTGGACTCCCCTTCTTGCACTTGGCTGGTCCAACCACCCTCAGGGGCATCCCTGGAGCTCACCCCTGTTCACCCCTCCTCCCTGCCCCAACATCAGCCACAGGGCCGGGGACTGGACGGGCCCTCCAGACTTAGCCCATCAGTGCAGCTCAGGCCTCTACCTGGCCACCCAGTGATGACTCTGGGGCTGGGGATGGCTCCCCAGCGCACACAAATGAGCCCGCACCTGTACCCTTTCAGCCCCCTCCAGGGAGGACAGAGACCGCTGGCCTTTCTCCGTTCTGCTACTTTACCCTTCCCCAACTCGGCCGGGCCACCCTGGGACCAGACACTTGAGTGCAGCGCGTTGGGCTAAGTGTGGGTGCTGGTGTGCATGCTTGGGGCGGGGCGCACAGCTCAGGAGGATGACGGACATGGGGACCAGGCTGGACCATCCCCAACATGGCTGGTCTCTTGCCCCTATGGAGTCAGTCCGGGCCCCGGAGCTCCAGGCTGTGTCCAAGTTGCCTGCTGGTGCCTCCCCCTCCCCCAGACCCGGGGTCTTGGGGGCCTCAGTTGCCCTAGATGGGTGACTAGCCCACTTGGAAATGCTTTTCTTTTCTTTTCTTTTCTTTTCTTTTCTTTTCTTTTCTTTTCTTTTCTTTTCTTCTTTTCTTTTCTTTTCTTTTCTTCTTTTCTTTTCTTTTCTTTCTTTTCTTTTCTTGTCTTGTCTTTCTCTTTTCTTTTCTTCTTCTCTTTTCTTTTCTTGCCTGCATTGGCACCTCCTTACAGACAGCACACACCCCTGGAGGGCAGGATAGACCCAGAGCAGGTGCCCATTCCTCATGACGCCCCGCTCTTCACCTCTTTCTCAGAAGTGGGCACAGTGTTCATCGCCTTCCTCAGGAACATTTGGGATTTTCCATCCTTCACCCTAACAAGATACTGGCCCAGTCCAAGCAAGGTCACCTTTGGCAAGTACTAACAATATTCCGTTACTCCGATGAGCAACATTGTAATAGTGATTGATGTGAATTCTATAGCTCTTGTAATTGGCAACAATCAGAGCTGTTGGCGATTGTCATCGGTGTTAATGAAATTTCAGACCCTCACATCATTGTTGTGGGAAAATATCTTCCCACCATCAGTTGTCAGCCAGCCAAACTTACCAAGAGACAAACAGCATGTACTGACAGAAATCAGAAGGGGAATTGTCAATTTCTTGATCTAATGGAGAATTTTAAGATCTAATAGCATTTTATTTTGTTTTTTTTTTTTTTTGTTTGTTTGTTTTTGGGTTTTGGGTCACACCTGGTAGTGCTCAGGGTTTCTCCTGGCTCTATGATCAGAAATTGCTCCTGGAAGGCTCAGGGGACCATAAGAACCACCGTCCTTCTGCATGCAAGGCAAATGCCTTACCTTCATACTATCTCTCCAGCCCCAAGATCTAAGAGCATTTAAGAAAACTCCTTAGACTCTAAATCATCTGGTCCTAGTGCTCCATGGTACAATTCATCACAAATCCCCAAAACCAGAACTCCTTATTACAATGCAGCAGAAATAGAAACCAGTAAACAAAATTCGTCATAAATCATCACAAATAAAAATGGGAATAAATGAGGCATTAATTTTGGGTAGTGAATGGAATCAGAGCAATCAAACTTGCCTCACTGTGCAAGTGCTATACTGCTGGACCATACCATGTTCCCCAGAAATGTTATATAGGATGGAAGAATAAGGATATCATGTATGAATGCACTTTAGAAAAGTAAAAAGATTCTGCTTGGTGCATAAGGAGGAAGAGAAACCACTGAAATTATCTGTTAGATTTTTTTTTTTTTTTTTGGTTTTTGGGCCACACCCCAGCGGTGCTCAGAGGTTTACTCCTGGCTATCTGCTCAGAAATAGCTCCTGGCAGGCACAGGGGACCATATGGGACACCGGGATTCGAACCAAACCACCTTGGTCCTGGTTCAGCCTGCTTGCAAAGCAAACGCCGGGGCCCAATTATCTGTTAGATCAGAAGACAAATAGATTATCTGCCTTTTTAGGAAAATGTGCTCTGAATATGTGAAATGCTGATAGACACTGCTTAGAGACATTCTGGCCCCTCCTCACTCTAGTCAACCAGACATCTATTTCTACATAACAAAACTCATCGGCTAACTCAGACGCTGCAGTCACCAAAACTTGAGTCAAAATCAAAAACACCATGTAGTTCAGTGCTCATATTACCTTCTGCGTGTGAGGACCTAGATTCAAATCTGGGCACTGAATAGTCCTAGAGCATGATAGGGAATGATCCCCAAGCACAGAGTGGGGAGTAGCCCCGACTGAGTACAGCAAACTCTCACCCACCACCCAAAGAAAAGTCTAACCAGGTAACTCCTGTCAAAAAATCTCCTGGGAACCTGAGTAATTAGTATAGTAGAGTAGGGCACTTGCCTTACACTCAGCTGACCTGGGTTTGATCCCTAGCAGCCCATATGGTCTCCCAGGATCACCAGGAATAACCTGAGTATTGATGGGTTTGACTCCCAGCCACCCCGCCCCACCCCAAGAACCTGGATGTTGGCAGCTTTTGGCCTCTCACCTTCCCGAGAATTTGTGTGACTTGCTTGAGAGGAAAGGACCACTCTCTAAGGGCTCAGGCTGACTTGGGGGAGGAAGGGGTGGTAGATATCATTTGTGCCTCTGAAGTGTTCTGTAGTCAGTCTCCAGGCACAAGATCTGCTCTACCCAGCAAGAGTGCCAAGTGGCATGAGTTCATGATGGGGGTGCTGAGGTTGTTGAACTGGCTGGTGGCCTTAGCATCCTTGATCCCCTCCCTGGAGTGTTCCCAACCCCTTGACAGAATGTGGGCTTTGGGGAAGCCCAGCTTCTCATCATGGTTTACAGCTATCGAAGCCTGCACAAGGGAACCCAAGGCAAACTCAGGGCCATCCATGTGTAAGGTGGAGAGTTGTTGTGATAAAGAGGAAAGACCCTGCACCACACCAGGAGAGATCTCACATCTGAAACTTTCTGTACTCCACATGAGCCACACCTGAGTCTATCCCCAGGTCCAGAGCAAACCATATTCCTTGCTGCTCCAGGCTTTGTGCTTCCTCACTGGGTAGCCAGTAGTTCCAGGTTGAAAAGGGATCCAAATTTTCCCTCTTCACCAGTCCACTGAGGTGCCCAGGAAGGAGTGGTGACCCCTGGTCTGCACTCTGGCCACAGGGCTTCCTTCCTTACAAATGCAGAGATGTGTCTCTCCAGTGAAGGTGTAAAGGAAAAGTTTCCCCTGAGTTTGCTGACTGCCCCTGATCCACCTACCCCCTTCACAATTCTGGGAACTTAAGTTTCCCCTGAGTTTCCTGACTGCCCTGATCACCCACCCCCCTTCACAATTGTGGGAACGTGTAGACCCAGTTATAGTTTAACTTTATTTCTGTTCCTACATGGTTTTAACCTGGTCATGTTAACCCTGTAAGCTTGCACCTGCACCTTGCAAAAAATGTGATTGAGCAAATGCCAGATGTCATGTACTTCCTAAAGCAAATCAAACTACTGTACCTTTCTATTGTTTGAAATACTATATACAGCTTGTAAGCTCATGGCTCAGGGCTGGCAATTTCTAGCTTATGCTGGATTCTAGCACAGCCCCTGCATATGCTTGAAATAAACTCCCTGCTTTTGCATGAGACTGTGGTCTTGGTGTCTTTGAATGGCGCATCATTCTCCTGAACTTAACAAAGGAAACTAGCATGTCACTTTTTTTTCTTTCGCTACACCCGGTGACACTCAGGGATTACTCCTAGCTTTGCTCTCAGAAATCGCTCCTGGCTTGGGGAACCATTTGAGACACTGGGGAATCAAACTGCAGTCCATCTGCATGAACAAGGCAGATGCCTTATGCCCTGCGCCACTGCCCTGGGTATCTTAAGAGACTTGTTTCTCACTTTAATTTGGTTGCCTAGGTGAGCAGACCTGGATCTGCACTGAGGAATTACATGGGACACTAAATCCAGGTCAGGTGTGTGCCAGACAATTGTTCTACCCACTGTTCTATCTCTTCACATTCCCTTTTTTGTATAGGGGGTCACACCCAGTGGTGCTCAATGGGTACTCCTGGCTTTGCACTCAGAAATCATTCTTGGCAGGCTTAAGGGACCAGATGGGATGCCGGGGAATCAAACTTGGGTTGGCCCAAGCCAGGGGTTACTCCTGGCTGCACTCCCAAATTGCTCCTGGCAGGCCTGGGAACCAGATGTAATGCTGGAGATCAAACCGGGTTAGCCGCGTGCAAGGCAAATGCCAACTTGCTGTGCTATCACTTGGGCTCCTCACATTTCTTGAGTTTGATGATAAGTATGTGAGTGGCCTGGTGAAGCTCTTTCTAGCCTTCTTACTGGATCCTCAGGGGGCTGTGGGTTAGGTGCCTCTCCAGAGGCTTACATGTACTAGCTTTTGGTCTCTGCCTGCCAAGGCACTAAATCATGAGAGTTTATGAGGTCAGAATGACTTATTTTTTTTTCTGCATAAAAGACACAAGGTCAGTCATAATGGTATTTATTCGGTACTTCTGATGAGATAATAGTATAATGTCAACCATGAGAAATAAAAATAGGCCCCCATTTGGGGACAGAGGATTACACACACACGCATGGACAAGCATTTTTCATGGGGAGGGGGGAGAGATGGTTCAGAACATGTACAATATGGAGCTGGAAGTCCAATCCAAAGCTACCAACCCCCAATCCTATGGTTTCAACTAGTGACAGAGAATTACCTATGTTCCTCAAATATACAATCTGTTAAACCCTAGACCCTTTAACAAGAAATACTAAATGACCAACCAGGTGCTGGTAACATTCTGATTTGTAATTCGCCCAGGCAATCTGACAGAACTGTCTGAAGGAGACTGGCAGAATCACTATGGAGTCATACTGCTAATTAGCCTTCAACTATTATATAGCACATGAGAAATAACAAGAATGACTTATTAAATGAAAACACTTTTCGATAGTACCAATACTGAGACTTCCACACATGTACTTTTGCATATGTCCACAATTTAAAAGTTAATTAAATGGCTTTTTGGGGGGCACATACCTGGTGATGCTGAGGGGATATTCCTGGCAGTGCTCAGGGGGGGGGACCAGATGAAAGGCTAGGCGTGAAACCAAGTCAGCTGCATGCATGGCAAGCACCTTTCCTGCTGTACTCTCACTCTGGCCCCTAAATAGCATTGTTACCATCAAGGCATTTGCCTTGCATGTGGCTGACCCTGGTTAAATTTTCAGCATCAAATATGATCCCTCCAACCTACCAGGAGTGCAGAGAATAACCTCTGAGCACCACCTGTGTGACCCCAAACCAAAAAACTAAATAATATAAGTACCCCCCACCAAAAACAAAAAAACAACCATACCAAAAATAGGGCCAGACCAATAGCATAGCAGGTAGGGTGTTCACCTTGCAGCCAATCCCAGTTTGATTCCAAAGCATCCCATTTGATCCCCCAAGCCTGCCAGAGGAGTGATTTCTGAGCACAAAGCCAGGAGTAAGAAGCACCATCCGGTGTGACTCCAAATAACAACAGAAACAACAAACCTTCTCAACCCACGAGGTCCAATGTTCAGGAATGACCCCCTCGCTCTTCACTCTGGAATCACTCCAAGTGGGCTAGGGGACCATAATGGTGTGCTAGGATCAAACCTGGTAACCCTGTAGAGTCAAGTACCTACCCTAGGAACCCCAAATCTTAAAGTACATTAGTCTTATTGATGCCCAGAAGCCTAGTTATTAATTGGACAATTTTGGTTGTGTGTTGTTTTGTATTCAGGAAAGATAGAGAAATAATGTTAAAATCCACAATGGGAAATAAATTCAAAGTACTGTACTAATTCTGTCCATCTTCATATTGCTTTTACTCCTCTGCCCCACTTTTAATAGAGATGTAACTTCAGTAACAACACGTTGGTACTAAACAATGGTTCAGATCTAAAGAAAATGCAGAGTCATCTTAATCAGAGGAAAAGATAATACATCTTGGAAGTATGCTGGATCTAGGAAGGAAAAGAGCCAGCAGAGATGAAATTCCTTCTGGTTTATTATAACCTCAGTGGTCACCTGAGGTTATTGCTGAACATTTGTCTAAAAGAAAGGATATTTCATGATCCCTGGTTTGTTGCAGGCCCAGTTTGATACCCTGGAATCACCATCAGCTCCAGAAAATTTCATCCAGAATGGCTAAAAAAACTGTGGTACATATACACAGTGGAAAATCATGCAGCCATCAGGAGAGATGAAGTCATGAAAATTTTCCTACACACGAATGTGCATGGAATCTATTATGCTGAGTGAAATAAGTCAGAGGGAGAGAGATAGACACAGAATAGTCTCACTCATCTATGGGTTTTAAGAAAAACAAAAGACATTCTTGTAATAATGCCCAGAGACAACAGAGATGAGGGCTGGAAGAATGGCTTTCCATGTGAAGCTCACCACCTAGAGTACTGGCAGCGGGGTTGGGGAAGGAGGGAGATGGGGGCATTGGTGGTGGGAAGGTTGCCACTGGTGAAGGGGGGTGTTCTTCTTATGACAAACCCAACTACAATCATGTATGTAATCAAGGTGCTTAAATAGAAAAAAAGAAAATTTTATCCAAATTAGTGTGGAAAAACTCTTCTAGAAATAATCATTAAAATTATGAAAACAATGAAATAAGAATGTTTTCCAGTGGTCCAAACATGTTTAACCAAAAATGTCCATCTCATTCTAAATTTTGTTTAGAATCCTTGTCCGTTCTATGTTCTAAATTGTAAGGGAATCGAGATGTGCTTGCTTGAGCTTTTGGTTTTGTGCCACACTCAGCAATGCTCAGGGGTTACTCCTGGCTCTATTCTTAGGAATCACTCCTGGTGGTGCTCAGGGACCCTATGGGATGCCGGAGTCTGAATCCAAGTTGGCTACATGCAAAGAAAACACCCTACCCACTGTGCTCTATCACTCTGGCTCCATGTTTGGGTGTATTTTTAGGAATTTGGGATGCTCTTATACATCTTGTGATGCCTTGACTAATAAGAAGGAACTTTGATGGGGCCGGAGAGATAGCACAGTGTTGTTTGCCTTGTAAGCAGCCGATCCAGGACCTAAGGTGGTTGGTTCGAATTCCGGCCTCCCATATGGTCCTCCGTGCCTGCCAGGAGCTATTTTTGAGCAGATAGCCAGGAGTGGCCCCCAAGTGCTGAAGGGTGTGGCCCCAAAACCCCCCCCCAAAAAAGAAGGAGCTTTAAAAGTGAAAGTCCCAGGAATATATGTGTCCTAATCAAATATAGAGTAATAGTGTAAATCTATTTTTACCATTGGATCATTTCTGTATCCAAATAAATAAAATTTAGCTGCCCTTGGTATCCCTTGGAAATCGATTTCAGTAGCAAACTCTTGGTAGCAGATACATATACCATATCACAAAGAACCAGTTCAATTTCTAAATTATTTCACCCAACTTCCTTACATTGAAGGTAACTTCAAAATAAACATACTTGTAAATATATACTAAGTTCACAGATATATAATAAATGGCAAAGGCAGATCCTGAATGAACAGTACCTCCCTGAGACCAGGCACGTGTCAGAATACCTACCCTTCTGCATAAACGTCATCATCAGTCACCCATTTTTTTTTAAATATGAAATGCTTCACGAATTTGCGCAGGGCTAAGTCTTCTCTGTATCTTTCTTGTTTTAGTTTATCACCCTTTTAGGAAGAGGCTGGAGATTGAGAAATACCAGAGTAGTATCTGCTTGAGTCATGACAGAAAATATCAATGGGCAGTGATGAGCAGAGAATGGCGGCTGGGTAGGATGATATGGTAAGGGATGTTGAAAGGTGATTCAATCCTAGTATCAACTGCCATGGGTTTCAGGAATAAGATTCCATATGCTTTTTCATAGTCAAAGCCAAGTTCTGGATTCACATGTTTTCTTTCATCAAGGCATAGTGTCTCTAGAAGAACATATTATGAAGTGTTGATGGGACAAAATGAAATGAAAGGGTCCTCCTGGTGGCTGGACCTTGTCTAAGAAAATGCAGCAGTCTTCTGCCAGGTTGTTTGAGGCACCATCTGTTGATCTCTGGTTTACAACCATTACATACTTAGGGCATACGTCATTAAGTTGTCCATCAGACTTGGGTGAGATACTCCGAGAATTGGAGGAAGTGATCAGTGCATTGTTCTTAGTGCTCAGTACTATGATGACAGTGGTACCTGAGGATCCAAAGCCCTGGCTTTGGAGGGCACCGTGGGAAGAAAACTGATGGACACACAGGAAGGATGTGATTGGAGCCTTGAAAATAGAGATAAAGCAGGGTTAAAGTCTAGCCTCCACAGTTCTTTTCTTTTCTTTTCTTTTTTCTTTTTTTTTTTTTTTTTTTTTGGTGTTTGGGCCACACCCAGTGACACTCAGGGGTTACTCCTATCTGTGTGTTCAGAAATCGCTCCTGTCTTGGGCAACCATATGGGGTGCTGGGGGATGGAACCAAGGTTCGTCCTAGGCTAGCATGTGCAAAGCAGAGTTGCTTTGCCATACTGGAGGCCAAAGTACTTCTCTTGATGCCAGACTTAAGCCAGGGGCCAAATCAATAGCACAGGGGGTAGAGGTAGGGCGTTTGCCTTGCACACAGAAAACAAGTTCAATCCATAGCATCCCATCTGGTTCCTTCCCCCCAAGCTTGCCAGGAGTAATTTCTGAGCACAGAACCAGGAGTAACCCAAAAGCCACTGGGTACCCACCCCCAAAAAAAATCTACACAAGAAAATTTAAGCTGGGGCCGGAGCAGTAGCACAATGATGGGGCATTTGCCTTGCATGAGGTTGACCTAGGCCTGACCACGGTTCTATCCCCCGGTGTCCCACAAGGTCCCCCCAAACCAGGGGCGATTTCTGAGCACATTGCCAGGAGTAACCCCTGAGCATCACCGGGTGTGGCCCAAAAAACAAAAACAAGAACAAAAATTAAGCTAGACTGCCACGCTGAGCAACATCTGGCCTATTGTTGGAGGCCTTTATCTTGCCAACTCCTGCCACTACCACCCCCACACCAGAACTGGTGACTGACGGGAAAAAGAGTGATTCTCAGCCTCGACTGCATGCTAGACTTCCCTGAGGAATGTACTCAGATGCCTCCTTCTCCCGCGAAGCCTAATGAGCCATGCTCTGGTCATGAGGGGCCCAGAGCAACCCTGACCAGCATCGTGTGACCCTGCATGGTCTGATGTCAGGACCAGGATTCATTGGCTTTCTAAACTGTGCTAGTATCATGCCCCCAGATGGAAGAGTGGCTTTTCAATAAACGAGGCTGTTCAGTAAGGCTGTTCAGGGATCGACAGGGACCTAATCCAATAACTTCCAAAGGTTATAAATAATACCTGATTGCACAGCCAAGAGTGGCGATACCCTTAAGCGTCACCAGATGTGGCCCCAAAACATAAACAAATAATGAACTAGAACTGCATGTCCAAACAAGTACAGAGAAAACAAATGGGACTACCTTGAACTGAGAAGCTTCTGCATCGCAAAGCAAACAATGACTAGGATACAAAGGCCACCCACGGAATGGGAGAAACTATCCACCCAATACCCTCCATCAGATAAGGGGCTATCCACGATAATGACGGAATTCACCAAGAAAAAATCTTCTAAACCCATCAAATAATGGGGAGAAGAAATGAACAGACACTTCTTCATCAAATGGCCAACCATTTTAACTATATGGCAGGTTTTTATCTCTGCTTAACAGACCAATTTTGTCCATATCTGATAGTACAGGTATCTGATGGGACATCCAAGTGTAGGTCATTGGTGATACTTGCAGACATCCTGGTGTGAGCCATTGAAGGTACATACCAGAGTCAAATTGTTAACAGGATATTTTATAGCTTTCAGGTGCTTAACTTCATGTTAACTTCTAAGAAGGTAATGTACAACGAAAGTACAATCTTTGTTTACTGCATAGCCATGCCAGTCTAGATTCCCTTTTATCACTGATGTTATTATTTACCCATTCAATCCTAGTTTGCTGTGATATGTCCATTAAATTTCAAAGTACTGTCTTCTCTAAAGAGTCATGATTGGCATATTATATCATGGCTGAAACTCTAATACAGAGGTTAGTTGCCATCTGTTTGATGATCATTTCCTATTCTTGGTTTAGGATACCACCACATTCCTTCTTTTGGTAATTTTATGTTCAATATGTTGTTCTTTATTCAAGTTGTAATAAATATCCCCAAAAAGAACATTTATATTTAAGTTCAATATAAAATGCAATACGTTAAGTGTCTTTTAAATGCTTTTATGAGCTAGTCAGTGTTCTGAATTGCTAAAAATACTCAGATATACAAAACAAAAATAATGAAAATAAGAACACCAAAATCACCAACTTCTGCAGTTGCATAAATCTCATCATCGCTTTTATGAAGGAATTGTAATCTCTACCAAAAGTCAAATGATCACACCCAAAGAAAACCCCACACAAACAAAATTTCCACAGAGAACAAGACACTCATCTGTTCATCTTGCTAGATATCTTTTTAAAATATGGAATGGAGTTTACTTGCTTACTTTAACTGGGAAAGCATCAACATTAAGACAGATTTAAAGTGTGGAAAACATTTGGATCAATCAATTCCAAGAACATCACATCTTTTGTTTAGCATCATATCTTTGTTTTCCTATAAGAGTCAAGACAAACCAAGTGGAAAATCTAGAGATCTATGGTTATTTTGTGATTAATAGATTGCCAAGTTGATTATGAAACTATCCCACACAGTCTACCACCATTAACCATCACAACAGTTCTTTAAACCAGACAGAAGCATATGGCAGATGAGCACAGACACATGAAAACCATCCACACCCCTTTCTCCAGTCATGCCTCCACCTTGACTTCCCAATGTTGCTTCCTGCCTGGGTAAAGTAGCAAAACTGCGTGGGCTGCTGGCAACCTGACGTCTGGACCTGTTTTCATAGTAAGCAATGTACAGAGTAATGCAAATCCACTTGTGTTTTCCTTGTTTTATTGGTCTAAACTCATTTTCCATTACTTCAATCTTTTAACTTTCTGTAACTGTCCATCAAAGAATATAACGAGCTAAGAAAATACTGAAACAAAGTCAGACTAATTGATTATTGACCCAAAGTCATGTTTGTTTGTTTGTTTTTGGTTTTTGGGTCACACCCAGCAGTGCTCAGGGGCTACTCCTGGCTCTATGCTCAGAAATCGCCCCCTGGCAGGCTCAGGGGACCATATGGGATGCAGGGATGCGAACCACCGTCCTTCAGCATGCAAGGCAAATGCCTTACCTCCATGCTATCTCTCTGGCCTCACAAAGTCATGTTTTTTTTTTGTTTTTGTTTTTTTTTTTTTTTTTACTTTTAATTTTTTTTTTTTTTATTTAAACACCTTGATTACATACAGATTGTGTTTGGGTTTCAGTCATAAAAGGAACACCACCCATCACCAGTGCAACATTCCATCACCCAAGTCCCAAATCACCCTCCTCCCCACCCAACCCCCGCCTGTACCCTAAACAGGCTCTACATTTCCCTCATACATTCTCAATATTAGGACAGTTCAAAATGTAGTTATTTCTCTAACTAAACTCATCACTCTTTGTGGTGAGCTTCCTGAGGTGAGCTGGAACTTCCAGCTCTTTTCTCTTTTGTGTCTGAAAATTATTATTACAAGGGTGTCTTTCATTTTTCTTAAAACCCATAGATGAGTGAGACCATTCTGCGTTTTTCTCTCTCTCTCTGACTTATTTCACTCAGCATAATAGATTCCATGTACATCCATGTATAGGAAAATTTCATGACTTCATCTCTCCTGACAGCTGCATAATATTCCATTGTGTATATGTACCACAGTTTTCTTTAGCCATTCATCTGTTGAAGGGCATCTTGGTTGTTTCCAGAGTCTTGCTATGGTAAATAGAGCTGCAATGAATATAGGTGTAAGGAAGGGGTTTTTGTATTGTATTTTTTGTGTTCCTAGGGTATATTCCTAGGAGTGGTATAGCTGGATCGTATGGGAGCTCGATTCCAGTTTTTGGAGGAATCTCCATATCGCTTTCCATAAAGGTTGAACTAGACAGCATTCCCACCAGCAGTGGATAAGAGTTCCTTTCTCTCCACATCCCCGCCAACACTGTTTATTCTCATTCTTTGTGATGTGTGCCATTCTCTGGGGTGTGAGGTGGTATCTCATCGTTGTTTTGATTTGCATCTCCCTGATGATTAGTGATGTGGAACATTTTTTCATGTGTCTTTTGGCCATGCGTATTTCTTCTTTGTCAAAGTGTCTGTTCATTTCTTCTCCCCATTTTTTGATGGGGTTAGATGTTTTTTTCTTGTAAAGTTCTGTCAGTGCCTTGTATATTTTGGAGATTAGCCCCTTATCTGATGGGTATTGGGTGAATAGTTTCTCCCACTCAGTGGGTGGCTCTTGTATCCTGGGCACTATTTCCTTTGAGGTGCAGAAGCTTCTCAGCTTAATATATTCCCATCTGTTAATCTCTGCTTTCACTTGCTTGGAGAGTGCAGTTTCCTCCTTGAAGATGCCTGTAATGTCCTGTAGTGTTTTGCCTATGTGCTGTTCTATATATCTTATGGTTTTGGGGCTGATATCGAGGTCTTTAATCCATTTGGATTTTACCTTTGTACATGATGTTAGCTGGGGTCTAAGTTTAATTTTTTGCAAGTGGCTATCCAATTGTGCCAACACCACTTGTTGAAGAGGCTTTCCCTGCTCCATTTAGGATTTCCTGCTCCTTTATCAAAAATTAGATGGTTGTATCTCTGGGGAACATTTTCTGAGTATTCAAGCCTATTCCACTGATCTGAGGACCTATCCTTATTCCAATACCATGCTGTTTTGATAACTGTTGCTTTGTAGTACAGTTTAAAGTTGGGAAAAGTAATTCCTCCCATATTCTTTTTCCCAATGATTGCTTTAGCTATTCGAGGGTGTTTATTGTTCCAAATGAATTTCAAAAGTGTCTGATCCACTTCTTTGAAGAATGTCATGGGTATCTTTAGAGGGATGGCATTAAATCTGTATAATGCCTTGGGGAGTATTGCCATTTTGATGATGTTAATCCTGCCAATCCATGAGCAGGGTATGTGTTTCCATTTCCGTGTGTCCTCTCTTATTTCTTGGAGCAGAGTTTTATAGTTTTCTTTGTATAGGTCCTTCACATATTTAGTCAAGTTGATTCCAAGATATTTGAGTTTGTGTGGTACTATTGTGAATGGGGTTGTTTTCTTAATGTCCATTTCTTCTTTATTACTGTTGGTGTATAGAAAGGCCATTGATTTTTGTGTGTTAATTTTGTAGCCTGCCACCTTGCTATATGAGTCTATTGTTTCTAGAAGCTTTTTGATAGAGTCTTTAGGGTTTTCTAAGTAGAGTATCATGTCATCTGCAAACAGTGAGAGCTTGACTTCTTCCTTTCCTATCTGGATTCCCTTGATATCCTTTTCTTGCCTAATCGCTATAGCAAGTACTTCCAGTGCTATGTTGAATAGGAGTGGTGAGAGAGGACAGCCTTGTCTTGTGCCAGAATTTAGAGGGAAGGCTTTCAGTTTTTCTCCATTGAGGATAATATTTGCCACTGGCTTGTGGTAGATGGCCTTCACTATATTGAGAAAGGTTCCCTCCATTCCCATCTTGCTGAGAGTTTTGATCAAGAATGGGTGTTGGACCTTATCAAATGCTTTCTCTGCATCTATTGATATGATCATGTGGTTTTTATTTTTCTTGTTATTGATGTTGTGTATTATGTTGATAGATTTACGGATGTTAAACCAGCCTTGCATTCCTGGGATGAAACCTACTTGATCGTAGTGGAGATGATCTTCTTAACGAGGCATTGAATCCTATTTGCCAGGATTTTGTTGAGGATCTTTGCATCTGCATTCATCAGTGATATTGGTCTGTAATTTTCTTTTTTGGTAGCGTCTCTGTCTGGTTTAGGTATCAAGGTGATGTTGGCTTCATAAAAGCTATTTGGAAGTGTTTCTGTTTGTTCAATTTCATGAAAGAGTCTTGCCAAGATTGGCAGTAGTTCCTCTTGGAAAGTTTGATAGAATTCATTAGTGAATCCATCTGGACCTGGGCTTTTGTTTTTCGGCAGACATTTGATTACTGTTTTAATTTCATCAATGGTGATGGGGGTGTTTAGATATGCTACATCCTCTTCCTTCAACCGTGGAAGATTATAAGAGTCCAAGAATTTATCCATTTCTTCCAGGTTCTCATTTTTAGTGGCGTAGAGTTTTTCAAAGTAGTTTCTGATTACCCTTTGAATCTCTGTCATATCAGTAGTGATCTCTCCTTTTTCATTCCTGATACGAGTTATCAAGTTTCTCTCTCTCTCTTTCTTTGTTAGGTTTGCCAGTGGTCTATCAATCTTGTTTATTTTTTCAAAGAACCAACTTCTGCTTTCGTTGATCTTTCGGATTGTTTTTTGAGTTTCCACTTCGTTGATTTCTGCTCTCAGCTTTGTTATTTCCTTCTGTCTTCCTGTTCTTGGGTCCTTTTGTTGAGCATTTTCTAGTTCTATTAGCTGTGTCATTAAGCTACTCAGGTAAGCTCCTTCTTTCTTCCTGATGTGTGCTTGCAAAGCTATAAATTTTCCTCTCAGTACTGCTTTTGCTGTGTCCCATAGGTTCTGAGAGTTTGTGTCTTTATTGTCATTTGTTTCCAGGAACCTTTTTATTTCCTCCTTGATTTCATCTCGGACCCACTGGTTATTGAGCATGAGGCTGTTTAACTTCCAGGTGTTAAAGTGTTTCTTCTGAGTCCCTTTGGAGTTCACAAATAATTTCAGAGCCTTGTGGTCAGCGAAGGTAGTCTGCAAAATTTCTATCCTCTTGATCTTATGGAGGTATGTTTTATGTGCCAGCATGTAGTCTATCCTGGAGAATGTCCCATGTACATTGGAGAAGAATGTGTATCCAGGTTTCTGGGGATGGAGTGTCCTATATATATCCACTAGGCCTCTTTCTTCCATTTCTCTCCTCAGGTCTAGTATATTCTTGTTGGGTTTCAGTCTGGTTGACCTGTCCAGTGTTGACAAAGCCGTGTTTAGGTCCCCCACAATTATTGTGTTGTTGTTGATATTATTTTTCAGATTTGTCAGCAGTTGTATTAAATATTTTGCTGGCCCCTCATTCGGTGCATATATGTTTAGGAGAGTGAATTCTTCCTGCTCTACGTACCCCTTGATTAATATAAAATGTCCGTCTTTGTCCCTTACAACCTTCCTGAGTATAAAGTTTGCATTATCTGATATTAGTATGGCCACTCCAGCTTTTTTATGGGTGTTGTTTGCTTGGATAACTTTTCTCCAGCCTTTTATTTTGAGTCTATGTTTGTTCTGACTATTCAGGTGCGTTTCTTGTAGGCAGCAGAAGGTTGGATTGAGTTTTTTGATCCATTTAGCCACTCTGTGTCTCTTAACTGGTGCATTTAGTCCATTGACGTTGAGAGAAAGAATTGTCCTGGGATTTAATGCCATCTTTATTTCAAAATTTGGTGTGTCTTTTGGGTAGTCTTGTCTTAGATTAGGTCTTTCAGTTTTTCTCTTAAGACTGGTTTTGTGTCTGTGAAGTTTCTGAGCTGTTTTTTGTCTGTGAAACCATGTATTCTTCCATCAAACCGGAAAGTGAGTTTTGCTGGGTATAGTATTCTAGGTGAAGCATTCATTTCATTCAGTCTTGTCACAATATCCCACCACTGCTTTCTGGCATTGAGCGTTTCTGGTGACAGGTCTGCTGTAAATCTCAGGGAAGCTTGCTTGAACATGATTTCCCCTTTTGATCTTGCTGTTTTCAGAATTCTGTCTCTATCTGTGGGATTTGTCATTGTGACTAGGATGTGTCTTGGGGTGGTTTTTCTGGGGTCTCTTTTGGTTGGTACTCTTCGGGCATGCAGGATTTGATCACATATATTCTTTAGCTCTGGAAGTTTCTCTTTAATGATGTTCTTGACCATTGATTCTTCCTGGAAATTTTCTTCCTGGGTCTCTGGGACTCCAATGATTCTTAAGTTGTTTCTGTTGATCTTATCATAGACTTCTATTTTCGTCTGTTCCCATTCTTTGACTAATTTTTCCATTGTCTGCTCATTTGCTTTAAGTTTTTTGTCCAATCTCTCCTGCTGTATGGAATTGTTATGTATCTCATCTTCCACAGCACCAAGTCTATTCTCAGCTTCTGATACCCTGTCCCAGAGCTTATCCATTTTGTCATTCACTTCGTTTACTGAGTTTTTCAGGCCTGTTAGTTGACATGTTATTTCAGTTTGGAGTTTTGTCATTTCTGCCTTCATATTTTCTTGGTTCTTATTAGTGTTCTGTTCAACTCGATCCATGGTTTCTTGGAGTCTGTTGAGCACCTTCCATATTGCTAGTCTAAAGTCCTTATCTGAGAGGTTGATTAGTTGTTCAGTCATTATCTGGTCCTCAGAATTGTCATCTTCATTCTCTATGTCTGATGCTGGCCTGCGCTGTTTCCCCATTGTCACATTTGTATTGTCGGTTTTTCTACGTGTTGTAGTGGTATTCATTGTCTATATGATGTAGGCAGCACACTCCTCTGGCTCCTCCCTTTCTGGATGGGCTGACTTGCCTCTAAGGGAGGGGAGTCCTCCGTGGATGAAGCCTCACACTGGGTCAAATCTTAGGCCCGAGCATGTAACAGAGAAGACAGTCCAGAGAGAAATGTTTGCTTCTGTGATATAGCGCCGTTCTTAGTGTGATTTTTCCTTCTTGTTGCTATGGAGTTCTTTCCTTAGAAAGAGTGCACGGCCGCGTAGCGAAGCGGAGCGGCCGTGCTCCTCTGAGCCTCTTTTTGCCCCACTCGCAAGAGTTTCACGCAAGAGGACAGTAGACAGACATAGACAGGTCACACTCACAGTCTTTCACAGCTGAGCCCCACTGGGCCGGTGTACTTTCGCGGATTTTCCCCGCCTGGTGTCACACACAGGGAGCCAGCTTTTGCAAAGGATAGCCGGTTTTTATGCTCTGAAGTCCCTCCCTGAAAATGGCGTCTGGGAGAGCGAGGTTTCTGGAGGCTCTTTTTGCCCCACTCGCAAGAGTTTCACGCAAGAGGACAGTAGACAGACATAGACAGGTCACACTCACAGTCTTTCACAGCTGAGCCCCACTGGGCCGGTGTACTTTCGCGGATTTTCCCCGCCTGGTGTCACACACAGGGAGCCAGCTTTTGCAAAGGATAGCCGGTTTTTATGCTCTGAAGTCCCTCCCTGAAAATGGCGTCTGGGAGAGCGAGGTTTCTGGAGGCTCTTTTTGCCCCACTCGCAAGAGTTTCACGCAAGAGGACAGTAGACAGACATAGACAGGTCACACTCACAGTCTTTCACAGCTGAGCCCCACTGGGCCGGTGTACTTTCGCGGATTTTCCCCGCCTGGTGTCACACACAGGGAGCCAGCTTTTGCCACAAAGTCATGTTTTAATTGGTCCTAAAGGAGTGTACTACCCCAAAAGTATGAGAGACAACCAGATCTTTGGGGATGAGAGCAAAGGCTCTTAGAACAGCCAAATGGACTCAATATTGTTTAAACGGCTCTTTTTTCTCTCCTGGAAACTTCTTCACTACATTCTATGCACAGCAACCCTAAACAGAATCGTGTTTTAGTACTTTTAGGCTGCCCCAGTCCAGGATAGGTCACGTTCCCCCACCCCCATTTCCCTCCCGAGGCTCTGAAACGCACAATATGGAACTATTTCTTATAAAACTACCAGCACACTTCCAAAACAAGTAGCTCGCAAATCATTTAAATTCATGTGCTCCCTGGTATGTGAAAATGAATAAACCAAACAATTTTCATATATTTCAATTTTCATATAGTGATTAAAAATAACTGACACATCAGACACTTTCAGCAAAAGCAACATTTAAATCATAAATTGTAATGCTTGTTAAACTACATGCAAAAAAGCTGAAAAGTCCTATGCAAATGCACTTTTAAGTTATGCCACAGTGCCCCTTCCATCCTTGAGATGAAGGTAATTTACAGTCACTCTCTGAATGCTGAACCAATGTTATATCATGTCCTTTGTACAATGAAAGTCCTTAGAAATCAGCTTTTCTCCTATGTTTCAACAAATCTTAATCAACTGGTACTTTGGCTGAGAAATGTTTATCAAAGATGCTGTAAGATTCTATACAATAAGGAAACACTCAGTTTCCTGAGTTTTACTGGTTTTGGTTATAGGTATTTTGCCCAGATAATCTATTGCACTTTATTTCTAGAAATGCAGTCCCAAAGTGCAGAACTACAGTGTATACAACAAAAGCAAAAACTCTCAGTAGTAAATCTTACTTACAGCATTCTGTCCACAAGTATACATGCAAAAGTCACATTAAGCAATCTTTTACCACAAATTATAGAGTGCAAGTAATGTGCTTCTTTTTCATGCTTTTATTCTACATAAATCGCTACCATAGGCTAATATTGACAAAGCAAATACTTTTTTTTTAAATTACGATAAATGTCGTCTTAAACGAAAAAGCATTGATTCCCACTGTTGTAGACCAAAACACACCAAAACCTCCATACATCTTATGGCATTCCACCTTAAAATCATATTGGGCTTATTTCTAAACCAAGAAAAATGCCAAGAGTCAAAATGAAATAAACTGGGTATTTTAAAGATTTAATAGCCATTATCAAAAATATTACATTTTTTTCAAGAGACAGAAATGTTGCTATGGTGCATTCAGATCACCTCCTGTTACTATTAGGGCTTGTAAGTTTGCTTCTTGGTTCAAAAATCCCATGGCACTGAGCTGTTCCAGTTGTTGCTGAAATTTCACTTTTGGATTCTGAAGCTATGAAAAGGGGAAAAGAAAAAAGAAATCCATATCCTCGTTCCAGAATGAAAAATCATTCTAAATAACACAAAAATCACATTAATGTAACTTACCTGCTTTTAAACACAATCCCAGCCTAAGAAGGTATAAAAAACCTGGGCTTTCTCTTGGAACATTCAACTTCTATCCAATATTTTTTTATTTCTCATAGAAGCAACCAGCCATCAATCTCTGAATATCACTGGAGTTTTGTGCCCCACCTAAAAAGCAAATAAACCTAGATAGGTTGGTGTGTTCTCAAAGTTATAACCAAAGTTCTATTCCTCTGACACATTTTTTATTTTATTTTAATAAAAAATATGTGACCAACAGTTGTCTTCAACTTGATAGTTGAGTCTGAGTTATAGAGTGAGGACCTTTCCGACCACCAATGTTAATCTCCCTCCACAAATGGCCCCAGAATACATCCTATACCACCACCTTTTGTCCCCTGGCCTGCAAGTAAAACAGGCCCCTTTCAGTTTAGATTGTTCAAGTTTATGTCCCTTGATTCTATTATCATTGAATTTGGCTTCTATATTTAGTTCTGTCCTTATTTATTTCCCCTCCCTGACACAGTTTTGTAAAACTGTTAAAGTAACTTTCCCAAAATAACCTGTTTAAGGAAGATGACCCAAAATGCATTTTGTAAGGCAACTCTAAACATTAAGCACTGAGTACTAGCATTTTTTCACAATACCTGTAACACTTTCTATAATGTCTCCTTTAATGCAACATTTATCAATTTTTGTGTGACCTGTTTTGTGATAACTATATTAATATCGTGCCTTCTTTCATTACACATCAAAGTACCATCACTTTCCCTTCTTATAGGGGGTGAAAAATTTTAATATTAGAAATATAATATTTCTGGGGCCGGGCGGTGGCGCTGGAGGTAAGGTGCCTGCCTTGCCTGCGCTAGCCTAGGACGGACCGCGGTTCGATCCCCCGGCTTCCCATATGGTCCCCCAAGAAGCCAGGAGCAACTTCTGAGCGCATAGCCAGGAGTAACCCCTGAGTGTCACAGGGTGTGGCCCAAAAACCAAAAAAAAAAAAAAAAAAAAAAAAGAAATATAATATTTCTATGATAGCATGAAGGGTAAGCGTTTGCCTTTCATGCAGAACGTCATCGGTTCGAAATCTCGGCTTCCCATATGGTCCCCCGAGCCTGCCAGGAGCGATTTCTGAGCATAGAGCCAGGAGTAACCCCTGATCGATGCCGAACGTTACCCAACAACAACAACAACAAAAAACAAAACAAAACAAAAAAGAAATATAAAACACAAACAGAAAAGTGCCATTACTTGAGGATTTAAAGTGCCATTACTTGAGGAGAGCTGGCAGCATTTGTTGTTGAGTAAACTGCTGGTGTCCAGGTTCAGTCGTTCCTACTGTGGGGCTTGTGTTTCCCTGGGTGCAAAGTCAGATCCCTTGGGTCCTGAAGAGCCTCCAGTATTTGCTAATGCCCCACACTAGGGATAAACCTAAGGAAAAGTAAAAATCAGGAACAAACCTTCCATTTTTTTTTAAAAAGGATGCCATAACTGGCCTATAGTAAAATGCATTATTTTAACAAAGCACAATCAATACATGCTACTTTGAAAACATCCTAAAAATAATGTCAATCACTAAAGTAGAATACACAACGGAATACTCTGCAGCCATTGGGAAAATGATGTCATGAAATTTTCCTATACATGGATGGACATGGAAACTATTGTGCTGAGTGAAGTAAGTCCGAAGGAGAGAGATAGACACAGAATAGTCTCACTCATCTATGAGTTTAAGAAAATAAAAGACATTATGGTAATAATACACAGAGACAATAGAGATCAGAGACAATAGAGATGAGGGCTGGAAGGACGACACATGATATGAAGCTTAACACAACAAGCCCAGTTAGAGAAATAACTACACAGAAAACTATCATGGCAATGGTAATGAGTGAGAGAAGTAGAAAGCCTGTCTCAAACACAGGTAATGGGTGGTGGAGAGGGAGTTGGGGACATTAATGTGAGAATGTTGCACTGGTGAAGGGGAATGTTCTTTGTAACTAAAAGCCAACCACAAACATGTTTGTAATCATGGTTCTTAATGAATATATTAGTAAAAAGAAAACTAAAATTAAGTACTTTTAAATAAACCAATTTACTTCAAAGAAACAGAATTGGTTTTTCTATGTCTATCTCTTTCCCTCTGACTCATTTCTCTTTGCATAATAGGCTCCATATACAAGTGAGTTTAATGACTTCACTTTTCCTAATGGCTGCAAGTATTCCATTGTGTAGATATACCATTAGCTACTCATTTATTTCCTGGCACCTGGGTTGTTTCCAGATTCTGGCTCATTTAGGGTCAGATCCACTCAATTGTGGGATAGAAGAAAAACAAGAGATAGTATGATCTTAATATCCATAGACAAGAGAGACAAGGGTCAGGAGATCCAATTCAGGATAGGAAGCTTACCACAAAGAGCGGTGAGTGAAGGTAGAGCAGAGAAGATCTATTAGGCCCATGGTAGCTGGAACTTATCACTCTGGACAAGAATTCAGTGCTGAATGAGAGAAAGACATGAAGGCACCCTCCATTAACAACAGTGCAAACCTCAAACAGAAAGGAAAAAAGGAGGGGGAGGAGACATTGCCTGCCCTAGAGACAGGCTGGAGTGGGAGGTGGTGGGGAGCTGGAAGGGAACCTGGACACGTGGGTGGTGGGAGGGGTGTACTGGTGACGGGTGATGTGCATTCTTCAAATAAAGCCCAACAATGAATAATTTGTAATCACAGTGCTTAAATAAAGTTTAAAAATAAGAAACAGAATTCAGATAAAAATTCACTTAGGCCAACTCAAAAGCAGGCACAAATAGCAAAATAATCAGAGAGTGCAGCAAGTAGAGTTATGCCTAGCGTGTGGCTAACCCAAATTTGACCCCCAGCCCACAGACATATGGTCCCCTGAACATCACCAGGTTGAGCTCTGAGGACAAAGACAGGAATAAGCCCTGAGTACAACTGGATGTGGCTTAAGTACTCCCAACCACAAACACACACAGACACACACACACACACACACACACAGACACACACACAATGTTTCTTTCATTCCCATTTCTAGTACAATCATGTCTTCGGATTGAATCCCAATGTTGATTGTTTAATTTTCTAAGACACTTACTTTGTTTCTCCCCATTGCACATGAGCATGGACATCTGACTTTTGTCACTTTTTTCTTGGTTCATTTATTCTCACAGACTCCAGTTCAATCCGTTTCAGCAAAATGCAAAATGTCACTGGTTCTTCAACTTGAGTGGTATTCCAATGTGTCCATGTGCAATGACTTCGTCTTCTCACCTAATGGTGGGTAATTGGGCCATTTATAGATCGGACCATTTCTCAACAATACAATGATAGCATAAGTGTTCAGGTATATTTAGGCTAAACCAAAATACAGTCCTATCAGTGGTGAATGAAAGTTCCTTGCTGGCATATCTCCACTAACACTATCTTCTGGCCTTTGCTAGACTATTGTCACAGGTGTAAAGTGATTTAATTTTCACTTTGATTTGCATTTCCCTTATTCGAAGTGATGACAAACATTTTTGTCCTTGTGCTTGCTGGTCAAGTTCCCATCTTGAGCATGCGTCAATTCCTTTCCTCTCCCAATGTTTGAACTGGCCTTTTATTTTGTTGGACATCATACTTTAATTTATGTATCTTTAATATTAGTCCTATTTTTTAAATCCTATTTTAAAAATAATTAAACACAACCCACTTATGGTTTAATTAATGCTCAAAAATCAAAGTATGCTGTACTGTTGCCATACAGGGGGTGCCACCTATAGGTCAGCATTGTGTATAGTGGCACATTTTTAGTAAAGTCAATGAAATGTTTTCATATGCAAGAGCATTATCAGAAGTCCACATTTTTAGCTTTATCTCTAATTTAAATATTTAACATTACCAAAAGAGGTGATGGTGAGTGAGCTAAAAATAGTCAGAATTTTGTAAATCCAAGAAAGTAGATAGAATACAAAGGGCAGAGAAGTAGCCCAACAGGTTGAGAGTATAGCCTGCATGCAGGTCTCTATCCCGAAAGGCATGGTCCCAAGTATCCCACTAGAGGCAACCAGCCATCAATCTGAATATCACTGGAGTTTTGTGCCCCAAATCAAAAGCAAAGAAACCTAGTTAGGTTGGTTCTCAAAGTTATAACCAAAGTTCTATCCCTCCGTGACACATTTTTAGAAAACTTTTTAAGTAACTTTTCCCAAAATAAACTGTTTAAGGAAGATGACCAAAGATGCATTTTATAAGGCAAGTCTAAACATTAAACCTTGAGTAGTAGCATTACTTCACAATTTCTGGAACATTTTCTATAGTGTCTGCATTGTCTCCTTTAATACCACATTTAACAATCTTTGTGTGACCTGTCTTGTGATCACTATACTAATATTGTGCCTTTCATTACACACCAAAGTACCATCCCTTTCCTTTCTTATGTGGGAATGGAAATTTTGAACATTAAAATTATAAAACAAGAATAGGAAAGTGCCATTACTTGAGAATTTACTTCAGCAAGAGCTGGCAACATTTGTTGGATAAACTGCTGGTTCCAGGTCCAGTAGTTCCTGCTGTGGGGCTTGTATTTCCCCAGGTGCAGAGTCAGATCTGTTGGTTCCTGAAGAGCCTCCATATTGGATAATACCCCACACTATGGGTGAACCTAGGGAAAAGTAAAAATCAGGTACAAACCTTCCTTAAAAAAAAAAAAAGGATGCCATAACTGGCCTATATTAAATGTGTTATTTTAACACTGCACAAACAATTCTTGCTAAATGATCCATAAAAACAACGTCAATCACTAAAGTAGAATATATCATGAAATGCTCTGCAGCCATAAGAAAAATGAATTCATAAAATTTTCCTATACGTGGATGGACACGGAAACTATCGTGCTTAGTGTAGTAAGGCAGAAAGAGAGTGAGAGAGAGAGAGAGAGAGAGATATGGACACAGAATACTGTGGCTCATCTATGGGTTTTAAAAAATAAAAGACATTGTGGTAGTAATACACAGAGACAATAGAGATGAGGGCTGGAAGAATCGGCCCACGATATGAAGCTTACCACAATGAGTCCAGTTAGAGAAATAACTACACAGACAACTATCATGACAAAGGGACAGAGAGAGAGAGAGAGAGAGAGAGAGAGAGAGAGAGAGAAGTAGAATGCCTGTCTCAAACACAGGTAAGGGGTAATGGAGGAGGGAGTTGGGGACATGTATGGTGAGAATGTTGCACTGGTGAAGGGGAATGTTCTTCTTTGTAACTAAAAGCCAATCACAAACATGTTTGTAATCATGGTTCTTAATAAATATATTAGTAAAAAGAAAACTAAAATTAAGTACTTTCAAATAAACCAATTTACTTCAAAGAAACAGAATTGGTTGTTCTATGTCTATCTCTTTCCCTCTGACTCATTTCTCTTCACATAATAGGCTCCATATACAAGTGAGTTTCATGACTTCACTTTTCCTAATGGCTGCAAGTATTCCATTGTGTAGATATACCACCGATTCTTTAGCTACTCATTTGTTTCCTGGCACCTGGCTTGTTTTCAGATTCTGGCTCATTTAAAGTCAGATTCACTCATTTGTGGGATATAAGAAAAACAAGAGATAGTATGATCTTAATATCCATAGACAAGAGAGACAAGGATCAGGAGATCCAATTCAGGATAGGAAGCTTACCACAAAGAGCGGTGAACGAAGGTAGAGCAGAGAAGGTCTATTAGGCCCATGGTAGCTGGAACTCATCACTCTGGACAAGAATTCAGTACTGAAATGGCAGAAAGAGACATGCAAGACACCCTCCATTAACAAGAGTGCAAACCACAGACAGAAAGAGAGAAAAATAGAGGGAGGGATGGAAGAAGGAAGGGAGGAACAAATTTTCTGCCCTAGAGACAGGCTGGGGTAGGTGGGAGCGTTGGATGGAACCTAGAGACATGGATGGTGGGAAGGGTGCACTGGTGAAGGGTGATGTGCATTCTACAATGAATAATTTATAATCACAGTGCTTAAATAAAGTCTAAAAATAAGAAACAGAATTGAGATAAAAATTCACGTAGGCCAACTCAAAAGCAGGCACAAAGAGCAAGATAATCTGATAGTGCAGCAGATAGAGTTATGCCTAGCATGTGGCCACACACATTTGACTCCCAGCCCCACATATGGTCCCCTGAACATCACCAGTATCACCAGGCTGAGCTCTGAGGACAAACGCAGGAATAAACCCTGAGTTCTGATGTGGTTTAAGTTTTCCCAGCACACACACACACACACACACACACACAACACACACAGTTTCTATTCACACACACACAGTTTCTATTCACACACACACACACACACACACACACACACACACAGTTTCTATTCATTCCCAGTGCTAGTACAATCATGTCTTGGGATTGAATCCCAATGGTGATTGTTTTTTTCCTAAGACACCTACTTTGTTTCTTCCCATTCCACAGGAGCGTGATCATCTGACATTTGTCCATTCCTTCTTGGCTCATTTATCCTCAAGGACTCCAGTTTCATCCAGCAAAATTCCATTTCAGCAAAATGCAAAATGTCACTGGTTCTTCAAGTTGAGTGGTATTCCAATGTGTCTGTGTACAATGTCTTCATCTTCTCACCTGATGGTGGGTACTTGGGCCATTTATAGATCCGGCTGTTTGTCAACAATGCTATGATAGCATAAGTATTCAGGTATATTTAGGCTAAACCAAAATACAGTCCTATCAGTGGTGAATGAAAGTTCTTTGCTGGCATATCTCACTAACACTATCTTCTGACCTTTGTTAGACTATTGTCACAGGTGTAAAGTGATTTAATTTTCACTTTGATTTGCATTTCCCTTATTTGAGGTGATGACAAATATTTTTGTCCTTGTGCTTGCTGGTCAAGTTCCCATCTTGAGCATGTGTCAATTCTTTTCCTCTCCCAATGTTTGAACTGGCTTTTTATTTTGTTGGAGAGCATCCTTTATGTATCTTTAATATCAGTCCTGTTTTTTATGGTCTGATGTCTGGTCTGCAAATCCTTCCAATCAGCATGGTGTGTTTGAGCTTTAGACTTCATTTCTTGCACAATGCAGAAGTGTCTTTGTTATATATAGTCTCCTTTGTTCGTTTCCACTTTTGTTTCTTTTGCCAGCAGAATATTTTCATGAATTACTACTTTTTATTTTTAATCAAGTCACCATGAACCACAAAGTTAGAAAGTTCCTTGTGATTGAGTTTGAAACATAGAATGATCCAACACCAATCCTTTCATCAGTGTAGACTTCTCTGAGGTCACGATTTAAGAGAAATACTGGTTGTGTTTTCCTCAATGAATTTTATATAGTCAAGTCTAATCTAAAGAACGTGAATTCATTTAACTTTTGTTTACAGTGTGAAATAGGGATCCAATTTTCTTAACTGGTTCCCCTTTCTTTCATTTTCCTTTTTGTCAATGTCTGAAATTTCTATAATTTCAGGGCTAGGCTTTCTCTTTCTTTTCTTTCTGTACTTCCTTCTTCTTTTCTTCCTTGTTCTTTCTTTCTTCCTACTTTCCTTCTTTTGTTTTCTGTCTTTTTCTTTTCTTTTCTTCCTTTTCATTCTCTTTTCCTTTTTCTCTCTTCCTTCCTTTCATTCTTTCTTTCCTTCATTTCTTTCTCTTTTCTTTCTTTCCTTCCATTTTCCTTTTGTTTTCTCTTTCCTTTCTCTCTTTTTCTCCCTTCCTTTCTTTCCTTTCTTTCTTCCTTCATTTCTTTCTCTTTTCTTTCTTTACTTCTTCTTTTCTTTTTACTTTTTTTTTTTTCTTTTCTCTTTCTTTCTTTTCTTCCTTTCTTCCTTTCTTCCTTTCTTTCTTGCCTTCTTTGTTTTCTTCCTTTTTCTCCCTTCCTTTGTTTACTTTTCTTTTTCCTCTTTCTTCATTTCATTTTTCTTTTCTTTCTTTTTTCTTTCCCTTTTCTTTCTATTTTCTTTTCCTTTTATTCTTTCCCTCCTTTCTTTCCTTTTTCTTTCTTCCTTTTCTTTCTTTCCTTTACTTCCATTTCTTTTCTTTCTTTTTCTTCCTCCTTCCTTTCTTTCCTTCCTTATTTCCTTTATTTCTTTTTCTTTCCTTTTTTTCCTCCTCTTCCTTCCTTCCTTCCTTTCTTTTTTCTCTTTTTCTTTCTTTCTTTCTTTCTTTCTCTTTTTCTTTCTTTTTTTCTTTCTCTCTTTCTTTCTTTCTCTCTTCTGCCTTCTTTCTCTTCTTTCTTTCCTTCTTTCCTTTCTTTCATGTTTTCTTTCTATCTTTATCTTTCCTTTCTTTCTCTTTCTTCAGATCAGATACGATAGGCATTATCTGTGAAGAAAAATAAAGTCTATAAGCTATACACAGAACAAAATAAGGGAATCATATGTTGTACACACATATACACAACACAAAGAAAGGTAGTAAGAAAAAAATAAAATAGAAATCATGTTTGTATTCTTTTTGGTTTGGAGACCATTTCCTTTGGTACTTAGAAATACTCCCAGATTGTTGCTCCAGTCTCCTGGCAGAGTTTGGAGGGGTCATCAGTATGCAGTGCCAGGGATCAGGCCCAAGGGTCTCATGTGCAATGCATGCACTCCAGCGCTTTGGGCATCTCTCTGGCCCAAGAATTAGTTTGTACTTTCAAAATACCAGTATAAACTCCTTTGCTAGCAGGGATTACTTTAAATAATTTAGGATTCCCAGTCCTCCCCCCAGCCCCTCCTATCCCTACCCCTCCTCAATCTCCTCCTCCTCTAAAGCGCTGAGCCTCCTTCTAGTTTAGGGGTTCTCAAACTTTTTTAAACATGGGGCCTGTTTACTGTCCCTCGTACTGTTGGAGGCCAAACTATAGTAAAAGCAAAACTAATGAACAAAGATATATGCACAATGCATATATCTTATTTTGAATACAAGGAAAAAATACAGGAACAAATACAATAGGCGGCACATGGGCCATAGTTTGAGGAGCACTGAACGCACCCTAACCTAACTCTAACCCTCCTGATCCTGGCCGTGCCCTTTCTGTGTAGCAGCTGCAGGCCACGTGAGCATCCACAGAAGGCATGGTTCATCTCAGGGGACTCGACTGTTCTCTTTGCCCGTACACATGGGGCAAGTCTGCAGCACCTAGTGCACTTGTTGAAGCCTGATGTCAAGAAGCCCTTACCAGATTGCTTTGGATGGTGCCTGGGCAGTCGGCTGTCTCACTGGGGCCCATCAACAACCACCAATGAGAGTTTTCTGAAGCCTGGATTGTTTGGGCCCCATCACTGGGATGAGGCCGAGGCAGAGTGGGGGGGTGGGGGTGGGGATGGGGGGGGGGGAATTTCCTCGGAGACTGCGTTCTCTCTGGGAGTAAGACAATTATATTGAGCTCCCGAGAGTCCAATTCTGTCACTGGAAATATTGGGGGGAGGGGGTCAGGTGGGGGGGTGGGGATAGGGGATGGGGGTGCGGGGATGGGGGTGGAATAGGGGGGGTGGGGAGATTTTTTGGAGACTGCGTGAGCTCTCTGGGAGGAAGGACAATGTCAAGCTCCCGCAAGATAAAATTCCATTTGAAACGCTGGCTTCGGCCATTTATACTGACCCTCTACTTCCTGACCCTGGTCCTGGCCGTCCCCGTGGTCGTGTGGCAGCTGCAGCGCCACAACTGGAGCATCCACACCAAGGCCTGGTTTATCGCAGGGATCGGTGTGCTGTTCACCTTGCCCGTGTCCCTCTGGGGCATCCTGCAGCACGTCGTGCACCTCTCGAGGCCTGACCTGCAGAAGCCCATCATCAGGATCCTCTGGATGGTGCCCATCTTCAGCCTGGCCAGTTGGGGCTGTCTGCTCTGGCCCGACCACGCCACCTACCTGGAGACCCTCCGCGAGTTCTACGAGGCCTTTGTCATCTACAGCTTCATGGGCCTCTTGGCCAACTTCGTCAGGCCCAATACCCGAGTCTGGAAGCCATCCTGGAGGCCAAAGGGAAGCAAAGGTTTCCCTTCCCCTTCTGCTGGTGTCCCCCGCACCAGGCGGGACAGAGAGTGCTCTGCCGATGCAAGCTGGCGGTGCTGCAGCACATCACCATCAGGCTCTTCAGCTCCGTCATCGCTGCCACCTGCGAGTTCCTCCACGTCTACAAGCATGGAACCATCAGCGTGTCCAGTGCTTGGCTGTACTTGGCCATCCTCAATGGAGTGTCAGAGGCCTTCGCCGTCTATTCCCTCGTGGTGCTCCACCAAACCCTCCAGGAGGAGCTGAAGCCCATCCAGCCCGTGGGGAAGTTTGTGTGCATGAAGCTGGTGCTATTTCTGACCAACTGGCAAGGAGTGATCATCGCAGGGCTCTTGAAGTCGCACGTGATATCCGAGACCTCCACCTGGGACTGGCAAACGGCCAAGGCAGTGGGCGCTGGGCTGCAGAACTTTGCCCTCTGTATGGAGATGCTCTTGGCTGCCATCGCTTTCCAGTATAGCTACTTGTACACACCCTACATGAAAGAACAACGAAGAGGTACATTTTGGTCCTTCTTCTGGGAGATCTGGGATGTGTCAGATATTACAGAAGACGTAGTCGCACAGGCCATGGGGTTCACGGAGTGCTTATGTGGCAGCACGAAAGGTATGAGGACAGAAAAGGATGCGTGTGTCATTGAATTGCCGGCAGAGTCAATATGCAGAGTCAATAAAGCGATGGCAGTGCGTGTCCAATGCCTGGCTGGTTCCCAGAGGAGGCTGGTGAGGCACCCGCGGTGGGAAGTGTGTCTGGTGAGGAAGCCGGCAATTCAATGACACACGCATCCTTTTCTGTCCTCAGACCTTTCGTGCTGCCACATAAGCACTCCGTGAACCCCATGGCCTGTGCGACTACGTCTTCTGTAATATCTGACACATCCCAGATCTCCCAGAAGAAGGACCAAAACGTACCTCTTCTTGTTCTTTCATGTAGGGTGTGTAAGAGTAGCTGTACTGGAAAACGATGGCAGCCACGAACATCTCCATACAGAGGGCAAAGTTCTGCATCCCGGTGCCCACTGCCTTGGCCGTTTGCCAGTCCCAGGTGGAGGTCTCGGATATCACGTGCGACTTCAAGAGCCCTGCGATGATCACTCCTTGCCAGTTGGTCAGAAATAGCACCAGCTTCATGCACACAAACTTCCCCACGGGCTGGATGGGCTTCAGCTCCTCCTGGAGGGTTTGGTGGAGCACCACGAGGGAATAGACGGCGAAGGTCTCTGACACTCCATTGAGGATGGCCAAGTACAGCCAAGCACTGGACACGCTGATGGTTCCATGCTTGTAGACGTGGAGGAACTCGCAGGTGGCAGCGATGACGGAGCTGAAGAGCCTGATGGTGATGTGCTGCAGCACCGCCAGCTTGCATCGGCAGAGCACTCTCTGTCCCGCCTGGTGCGGGGGACACCAGCAGAAGGGGAAGGGAAACCTTTGCTTCCCTTTGGCCTCCAGGATGGCTTCCAGACTCGGGTATTGGGCCTGTACGAAGTTGGCCAAGAGGCCCATGAAGCTGTAGATGACAAAGGCCTCGTAGAACTCGCGGAGGGTCTCCAGGTAGGTGGCGTGGTCGGGCCAGAGCAGACAGCCCCAACTGGCCAGGCTGAAGATGGGCACCATCCAGAGGATCCTGATGATGGGCTTCTGCAGGTCAGGCCTCGAGAGGTGCACGACGTGCTGCAGGATGCCCCAGAGGGACACGGGCAAGGTGAACAGCACACCGATCCCTGCGATAAACCAGGCCTTGGTGTGGATGCTCCAGTTGTGGCGCTGCAGCTGCCACACGACCACGGGGACGGCCAGGACCAGGGTCAGGAAGTAGAGGGTCAGTATAAATGGCTGAAGCCAGCGTTTCAAATCGAAAGTTTTTATTGCGGGAGCTCGACATTTTGTCCTTCCTCGCAAGCAAGAGCGCACGCAGTCTCTGAGGAAATCCGAGTCGTCGCCCCAGTGACGGGGCCCAACATTCCACTCACAAAGGCCGCCTGTGAAATCAGGAGGCCCTGGGGGGGGGCAGCATCAATGAGGGCCCCAAACCCCAGATTTTATATTTAGTTTATATTTTACATATCTGCTAAGATTTAGCTTGAATATCATCTATTTCACATACTGTATGTTTTCTGAATATAGCAACTGTCTATCTTATTGAATCAGATATCATTGATAACAATTATCAAAAATAAAGCCAGACGTTTGTAGATTTTAAATGACTCTGTGTGTGTGAAGCAAGAAAATTTCTAGTGAAACTCATTAAAATGATGTGAGGCAGGCCTGGAGTGATAGTACAGTGGGCAGGGCATTTGCCTTCACCTGGGTACCCTGGTTTGATCCCTTGCACACCCCTGGTCCCCTGAGCACTGTCAGAACTAATTCCTGAGTGCAGAGCCAGAACAACACCGAGTACTGCCAGGTGTGGCCCCAAATAGACCAACCCCCCAAATAAATAAATGAAAGTATGTAAGGGCATAGAAAGGGAGAAATAGGGGCCAGAGAGAGAGCATGGAGATAAGGCATTTGCCTGTCACACAGAAGAATGGTGGTTCGAATCCCGGCATCTCATATGGTCCCCTGTGCCTGCCAGGAGCGATTTTTGAGCAGAGAGCCAGGAGTAACCCCTGAGCTCTGCCAGGCGTGACCCCAAAATTAAAAGAAAAAAGAAAAAAGAAAAAAGTAAGGGAGAAATATGTGTTCAAGAGAGAACACAGGCTTCTTCAGGGTGGAAATAAGCAAATAACATAGACACATGTGAGAGAGAGAGAAATAAGAGAGAAATTCAAGGGAGAATATGGGCTTGAAGAGCAAGCATAAATGAAGTTTTTATTGGTTACATGCCACAAAATAGGTGGCAGTGCCTTAACCATGTGCGTGTTGCAGAACATAGTCTCTTTCATCCTTGAGAACTTCTGAGCTCAGAGCCAGGAGTAGCCCCGAGCACTGTCAGGGGTGGCCCCAAAACAAAACAAACAAACAAAAAAACCTAATAAAAATGAAAAATAATCGGGAATGGAGATTAGACTCCTGGCTCTATTATCAACCGTCCTCCTGATGGTGTTCCATATGTGGAACCATATGTGATCATGCTAGGGATGAAACTGGGGTCATCTCTGCATGTAAGGCAAGCATTTGAAACTGCTATCTTAGCCTATTTCCATAGAAACATGCCCCCCCTCAAGCTCTCTGGCCATCCCAGGTAGCCGATCAAGAAAGGAAAAGAGAGCAGTAGGAAGGTACCCCTAGACAATAGCCAATCATTTTAAGGATCATCAGAAAGCTGGAGCCTCCCTCTCTCCTTTCTCTCTAGAATCTTCCTCATAACTTTGGGCAGGGCTCATCTCCTTCTGGGGATGGTCCTGTCTGACCAGGCTGGGGGCCTTGTTGGCAGATGGATTAAAGTATGAAACTTAAAAGAATTAAAAATTAAAAAATGAACCGCTGTGTTATTTATCTAGCCACCGAAATGAATACCTTAAAAAGATTGTTTGCTCTGTCTTTGGGCACTTGACCTAAACAGTTGGCACAGTTGCCTGCGAGTTACCAGGCCTTCAAAGCACCAATTGGGGGTTTCCTCCCTTCATATCTTGCTTATTTTAAAGTAAAATTCTGTGTAATATTCTTACTTAACATCCTTATTTAATGCTTTTTCCAGGTAAAGAGCTCGCCAATGGAAGCAAGCAAGAGGTGGAAATCAGAGGCCGCACAGTTTGGTGTGTTGACTTGATCCGTGATCGTCTTCTGGAACTTAGTGATAAAGCAAGGCAGAAAATTTAGCAGAGAAATCATTTATGTTCTTTTTGGATTATTACTTATGAGACTATGTCCATGATCACAGGAGAGACATGAAAGCAATTCCATTTCGTCACACATGTTGTATTTATTATTAACCCAAAGTGTAAACCATTCCAGCAATCACCCTCCGCAAGTCACATACTCATTTGTATAGGTTGGATTTTTTGTGTGTATGTGTGGATTTTGGGTCACACCCGGCTTGCTCAGAGGTTTTTCTGGCTCCATGCTCAGAAATAGCTCCTAGCAGGCTCGGGGGACCATATAGGATGCCGGGATTCAAACCTATGACTTTCTGCATGAAAGGCAAACGCCGTACCTCCATGCTATCTCTCTGGCCACATAGGTTGGTTTTTTTGTTTGTTTTTGTTTTTCAAAATTAAGAGAAGATCATAGAAAAACAAGAACATGCTTTTTACTTGATCGTCTTGCTTATGACTTAGTGCAAGACACCAGCACTACACCCCCCTCAGCACCAACCCATTGGGTTCTACTTGGGCCAACCACAGCCAGGAGTGACCCTTATTTTAAGTAGTTTTCCCCTAACATATCACAGTAGATTGCCTCTCAACTTTATACTTTGCTGATTTGGTTTGAACTATAATTTCTCCTTCTGTGGATGCAAAGTTGACTTGAATAATGAAGGAGTTTTCAAAACTATTTTCAACTTCTTGACCACACCCAGATATGCACCAGGATCGTGCATCTGCTGCTTGGCAGATGATGTTGCAGGAGGGATGATCAGCTTCAGGTAAATCAAGCAGTGTATTCCTAGTCAACATCTCTAGCCTAAGATTTTTACTGCTTTAAAGAGCAGGGTTGTTTATTTTGCACTTAAATGATTTCTTTGATTATATTTCATTCATTTCAATTGTTTTTTTTTCTCAAGGCATAGTAATTTTTGGTATTTTAATCATTTGTTATAAAAGAGGGAAAGTGTTTGTTTTGTAAAAATCTATGATGCTCCTCATAGGTCCCCCAAGCCAGGAGCGATTTATGAATGTATAGCCCAGAGTAACCCCTGAGCATCACAGGGTGTGGCCCAAAAACCAATAACAACCAAAAAAAATCTATGATACTATTGTAAAAATTTCATATTGTAAGAAAATAGACATTAATAAACAATGACAAATCCTTGGTCTTTGACTACCAATCAAATCCTATGTGTGTGGCAGTATGAAGAGGTGGACTAGAAACAAAATAAGGGTGTTTGTGGAGGGTACTGGGCACATTGGTGCTGGTGGGGTGTGATAACTTGTACACCCAGACCATAAATTTTATATTGTAATATTGGTGTAATAGCACTTAGATGAAATTTTATTAACATTTTAGGTATTAAAACATCTCATTTAAAAAAAAACATCTCGTTTATGAGCTTTTGAAAATACTTTTATATGGGCTGTCCCTGTTGTAGAGTTAAATAAATAACGATGGGGCTGGATGGCGATGGATGGAGGCCTTTGTGCTTAGGCCCCAGCCACGTGGCTTCATCCCCCATCCAGCCGGCGAGTTCCAGGCCCAGGTGAAACGCGAAATCACTCACTCATGTGCAGGCATTAGGAAGCATTAGCTTTATTCATGCCTTGACCACCACAGGTGTGTGGCCTATCTCATAACCTTTCAAGCATTCGGCCATTCTTAGCCCTGCATCTTATAATTCAGTCATCTTCCTCCAAGAGCCCAGCAGGGCCAAAAGGCCAAGACCCTTAATCCCCTGGCTTCCGGGTTTATCTACCTATTCCAAGACCCCTCCCAGGAATGGGCCGGGTCTTGCAGGTAAGGTTACACCTATTATTCGGTTCCCAAGACCCCTCCCAGAAATGGGTGGGTCTCAGATAGGTACCCTACAGTCCCCAGTTGTGTAACCTGAATTCATGGTGAGTATGTGCTATGAATCCAACCTAGGGGGTCTGACACTCGTTAGTCATATGTTCTACTATTTGCAAGATCTCCTTACCTGTGACAAATCAATCTGGATCAAGAAATCAATCTGGACCGTGGCTCTAGCAAAATTACAGCTAGTAGGGTGTGTACTTGTTACTCCGCTGACCAGAATTTGGCTCCTGGCATCCCATATGATTCCTTGAGCACATACAGAAAGGATCTATGAGCAAAGACAACTATAACTCAAAAAAAAAATCTGGAGGGGCCAGAGAAATAGCACAGTGGTAGGCCATTTGCCTCCCATGCAGCCGACCCAGGACCAACATTGGTTCAAATCTCAGCAAGCCATATGGTCCCCCGTGCCTGCTAGGAGCAATTTCTAAGTGCAGAGCCAGGAGTATCCCCTGAGTACCACCAGGTGTCAGCCAAAAACCACTACAAAAGAAACACTGTTACAGGAAACAGGAACAGGAGCTAAGGATATTTTCAATGTCATTTGAGAGTCTCATAACAAGGTTTCAACTTTTCTATTTTAAGTTCTGTTTTTCAGGTACTTGTATCTGTTTATGGTTTTGCCCTGCTCACTGTACTCCACTATACTCCAGCCCCTAAACCCATTAATTTAAAAATATATAGTTCTATAGCAGTATAGATAGCTCTTTCCAATCATCACTTGTTTGCAGATTTTTTCATCACTCCAAAAAGAAGCTTTATATATCTGAGTTTCTTCTCATCACATATCCTCTAGTGATCTCTCTTTTTCTCTCAATGAGTATTATATTGATTTTATAGAAATGAAATAGTAGGGCCCGGAGAGATAGCACAGCAGTGTTTGCCTTGCAAGCAGCCGATCCAGGACCAAAGGTGGTTGGTTCAAATCCCGGTGTCCCATGTGGTCTCCCGTGCCTGCCAGGAGCTATTTCTGAGCAGACAGCCAGGAGTAAGCCCTGAGCATCGCCGGGTGTGGCCCAAACACCAAAAAAAAAAAAAAAAAAGGAAATGAAATAGTAGAATACTGAATTTTCTATATCTGACTTGGATTACTTTGTTGGTATGTTCTTTTAAAATACTCATCTTTTAATTGTAGCATGGCTCAGAATCTTATTTCTTTTTATGTCGATATTCCCTTATTTGGAATATCACATTATGTTTACTCATCTGTTGATAGACATAAGAGGAGTTATATCTATTGATTATTGCGACTAAATATTCTGGGTTTTTTGTGGGGGGCAGCCTGTGTCTGGATCACAACCTGCAGTGCACAGGGGTTATTCCTGACTGTGCTCTGGAGTGACTCCTGCCAGTGCTTGGGAAAACATATGTGATGCTGGGAGTAGACCTGGGATGCTTGGATTCAGGCACTTTAGTTCCTTCCAGCTCCTGTGATTAAGTACTTTTTTCTTTTGGACCACACCCACAGGGCTCTGGGGTTTTCTCCTGGCTCTGCACTCAGAAATCACTCGTGGCAAGTTCTGAGGAATCACATGATATGCTGGGAATTGAGCCTGTGTAGGCTGCATTCAAGACAAATGCCTGTACTGTGCTATGCGCTGGCCCCAGCCTGATTTTTGGCGACTATTGATGAACAAGTATGAATCCCTTCTATGCATTATTTAAAACATAAAAACAGGTTTTGTTTAGATTTTTAAGGAAGGACAGGGAGTGAAACCAAGAGAGACAGAGGTAGATAAATAGAGAGAGATAGAGAGACAAAAAGAGAGGCACACATGAGAGAACATGGGCTTTTTCAAAAGCAGAACAGCAGCACAGCAGGTAGGGCATTTGCCTTGACGTAGCTGACCCGGGTTTGATCCCTTGCATCTCATATGCTCCCTGGCATTCCATATGCCAGGAGTAATTATTTGGCACAGAACCAGGAGTACCCCCTAAGGGCTTCTGGGTATGGGCCCCAAACCAACCAACCCACTAAAAGCAGAGAGCCTGTTTCATACCCCAGTATTAAACTATGAAAGGATACATCTCAGGAGGGCAACACATGTCCACAGCAGGGACACATGGGCCCAGGCCCCACAGGTGCCTTCCATGTGTTTTGGGAGAAATGTCTTTTTAACTCCTTTTAAAACAATAAATGCTTATTGGTAGTATTGTTAGGCCGATCTATATTTTGGGTTTTGGAAATGATAGAGAGCTGTAAAGATGTTCCTTGGCCTATGCGGGAACTGAAAAGAAACTTTTTTTGTCCACACTTGGGACTTACCTCCTGGCTCTTTGCTTAGGGATGACATCTGGTGAGCTCAGGAGAACATACAGGGTGCTGAGTATCGAACCTGGGTTGGCTGAGTGCAAGGCATCTGCCCTACTCTCTGTACTACTGCTCTGACCCCATGAAAACCTTTTTATTTCCTTATTCAACTCTCCAGAGATAACCAAGGTTAGGATTTTCCCCTCCTAAAGTATTCTCTGTCCAAATTATATGTCTTTAGTCCACAGGATATTTTCTCTGCAATGATTTCAGGGTTAACTAGCATTCTCCTCCTAGTAGATTTATTAGATTGATAAGATTTCTCAGATTTGTTTTCACAATTGCAAGCAATCTTGGGATCCTTATAAAACACCTTGGGGTGTGCACATAATCTCTGTAGGCCTCTATCTGAGGCAAAATAATGTTTGTTTTTAAACTCTCCATTCTTTAGAAGCTGACAATTCTCTAAAAGCTTTCCTAGCTTATATGTGCATAAAGAGGCCCAGTGGGCTCATGGGAGGAAACTGAGCAGACTTCAATGAAAAATATTTTCCTTATATGGCTTTTAAACATTGAATAATTATACTTCTATTTCACATAAATATAATTTTACAGAATTGAATATTATACTTAATTATAGTGACCAAATTGCTGGTCATCAATTTTTATCATTATAAATTTTGCTTTTGAAAGGGGTTTGGTTCATACTCAGTGGTGCTCAGGGGCTATTCCCGGCTCTGTGCTCTGGAGAAATTTGTGGAAGTGCTCAAGGAGCCAACGGAGGTGTTGGGGATTGTGCTTTACCTTCAGAAGTATATCGTTTGTTTTGCTTTGTTTTGTTTTTAGGTCACACCCGGCAGTGCTCACTTTTTTCTGGAAGTGCTCGAAAGACCATATGGGATGCCAGGGATGGAACTTGGGTGGGTCGACTGAGTGCAAGGCAAGAGGCTTACTTTTACTCAGGCTCCTCTTTTTAAAAAAAAAATTTATTTAAACACTGTAGCTCTCCTAGTTGCTCATAAATCATTTGTTTTTCTGCCATTCCATGTTCCAGTATTGGAACATAATAATTTACTTCGTATTGCTTGTTTACAAATGAATGGTTTTCTTGTTCTCCTTCCATTCCTTTTTTATTAAGTGAAGTAATTGGTTTACAACAGCTCAGTTCTTTATGTTTTAAGCATGCATTTCTATCATAATTGCGATCAAATTGCTTTCCCTCCTCCAGCTTCCATAGATATTTTTCTGACTGGCCCCTTCCCTGCTTGATAATCTTATTTCTGTTTTCAGAGGCTAAGGGTTTTTTTTTCAGCATTTTATTGCTTTGTTTGATCCAGTAATTTTGTCTTCTTCTGACATAGTTTGCTTAATGTCATGCATGTTTTAGCAAAACTCGGTATTTGATATTTTGTATTTGGTTGGGCATAGCTACCAAAACTTCTCTATCCAATTCTCTGTTTTTGAGTGCTGTGTTTTCTGATCTTGGATATTGTACTTAATGTTGCATCAAACATGAACTTGCCTATATATTTGCAACCTAATATTTTTGTATTCTTGGAATATATGCCAAGGAGTGGAGTTACTGGGTCATATGGTAGTTATGTTTTTGCTTTTTTGAGAATTCTCTATACTGTTGCACATAGGGCCTAAGTCAGTTTATGATTCTTACCAAGAGTACTGAGAGGATTACTTCCACTGTGTTTCAAACAGCAATTGTTTCTGACCTTGTGGGGAAAGGCCTTCCTCCCTGGTGTGAGTTGTTATCTGACTGTCATTTTGATTTGCCTTTCCCTGGTCATCTGTGATGTTGAACAGATTACTGTTACTGTTGGCCACTTTTATGTCTTTGGCGATAGGTCCGCCATTTTTAATGGGCTTGCTCCTGGTTTTGTGGTTCAGATGTTTTTTTTTTCTGTTTTTTTGTATTTGGTGGGCACACCCAGTGGCACTCTGGGCTCACTTCTGGCTCTGCACTCAGAAATTGCTCCAGGCAGGCTCAAGGGACCATATGGGATGCTGCAAATCAAAACCGGCTTTGTCTCTGGGTCAGTCATGTGCAAAGCAAATGCTCTACTGCTGTGCTCCTGGTCAGGCCTCAGTGTGGTTGAGTTTTTTTTTTTTTATATTATGTGGTTGAGTGCTTTATGTATTCTGGTTAGGAGTCTTTTGGCAGATGTGTGGTGTGCTATTATTTCCGCCTATTCACTAGGAAGTTTTGTTTTTTGTTTTTTTTTTTAGTCATGATAATGTTCTCATGGTGGAAACTTAGTTTTATGTAGTTAGTTTACTTTTGCTTTTCTTTCTTTTTTTTTTTTTTTTCCTTTTTTGGGGAGGTTCACAGCCAGAGGTGTTAAGAGGGTTCTCCTGGATCTGCATTCAGGAATCACACCCAGCGGATTGGCGGGAATTGAACCTAACTGACTGTGTGCATGGAAAGTGCCTTCCCCTCTGTATTACTGCTCTGCCCTTTGGCTTTTGTTTCTTTGGCAGTGGAGTCAAATAACTGAAGATTGTGATGCCTTTTAATCTTTTGAAAACCTAATTGAAAACCTATTCCCTCAGACAATTATGTACACTACCTCGAAACTACACTTTTCAGTTAAGATAAAATAGTGAGTCAATGATCTTCACTTTGTGAAAGTCAGGGAGGGCTTCGTCTCAGTTCTCGTTGTATTGGCTGGTCAGTACATTTGACACACTCTCACCTTGGTTTCAGGTCACCATGCTCTTTGTCTTCTGCCAACTCAACTCGTCTTTATTGTTGGGACCTATTAAGTGAACCAATAAATAAAATTGCCAATGCTTAGAATTTGCTTTTTGTCCTTGATCTTAGTCAACATCACCAATAGATGTTAAGTATCATGTATTTGTACCTAACTTTCTTTTAAAAAATTCAAAACTGGTCTCCCACACACATGCAAGACATATAAGCTTCATTTCTAGTCCTGTGCCCTGTTGCCAATTTCTTTTAGGGGGGCTGTACCTAGTGTTGCTCAGCGGTCAGTTCTAGCTGGGCTCAGAGGACCATATGTGGTGCCGGGAATTGACCCTGGGTTGGCTATGTGTAAAACAATTGCCCTACTTGCTATACTGTTGCTCTAGCCTCTGCCTTCAAGGTTGGTTTTTTTCAAGGCAAAAATGTTTATTGGAAGGTAGAGGTGAAAGAAGAAAAACTCCCCATGGGGGGAAGAACTTAGCACAGGACTATGTCCTGAATAGAATTTTTATTGTTTTACCTTCGAACAGGATAATTGTCTTGAACTCTGGATTATAGTCACCTACCCATTCAACCTTCCCAACTTTCTTCCTGTAGAAACTCTAGCAAAACAGAGTGAATGGCCTTTTCCCTTCAAATCAATTCAACACTCCCTAACATGACTTAAGACAGATCTTGGAGCCATTATTATCATATTCCTTTTTTTTAATTCCATATAAAATATGTCAGGAAATGTTTTTTGGTGGGGGAAGAAGGTTTCATATCTAAAGTGCTCTGGGGACCACACCCAGGGCTTGACATTACAGAGCCTGAGGATCAAACTCTGGCTCCTACATGCAAAAAACAGACTCCATCCCTTTGAGCCCTCTCATCATTGTGAAATCTTTCTGGCTCTCCCTTCAACATAAAGACTAGAGTTGCATTTTACCTTTGCTATTGTCCTTTTGGAGCTACTATCATGCTTTATCTCAAACTCCCTATACTCCCAGATTACTACACTGACAATTTATGTAACTTCCCCCCTTAGAAGTCTGTCCTTCTCAGATCATATGCAAATACAACAGCAAAATATTCACTTTAAATACCAATTGACCACAGTCATGATTTTCATCTCACAAGAATAAAACTGACAGTCTTGTGGTCCTGTGAAGCCTGAGGTGATCTGACTTTTGTCACCTCTCTTGCCTCATCCCACATCACCTCCTCTTTGTTCCCTTTCCTTTGTTTTTTGCTGAGCCTTACTCGGCACTGCTCAGGGGTTACTCCTGGCTCTGCTCTCGGGTCACTCGTTTCAGTGCTCAGGGGACCATATGGGATGCCAGGGATCGAACCTGGGTCTGCCGTATGCAAGGCAAACACCCTACCTGCTGCTCTGTAGCTCTAGCCCTGGTTACCTTTACTTCTTGTTGATGGTTTCCACCAAGGGAGCAGCTTAACAGTGCGTGTGTTCTCTGCTTAAGTCACTCAGCCTATTTGCCAGTCTCTGTTTGAAGTCTTTGCTCATCTCTCAGCTTGTCAATGATGTTTAGCGTGAGATTCCTAAAGTTGCAAGGACTTCTCATCTTAACAGTACTTGCCTTGCCCCTTTTTTTCTTCAGGCACACATATACCATTCAATATGACATATTCACTGCTAAGGTTTTTTGTTTGTTTATTTGTTTGCTATTATCTGTCTTTTCTTCAGTGTAATTTCATAAGGACAGATTTCCCCCCTTCTTTTTGTGTAGTGATGATTTCCAGAATCCTACAAAATGAACAAATATAGTATCAGCTAAATAACTAGCTATTAATGCTTGGGTAAGTTTCAGGTGAGGACATGTTTGGAAACTTTAACCTATAGATCCCCTATTTTTAAATTACATTTATGGGGACTAAGAGATAGCACAGCAGTAGGGCATTTGTCTTTCATGCTGCCAACCTGCAACCAACAAGGTTCTATCTCCGCACCCCATTTGGTTCCCCAAATATGTTAGGAGCAATTTTGAGCACAGAGCCAGGAGTAACCCCTGATCACTGTCAGGTGTGCCCCCAAATTATGTTTATTTCAGAATGTTATCTTTTGGGGCCGGAGCAGTGGTGCAAGTCGTAGGGCATTTGCCTTGCACACAGCTGGCTTATCCAGGACAGACTTGAGTTTGAATCTCTGGCATCCCATAATGTCCCCTAAGCCAGGCGTGATTTCTGAGCACATAGCCAGGAGTAACCACTGATCATCACTGGGTGTGGCCCCAAAAGCAAACAAAACAAAACAAAAACAAAAATGTTATCTTTTTTATTTTAAAAAGTTGTGTGTGTGTGTGTGTGTGTGTGTGTGTGTGTGTGTGTGTGTGTGTGTGTGTGTATAGGAGGCACAGCCGATGACGCTCACTCCTGGCAGGCTCGGGGATAGTAGGGGACAACAGATATGGAACCTAGGTGAGCTGCATGCCAGGCAAATACTCTACCTGCTTTGCTATATAGCTATGGCCTCAATATTTTTATTTTTTTATTGCTTTTTAGTACGTGGGCCACACCCAGCAGTGCTCAGTGGTTACTCCTGGCTCTGCACTAAAATATCACTCCTGGCAGGCTTGGAGGACCAAATGGAATGCCAGGGATCAAAACATGATATGTCCTAGGTCGGTACATGCCAAGCAAACGCGCTTCTACTCTGCTATTTCTCCTGCCCCATGCCTCAATAATATTTAAACAATGTTATGGCTTTTAAACTTTTCTTTTTTATTCAAAATGTTATCTTTTTATTATTCAAGTTGCGGGGGATCAAGTTGATGTAGGTGGACAAGGATTATTCTAGATTTTTTTTTTTGGTTTTTTTTTTTTTTGGGGGGGGGGTCACACCCGGCGGTGCTCAGGGTTACTCCTGGCTGTCTGCTCAGAAATAGCTCCTGGCAGGCACGGGGGACCATATGGGACACCGGGATTCGAACCAACCACCTTTGGTTCTGGATCGGCTGCTTGCAAGGCAAACGCAGCTGTGCTATCTCTCCGGGCCCTTATTCTAGATTTTATTGCAAAATTGTTTGTGATGGTGGGTATCATACCTGTCTGTCTATGTGTACACTTTACCACCTTATGTTACCCTCAAATTATAGAGGTCTAAGAAAATTAGTTTAATAGCAAATTTAGCTAATTGGGGTTGAATTTTCTTTTGAAGTGTCAAAGGGGGCTGGACCGAAAGCATAGGGAGTAAGACATTTGCCTTGCATGGGCCAACCAGGTTCGATCTGTGGTGTTGCATATGGTCCCCCAAAGCCTCCCTGAGTATTCTTTGAGCACAGAGCCAGGAGTGATGTCTGAACACCTCTGGGTATGGCCTAAATAGCAAACAAAAGAAAAGTTTCCATTATGCTTTTTTTTCTAAATTTCTAGCTTCAGTGTTGGAGGGTCAAAAGGGGATCATTCCTTGAGCTCTTCAAGAAATATTTGAAAACATCTGTGAGAACCCTAGCATTGACTTTACTATCAAAGTGTCTTATATAGAAGTCTACAAGGAAGACCTGAGAGACCTTCGAGAATTGGAGACTTCTGTGAAGGATCTTCATATCGGGGAAGATGACAAAGGACATACAGGTAAAGTGACCTACTTACCGGTACTTAAGAACTTTTATTTATTTGCAAGCGGATAGAATTATTTTCTTTTCTGGATACGTGTGTGTGTGTGTGTGTGTGTGTGTGTGTGTGTGTGTGTGTGTGTGGTGTGTCTATGTTTCTGTGTATTTGGGTTTAATACTGACTTTGTGCTCAGGAGGACTCCAGATGATGCTTGATCCCATATATGGTGCGGGGGTTCCAACTGAGGTTGCCTCATGCATGACAAGTGCCTTACTCTCTGTACTGTCCCTCTCTCTGGTCCGATTTCAGTGAAGCATTACAATACAGAAGAGGGGGCTGGTGTTTGCCTTGCCAGCAACTGACACTGGACAGACCATATTTCCATCCCCTGGTGTCTCATATGGTCCCCTAAGCCAGGAGCGATTTCTGAGTGCATATCCAAGAATAACCCCTGAGAGTCACCAGGTGTGGCCTAAAATTAAAAAACAAAACAAAACAAACAAAAAAAAAAACCAGAAGAGATGTCAAATGAATTTGCTTTTATGTTGGAGTAGGAGAGCTTAGCAATATCTGTTAAATCACCCAGGTGCAAAGTACAAGTTCTGGTCGAGAAGACTGATTTGTAATTGAAGATATTCAGGTTCCATCTTTCCTCTGACCTTTGATGCTTTTTAACCATAACCGGTGATGTTCAGGGCTTACTCCTGGCTCTGTGCCAGGGGTTACTACTGGTAGTACTACGAGTAGTACTGGTGCTACTCAGGGGATCCTAGGTGGTGCAGGGATCAAACCGCCATTGGCCTTGTGCCAGGTGAGTGTCCAATCCCCCAGACTATGTTTTTGTTTTGTTTGTTTTTGTGCCTCACCCAGCAATCCTCCTGAGTTACTCCTGACTATCTCTTGGGAATCACCCAGAGAGACACTAGGGCAACCATAGGAGATGCTCAATGCCTGGGACTGACCCTGGGCCAACTCCATGCACGGCAAATGCCCTACCTGTGTATAATAATACTTGGTGATATTTTTATTTGATCAAACCTCACCTGAGGATATTCAGGCCAGATGAGGTGTCAGGAATGAGACTTGAGTGAGCCACATCGAAGGCAAATTCCCCACATGATGAACTATAACTTCTCTTTGGTTTTGCATATATATACACTATATTTTCTTTTCATTTTGGTGGTGCTAAGGGCTTCCATATAGCATTGCATTCAGGGATCATTTCAACTGCTTTACTCATTATACTATCTCACCATTCCTCCTCCTTGATTTTTATCGCAAGATACGTATTGATTTTTCTTTTAAATGGTATTCTTTTGTGTATGTGTGGTGACAGTGCCAGGTAGAGTTCATTTTCAGGGCCTCCAAACATGAAATGAAAGTGCTGTACTGCTGACCTACAATGCAGGGTCCCTTTTAGATTGCTTTGAATGTAGAGGGTTTTTTTTTTTTTTTTTCATTGAGGAACCATGATATATAATACTGTTAAGGATGCTTTAATGTATACATTGTCCCAACACCAGTCCCTACTTCCCTCCCCCTGTGCCCCAAGGACCCCCGAACCCCCATCCACCCCACTTCCAGTAGGTAAGCTCAGTTCTGTAGATCAACTCTCCAGTTCGATTTCCTTCCTTTCACAGTGGTTTATTTTTGTTGACTCAAAATCTTTCATTATTATTATATGTTTAATTTTCCATATGTTTATTTAATAATTTATAATTTATAATTAATTTATAATTAATCTGTTTTCAAAGCATCATGATCTGAGAGGATCCCATATTCCTTATTTTATGTAGATACATTTTGTGGCCCAGCCTGTGGTTTATCTGGGAGGACGTCCGTGTGCATTGGAGAAGAACGTGTACTCAAGGTTTTGAGGATCATTAATCTTGTCTACAAGTGGGAGGTAAATCTCTCCCATTTCTTCCTAGAAAGCTAATTCTTTGTTTAGAATTTGCCTCATTGATCTATCCAGCAATTATAGTGGAGTTGTAAAGTCTCCTACAACTATCTTCATCTATCTTCAATATCTTCCTTCATATACCATTAGCAATTATAAATAGTTTGATAGTCCATTAGTGCATCTATAGTTAGGCATTTTGGAGGTTTCCTTGGTGATGATTGCTTGGTCCTTAGGAAATGACAATCTCTATCTTGTATAGCCTTTTAAAACTTGAAGTCCATGTTAACCGATAGAAATATGACCTTTTTCTGGCCCCATAAAATGTCCTTGGGGTGTGAAACGGAGTGTGTACAGAGCCTGTAGTTAACTCCCATCACAGTTATGCTTCGAGGGTGAAGAAACCCTATATCTTTTAGGACTTAGGGGAAGGGAATTCCCTTTCTAATTTCCTCAATATTTACTATGCCTATGCAAAAACAAAAACAAAACCTTGCCACACCAGCCCTCCTTCCTTTTGTTTTCATTTTTCTTTCGTTCTCCTGGGTATTGTGTGGTTGTTGTATTTGTTGCTGTGGTGCTTTTTTTGTAGTGGCTAGTTTTGGACTTGTGTTTAAATTTTGTTTCTTTTATTGTTTTATTTATTTTGTTCTTGTTGTTGTTGTTGAGTTTGGTTTTTTGGTGTTTTTTTTTTTTGAAATTTTTGTCATGTTTTTCTTCTTTTTTTTTCCTCTCTTCTTTTTAGATTGATATGTATAACCTCTAGAAGGGCTCCTCCTGTTTTCTTTCCTTTATGAGTGTGCGTGTGTGTGTGTGGTTGTTGTTATTTGTTGTTGTTGTATTTGTTTTATTTTTTCTTTATTTTCATTTCTTTTTTTTAATTTTCAAATCAAACCACATAACTTGAATCACCTTGTCCTGCCTCATAAATTGAAGGGGGGGCGGAATGGATGGTACCAGAACTAAACAGTCGTATGAACCTTGAGTAGAAATAAAACATGATCAAACTTAAACATCAAACCTCAAGTCAATGAAAATGGAATAAATACCCAATCGTCAACAAGTTATACAAAGAGGGAACCAATTATACTAGTAGTCCAGGGGGCAAAGGAGAGAGATGCTGGAAACAGGGGTGAAGTGAGGACAATACTAGTGGTGGGAACACCCCTGATTCAATGTCACTATGTACCTTAAATATTACTGTGAAAGATTTGTAATTCACGGTGGTCATAATAAAAACATATTTTTTTTTGGTTTTTGAGTCACACCCGACAGCACTCAGGGGTTACTCTTGGCTCTATGCTCAGAAATCGCTCCTGGCAGGCTCGAGGGACCATATGGGATTCCATCCCTCTGCATGCAAGGCAAATGCCCTACCTCCATGCTATCTCTTTGGCCCAGGATAAAGTATTTTTGATGAGGTGTTCTTTTTGATGATTTAAAAATATTTTAAATACCATCATTATCTTCTAGCTTCCCTGGAGTATCTGCCATTTGATAGATCTGTGAATCTTATGGGAGTTTCTTCATAAACTACTTCATTAGCCTTGCTGCTTTTAGTATTCTATCCCTTTGGCTTTTAATATTCTGAATAGAATATGTCTTGGATTTTTTCTATTTGGGAACTTTTGTGCCTCTTAGCCTTTGGTGCCTGCACTCCTCAACTTTGGAAATTCTTAGCTGTGATTTATTTCTTTGACTAATGGTTCATCGTCAAATTTACCTTTCTATTTCTCTGGGATTATAGTTGTTATTCTTTTATTGATGCGCTTAAACTCATCCCATATTTCTGTGGTATGTTATTAATTTCTTTTTATGCTTTTCTCCATCTTCTGTTGCTTTTTAGAATTTACCTCCATTTCATCTTGGAGCTTACCGGTTTCTTTTTCTCATCTGCTTTTCCTCTGCTCCTGATATCTCCCATTGAGTGATCCCTGGGTCCCTCTGGGAGAAGCACAGAGAGCTGAGGTCTCCGAAATCTGACTGAAGGTAGGGGTGGATCTGTCCACCGTTCCTTGACCCCTGCCTGATCTGGCACCAACAGACTGCTTTTGAGGGCCACACCTGAAGCTGCTTTGTGATCCCTTGGTCCAACCCAAAAGAACACAGGGGAAGAAATAAAAATAAAAGCATGATTCGGCTTCGCTCCGAGGCCACGGACTTTTTATATAGTACGAACCCCATTGCAATACACATAAATACAGTTAAAGGGTGATAATGAGGAAACAACGAAGGACAACTGCATGCATGGAGTATGAGGATGGCAGCTCTGATGAGTCAAAAAATGCCAACTACCTGGTTGACCTCTCCGAAAGGGAGTTTAGAGTGGAGATATGGAAGATGTTCATGGAACTCAAGGGGAGCATAGATCAATCTGAACAGACCAAAATATGAAAATGAGAAAACTCCAAACTGAAATAATGGGACTGAAAAATGCAGTAGAGTTAATGCAAAACTCTATGGAAAGCCTCTCCAGTAGAGTAACAGCAGCTGAAGACAGAATTAGTCAGCTAGAAGATGAGAGGCATAAAACTCTATACAACAAAAGAGATTTGAAAAGAACCTCAAAGAACATTTTGAACAGATGAAAATAGAAACGTTGGATAAATTCAACAGAAACAACATGAATCGTTGGAGTCCCAGAAACACAGGAGGAGTATCCCCAGGAAGAATGAACAATCAAGGACATCATTACAAAGAATATCCCAGAGAGAATGACTGTGTGCAACCAAAACTTGCATGCCCGAAGAGTACCAGCTAAAAGAGATCCAAAAAAAAAAAAAAAAAAAAGCACCCAAGACACATCCTCGTCACAATGACAACTCCCACAGCTAGGGATAGGATACTGAAAGCAGCAAGATCCAAAAGGAAAATTACATTCAAAGAAACATACTTAAGATTTACAACAGACACGTCACAAGACACTCTCAAGGCCAGAAGACAGTGGTGGGAGATTGTGACAAGACAGAATGAAATGGAGGCTTCACCTAGAATAATGTACCCAGCTTGACTCACATTCAGGTTTGAAGGAAGGATCCATAGCTTCACGGATAAACAACAGCTCAGAAATTTTGCAGATACAAAACCAGCCTTAAAGGAGAAACTGAAAGGCCTATTTTAAGACAAGATAGACCAACAGACACATCAATCTTATAAATAAATATGGCATTAACTCACATGACAATCATCTGTCTCAATGTCAATAGATTAAATGGACCAATTAAGAGGCACAGAGTGGTGAAATGGATCAAAAAGATGAACCCAACCTTCTGCTGATTTCAAGAAACACACCTGAATAGTCATAATAAACATAGATTCAAAATCAAAGGCTGGAGGAAAATCATCCAAGCAAACAACACACTTAAAAAAGCTGGGTGGCAATATTAATATCTGGCAATCAAACTTTGGACTCAGAAAAGTTGTAAGGGACAAAGAGAGACACTATGTACTAATCAAGGGATATGTAGAGCAGGAAGAAACCGCAATATTAAATATACATGCACCTAATGAGAGAATAGCAAGATATATATTACAATTACTGACAAATTTAAAAGAGGATATCAGTAATAACATAATAATTGTGGGAGACCTCACCACGGACCTTTCAACACTTGATAGGTCAACCAGACTGAAACCCAACAAAACTATATTAGACCCTAGAAGAAAAATGGAAGAAAGAGGCCAAGTATATATATATATATATATATATATATATATATATATATATATATAAAACTCTCCATTCTCAGAAACCTGGATGCACATTCTTCTCCAGTGCACATGGCTCATTCTCCAGGATAGACCATATGCTGGTAAATAAAACATATCATCATAAAATTAAGAGGATAGAAATTTTGCTGATCATAAAGCTGTGAAATTGAATGTGAATTACAAAGGCACACAGAAGAAAACTTTAACAACTGGAAACTAAATAGCCTGCTACTGAACAACCAGTGGGTCCATGATAAAATCAAAGAGGAAATTAAAACTTTCCTGGAAACAAATGACAATGAAGACACAAATTATCAGAATCTATGGGACACAGCAAAAGCAGTACCAAGAGGAAAATTTATAGCTTTGCAAGCACACATCAGGAAGGAAGAAGGAATAGCCTAATGACACAGCTCATAAAATTAGAAAATGATCAACAAAAGAAACCAAAAATAGGGAAACAGAAGGAAATCACAAAGCTTAAAGCAGAAATCAATGAAGTGGAAACCCAAAAAAAACAATCCGAAAGGTCAATGAAAGCAGAAGTTAAGGTTCTTTGAAAAAATAAACAAGATCGATAGACCATTGGCAAAACTCACAAAGAAAGAGAGAAACTTGATAACCTGTATTAGAAATGAAAAGGGGAGATCACTGCAGATATTGCAGAAATTCAAAGGTAATCAGAAATTACTTCGAGAAACTTTATACCACGAAACATGAGAACCTGGAAGAAATGGATAAATTTTTGAACTCATAATCTTCCACATTTGAACAAGGAGGATGAAGCATATCTGCACACCCCCATCATTATTGAGGAAATTAAAACGGTAATCAAATCTCTCCCCAAATAGAAAAGCCCAGGTCCAAATGGATTCACTAATGAATTCTTTCAAACTTTTCAAGAGGAACTACTACCAATCCTGGCCAGGTTCTTTCATGAAATTGAAAAAACGGGAACATTTCCAGACAGCTTCTATGAAGCCAATATCAACTTGATACCAAAACCAGACAGAGGTATAGCCAAAAAAGAAAATTATAGACCAATATCCTTAATGAATACATATGCAAAGATCCTCAATAAAATTCTGCTAAATAGAATTCAATGCCTTATCAAGAAGATCATTCACTATGATCAAGTAGGTTTCATCCCAGGAATGCAAGGATGGTTTAACATTCGTAAATCCATCAACATAATACACACTATAAACAAGAAGTAAAATAAAAATCACATGATCATATCACTAAACGCAGAGAAAGCATTTGATAAGGTTCAACAGCCATTCTTGATAAAAAAAAAAACTCTCAGCAAGATGGGAATGAAAGGAACCTTTCTCAATCTAGTCAAGGCCATTGATCACAAACCAATGGCAAATATTATCTTCAATGGAGAGAAACTGAAAGCCTTCCCTCTAAACTCCAGAACAAGACAAGGTTGCCCCCTCACACCACTCCTATTTAACATAGTACTGGAAGTACTTGCTGTAGCGATTAGGCTAGAAAAAGTTATCAAGGAAATCCAGATAGGAAAGAAAGAAGTGAAGCCCTCACTGTTTGCAGATGACATGATACTATACTTAGAAAACCCTAAAGATTCTATCATAAACTTTAAGAAACAATAGATGCATATAGCAATGTAGCAGGCTATAAAATTAACACGCAGAAATCAATGGCCTTTCCCCCTTTTTAGTGTGCCCTTGCAGGAAGAAATGGTGCTTCATTATATTGCTGGTGTATTTGGGGGAGGAAAAAGAAGAGCAGAGAAAAAAGTCACACACCCAAAAAAGATAAGAATAGAAATAAAAATATATTTGCTCATATATGGATGAAGAAAAATGATTTAGAAAATTGAAATAAAAAATAAATAAAGAACTGAAATAAAAAATAAATAAAAAGGTAGTGTTATCCCGGTTCTATACTTATGACGGAAGTATAGGCTTCCCCATTGTCTTTTGAGATTTTCTTGTGGGATGTGGGTTCCCAGGTGCCTTTTCATCGCATACCCTGCCCCTCTTGAGATTGATAAAATATTTGCAGCAGGGGAGTCTTGGATAGATATTTATTATTGACCCAAAGTGTAAACAATTCCAGCTAAGACCCTCCTCATGACACATAATTATTACTGCAGGTTTTTTTTTCCAAAGGTAAGGGAAGATAGAGAAAACAAGAACACACTTTTTCTTGATCGCCTTGCATATGACTCAGTGCAAGATCCCAGCGCTACATCCCCCTCAGCACCAACCCATCGGGTTCTACTGGGCCAACCACAGCCAGGAAGTGGCCCTAATTTCAAATATTTTTTCCTTACCATATCACTGTAGATTGACTCTCAACTTTATACTTTGCTAATTTGGTTTTAACTACCACTTCTCCTCCTGTGGTTGCAAAGTTGATTTGAATAATGAAGGAGTCTTAAAAATAATTTTAGCTTCTTGGGCCACACCCAGCTAGGCACCAGGATCACTCATCTGGTGCATGGCAGATCATAGTACAGTAAAAGTGATCAGCTTCACAGAAAGCAAGTATTGTATTCCTAGACAACATCTCTGGCCTAGAACGTTTAATGCTTTAAGGAGCAGGCTTGCTTATTTTTGCACTTTAATCATTTTCTGTGATAATGTTTCATCCATTCCAATTGCTTTTTTTTTTCTCAAGTCATAATCATTTTTTGGTATTTTAATCATTTGCTATAAATGAGGGGAAGTGTTTGTTTTGTCAAAATCTGCGATGGCATTATAAAAATTCCATTTTGTAAGGAAATAGATATTATTGAACAGTGACAAACCCTTGGTCTTGGACTACAATCAAATCCTATGTGTGTGGCATTAGGAAATGGAGAGGTGGACTAGAAACAACATAAGGACATTTGTGGAGGGTATTGGGCACGTTGTTGTTGGTGGGGTGTGATAACTTGTACACCCATACCATAAATTTTATACTGTAATATTGTTGTAATATCCCTTAGACGATATTTTATTAATATTTTAAGAATTAAACATATTGTTTATGAGCTCTAAAAATACTTTTTATATGGGTTGTACCCAGGTGTGTTCAAGTAACCTGAACTCATGATGGGCAGGTGCTAGGAATCCAACCTAGGGGGTCTTAAACTCGTTCGTCATACACTCTAGTTTTTGCAATATCTCCTTACCTGTTAAAATCAATCTGGAGGAAGAAAACATACATCTGGACCATGGCTCCAGCATAATTATAGTGTAGAGTCTTTACCTGATAAGCAGCTGACCAGAGTTTGGTTACTGGCACTCCATGTGGTTCCTTGAGCACATCCAGGAGGGACCTATGAGCAAAGACAACTGTGACTCAAAAAAGAAATCTGGAAAGCTTCAACTTTGTCAGATGATGATGATGGTTTTCAAAAGATGGCTTTATGCCTAATAATTGTAGGAATGGCTGCATTGCAATTGAATAGCTCTGAAACATCATTTTATTAAGATATACTTTATCACAGAGTTGGAAAAGTTTTTTGCTAAGTTAGATTATTTTATCTTTTAGTTTTAGGCACAGTGGGGAGTGCTCAGGGACTATTCCTGGCTCTTTGATCAGGAATGCTCCTGGCTGTGCTCAGGTGCAAGAGACTCAAACAGGGATGAACAGAAAGCTAGTAAGGCTAGTGCCTTACCTCTTGTATGATCTCTCTGGAGGATTTTCTAATGTCACAGAACTCTCAGCCTTAGTCAGCACTTATCTTTCTTCTAATAGATTTGATTTTGTTAGGTATTTTGTCTGTGGAAATCAGGAGATCTCCTATCCCCTCAAGAACTTTACTGCCATCTGCTGGAAATTGGTCACAATAATTTTACAAATGATAATGAGCAAGCTTATGTATAGGATTGGGGTTTGGCTGTCCATTGTACATAATGGTACATTTCTAGCAGTTCTTAGACTGGGAATGTTTATGTCAGACTAGTTTTACACAAACCGTTTTCATTTCAGCACATGGGTGAGACATTGTGGTATGTTTTGAGGTTCTGTGAAAGGAGGCGGGTGGCAGAATGGGCAACATAATGTTTGTGTGCAGGAGACAGTGACTAGGATTTTGGAGCATTTTGTTTCTGGCCTTGCCAGCAGATTTAGACAAAGTGGTGTATGCGTCTGTGCTTAAAAAGTGAGAGCAGTAGAGCAGTGAGAGAAGTGTAGCAGGTCAGGCTTTGCACGTGGCTGCCCTGGGTTCAAACTTTGGCGCTCTAGATGATGCCCTGAGCCTACCAGGAGTGATCCCTGAGCACAAAGCAGGAGTTATCCCTGAGAATTATGTGCATGGCCCCCAACAAAACAAAACAAAGCAGTTGGAGAGAACAGAGTAATACGGCATCAAGAGTGACCTTATGGAAGTCATAGTAGAGAAGAGTGGGCTTTCTGGGTAAACGTTCCTAGACTGGAGGGATTTCCCAGCATTTTTCAGGGATACAATTTAATGCGGTCACCATCAACCTTTATGTCTTTCTTTGTTCTTGGGCCACAAGCCAGCGATAATCAGGTCTTGGTCCTGGCTCTGCATTCGAGATCATGCTTTGCTGTGCTCAGGGTCCCATGTAGGGTGTAAGGGTGGAGGCAAGTGGCCTCCGACCCATGGTACTATTTTCCCAACCCACTCTTGCCCTTTTCCTGTCCTTGTGCATTGATTGGGAATAGCAGTGGCTGCTATTTTGCTCATTCCTTTTGTTAGGGACTTGTGAAGGGTAGGGAGGGAGACTACGCCCAGCAATCCTTGGGGATTGCGATAGGTGGTGTTCCAGAGAGCATATTTGGTTCCATATGGACACAGTTCCATGCTAGGCAAATGACTTAACCTTTGTACCATCTCTAGCTATTCATTTTATTTGCTTCAGAGCTTGGTAAACAATGATCCTCAGGGAATATTGTATTCTGAGTTCTCTGCAAAGTCTAAGTATCTGTTCTATCTTCAGGGGAGCCAGTCTACTTAGTACCCTGGTTCATCATTGTGACTCCACCCCAGATATGCCTGTAACTACCTGCAAGACCCACCCATTCCTGGGAGGGGTCTTGGGGAGGATACTATATGTAACTTTACCTGCAGAACCCTCCCATTTCTGGGAGGGGTCTTGGGAAGGTTAGATAAGGCTTTGACCAGAAGGTCAAGGGGATTTTGCCAGCATGGATTTTGGAGAAGGCATGGCTGAAAGAAGTTAAGATGCAGGGCAAGCTAAGAATGGCATGTGCTTAAATAGGTTTATGATACAGGCCACACACGTGATGGCCAGGGCAAATAAAGATGTTATCTCTCTGGAAGCCTGCCTGTGAGCGAGTTCTATACCCGCCGCTCACCCCCCCCCCCAAATCTGGCGTGCTTGGAGTTTTTAGTGCTTAGGTGTCTCTGTAGAGATTAGTGAAAAGGTAATGAATTTGGGTCATTGGTGTGGAGGCAGTTACGGGTGTGAGAGTAGCTTCTGAGACTTCAGCAGAACAAGTGACTTGCTTTCCCCCTCCTGAGGAGCCCCAGAGCTATCAGCTGTGGTACCACAATGGACATACATTTTTGTGACTTGGTTTACCTTTTTGTGTGAGTTAAATGGGTATATGGCACTGACTGATGAGCAGATATGGCAGTGGCTCTAGGTCATGGGTATGACGGCAAGTTTCCAGAAATATGGAGGCATGGAGGAGAGGTTCTCGCCTTGATTCCAAAAAGATCCCAGAGATTTCAACCCCCAAACTACAAAATCATGGGGTTTCAATAAAATTTTTTAAAAAATATACATTTAAGACAAATGCAGTCACCATGACTGCACCCGTCTAGTTCCATAGACTCATCGTGTTCTTGAGATATAAACCAAGCAGTGAAAAATCACCGGTTCACCACCCAGCTCAACTTAGACAAATCAACAGAATGCACAACCAGCAACAAACTAGCTTCATAAAGTTTCAATGACTTACTGACCCAGGGCAAGATCAATGTGGATACGTTTTCTTTGAATGAAGGTCTTTCTTCTCCATGACTCCAATGTGTAGTTGAAGTCACTTCCCGTTCAGCAATAAATGAAGTAACGGAGTGGTCAGCTAGCAACAAGAGCAACCTCTGCCGATGCCTTAACGACCTCATTGGAGATCCAATCATTTTCACAAATTTGCTGATCCCTGTCCTTTGTTTTATTTTTTCTCTTTTCCTTTATTTCCTTTAAAAAAGAATGTTGCTGCTCTCCCGATCTGGAAACATTTGTATTCATAACTATGCCAACTATGCGATAAGTGCCCTTTAAGTCAAGGCAATTAGAGTAAGAAACAGAAGTCCAACCCAAGAGGCCCAGATGAGATGCCTTGAGTAGATCCTTCCGAAGAGAGAGAATGCAGTTTTCGTTTCAGGGATGAAAGGAGGCAAGGGAGTGATAACTTGTCCGGGACAAGTCTCTTTGGGGAATGCAAATGTGTCGGAGGAAGGAGCCTGCAGTGAGGTCGTGTCTCGTGGCCGTCTTCCACCCCGAGAGACCTCCCTGTGAGGTCTTGGCTGCCACTGCCATTCCTCGGCCGCCCTTCCGGACTGTGCTGGAGGATCTCCGAGACCTCGCGGGGCTGAGATGTCCCTGCAGGCCTCCCGCCCGCCACACACACTCTCAGCCCTTGGGCCTGCCTGGCACAATTTCCCTGTCGCTTCCTTTCCTGCCCAGGCTTCCCTGCATAGAAATGAACGCAGGCAGAAAGTGGCAGCTGGCCTGCTCCACGTCCGACGACATCCTGTCCCCATCGTCTGGCAAAACGTGGCCTGAGCAGCAGGTGCTTGTGGGCTGCTGGACCCCATCAGCACCTGCAATGGGGCTGGCAGCCCCCGAGGCAAGTGAGCAGGGGCCGGAGGAGGGCGGGGCCACGCGGAGGAGGCGTGGCCTGGAGGCATGGGGCGTGGCGTGGAGCCCCGGAAACGCGGCACATCCGGGCACTGGTGTGTCTGGCCGCCTGGGCCTGGGCCCGCCGAGGGTCGCCGAGGCCTGGGCCTTGCCGGCTTCCGCCTCCGCCCGTCTCCCCGCGGAGGGGCCGAGTCCTCGGGGTGCCCCGTTCCTGGCGCTCGGCTCCCTCAGGAGCGGCCTCGGGCTCTTGCGCCCCTCGCGTGCAAGTGCGTCTCCCTCCATCACCTGCTGCGAGTGGGTCCCCGGATGCTCGCGCCACAGACTGGAGCTGGCCAAGGGGCGCATGCGCAGTGGCGAGTGGAGTTCTGCGCTCGGTCCCTTTCGGCGCGTTCAGCGCTGCTCCAGCTCCTATTTCTGGCCCGTGCTGAGGAATCGTTGCTGACACGGGTGGGGGGACTTTGCGGGGTCCCAGGCCCTCACGGCCGTCGTGTGCCAGGCGAGTGGCCGGACCCCTGCAGCCAGGTTTCCGCGTGATGTCGACTTTCCTTTGTCAATGGCGAGCGTGCGTGGCTGGGTCCCATGGCCACTGTCCGCCTTCCCCTCCCCAACATTCTGGGCCACCCTGTCACGCTCAGGGGCCACTCGCAGGCTTTGCTCTGGGCTGCGCTGGGCACTGCTCCGCGTGTGGGGTGCCGGCGGAGCCCAGGCTTCTGGCACAGAAGACGTCCGCTGGCCTCTGAGCCGCCTCCCTCCCCACCCTGGTGTTGCCGTCTCCACCGCTGCGTGATCTGGCTTCCCATCAGGACTGGGCTGCAGTTGCCTTTCCCTCCATCCCCGTCAACACGTCCCACTGTTGGTTGTTGCCAGAGCCCTTTCCCTGCTCCTCTGGAGGAGACACCCAGTTCTGCCTCGGGGCCTGGGGCGGCAATATTGAGCCTAGGGCCTCAGGCAGCACTGTGCTCTATGCAATGGCACTTGGGCCACACCCCCAGCTCTCTAGGTTCCCATTGCTTGTTCATGGGAGACTAGTGGGGCCTCATGGACACTTTGACTACACTTCTGTGCATTTTGATGTGTGCTCATTCTTTGATTTTTGTCTTCTGGGTCACAGCTAGTGATGCTCAGGACTTATTCCTTGTTCTATGCTCAGGGATCATTTCTGGCAGTGTTCTGGGGACTATAGGGGGTGCCCGTAATGGAACTCAGGTCAACCATGTATAAGACAAGAAGTGTCCCGCCTGCTGTACCATCACTACATAAGTCTCCTTAGTTGTTATTGGGGCTGTACCAGCAGTGCTGTGGAGTCCACTAGGATCAGTAGAGTGATTCAGAGGGGCCTCTGAGGTACCAAAAATCTAACGCCACTTCTTCTAAGGCAGGCACCCATGACTCTTAAGCTATTTCCCCAGCCTTAGCCTTTATGGATCTTATTTTTATTTATTGCTTCGGATTGGAGGTAGAGGGCATCGGGTCACACTTGGCAGTGCTCAGGAAACCATTTACCATGTCAAAGATCAAATTGTGGTTGGCGGCTACATGCAAAGCAAGCACCTCTCTCAGGACATGCTTTTCCTTTTTTTTCTTCTTGTGTTTTCATGCCACATGGAGTAGTGCTCTGGAATTCTGTTCAGTTAGGAGCGAGGCACGGGTTGGGGTTGGAAAAAACTGCTGATCATGCTGGAGGGAGTATGTGCCAGGAGTGAAGTCGGCGTCTTGCAGGCCAAACGTGTTCTTCAGCCTGTTGATCTCTCTCTCCAACTTATACTTATCTTTTTATTGTTGTTGTTGTTTTGTTTGTGGGGGGCACACACAGCAGTGGCGCTCAGAGGTTACTCCTGGCTTTGTGCTCAGAAATCACCCCTAGCAGGCTTGGAGGACCATATGGGATGCAAATGATCAAACCTGGGTCCGTCCTGGGTTGGCCATGTGCAAGGCTAATGCCCTACTGCCATGCTGTTATTGCTCCGGCCCCACTACTTTTCTTTCTTGTCTTATTGTTGCTGTATTTGTGTTTTGGGGTCATAATATGAGTATTCAGGATTTCTAAACCTGAACGTCTCACATACAAAGTGTGCCTTCAAACCCTTGAGCTGTCTTTCCAGTCTCATTTTATGGGGGAGTGTCATACCTGATAATGTATGTGGGCTACTCCTGACTCTATGCTTGGGGGTTGCTCCTGAGAATTGAGCTGGAATTGCCAAGTGCAAGACAAGCATATTGGCACCTTGTCCCCACTATTGTACACTTGTCCCACACTATCTCCCTTGTCCCCAACTTTATTCTTTTCTTTTTTTTTGTTTTTTTGTTTGTTTGTTTTTGTTTTTGGGACACACCCGGCAGCTCTCAGGGGTTACTCCGGGCTCTATGCTCAGAAATCACCCCTGGCATGCTCAGAGGACTATGCAGGATGCCGGGATTTGAACCACCGACCTTCTGCATGCAAGGCAAACACACGTTACCTCCATGCTATCTCTCTGGCCCACCAACTTCATTTTTATATATTGTGGACATCCTGTTTCTATGACCTTTGCTGGAAAGACTGTTCTTAAATCCATAGTAAATATAAAGCTATCAGAGTCCTATGGAAAAGTGACAAACACAGAAGATTATTAAAAAGACCAGTACTTGGGCCATAAAGATAGTACAGAGGGTAAGTTACTTGCCTTGCATGTGGCTGATCTGGGTTTGATCCCCAGTATACCATATGGGCTTCTGCTCACCTCCAGGATTGATTCCTGAGTGCAGAATCAGGAGTTACCCCTGAGCATGCCAGGTGTGACCCCCAAACAAACAAAAATACCATGACTCACCAGACCCGGCAGGCATGAGGATTTATTTGTACAAATATTTGTAAATTGGTTGACTGTTATCAACTAACACTTGAGAGTCATTGTCATAAAAGCCAGTAATTCTATTGCAGCAAAATATAAATATGTGGGGCCAGAGCAGTGGCACAAGTCGTAAGGTGTCTGCCTTTCACACGCTATCCTAGGACAATCCATGGTTCCGCAAGCCAGGAGTGATTTCAGAGCACATAGCCAGGAGTAACCCCTGAGCGTCAGCAGGTATGGCTAAAAAAAAAAAAAAACATATAAATATGTGTAAGTAAACATGTAAAGGAGATGTGTTGAACATGAAACGGTGTACTGGTTTTCAGCATTTCCAGCATTTTCAGACTTAAGCCATGGCAAATACATTAACATTGTTACATAGTACACTGTATAAATTAAGGTAACCATATAAATGAATCCTGACATAGTATTGAGATTGTTCTTTTTGATACATAATAATATGAATAAGCTTTAGCAATGCTAAATTAAGCAGTTGAAGCATTTCATAAAAGACTTTAAATTTTAAAAGCTGAGCCCTAGAAATATAAGGAAGTTTGGGAAGGGGACTACTAGTAATTTGGTTTCTTTTTTTGGTGAACTCTCCTGGCAGCTCTCAGGCTATTGGATTAGTACCAGGTGATTACTCTCAGTCATGCTTCTGGAGACCATGTGGTACCAGGGAGAGATCCTGAGCCTTCTGGAAGTAAAGCGTTTACTCCAGCTGATTGAGCTATTTCTCTGTCCTCCATATTGTTTCTGTTTTGTTTTTGGAGCACCTCTATGACGCTCAGGACTTACTCCTGGCTCTGAGCTCAGGGATCACTCCTGGTAGGCTTGGCCTATGGAGTGGGGTGGTAGTGGCTCTATAAGATGCTGGGGATTGAACCAGGGTTGGCTGCACTCGAGGCAAGCTGCTTTCCTGTATTCTGTTTCTTGATCATGGCTCTGGTTTCATTGGAATTTTGTTTTGTGTTTTATTGATCTGGGGGTACGAGGAGTGGAACCCAGGTTGGCCATGAGCAAGGCAAGGCAAAGCACTTCCTGGCTGCTCTCTGGTTCCCCTCCATTGATTTTAAGTCACTCCCTGCTTTAGTATGTTTATTGTTTTAAAATTTGGTTCCAAGTCCTCCAAATTGGTTTTGTTTTAGATAGTGGTTTGCTGTTGTTCTTTAAATTTCCATGTGAGCTTTATGATCATCTTGTGAATTTCTGAGAAGTCAGTTGGGATTTGGGGAGGAATTCAACAAGATTTTGTAATCCTTTGAGGGAATGTTTTCACCTTAACAATGTTAAATGTTTTGATCTTTGAACATGAGAAAATCTTGTAATGATCTGGATTGCCTCAGAGGGGTGAGTGTTGCTAAGCAGAACTTTGGTGGAGTCCGGGAAACTTTTCATGGGGAGAGAAGTGTGAGCACGAGTGGATGAATATGAAATATGAAATAAATGAGACCACACAGAATGTTTTGTATGGGGACCCTCGCCCAAGTGACGAGAGACAATTTTACTTTTCAGTTGATGACATTTTATAAGGACAGACTCTGGTATGCAAGGTGTCCTGAAAGAGCAGGAGAGCAGTACAATGGGAAAACAGACCTTAAATTTACATTTTAAAAGACTTCTTTCAGGTGAGAAAGAACTCTGCTGGAGGGTAGTGAAACCAGAAGTAGAGATGTTTTTGGTTTAGCAAAAAGCAGGTTTTTCAGTATACCAGGAGGAGAGAGACAGAGATATTCATGATGTTTAAGTAGTAGCCACAAAATAGATTTTAGGGGGGATGGAAATAATTGTTTACCATCATAGAGCTAGACTTAGAAAAACAAGCTGTTGGCACCAGGTTATGTGAACTAGCCAGCAGGGGACTTTTGGTGGGCTTTTGGTAGTGACGTTTCTTTGTCTGTAGGAGAGCTGAGGCTGGATTTCTATAGTGGCCAAATAGAGAGAAAAATGAAATGTTACAGCCATGTTGGAATTACCGCCAATGATCCATGCAAAGGGTCAAATGATTGACTTTGCTAAGCGGGCCTTTTGGCAAATAATTCTTTTAGAGGAAAGTCCTGCACCAGGGAAGGAAAAGACCATGTCTGGTGCGTGCTTTCCTTAGATGGGATGTAACACTGGATCTTTGCTTCCAACAATTTCTGCAAATTTTCAGAGTATGTTTTATAAATCTTTGATTTTTTTTTTTTTATCATTTTGTTCCTATTATAAGGGATATAGGTCTTTTTGTTTGTTTGGGACCCCACCTGATGATATTCAAGAATTAATCCTGGTTAATCGTTGGAATCTTGCTGCCTGTGCTGTGTGTGTGTGTGTGTGTGTGTGTGTGTGTGTGTGTGTGTGTGTGTGTGTGTGTGTATACCATACAGGGTGCTGTGTACAGGACACCAACATCACACCCGCTCCTATAACTGAAACAATTCTTGTGTGTGTGAGAGACAGACACAGAGAGACCGTCTTGAGTCATCCTCAGAGGATCACTGGTGCCAGGGATTGAATCTGGGATTCCATATGCATTTACTCTAGTTCCTTGAGCCAGTTAGCTAGTCCTAGTACTCTCTTATTTTTTTCATTAAATTATCTCTCAGATTATTTCTTGTTAAAGTAGGTATCAGAATAATATTTATTATATTCCATCAGAAAACTTCAGAAATAAATTTAGCATAATTTAGGGGTAGAGAAGCAACTTTTCTATTAGTTATTTTCCTTTTTTCTTTTTCTTTAGCTGTCTTTTTTTTAATTATAGGCACTGTGATTTAAAATATTGAAAATGTCAGGGTTTTATGCAAAAAACTTTTCAACATCACACCCTCCACCAGTTTCAGCTTCTTCCCACCATGTCCTTGTGTTGTTCTCCCCTCCCCACCCCACACTATCTTCCATTTCCCCCTTTATACTTCCTATTCAAGACCAGTTCTCAGTTTCTCTTGCCTTTGAGTATTTGTTACTTTATTATGTTACTTTAGTTATACCACACAAGAGGAAATCATTCTAAAGCTCTTGAACAATGACCCATATGGGGATTAAACCAGCACCCTAGTAGTTCTGGTAACTTTTGAGTACGAATTTAATTTTAAATGTATATTGATCTGGGGCTGAAGAGATAGCACAGCAGTAGGGCGTTTGCCTTGCATGCAGCCGATATGGTACCCTTGCCTGCCAGGAGCAATTACTGAGAGCAAAACAGGAGTAACCCTGAATGCCGCTGCCGGGTGTGACCCCAAAACAAAACAAAATAAAAAACAAAATTTATATTGATCAATCCTTAAAACCATTTTTTGTGGGTTTATTTCTAAAGTTTGTCACCAAGAGATGTTTTTTTTTTTTTTATCAATCCGTAGCTATGAGAATCTAGGGGCTGAACAATTGTACAGCAGGAAGGATACTTACCTTGTACGTGGCTGACTTTGGTTCGGTTCCCAGCATCCAGTGGGTCCCCCGAACCCAACAGGAGTGATCCCCGAGTGAGAGCCAGAAATAAGCCCTGAGAACTGCTGAGTGTATTCCCAGAACAAAAATGTGTCGTGCAAGGGTTTGTTTTTTTGGTAATTGAATTTTATTTTATTAAAACCATTGTGATTCCCAAAGCCTTTCATAGTTGGGTTCCAGAATTACAATGTATGAGGGCCAATAAGGTTTTGTTTCAGGGTTCTCTCTCTCTCTCTCTCTCTCTCTCTCTCTCTCTCTCTCTCTCTCTCTCTCTCTCTCTCTCTCTCTCTCTCTCATGGTTTCTGGGTCACATCTGGCAGAGCTCAGGGGATACTCCTGGATCTACGCTCTGAAATCGCTCCTGGCAGGCTAGGGCGACCATATGGTATGCTGGAATTCGTCACTGTCCTTCTGCATGCAAGGCAAACACCTCACCTGCATGCCATCCATCCTGCCCCTATGGTTTGTTTGTTTGTTTTTTGATTTTTTGGGTTTTTGGGCCATACTCAGTGACAATGAAGGTTACTCCTGGCTCTGAGCTTAGAAATCACTCCGTGCTTGGGGGGCCATATGGGATGCCAGGAATCTAACCTATGCCCGTACTGGGTCAGACACATTGCAAGGCAAGTACCCGAAGGTTGTGGTATCGCTCAGGTCCCGAGGGTTTGTTTTTTATACGTGGTTCAGTTATTTAATCATTTCATCACCTCTATTTTTTGACTGTAATATTCAAAATTTAGATTAATAAGCTGTTCACCATCTTAGGACAGTAGAATGAATAGCGTAACAGTATAGGTATTTCCTGGCTTAGTCCTTTTACAGTTCGTGGCCTCTAACTCTTAAAATTATTTGCAGCACATCCAGACATAGTTGATCTATTAATTACAGGTATATTTTTGAAAGACAAACTTGCTTATAGTAGAGAAACATATAGAAACAATGTTTTAATTGACTTTGTTTTATAAGTTGGTTTTACTAGTTCTTTTTATGAAGATAAAGGAATTTATAACTAAATTTTGTTTATATTTTGATACACAGGAGTGCAGATCTTATGCAGAAATGAACGTTTCTCTGTAGATACTGAATATTAAGTAGACAATTTATTTAGTAAAATCCAAGCTGCCATGGGAAAATATTTGTAAAAGTTGCTATAAGAATCAGACCTCTGCTATGCAAAGAAGTTCTTCATAACCATCAAGTTTGTGTGAGATTTTTCCCAAACACCCAGCAAATTATCATTGGGAGAGATAGAGTTTTTAGTTTTTAGTTTGTTTTTGGCAAACATTCCACTCAAGATGAAGTTTATAATACATTTAGAAAGCCTCTCGTATTGTCACTCCTTGAGGACTATAATGCAACTGTTTTTGTTTATGGACAACCTGGATCTGAAGACATACAGTACTGGCTGGAGATCGTGTTGGTAAGATTCTCCTCTTCTCTTTGATATTTTATTAGAGATACTAGAAAGAAACTGAAGCATACTAATACCCACTATGTACTAGGTGCTTAGCATATGAATTGAGACATAAGGTTAGTATAATAAGCTATGTTCATAAGACCATCATTGAATATTTCTTTGAAGTTTCAGGGCCTGGGGAGATAATGCAGGGATTTGGTCATTGCCTTGCTTGCATCAGGCCCAATGCAATCCCTTATATCAATCACATAGGATCACCTGAGCAACCAAGAGTAAGCCTGAGCACCTTGGGTGTTCCCTTCCCTTAAAAAAGATTGTGCTCACTGTCTAGCACTTTGTCACTTTGAGTAGAATGTATGATAGAAATGAGTGAGCACAATCATAAATTTGTGCCTTTTAATAACCCACTGTATCCAGGTTGTACATGAGACTTAACTATGTGGTAAAACTGTATTCTCATTTCCCAGCCAGAGTTCTGTCTTTTTCTTTTCTTTTTTAATTTTTTGTTTGCTTTTGGGTCACAACTGGTGACACTCAGGGGTTACTCCTGGCATTGTATTCAGAAATCGCTCCTGGCTTGGGGGGCAATATGGAACTCTGGGGGATTGAGCCGCAGCCCATCGTAGGCTAGCATGTATGTGCAAGGTGCCACCGCGCCAGCCCCTGATTTAATTTTAATCTGGACAAAATTGAACCACAGGGTTTGGCAGCTGGATGCAACCTTGAACATCACTTATTTTCACTTACAATTGGGCAAATCTAGCCTCAGACCACTGAAGAGCCTGTTTAATTAGGCAGCCAGTGATAGAGCTAAGAGACTGTTTATTATTAGATTTTTAACTTTGTTTCTAATATTTTGGAATGTATCATTGTCTAAATCAAGATGTTTGGGGCCAGAGAGATAGTATTGGGCTTAAGTTGCTTGGCTTGCATGCTGCTGACCCCAGTTTGATCTCTGCCTCTGATAACAAATGTTCCCCAGAGCACCACCAGGAGCGAGCACCACACTGGAAAACAGACCTGGACTGTAGTAACTCCCGAGCACCTCTGGATGTGGTCCAGTTCTGTCTCTTTCCCTGTGCTTCCCCCAAATCAGTATTTCCTAAACTGGCCAAACTGCCTCCCCTTGTCCCCGCTGCACTTTCAGGAATGCTAGGATTGCTGGGATGACGGGAGAGGCAAGTCTCAAGTCAGGTAAGGGGCTTTTTCTGTTTGATCACTAAGTCCATGGGTCACACAGTGATTCTTGTGCTCCCATCTCCCACTTTTCAGAGGGGGGTGGGGGGAGAGGCCAAAGAAATGAGTTTGGGAACCTTGGGGCTAAGTTTAAGTATTCTATATATTTCTAATGACTTCAATTTTCTCTACTTTTCTACTGATTTTAGAATATGTATCTTCAGGAATACCTCTATCTGTAGGCATCCTAGCGTGGAAGTGATGGCGGCTGTGTGATTTGAGGAATCCTTTATTTTATATTATTGTTTTATTTTATGGTGTGTTGGGGTCATGCCCTGGGGTTCTTAAGGGTTACTTGCATCTCTCTGCTTGGAGACCCTGTATTGTGCTTGGGTTGGGTTGACTATGCCCATAACAAGCACCTTAAGGCATGCAGAGTCCTGGGTTCAGTCTCTATGTCCTCAGTAAACCTGAGCACATAGTCAGAAGTAGCTGCCTTAACACTGTTGTTTTGGTCCAAAAACCAAAACCAAAACCAAAACCCCCCAAAAAAAGATAATGAAGGGGCTCAAATGTCCCTTAACTCCTACTCCTACTGTTACAGGGGCCAGAGCAATAGCACAGTGGTAGGACATTTGCACGTGGCCAACACAGGACGGACCCCAGTTCGATTCCTGCCATCCCATATGTTCCCCTGAGCCTGCCAGGAGCGATTTCTGAGCACAGAGCCAGGAGTAACATTTGAGCACCACAGGTGTGACCCAAAACCCCCTAAAAAAGAAACACGGTTACAGGAAACAGGAATAGGAGTTAAGGATATTTTAAATATCATTTGAGTGTCTCATTATAAGGTTTCACCTTTTCTATTTTTAAATGGTGTTTTTGAGGTACTTGTATCTGTTTATGGTTTTGCCCTGCTCACTGTACTCCACTATACTCCAGCCCCTAAACCCAATAATTCAAAAGTATATAGTTCTATGGCAGTATCAGCAATCATGGCTCTTTGCAATCATCACTTGTTCGCAGATTTTTTTCATCACACCAGAGAGAAGCTTTATATATCTAAGATTTTCTTCTCATCACATATCTTCTAGTGAAATCTTTTAATCTCTCAATGAGTATATTTTATCTATTTTATAGGAATGGGATAGTATAATACTTACCCTTCTATATGTGACTTAGTTTACTTAGTATGTTGTTTTAAAACACTCATCTTCTATATTGTAGCATGAATCAGAATCTCATTTCCTTTTATGACAATATTCTCTTATTTGGATATATCACATTTTGTTTATTCATCTATTGATAGACACAAGAGAAGTTGTATTATTGATTATTGCGACTAAATATATTCTGTTTTTTTGGGGGGGTTGGGCAGTCTATGTCTGGAACACAGCCTGCAGCGCTCAGGGGTTATTCCTGACTGTGCTCTGGAGTGACTCCTGCCATCCTGCCAGTGCTTGGGAAAAACATACATGATGCTGGGCCTAGATCTGGAATGCTTGGATTCAGGCACTTTAATCCTTCCATCTCCTGTGATTAAGTACTTTTTGTTTTTGGACTACAGCAACAAGGTTCAGGGATTTCTCCTGGCTCTGCACTCAGAAATCACTCCTGGCAAGTTCTGGGGAATCACATGGACTGCTAGGAATTGAACCTGTGTAGGCTGCATTCAAGACAAATGCCCTGTACTGTATTGCTCTGGCCCCAGCCTGATTTTTGGCGACCATTGATGAACAAGGACGAATCCCTTCTCTGTATTTTTTAAAACATAAAAACAGGTTTTGTTTAGACATTTTAAGGAAGGAGAGAGTGAAACCAAGAGTGACAGAGGTAGACGGGTAGAAAGAGAGAAACAGACAGAGAAACACACATGAGAACACATGGGCTTTTTCAAAAGCAGAATAAGAGCACAACAAGGAGGGCATTTGCCTTGATTTGGCCAACAGTGTTTGATCCTTTGCATCCCATATGGACCCTGGATCCCATAAGCCAGGAGTAATTTTTTGGCACAGAACCTGAGGGCTTCTGGGTGAGGCCCCCAAACCAACCAACCCATTTCACACCCCAGCATTAAAGTATGAAAGGACACATCTCAGGAGGGCAATGCATATACACAGCATCAACACATGGGACCAACTGCACAGGTGCCTTCCATGTATTTTGGGGTAATGTTTCTTTAACTCCTTTTAAAACAAGGTGGGACATCAATAAATGCTTATTGGTTGTATTGTTAGGCTGATCTATATGTTGGGTTTTAGAAATGTTACAAGAGCTGTAAAGATGTTCCTTGACCTGTTCAGAGACTGAAAGTATTATTATTATTGTTGTTATTTCTATTATTATTTGCCCACATTTGGGCTTAACTTCTGGCTCTTTGCTTAAGGATCACTTCTGGTGGACTCTGGGGAACATACAGGGTATTGAGGATCGAACCTGGATTGGCTGAGTACAAGGCATCTGCCCTATTCCCTGTACTACTGCTCTGACTTCATGAAAAACTTTTTCTTTCCTTATTCAACTCTCCAGAGAGTACCAGTGTTAGGATTTTCCCCTCCTAAAGTATTCTCTGTCGAAATTATATGTCTTTCATTCACATGATTTTTTCTTTTTTTTTTTTTTTCCTTTTTGGTTCACACCCAGCAGCGCTCAGGGTTTAATCCTGGCTCTATGCTCAGAAATCGCTCCTGGCAGGTTCAGAGGACCATATGGGATGCCGGGATTCGAACCACTGACCTGCTGCATGCAAGGCAAACACCTTACCTCCATGCTATCTCACCAGCCCCAACACATGATATTTTCACTGCAATGATTTCATGGTTAACTAGCCATTCTCCTTCTAGTAGACTTATTAGATTTCTCAGATCTGTTTTCATAATTGTAAGCAATCTATTGATACTTATAAAACACTTATAAAACTACATAATCTCTGTAGGCCTTTATGTGAGGCAAAAGGATGTTTGTTTTAAAACTCTCCATTCTATAGATGCTGACAATTCTCTAAAAGCTTTCCTAGCTTATATTTGCATAAAGAGGCCCAGTGGGCTCATGGGAGGAAACTGAGCAGACTTCAATGAAACAATTTTGATTAAATAGATTTTAAACTATTGAATATTTTACATTATTAACATAAATATAATTAAACAGAATTGAGTAATTATCACTAATTATAGTGACCAAATTGTTCTGCACCAGTTTGTCATTATAAATTTTGCTTTTGGAAGAGGTTTGGTTCCCATCCAGTGGTGCTCAGGGGCCATTCCTGGCTCTGTGCTCTGGAGAGATTTGTGGCAGTGCTCAGGGAGCCAAAGGTGGTGTTGCGGATTATGCTTTACCTTCAGAATATATTTTTTGTTTTGCTTTGTTTTGTTTTTAGGTCACACCCGGCAATGCTCACTTATTTCTGGTAGTGCTCAGAAGACCAAATGGGATGCCAGGGATGGAACTTGGATGGGTCGACTGAGTGCAAGGCAAGAGGCTTACCTATTATGTAGGCTCCTCATTTTTTAAAAAAAAATTATTTAAACACTAAAGCTTTCCTAGTTGCTCATAATTCATTTGTTTCTGCCATTCTATGTTCCAACCCCAATCCCACCACTATTGTAAAATTCAATCCAACAATGTCTCTGTGTCCCACCTCTCCTGATCCTGCCTGCCTCAGCAGGCAGGAAATATTTTGCTTTGTATTGCTTGTTTACAACTGAATGGTAAAGGAAATATCAAAAGAAAAAAAAACGAGCCAAAACAAAGTTGTGGAAATGATTGTCTTATATTGGGGCCAGTAAATCATTGTCTCAAGCCATTTCTATTTGTTCCTTATTGATCGTTCAGTTATTGATTTTGTTTGTTAATCTGAGCTGGCTTCTATGCTACCTTGGTATCTAACTTGATGTGTGCCTACTGGGATGTCAGTATTGGGATATTTAAAGGTATCTTGCTGCTGAGAATGCTGCTGTGCAGCCCAGGGAATTCCAAGTTTTCTGGTTGACATGAGGTGGTTGTGGGGCATGGTTATGGCTGCCAGGCCTTATGGAAGTATGAAAAGTTGAGGTGAAGGTAGAGGGTGCCTGCACATATTCCTGACAGTTTTGATGACATCAGCCCAAATACTGGCATACCTGGAGCTTTTGTTGGTTAGGTGTCTCTGCAGAGATCAGTGGTAAAGTGGGGCCATTGGCATGGTAGTGATTGTGGATTGTGGGTGCAGCTGGTGAGTTTTTGGCAGGGGTGGAATTGGACTGCACTCCCTCTGAGAGTGCCTCCATTTTCAGCTATAAGGCTGGTGCAGCTATGATTTGTCATGGCTTGGTTTACATCTCTTGAGAATAAATGAGTATGTGATGCAGCTGGCCAATGGATGGACATGTGGCTATGTGGTTATGTAGTGTGTCTGTGGCTGCAAGGGCTTCCAGAAGTATGAAAAGGGTGGGGGGAGGCTTCCAAAACTATATTTCTAGCCCCACACTGATGCTCTTTGTTGGTTTTGGTCTTGGCCCATATCATGTCCCCAGCTTTCTCTGGAGGCATGCCCAGTGTATTATTGCAGGGGACTCTGTGGTGCTGATTCTTGAAACTGGGCTTCCTGCACACAGATTAGTGCTTAGCTCTTTGTGCTCCAGTGAGGTATTCCTTAAAAATAATTATCTTCTTTACATTTTGGTTTTTTGGACCATACCTGATATGGTGCTCAGGAATCGCTGCTGGTGGCTTGGGGTGGCAGGCATCTGGGATGCCAGGAAGTGAATGTGGGTTGGCCACATGCAAGGCAAGCACCCAACCTGCTGGGCTAGCATATCACTTGTTTCATTTTAAATAGCATTTTAGTGTTAATAGTTTGAACCACATAACAGTTCATTGTTGGTTTTTGTTTGTTTTTTTTTTCATTTTTATATCCCTGCCATCCTCTATTATACTTCTTTGCTGGTTTATGTAACAAAACCTAGCAGTCATAATATGATTCACTGCTTTTCTTGTTCTCCTTCCATTCCTTTTTTTAAATGAAGTAATTGGTTTACAATAGTTTAGGTAATTATGTTTTTAGCATGCGTTTCTATCATAGCTATTATCAAATTGCTTTCCCTCCTCCACCATCCATAAATGTTTTTCCTGTCTGTGTCCCTTTTCCTGCTTGATCATCTCATTTCTGTTTTCAGAGGCTAAGGCTTTATTTTCAGCATTTTATTGCTTGGTTTCATCCAGTAATTTTGCCTTCTTCTGACTTATTTTTCTTAATGACATCCATGTTTTAGCAAAACACAATATTTTATATTTTGTAACTGAGTAGTATTTGGTTGGGCATAGCTACCAAAACTTCTCTATCCACTTCTCTGTTTTTGAGTGCTTGGAGTGTTTTCTGATCTTGGCTGTTGTGCTTAATGTTGCATTGAACATGAACCTGCATATATATTTTCAACCAAATATTTTTGTATTCTTGAAATATGTATCAGGAACTGGAGTTACTGGGTCATATGGTAGTTGTGTATTTACTTTTATGAGAATTCTCTGTACTGTTTCACATAGAGCCTCACCCAGTTTATGATTCTCCCCAAGAGTCCTGAAAGAGTACTGAGAGTTTAACTTCTACAGTCTTTCCAGCAGCCATAGTTGTTTCTGACCTTTTGGGAAATTTTTCGGTTGTCCTCCCTGGTGTAAGTTGGTTCTCTTTATTATTTTGATTTGCATTTCCCTGGTCATCTGTGATGTTGAACAGTTGACTGTTACTTTTGCCACTTTTAAGTCTTTGGCAATGGGTCCTCATTTTTAATGGGCTTGTTTCTGTTGTTGTGGTTGAGGGTTTTTGTTTGTTTTTCTTTGTTCATTTGTTTGTTTGTTTTGGGGGCCACACAGTGTGGTACTCAGGGCTCACTTCTGCACTTCTGGCTCTGCACTTAGAAATCACTCCAGGCAGGCTCAAGGGACCATATGAGATGCTGCGAATCAAACCCCGGCTTTATCCTGGGTCAGCTGTGTCAAGGTAAATGCCCTACTACTGTGTTATGGGGTCAGGCCCCAGTGTGGTTCAGTTTTTTATGTATTATATGGTTGGGTGATTATGTATTCTGGTGACGAGCCATTATCTCCTTTTTGTTCCTTCTACTTTTTTTGTTGTTGTTGTTGTGCCATACCTGACAGTGCTCAGGGGTTACTCCTGACTCTGCTCTCAGGTCATTTATTTTGGTGCTCAGGGGGCCATATGGTATGCCAGGGATCAAACCTGGGTCATCTGTATACAAGCAAACACCTTACCTGCTGTGCTATAGCTCCAGCCCTGGTTCTTGGTACTTCTTGTTGATGGTTCACACCATGGGCACAGCTTAACAGTGCCTGTGTTCCTTGCCTGAGTCACTCGGCCTATTTGTCAGCCTCTCTTTGAAGTCTTTGCTCATCTCTCAGCTTTTCAATGATGTTCAGCCTGAGATTCCTAAATTTGCAAGGACTTCCCACCTAGACAGTGCTTGCCTTGCACCTTTTTGCTGAGGCACACATGAGTGAAAGAAGTAGAATGCCTGTCTTGAATACAGGCAGGCGTGGGGAAGGAGATAGAGGGCACTAGTGGTGAGAATGTCACACTGGTGAAGGGTGGGGGGGTATTCTGTTTACGAATATGTCATTTCACTGCTATATATATATATATATATATATATATATATATATGTATATGTATATATATATATATATATATAAAATCATATTCATTGTTAACGTTTTTTGCCTTTTTTTTGTCTGTTTTCCTAAGTATAATTCCATAAGGACAGATTTTCTTCTTTTTTGTGTAGGGAGGATTTCCAGAATTCTAGAAAATTAACGAATATAGAATCAGCTAAATAACTAGTTATTAATGCTTGAGTAAATTTTAGGTGAGGACATATATTTGAAAACTTTAACCTATAGATTTAATATTTTTAATTTTTAATGGATACAGAGTGATAGCACAGCATTTTTTTTTATGCTGCTGACCCGCGACAGACAGGATTCTATCCCTGGCACTCCATATGGTCCCCAAGCCTCCTAGGAGTAATTTCTGAGCACAGAGGCAGGAATATCCTCCGAGCACTGCCATGTGTGGTCCCCAAAAGCCCTCCAAATTATGTTTAATTCAAATTGCTATTTTTTTTGTTTGTTTTTTGGGCCACAGCCTGTGACACTCAGGGATTATTCCTAGTTACATGCTTAGAAATCACTCCTAACTCAAGGAACCGTATGGGATGCAGGGGATAGAACCGAGGTCTGTACTCGGTCAGTTTCATGCAAGGCAAATGCCCTACTGCTGCGCCACTGCTGCAGCCCCCCCAAATGTTATTGTTTTATGTTTTAAAAATATTTTCTTGCAGTCTCGGGTGGATCATATGGGATGTCAGATATTGAACCTAGGTCAGCTGCTTGCAAGGCAAATGCCCTACCCGCTATGCTATGCTGCTCTGGCATCAATATTTTTATTTTTATTTTGAATTTTAGTATTTGGGCCACACCTGGCAGTGCTCAGTGTTTAATCCTGGCTCTGCACTCGGAAATTACTCCTGCAGACTCGGGACCATATGGGATGCCAGGGATCAAACCTGCATCTGTCCCAGGCTTAATAACAAATTAAGCTAATTGGGTTGAATTTTCTTTTAAAGTTTTCTGGAGAGCTGGATTGAAAGCATAAGACATTTGCCTAGCACAACCAGGTTTGATCTGTGGTGTTTTATAGGGTCCCCCAAGCCCTTCCAGAGTAAATTTTGAACACAGAACCAGGAGTAACATCTGAACACGGCTGGGTATGGCCTAAACACACACACACACACACACACACACACACACACACACACACACACACACAATTTCAGTTGTGCTTTTCTTTCTAAATTTCTAGCTTCTATCTGTTAAATCACCAGATTTAAAGTAGAAGTTCAAACTGGTTGAGAAGACTAAATGATTAATTTGTAATTGAAGATATTCATGTTCTGCCTTTTCTCTAATGTTAGATCTTTTTAATCATCACTGGTGATGTTCAGGGCTTACTCCTTGCTCTGTGCTTAGGGGTCGCTACTGGTAGTACTACGAGTAGTACTGGTGCTACTCAGGGGATCCTAGGTGGTGCAGGCATCAAACCAGGATTGGCCTTGTGCCAGGTGAGTATCCATTCCCCTGGACTATGGTTTTCGTTTTGTTTTTGTGTCACACCCAGCAATGCTCATGAGTTATTCCTGACACTCACTCAGGAATCCCTTGAGAGATATTTGGGCAACCATAGGAGATACTCAGTGCCTGGAACTGAATCTGGGTCAACAAATGCAAGGCAAATGCCCTACCTGCTGTATAATAATCCCTGTTTTTCTTAGAGTGGGGGGGTTGGATCAAACCACACCTGGGGATGTTCAGACCAGATGAGGTATCAGGAATGAAACTGGAGTCGGCCACCTTGAAGGCTAATACTCTACATGATGAACTATAACTTCTCTTTGGTTTTACATACATACATACACACATATATGTATATATATTCTGTATATTTTCTCTTAATTTTGGTGGTTCTTAGGGCTTGCTTATGGCACTTCTTTTTTTAATATAAAATCTTTATTTAAGCACCATGATTATAAACATGATTGTAGTTGGATTTCAGTCATAAACAGAACACCCCCTTCACCAGTGTGACATGCTCACCACCAGTGCCCTCTATCTCCTTCCCTGCCCCTGCCTGCATTCAAGACAGGCATTCTACTTCTTTCACTCATTAAGAGAGTCATGACAGTTGTTAGTGTAGTTATTTCCCTAGCTGCACGCACTACTCTTTGTAGTGAGCTTCATATTGTGAGCCGGTCCTTCCAAACCTCATCTCTATTGTCTCTGGGCATTATTACAATAATGTCTTTGATTTTAATGAGACTATTCTGTGTGTCTCTCTCTCCCTCTGACTTATTTTAGTCAGCATAATAGATTCCATGTACATCCATGCATAGGAAAATTTCATGACTTCATCTCTCCTGATGGCTGCATAATATTCCATTGTGTATATGTACCACAGTTCCTTTAGCCTTTATCTGTTGAAGGGCATCTTGGTTGTTTCCAGAGTCTGACTATTGTAAACAGCACAGCAGTAAATATAGGTGTGAGGAAGGTATTTTTATATTGTATTTTTGTGTTCCTAGGATATATCCCTAGGAGTGTTATAGCTGGATCATATGGGAGCTCAATATCCAGTTTTTGTCTGTTTGTTTTACTTATGGCACCTCTTCTTCCTCTTCCTTCTCGTCTTCTGTCCTTTATCTTCTTTTCTTCATTCTTCTTTCTTTTTCTTCTCTTTTTCCTCCTCCTCCTCCTTCTACATCTTCTTCCTCCTTTTACTCCTTCTTCCTCCTTCTCTCTCCTCTTCCTCCTCCTCCTTCTTCTTCCTCCTCTTCCTCTCTCCTTCTCCTCCTCCTTCTTCTTCATCTTCCTCCCTTCCTTCTTCTTCTTTCTTCTTCCTTGTTCCTCCTTTTCAGGATTATTTCACCTACTTTACTCATTATACTCTCACCACCCCATTCACTTTCATTTTTATCACAACATACCTATTGCTTTTTTTCTTTTAATTTTTTTTTGGGGTAACACCCTGCAGTGCTCAGGGATGGCCACTGGCTCTATGCTCAGAAATTGCCCCCGGCAGGCTCAGGGGACCATATGGGATGCCAGGATTCGAACCACCATCCTTCTGCATGCAAGCTAATGCCTTACCTCCATGCTATCTCTCTGGCCCCTTTTCTTTTAATTTTTATGATGTGTGTGTGTGGGGGGGGGGGTTGCTTGCCAGATAGAGTTCATTTTCATGTTCTCCAAACATAAAATAAAATTGCTGCACTGCTGAGTTACAATGCAGTGCCTCTTTTGGATCGTTTTGAATGTAGAGGGTTTTTCTTCCATCAAGGAACCATGGTTTAGAATACTATTAAGGATACTTTGTCTAAACATCACACACATCAACAGAGTCCCTACATCCCTCCATCAGTGTCCCAAGGACCCCCAGCCCCCGTCTACCCCACTTCCAGAAGGTAAACTGAGTTCTGTAGATAAACTCTCCAGTTCTGTTTCCTTCCTTTCATGGTTTATTTTTGTTGACTCGAAATCTTTCATTATTTACTATTATTATTAGTTTGATTTCCCATATGTTTGGGTGGGGTTTTTTTTTTTTTACCAATTTATTTATTTATTTATTTTTTTTTTGGTTTTTGGGTCACACCCAGCTGTGCTCAGGGGTTACTCCTGGCTGTCTGCTCAGAAATAGCTCCTGGCGGGGCCGGGCGGTGGCGCTAAAGGTAAGGTGCCTGCCTTGCCTGCGCTAACCTTGGACGGACCGCGGTTCGATCCCCCGGTGTCCCATATGGTCCCCCAAGCCAGGAGCAACTTCTGAGCACATAGCCAGGAGTAACCCCTGAGCGTTACTGGGTGTGGCCCAAAAACCAAAAAAAAAAAAAAAAAAAAAAAAAAAGAAATAGCTCCTGGCAGGCACGGGGGACCATATGGGACACCGGGATTCGAACCAACCACCTTTGGTCCTGGATCGGCTGCTTGCAAGGCAAACGCCGCTGTGCTATCTCTCCGGGCCCGACCAATTTATTATTAATCTCTAATTTCAAAGCATCGTACTCTAAGAGAATTCTATATTCCCTATTTTATGCAGATACATTTTGTGGCCCAGTCTGTCGTTTATCTGGGAGAATGTCCCATGTGCATTGGAGAAGAATGTGTACTCAAGGTTTTGAGGATAAATAATCCTGTATATAAATGGTAGGCAAGTCTCTCTCATTTCTTCCTTGAAGGCTAATGTCTGTATAGAATTAGCCTCAGTGATCTATCCAGCAATTATAGAGAAGTGTTTAAGTCTCCCACTTCTATTGTATTGATTCATGTATCTATCTTCAACATCTTCTTTCATGTACTATTAGCAATTGCAAATATAGTCCATTCGGTGCATATCTAGTTAGGCATATTTGAGTTTTTCTTGGTGAGGATCCCTTGGTCATTGGAAATGACAAACTCTATCTTTTATAGCCTTTTCAAATTTGAAGTCCATATTAACCGATAGAAATATGGCCTTTTAAAGGGAACTGTTTGCTTATACAATTGGTTTTAGCCTTTGTTTCTAGCTTTTGACTTTGAGCATATGTTTATGCTGACTGTTCAACTTTGTCTTATAGGCAGTAGGAAGTTGAGTTCAGTTTTTTCATATTACCTGCTACACTGTGTTTCTTGTCTGGTAAATTCAAAGGATTGAAATTGGGTGAGAACATGCAGATAAAGAAACTTATTATGACTCTGTATAAGTTACACATGTTTGTGAAGTTTGTCATGTATTTTAAAAGATACTCTCCTTTAATAATTCTTATAAATGAGTGTCAAGGTTATGAACTCTCTAAACTATTTTTTCTTTGAATATTTGTATTATTCCTTCAAATCTGAATGGCAATATAGCTGAATAAAGTAGGGGGGGCTGTTTGTTTGTTTTTGTACCACATTCAGCCATGCTCCGGGGTTATTCCTGGTTATTGTTGGTTCTGCACTGAGGTGGGGTTTGGGGGATCATCTAGGATGCTGGTGATCAAACCACATCATTTACTTGCTAGGCAAAGTAAATGTCCAGGTCTCAACTGAGGGTGTGAAATGCTCACCTCCAGTGGCAGCTTAGCCCTAGTCCTGGAGTAGCCCCAGTCTGCCTGCCTGCCTGTGTGTCCATCTGCCTGTCGGCCCATCTTTGTGTCTGCCTGTCAGCCTGTCTGTCTGCCAGCTTGTCTGTCCATCTGTCTACCCATCTGTGTACATGCCTGATTGCCCTCCTGTCTGACTGCCCACCTGTCTGTCTGTCCATCTATGTGCCTGTTCCCCTGACTGCCTTCCTGTCTGTCTGCTTTCTGTCTGTACATCTGACCTCCAGTCTGTCTGCCATCTGGTCTGTCTGTCCATCTATCCTCCTGTCTGTCTTTCTGCCTGCTGCATCTGTGCTTCTGCAGGTGGAAACCTGAGGCAACTTTGACCTCGTATTCAGCTCCACACACCCCTTGGCCAGGCGTTCAACTACCCTTGTGAGATTCCACTCTTCTCCATCTCATCGCCTTAGGGCTAGCCTGTACTCGTGCATGTCCTCACCCACACCTCTGCACCCCAGACACTGGACACTAGCTTCCCCACAGGCTGGTACCTGTTCCAGGTCCATCTGATCCTGCAGTACACGTGTCCTCTCTTTGTGGACGCCCTGCAGCCGATCCCAGACAACCAGGCCATCACCTCCCACTTCCTGGAGGAAGCTTCATTCTGTCCAAGTTGGATGGAGACACAAGGGGAGAGAGGATGGGTGCTGGGAGGCACAGGGGATTGGGCACAATATCCCACAAATGTGCACCTTCAGGTGGGCATAGGGCAGGGGGACCTCAGCATGGCTGTTCCCGTCCCTGACCACCATGCCAGTTGAGCACAGCACAGTCACACCCCACAATCACACATACCCTTCACAGTCTCAGCACAATTACAACCCACAACCAGAAACAAAAACCTCAGTTTCACAGCACAATCACACCCCAAAATCACTGACAGACACCCCAGTCTCAGCAAAGTCTCACCCCACAATCGCCCACAGACATCCCACATCCTCAGTTGTTGGTAGAAGCCTTTGGATTGGTCCTCAGATTGCCTTCTAACCTCAATATTGGTCCATATATTGCCCTCTAATCAATTGGGTCTTTTGGTTTACAAGTTGAAAAGATGTTTCCCCATTGCCTCCTCATCTGGCTCTTTTCCTTTTCCTTGGTAGTGAGCTTTCTTTTTTCCAAATAAAGGCTGCTTTGGAGGTCTGGAAGGGCACCTGCCATCTTGGCTCTTGATTCCAAGAGGTGGAAAGACTGGCTTGTGGGTGAACAACTTGCAGTTTGAGTTTCTGGCCTGCTATCCCTTCCCAACTGTGTGTGGATTGTTTCCTGTGTTGGAATTGTTGCCGGGCCTATGTCTCTCTTATCCTACCCAGATTGGGGACATGGGGTCCCTCCCCATCTTTGGGGATTGTGGAACACACAACCCATCATTTCACACATAGTCACACCCCCAAATCACACACAAACACCCTAGTCTCAGCAAAATCTCTTGCCACAATCACCCAGACACCCCACAGTCTCACAGCACAGTCATGCCCCACAACCACACTCTGCAGTCACACATACCACAATCGTACACACTTCATGGTCACAAACCACAATCATACACCAAAACTGCAGACTACCAGCACAATCACACCTCATCCCCTACAATAACACCCTATAATCATACACACCCTCAATCTCACCCCCTCAGTCACACACACAGCACTTCACACACCCCACAATCACACAGACCCCCACAGCCCCACAGCACTGTCTCACAAACCAGAATCATACAAGACACCACAAGCATAACACCCCACCTTCACACACAACAGGCTTGCCACACCCACACACATCGAGAGTCCAACTCCCAAATCCCATCCCATCCGTTGGTCTTTCCCAGCTCATGGGGTGCCCCATCATGGCGATTCTTAGGAGTCAGTGTGGACTGGTGCATCCCCTGCCATATGGGGTCTGGAGATTCCGGATATGGTATGTGCACACTTTCAGGCACTGGTGGAGATTGGGTCCCATGTTTTCTGTCACTCCTGTGTGTTCATGTCCCCAGGTGTGATGAGATTAGCCTGAGGGGAGGTAAGGCCCCATACTGCTGGTGTACCCCAAGGTGGAGCCCCAGGACCACGCCAATATTCAAAAGCAGAGGGAACTGGATGTGTGGGTTGGGGAGGGACCCTGCTGGAGCACCTAGCCTGCTTGTCCAGTTCCAAATGAGGTGCTGTAAAGCTCAGGACATAGGGATGGCCCCGCACACACACCCAAGTAAGCTCAGAGCCTGCGCAGGATGAGGACCTCACTGCCCCACTTTGCTTCTGAGCAGTGCTTGGAGGGTCAGTGTCCTGGGACTTTTCAGAGGCCATGTGGCTCCTGGGGACATCAGCCACAGGGGCGAGGACTGGACGGGCCCTCTAGACTTAGCCTTTTAGTGCAGCTCAGGCCTCCACCTGGCCACCCAGTAATGACCTTGAGGCTGGGGTCAGCCCCCTACACCCCTTCAGACCTCCTCCCAGGGAGGACAGAGACTGCTGGCCTTGCCCCGTTCTCCGACTTTAACCCCCAAATCCTGGGCCACCCCAGGACCAGACACCTGAGTACAGTGGGTTGGGCCAAGTATAGGCGCAAGGTGTGCATGCTCTGGGTGGCGTGCAGGGCTCAGGAGGATGATGAACACGGGGACTAGGCTGGACCAACCCCAACATGGCAGGTCTCTTGCCCCTGTGGAGTCAGTCCAGAGCTCCAGGCCGTGTGTCAAAGTCGCCTACTGGTGCCTCTACCTCCCCCAGAGCCAGGATCTTGAGGGCCTCAGTTCCGCTTGGAAATGCTTTTCTTTGAGCCTGCATTGGCACCTCGTGACAGATAGCATGCACTGTCTAGGAGGGCAGGATGTGTCTAGAGCTGGTGCCCATTGCTCATGATGGCCCGACCCTCACACTTTCTCAGAAGTGGGCACAGTGCTCAGGAGTTTCCTTTCACGCCTTCCTCAGGAACATTTGAGGGTTTTCGTTCACCACCCTAACATAATACTGGCCTAGTCCAAGCAAGGACACCTTCCTGCACACTCAGCATGGCAGGGCCTTGGCAACAGGCTGCACCTGTGGGAGTAACTGCAGGGAGAGTCCCGGACCTGTCCTGGCTGCTGGGAAGGTCTCAGGGTAGCCTATGGACTTGGGGCCACAGAAACAGCAACTCAGAGTCCATTGGGGTTCCCAGCCCTACAGCACAGGCATAAGTGGGGTGCAGAATCTCCCAGGGCAGGCAGCGTACCTGTGCCAGGAAGAGAAACGGGGGAGTGGTCTGGAGCCAGGTGGTGCTCCATTTCCCCTGACTTCCACTTCCTGTAGCCCAGAGTCCAGAAGCAGAAGTGTGTTGCCTAAGGGCAGCCTCAGTCATGGCTGATGTGCAGGACCCAGTTGACTAGTCCTTTATACCGCTACGGCCGTTTGCTCATGGCTCTCCTAATTGTCTGCAACCTCAGACTACTAGGAGATGGGACAGCTTTCTCTGGTGACTTTCTTATTTCATTCACACTCACACAAATACATACATTTTTTTTCTTTTTGGCACTGAGTCTGATTTATTGGGAGTTCTGTTTTTTAGGTAAGCAGAAAATTTCTCTTTTTTATTTTTTATCTTTATTTAAACAGCTTGATTACAAATATGATTATGGTTGGTTTTCAGTCATGTAAAGAACACCCCCCTTCACCAGTGCAATATGCACCAGTGCGATATTCCCATCCCAATGTCCCAAATCTATCTCCTCCCCACCCCACTCCCGCCTGTGCTCTAGAAAGGCTTTCTACTTCCCTCATTCATTCACATTGTTATCATACTTCTCAATGTAGTTATTTCTCTAACTGCACTCACCACTCTTTGTGGTGAGCTTCAAGTTGTAAGCTGCACCTTCCAGCCCTCTTTTGTCTCTGAAAATCATTACAAAATGTCTTTAATTTTTCTTAAAACCCATAGCTGAGTGAGGCTATTCTGCATCTGTCTCTCTCTCTGACTTATTTCATTCAGCATAATAGATTCCATGTATATCCATGTATAGGAAAATTTCATGACTTCATCTCTCCTGATGACTGCATAATATTCCATTGTGTATATATACCACAGTTTCTTTAGCCATTCATCTGTTGAAGGGCATCTTGGTTGTTTCCAGAGTCAGGTTATTGTGAATAGCCCTACAATAAATATAGGTGTAAGGAAGGGATTTTTGTATTGTATTTTTGTTCCTCGGGTATATCCCTAGGAGTGGTATAGCTGGATTGTATGGAAGCTCAATTTCTAGTTATTTGGAGGAATCTCCATATTGCTTTCCATAAAGGTTGGACTAGATGGCATTCCCATCAGCAGTGAAAGAGTTCCTTTCTCTCCCCATCCCTGCCAGCACTGCTTGTTTTCCTTCTTTGTGATGTTTGACAATCTAAGTGACATGAGATGGTACCTCATAGTTGTTTTGATTTGAATCTCCCTGAGGATGCTCCCTGGAGCATCTTTTCATGTGCCTTTTGGTCATTTGCATTTCTTTTTTTTTTTTTTTTGGTTTTTGGGCCACACCCTGTGACGCTCAGGGGTTACTCCTGGCTATGCGCTCAGAAGTTGCTCCTGGCTTCTTGGGGGACCATATGGGACGCCGGGGGATCGAACCGCGGTCCGTCCTAGGCTGGCAGGCAAGGCAGGCACCTTACCTCCAGCGCCACCCCCCGGCCCGCATTTCTTCTTTTACAAAGTGTCTGTTCATTTCTTCTCCCCATATTTTGATGGGGTCAGATGTTTTTTTCTTGTAAAGTTCTGTCAAAATATACCTTGTATATTTTGGATATTAGTCCTTTATCTGATGGGTATTGGGTGAATAATTTCTCCCACTCAGTGGGTGGCTTTTGTATTCTGGGCACTATCTCCTTTGAGGTGCAGAAGCTTCTCAGCTTAATATAGTCCCATCTATATTATATATAGTTTATCTCTGCTTCCAGTTGTTTGGAAAGTGCTGTTTTCTCCTTAAAGATGGCTTTAGTCTCAATGTCATGGACTGTTTTACCTACATGTTGTTCTATATACCTTATAGTTTCAAATCTGATATCAAGGTCTTTAATCCATTTTGATTTTACCTTCATACATGGTGTTAGCTGGGGGTCTGAGTTCGCTTTTTTGCAAGTGGCTAACCAATTGTGCCAACACCACTTGTTGAAGAGGCTTTCCTTGTTCCATGTAGGATTTCTTGCTCCTTTATCAAAATCTAGGTGCTTGTATGCCTGGGGAATATTCTCTGAGTACTCAAGCCTATTGCAATGCTCTGAGGGTCTGTCTTTATTCCAATACCATGCTGTTTTGATAACTATTGCTTTGTAATACAGCTTAAAATTGGGGAAAGTAATGCCTCCCATATTCCTTTTTCCAAGGAATTCTTTAGTTATTCGAGGGTTTTTATTTTTCCAAATGAATTTCTGCAGTGTTTGATCCACTTCTTTGAAGAATGTCATGGGTATCTTTAGAGGAATTGCATTAAATTTGTACAATGCTTTTGGGAGTATTGCCATTTTAATGATGTTGATCCTGCCAATCCATGAGCAGGGTATGTGTTTCCATTTCTGCATTCCTCTCTTACTTCTTGGAGCAGTGTTTTATAGCTTTCTTTGTAGAGGTCCTTCACATCTTTAGTCAGGTTGACTCCAATGTGAATAGGGTTGTTTTCTTTTTTTCTTTTTTTTTTGGAAGGGGGTTTGGTTTTTTGGGCCACTCCCAGCAGTGCTCAGAGGTTACTCCTGGCTATCTGCTCAGAAATAGCTCCTGGCAGGCACGGGGGACCATATGGGACACCGGAATTCGAACCAACCACCTTTTTCCTGGATTGGCTGCTTGCAAGGCAAATGCCGCTATGCTATCTCTCCGGGCCCTAGGGTTGTTTTCTCAATGTCCATTTCTTACCTATCATTATTGGTGTATAAAAAGGCCATTGAATTTTGTGTGTTAATTTTTTAGCCTTCCACATTGCTATATCAATCTATTGTTTCTAGAAGCTTTTTGGTAGAGACTTTAGGGTTTTCTAAGTAGAGTATCATATCATCTGCAAAGAGTGAGAGCTTGACTTCTTCCTTCCTATCTGGATTCCCTGTTATCTTTTTCTTCTCTAATCACTATAGCAAGTACTTCCAGTGCTATGTTGACTAGGACTGGTGAGAGAGGACAGCCTTATCTTGTACCAGAATTTAGAGAAAAGGCTTTTAGATTTTCTCCTTTGAGGATAATATTTGCCATTGCCTTATGGTAGATGGCCTTAACTATAACGAGAAAGGTTCCTTTCATTCCCGTCTTCCTGAGAGTTTTTATCAAGAATGGTTGTTAGACTTTATCAAATGCTTTCTATGCATCTATTGATATGACCATGCGATTTTTATTTTTCTTGTTCTTGATGTTGTGTATTATGTTGATAGATTTATGGATGTTAAGCCATTCTTGCATTCCTGGGATGAAACCTACTTGATCATAGCGAATGATCTTTGTGATGAGGCATTGGATCCTGTTTGCCAGTATTTTGTTGAGGATCTTTGCATCTGTGTTCATCAGGGATATTGGTCTATAATTTTCTTTTTTGGCAGCATCTCTATCTTGTTTTGGTATCAAGGCAATGTTGGCTTCATAAAAGCTATTTGGAAGTGTTCCTGTTTTTTTTTTTTTTTCAATTTCATGAAAGAGCCTCGTCAGTATTGGTAGTAGTTCCTCTTGAAAGGTTTGAAAGAATTCATTCGTGAATCCATCTGGGCCTGTGCTTTTGATTAGGGTATTAATTTCCTTAATAGTGATGAGGGTGTTTAGATATGCTACATCCTCCTTATTCAGCCATAGAAGTTTATAAGAGTTCGAGAGTTTATCTGTTTCTTCCAGGTTCTCATATTTAGTGACATAGTTTCTCAAAGTAGTCTCTGAATATCCTTTGAATCTCTGAAGTATCTGTAGTGATCTTCCCCTTTTGATTTCTAATGCGTGTTATCAAGTTTCTCTCCCTGTCATTCTTTGGAAGTTTGCCAATGGTCTATCAATCTTGTTTACTTTTTCAAAGAACCAAGAAGAGGAAGAAGAGGATGAGGAAGAGAATTGAAAGAGGAAGAGGAAAAGAGAAGAGGAGAGGAAGAGGAGGAAGAGAAGGAGAATTAGAATAAGAATTGGAAGGGGAGGTGAAGAGGAGGAGAAAGAGGAAGAGGGGGACGAGAAGGAGAAGAGGAAGAGGGGGTCGACGAGGAGAAGAGGAAAAGGAGGAGGAGAACAACAACTAGAAGAAAAAGGTGGAGAAGGAGAAAAGAAAGAGGAAGAAGAGGAAGAAGAAGGAAGAAGATTAAGAAGGAGGAAAGAGGAAGAAGAAAGAAAAAGGGAGAAGAAAACTGAAGGAGAAAGGGAGAAAGATGAAGGAGGAGGAAGGAAGAAGAGGAGGAAGAAGGAGGAGGAGGAGGAGGAAGAGGAAAAAGAAGGGAGGAGAGGGAAGAAAGATGATGGAGGAGGAGGAGGAAGAAAGATCAAGAAGGAGGAAGGAGGAAGAAAGGAAGATGAAGGAGGAGGTGGAGGAGGAAGTATGATGAAGAAGAGAAAAGAGGAAAAGGGGTGTCAGAGGAGGAGGAGGAAGCGGAGGAGGAGGAAGAGGAAGAAGGCAGAATAAGAAGGAGGAAGAAGGAGGAGGAGCAAGGAGGAAGAGGAGGAGAAAGAAAAAGGTGGAAGAGAAGTAGGAGAAAGAAGGAAAGAAGAAAGATGAAGGAGAAGGAATAAGGAGAAAGAAGATAGTGGAGGAGGAAGAGGAGGAGGAAGAAGGAAGGAAGGAGGAGGAGAAAGAAACCTAAAGGGGAGAAAAAATAAATAATAGGAAGAAAAAGGAAGACGAAGGGAGAAGGGGGAAGAAAGAGGAAGAAGAAAGAGGAGGAGAAGAGGAAGAAGGAGGAAGAAGAAGGAAGAAAGAATAAGAAGGAAGTCGAGAAAGGGAGGAAGAAGGAAGAGGAGGAGAAGAGGAGGAAGAACAAAGAAGGGGGAAGGAGGAAGAGGAAGGAGGAGGAAGGAGGAAGAAGGACGAAGAGGTAAAGAGGAGGAAGAGGAAGAAGGAAAAACAAGGAGGAGGAGAAAGTGAGGAAAGAGGAGGAAGAAGGAAGGAGAAAGAAAAAGAAGGGAGGAGGATGGGAGGAAGATGAAGAAAGCAGTGGAGGAAGAAGTAGGAGAATGAAGAGGAAATAAAGGAAGAAGAGGTGTTGGAGGAGGAGGAAAAGAGGAGGAAGAAGGAGGAAAAGAGGAAGAAGGAGGAGGAAGGAGGAGACGGAGATAGAAGCAGAAGAAGGAGGACGATGAGAAGGAAGAAGAGGAAGAGGAGGAGAAAGAAGAAGGAGGAAGATGGAGAAAGAAGATAGTGGAGGAGGAAGAACAGGAGGAGGAAGAAGCAGCAGAAAGGAGCAGAAAGAAGGAGAAAAAAGGAAGAAGAGGGAAGAAAGGAAGGAGGAGGACATGGAAGAGAACAGGAAGAAGACTAAGGAAGATGATGAAAAGGAGGAAGAAAAATAAGGAAGGAGGAAGAGTAAGAAGATGGAGGAAGAGGAGGAAAAGGAAGGAAGAGAAGGAGAAGGAACATGAAGGAGGAGGTGGAGGAAAAGAAGAGAAGTAGGAGTAAGAAAAAGAGGATGAAGAAGGAAGAGGAAGAGGAAAAGGAGGAAGGAGGTGGAGGAAGGGAGGATGATGATGGAGGAGAAAGAAGGAGAAAGAAGGAAGAAAGGAGGAAGAGGAAGAAGAGGTAAAAGAAGAGGAAGGAAGAAAAGGAGGATGAAGTGAGGAAGTAGGAGGAGGAAGTGGAGGAGGAAGGGAGGAAGATGAAGGAGGTGGTGGAGGAAAAAGAGGGTAGAAAAAGGATGAAGAGGAAGGAGGGGGTATCAGGAGGAAGAAGAACAAGGAGGAGGAGGAAGGAGGAAGAAGCAGGAGGAGGAAGAGAAGGAAAGAGAAGGAAGAAGGGGAAAGAAAGAGAAAAGGAGGACAAGGAAGAGAAGAGGGAGAAGGAAGATGAATAAGGAGGAAGAAGAATAAGAAGGAAGAAGGAAGAGGAGGAAGGTAGGAAATGAAGGAGGAAGAGGAAGAAGATGGAGGAGGAAGAAGGAAGAGGAGGAGGGAGAGGAGAAAAAGGAAGAAAGGAGGAAGAAAGAAAAATAAGGAGGAGGAAGGTGGAGGAGGAAGAGGAGGAAAACTAAGGATGAGGAAGAAGGAAGATGGAGGATGTGGGACATCAAATGTCGCGGGGCATTCTGGGAAATCATGCTTTGGGGTATCATGGGATACATAATGTCAGAAATCAAATGCCGTTGGCATCACGGTATACATAATGTTGTGGGCACCATGATCCATGTGATGCCACGGGGCATCATGGGATACATACGGTCAGAAAGCAAATGCCATGGGCATCATGGGAAATCAAATACCGTGGGGCAGTATGGGATACATGATGTCGTGGGGGCATTATGGAGTACATAATGTTGGAAACCAAGTACCACAGGGCATTATGGGATACACAGTGTCATGGGCATCATGTATCCCATACTGTCAGAAAGCATTATGATACATGATGTCAGAAATCAAATACCGCAGGGCATTATGGGATACATGATGTCACGGGGCAATGGGAAATGCCGCAAGTGTGGGAAATCAATTACCGCAGGGCATCATGGAATAGATGATGCTGGAAATCAAATACCATGGGGCACTATGGGATACATAATGTTGTGGAGCATCATAGAAAAAAATGCCATGGAACATTATGGGATACATGATGTCGTGGGGGTATTATGGAGTACATCATGTTGGAAATCAAATACCATGGGGCATTATGGGATACATGATGTTGTGGGGCATTCTGGAGAACATGATCTTGGAAATCAAATACCATGGGGCATTATGGGATACATAGTGTCACTGGGCCTCATGTATCCCATACTGTCGGAAATCAAGTACCGCGGGGCATTATGATACATGATGTCAGAAATCAAATACTGCAGGGCACTATGAGATACACGATGTGGGGCATCATAGAGAAATATCGTGGGACATTATGGGATGCGTGATGTCGTGGGGGTATTATGGAGTACATCATGTTGGAAATCAAATACCATGGGGCATTATGGGATACATAGTGTCACGGGGCATCATGTATCCCATACTGTCAGAAATCAAGTACCACGGGGCATTATGATACATGTCAGAAATCAAATACCATGGGGCATTATGGGATACATGATGTTGATAATCAAATGCCCTGGGATATTATGGGATACGTGATGTCACGGGGCATTATGGGAAATCAAATACCGCAGGGCATTGTGGAATACATAATGCCGGAAATCAAATGCCATGGGGCACTATGGAAATCAAATACCATGGGGCACTATGGAAATCAAATAACATGGGGCACTATGGGATACATAATGTTGTGGAGCATCAATAGAAAAATGCCATGGGATATTATGGGATACATGATGTTGTGGGGCATTATGGAGTACATGATGTTGGAAATCAAATACCATGGGGCATCATGGGACACATAGTGTCACGTGCCTCATGTATCCCATACTGTTGGAAATCAAGTACCACGGGGCATTATAATACATGTTAGAAATCAAATACTGCAGGGCATTATGGGAAATCAAATACCGTGGGGCACTATGGGATACATGATGTCGCAGGAGCATCATAGAGAAATGCCGTGGGACTTATGGGATACATGATGTCGTGGGGCATTATGGAGTACATGATGTTGGAAATCCAATACCATGGGGCATTATAGGATACATAGTGTCACGGGGCATCATGTACCCCATACTGTCGGAAATCAAGTACCATGGGGCATTATAATACATGATGTCAGAAATCAAACACTGCTGGGCATTGTGGGATACATGATGTCGTGGGGGCATTATGGGATACATGATGTGGAAAATCAAATGCCTGGGGACATTATGGGATACGTGATGTAGCGGAGCATTATGAGAAATGCCTCAAGGTATGGGAAATCAAATACTGCAGGGCATTATGGGATACATGATGTCGTGGGGGCATTTTGGGATACATGATGATGTGGAAAATCACATGCCGTGGGACATCATGGGAAATGCCGCAAGGTATGGGAAATCAAATCCCACAGGGCATTATGGGATACGTGATGCCGGAAATCACATGTCGCGAGGCATCATGGGAAATGCCGCAAGGCATTATGGGATATAAAATGCTCCGGGCCATTGTAGGATACGTAATGTAGTGGGGCATTATGGGAAATGCCTCAAGGTGTGGGAAATCAAATCCCGCAGGGCATTATGGGATAGGTGATGCCGGAAATTACATGTCGCGGGGCATCATGGGAAATGCCGCAAGGCATTATGGGATATCACATGCCCCAGGCCATTGTAGGATACGTAATGCAGTGGGGCATGCTGGGATACCAGGCCTGTGGGCACCGCAGGGCATCCAAGGGCATCCAAGGATATGGGGCACGCAGAGTGCCAAGCCTACTGAGCTATGGCTGGGTGCGCACTGCAGGCACTGCGGGGACATGGTGGGCCATGCGATCACCCGAGGCCTGATGGGACAGGACGGGGTACGCTTGGTCACGGGAGCGCCCGCAGGGCATGCTGGGACACGATAGGGCCTGGGATCGCGTGGTGCACGTGGGGTGTCCCCCATGTGTGCGTCCAGGGGGCCCACATGAGCAGCACAGCGAGCAGGCCCGGCTCTGGGGCTGGTCTGGAGGGAGGGAGGGGTGACAGGTGGGCTGGGGGCGGGCGGAGTCAGAGGTTCCAGGGTTCAGTGCAGCCCGGGGTGGGGTGGGTGTCCACAGGGCGCCGAGGAGGGAGTGGGCACGACGACTGTGCCAAGCTCCCCTGCATTGACTGCTGTGCCTGTCCTCCCACGGGGCATGCCCTGAGCAGGGAAATCGTCTGATCCCCGATCCCCGACTCTGCAGGGCCACTCAGTCCCTCACTGGTCTCCCACACACATGCAAGACAAATAAGCTTCATTTCTAGTCCAGTGCCGTGACTACCTATTTCTTTTAGGGGGGCTGTACCTAGTGGTGCTCAGGGGTCACTGCTAGCTGGGTTCAAAGGACCATATGTGGTGCCAGGAATTGACCCTGGGTTGGCGATGTGTAAAACAATTGCCCTACTTGCTATACTGTTGCTCTAGCCTCTGCCTTCAAGATTGTTTTTTATTCAAGGTAAAAATGTTTACTAGAAGGTAGATGTGGAAAAGAAAAACTCCCCATGTGGGGAAGAACTTAGCATAGGAATATGTCCTGAATAGAATTTTTATTGTTTTACCTTCGAACAGGATAATTGTCTTGAACTCTGGATTATAGTCACCCACCCATTCAACCTTCCCAACTTTGTTCCTGTAGACTCTCTAGCAAAACAGAGTGAATGGCCTTTTCCCTTCAAATCAATTCAACACTCCTTACCATGACTTAAGACAGATATTGGAGCCATTATTATCATATTTCTTTTTTTTAATTGCACATAAAATCTGTCAGGAAATGTTTTTTGGTGGGGGCAAGAAGGTTTCATATCTAAAGTGCTCTGGGGACCACACCCAGGGCTTGACATTACAGAGCCTGAGGATCAAACTCTGGCTCCTACATGCAAAACACAGACTCCATCCCTTTGAGCCCTCTCATCATTGTGAAATCTTTCTGGCTCTCCCTTCAACATAAAGACTAGAGTTGCATTTTACCTTTGCTATTGTCCTTTTGGAGCTACTATCATGTTTTATTTCAAACTTCCTATACTCCCAGATTACTACACTGACAATTTAAGTAACTTCCCCACTTAGAAGTCTGTCCTTCTCAGATTATATGCAAATACAACAGCAAAAATATTCACTTTAAATACCAAATGACCACATTCATGATTTTCATCTCACAGAGAATAAAATTAACAGTCTTCTGGTCCTGTGAAGTCTGAGATGATCTGACTTTTGTCACCTCTCTTGCCTGATCCCACATCACCTCCCTTTATTCCCTCTATTTTGTTTTTTGCTGAGCTTTACCCAGCAGTGCTCAGGGGTTACTCCTGGCTCTGCTCTCGGATCATTCCTTTCAGTGGTCTGGGGACCATATGGGATGCCGGGGATTGAACCTGGGTCTGCTGTATGCAAGGCAAACACCCTACCTGCTGCTCTGTAGCTCCAGCCCTGGAGCTATATATATATATATATATATATATATATATATATATATATATATATATATATATATATAGCACAGTTTCTTTAGCCATTCTGGATAAAATTTTCTGGAGCTGAAGTGGTTTCAGGGTATCAAACTGGAACTGCAATAAATCAGGGGTCAAGAAATATCTTTTCTTTTAGACAAATGTTTAGCAATAACCTCAGGTGATCACTAAGGTTATAATAAACCAGAAGGAGCTTCATCTCAGCTGGCTCTTTTTTCTTCCTAGATCCAGCATACTTCCAAGATGTATTGTCTTTTCCTCTGATTAAGATGACTCTGCATTTTCTTCAGAGCTGAACATGCTAGAACCACGAGCTGTTCTGATGTTACATCTCTATTTAAAAAGTAGGGCAGAGATGGAGCCAAAGAGATAGCATGGAGGTAGGGCCTTTGCCTTTCAAGCAGAAGGTCATTGGTTCAAATCCCAGCGTCCCATGTGATCCCCCGAGCCTGCCAGGAGCAATTTCTGAGCATAGAGCCAGGAGTGGCCCCTGAGCGCTGCCGGGTGTGACCCCCCCAAAAAAAAAAAACTGGGGCAGGGGAGTGAAAGCATTTGAAATGTACAGAATTAGTACAGTACATTGAACTTATTTCCCATGTGATTTTAACATATTTCTCTACCTTTTTGAATACAGCATACACTAAAATGTCAATTATAACTAAGGCTTCTGGGCATTATCAAGCTATGACTTTAAGATTTTGGGGTTCTACAGGGTAGGTACTGACTTACAGGTTACCAGGTTTGATCCTAGCACACCATTTGGTCCCCTAAGCCCACTTGGAGTGATTCCAGAGTGAAGAGCGAGGGGTCATTCCTGAACATTGGACCTCTGGTTGAGAAGGATTTGTTGTTGCTGTTGTTATTTGGAGTCACACTGGTGATGTTTGTTACTCCTGACTTTGTGCTCAGAAATCACTCCTGGCAGGCTTGGGGGACCAAATTGGATGCTTGGGATCAAACTGGGATTGGCTGCATGCAAGGTGAACACCCTACCTGTTGTGTTAGATATAGTCAAATCTGAGATGGGCCATTTCCGTTGGGAGGGTCTAGTGATTTTTGGCTGCTATAGCTCATGTAGAAAGTAGAATCTGCCTCCCGATGCCCTCCTCTCTGAGGGTGCCACAGAAGTATCTGGTACCTGGCTTCCTGAGAGGAACTGGTGGCTATTATTTCTTTTTGGGGTTTGGTGGGAGAGCCAGCCCTTTTCTATCCATAGATGGTGGCTGTGAGCAGGACTGCTGGGTGCACTCATGGTAGGATTAGGTATAGGTGGGCTTGAGTGAGTTTTCAAATCCCAGAGCTCTAAACTAGACACTAAAGCCCTAAGTCAAGATGAAGTTGTGGTGTTGCCAGTGTGGTGTGACCTTCCTTTCACAGTGATTTATTTTTGTTGACTCAAAATCTTTCATTATTATTATTATTTGTTTTATTATTATTAATTATTTATTTAATTTTCCATATGTTTTTTTTAATTTATAATTAATCTCTATTTTCAAAGCATCATGATCTGAGAGGATCCCATATTCCTTATTTTATGTAGATACATTTTGTGGCCCAGCCTGTGGTTTATCTGGGAGGACGTCCCTGTGCATTGGAGAAGAACGTATACTCAAGGTTTTGAGGATCGATAATCTTGTATATAAGTGGGAGGTAAATCTCTCCCATGTCTTCCTAGAAGGCTAAAGCTTTGTTTAGAATTTGCCTCATTGATCTATCCAGCAATTATCATGGAGTTGTAAAGTCTCCTACAACTATATTGCTTCATCTACCTTCAATATCTTCCTTCATATACTATTAGCAATTATAAATAGTTTAATAGTCCATTAGTGCATATGTAGTTAGGCATTTTGGAGTTTTTCTTGGTGATGATCGCTTGGTCATTAGGAAATGACAATCTCTATCTTTTATAGCCCTTTGAAATTTGAAGTCCATGTTAACCGATAGAAATATGATCTTTGTCTGGCACCATAAAATGCCCTTGGGGTATGAAAACGAGTGTGTACGGAGCCTATAGTTATTCCCATGACAGTTATATTCAATTGTATCTTTTAGGCCAAGGGAATTCCCTTTCTAATTTCCCCAATATTTATGGTGCCTATGCAAAACAAAAACAAAACCTTGCCACACCAGCCCTCCTTCCTTTGGTTTTCTTTTTTCTTTTGTTCTCCTGGGTATTGTGTAGTGGTTGTATTTGTTGCTGTGGTGCTTTTTTGTAGTGGCTGGTTTTGGTCTTGTGTTTGATTTTTGTTTTTTTTTTTTAGTTTTGTTTATTTTGTTCCTGCTGTTGGTGGTGGTTTTTGTGGGGTTTTTCGATTTTTTGTCATGTTTTTCTTCTTTTTTCCCTCTCTTCTTTTTAGATTGATATGTATAACTCTAGAAGAACTCCTCCTGTTTTATTTCCTCTGTGTGTGTGTGTGTGTGTGTGTGTGTGTGTGTGTGTGTGTGTTGGTTTTTGTTTTTTTTGGGTGGGTTTTGTTTGTTTGAATTTTCTTTTTTCTTTTTCTTCATTTCTTTTTTTTTTTTTTTTTCAAATTGAACCACATAACTTGCATCATCTTGTTCTGCCTCATAAATTGAGGGGGGAAATGGGTGGTACCAGAAGCAAACAGTCATATGAACATTGAATAGAAATAAAAAATTATCAAACTTAAACACCAAACCTAAAGTCAACGACAACAGAATAAATACCCACTCTTCAACAAGCTATACACAGAGAGGACCAATTATACTAGTAGTTCGGGGGGCAAAGAAGAGAGATGCTAGGAACAGGGGTGAAGGGAAGACAATATTGGTGGTGGGAACATCCCTGATTCAATGTCACTATGTAGCAAACAGTCATATGAACATTGAATAGAAATAAAAAATTATCAAACTTAAACACCAAACCTAAAGTCAACGACAACAGAATAAATACCCACTCTTCAACAAGCTATACACAGAGAGGACCAATTATACTAGTAGTTCGGGGGGCAAAGAAGAGAGATGCTAGGAACAGGGGTGAAGGGAAGACAATATTGGTGGTGGGAACATCCCTGATTCAATGTCACTATGTACCTTAAATATTACTGTGAAAGATTTGTAACTCATGGTGGTCATAATAAAAACATTTTTCTTTTTTTGGTTTTTGGGTCACACCTGGCAGCGCTCAGGGGTTACTCCTGGCTCTACACTCAGAAATCGCTCCTGGCAGGCTCAGGGGACCATATGAGATGGCAGGATTTGAACCACCACCCTTCTGCATGCAGAACAAACGCCCTACCTCCATGCTATCTCTCCTGCCCGGGGTAAAGTATTTTTGATGAGGTATTCATTTTATTGACTTAAAAATTTTTTTAAATACCACCATTATCTTCTAGCTTCCCTGGAGTATCTATCATTTGATAGATCTGTGAATTTTATGGGAGTTCCTTTGTAAACTATTTCATTAGCCTTGCTGCTTTTAGTATTCTATCCCTTTGGCTTTTGATATTCTGAATAAAATATGTCTTGAAGGTTTTCTATTTGGGAACTTTTGTGCCTCTTAGCCTTTGGTGCCTGCACTCCTCAACTTTGGAAATTCTTAGCTGTGATTTATTTCTTTGACTAATGGTTCATCATCAAATTTATCTTTCTTTTTTTGTTTGTTTGTTTGCTTTGGGGCCACACCCGGCAGCCCTCAGGGGATACTCCTGGCTATCTGCTCAGAAATAGCTCCTGAGGGATGGGGGACCATATGGGACATCTGGATTTGAACCAACCACCTTAGGACATCTGGATTTGAACCAACCACCTTAGGTCCTGGATCGGCTGCTTGCAAGGCAAACACCGCTGTGCTATATCTCTATTTCTCTGGGCTTCTGGTTGTTATTCTTTATTGATCCTCTTAAACTCATCCCATATTTCTTCAGTATGTTATTAATTTCTTTTCATGCTTTTCTCCATCTTCTGTTGCTTTTTAGAATTTAGCTCCATTTCATCTTGGAGCTTACCAGTTTCTTTTTCTCATCTGCTGTTACTCTGCTCCTGAAATCTTCCACTGCATTTTTTAATTTCACATACTATCCTTTCAGCTCTTGTCACTTCTGTCATTTCTCCTTCCCATTCTCATACTTCTTGTGCTTTACTGACTTTTTATACCATGGCTTGAGTTCTTTAAACAGTCTTCCTCATGGTGTCTCTAAGTTATCTGATCAGTTATAAAGTTATTTGGTACTGGTGGAAGCCTTCTGTGCCGTGATCTTCACTCTTTGAGGTTGATGGTTTCTATATGACTTCCCCAAACTGTTTCCCTAAGAGGGAATCCTGTGGGAGTGCTCAGGGATTAGACAAGTGTTGTTTTCCTTCCCTGCCAGTCCTCACTCAGCAACAGGAGATAGAAGTATGAGGTGTGAGGTGTGATGAATAAGTGACCTCAGGGATACAAGTAACTGTGAGGGAAGGAAGGTTTCTGGTTCCAAAATACTCCAAGAGTATCATCCTGGAGGTTAGCCTCACCTGGAGTGAATAATCCGGTGGATCAGGGCTATGAATGTAGAGCTGTGGAGGGAACAGAGACTGGCATTATAATGAACGTCATTTGTTGGAAATTCAGGCTGTTGCTAGATTTTCACTTACATCTTCTTTACTACTATTTAGTGACTATTCTTGTATGTCTTAATGAACCACCCCACAATTCTCATACATGTGTTGGTTTTATTTTAGAAAACATCTACCTTAATGTTTTGGAGCCTATCTGACATTATTATTATTATTATTATTATTAATTATTCTTTTTATTATTATTTTTACACTAAGTGGTTATTTCGGAGGGAAAAATAAATACTTTTTTGTTTGTTTGTTTGCGTCACACCCGGCAGTGCTCAGAGGTTACTCCTGGCTCCATGCTCAGAAATCACTCCTGGCAGGCACAGGGGACCATATGGGATGCCGGGATTTGAACTAATGACCTGCATGAAAGGCAAACGTCTTACCTCCATGCTATCTCTCCGGCCCAATAAATACTTTTCTAATACAGGATCCTAAGTATAGGAAAACTAAAATGTTTGTGTCATTTTAAAGGTCTTTCTCTGAGTTGCTTTGTTATTGTTTTTTAAAATGTTCGGCCACATCTAGTGGTGCTCAGAGACACATAGCCAGGAATAACCAGAGTGTCACTGGGTGTGGCCTGAAAATAAAAAAAAAATAAAATAAATAGATGAAGAAAAGAAACACATTGGAAGAAACAGAAGCAATATTCAACTGACACAGATATCCATTTTTTTTAAATTAACAAAATTGAGCAATCTCAAGTCAGACAGACCAAGAAATAGTAAGGCAAACATTTACATCTCGCATACTACATTAGACTCAGTTTCAAACTGAAAATCTTCCCTAAATGCCCCATTGGTTAAATTATCACTGTCAGATTCCATGATGGTTAGAGAATGTTACAATTCTTCAACCAGTAATAAAATATCCAATCACAAATATTCTTTCTTTTTTTTTTTTTTGTGTGGTTTTTGGGTCACACCCGGCAGTGCTCAGGGGTTATTTCTGGCTCCAGGCTCAGAAATTGCTCCTGGCAGGCACAGGGGACCATATGGGGTGCCGGGATTCGAACCAATGACCTCCTGCATGAAAGGCAAACACCTTACCTCCATGCTATCTCTCCGGCCCAAATATTCTTTAAATACTAATCATTCAATTAAAAAATAGCTATTGCAGGAAGGAAGGTCCCGGTTCCTGAGGAGTTAGAACTGAGGATAAAGATGGTTAATTAGGGAGAGATAATGGATCAGAGTTGAGGAAGTGAGAAGATAGAAGGGGGTTTGTAAGGTGGTGAACAGGTGGGGGAAAGAGGGATAATATAGAACAGGGACTTTATACAGTATAGGGAGGGATTATGTACAATACAGATTAGATGAACATAGAAGAGTCCACTACATACACTCACGCCCACCTGTACACAAACTTTGGAGGTCTAGTCATAGATTCTAGTTAAAGGACTGACCCTTATGGATGGGTCAGAGCGCTTGGATAAATGGAGTCGGCACATCAGGGGGAAAGGTTTTCCAATTTCTCTAGGCAGTGACCCAGGCTTGTTCCTGATTGCAACCGCAAAATCTGCATCAGTCATTTTCCCTGGCCTGGAGATTATTCTTTTTGATTGTTAAAAATGAACGTTACTCAAGCAATTCCACCCCTCGATATATATCCAAAGAACACAGAAATCTAATTGGAAAAGACAGCTGGATCTGTGTGTTCACTGCAGCATTCTAACTCAAGTATCAAAGGATGAGTGGCTAAAGAAATGGTGGCAAATATGCACAATAGGAAACTATTCAGCTCGAAGAATGAAACAAAATCATGCCTTTGCAGCAGCCTGGATTGAACCAGAGGGAGTCATACTAAGTGAGATAAATCAGAAGTGAAATGCTCAAGAGTGGATGATCTCAGTCAGGTGAGGTTTAGGAGAAGCACTCCATCAGACCAAGTCAGCAGAAACATCACTGGATTGAGACTGCAGTTCTGTGGGGCAGCAGAGGGGAGGCGGGGCCAGTGGAGTGGGTGGAGGGATAGACTGGTACCTTGGTGGTGTGGGTGAAGAGGTGTGAGACGGTACCCCTAAAATGAACAATAGTTGTGAACATTCATATTATCTCAGAAAATGAGTGAACAAATTGTTTTTAGCATGAATTACTTTTTTTTTTCAGTTCTCAGCAAGTTTCCTAGGTAGGCAGGGTACAAACACAAACTGCTCCCTAGACAGACAGACAGACACACACACACACAACACACACACACACACACAGAGGAAACAGCCACGTGCAATGCAAGCATCTTCAGCAGACAGACACACACACACATACACAGAAAAACACAGCCACGTGCAATGCAAGCATCTTCAGCAGACAGACAGACAGACACACACACACAGAAAAACACAGCCACATGCAACGCAAGCATCCTCAGCAGACAGACAGACACACACACACACACACACAGAGGAAACAGCCACGTGCAATGCAAGCATCTTCAGCAGACAGACAGACAGACAAACAGGCAGGCACACACACACACACACACACACACACACACACACACACACACACACACACACACACAGAAAAACACAGCCCCGTGCGACGCCAGCATCCTGTAAGGCGAGGCGGGCCCTTTGAAAGCAGGCAGCGCAAAACTCGTCTTCACTCCCCGCGCAACACTTTCGCCAACAGTGTTGCCAGCAAGAATGCCAAAAGCTTCCAAGGCGTGGTTTTGAAAAAATAACCAGAAACTTAGTTTTTTTCAAAGGCCTTTTCTTGGGCTGAAGGTTTCTTTCTTCCTTCCTTGGTTTTGCGGTGGGGCGGCGACCCGGCCCCAACCTCCCGGGTCTCCGCAGCCGGGGAGAAAGTGCGTCGGGGCGGAGCGAGGGGCGGAGGCGGGCGGGGCGCGGGCGGCGCGGGGCGGGCAGAGGAGGCGGCGGGTCCCGGCGCTCTGGCTCCGCGTGCTCGGCCCGGCCCCGGCAGCGAGGGGTCCCACTTGGCTCGTCCTTCCCGAGCTCAGCCCACCCCGGCGGAGTCCGGCCCGCACATGGCAGACGATCTTGGAGAAGAGTGGTGGAAAGGCCAGACAGCTGGAGCCGCCGGCAGCCCAGGTACCCCTGTGCCCACTCCCGTCGGGGCTCCCCAGCGCCCTGCGACCCTTTGCTGGCGCCTCTGCGGGGGCATCTCGGCGGGTCCCTGCCTGTCTCTTCCCCACCGTAAAAGCATCTGGGGAAAGTGGGACCTGCGCCCACTGAGCACGTGCAGGGAAAGGACTAGTGCGGCCTGGCTGAATGCAGCTGGGCCCCAGGTTCACTTGCTTCCCAAGTTTTTCTTTTACCTTCCAACACATTCTAAGAAGATTCTGTTGGTTTTTTTTTTTTTTTTTTTCTCTCCTTCCAGCAGTTTGGGTGTAGTGGGTGCGCAAGAACTCTAGGACCAGGCTTAGACCCGCCATAGTACCCATGGCACATCTGAACTCTAGTAGTGCGATTCTGTTTTTCCTTCTTTTTTTGTCTTGGAAAGGAGAAGGATAATAAATAATAGTATACATTAGAATGATACGTGTGTATACGGAAAATATAACATAACACATAAAATATGTAAAATCCTTTTCATGTAAGAGAAGTATAATAAAAGTAGAATAGCCATTATCATATATTTATATTGTAGTTGCACTATATTATATCATGTCTAATATATTCTATGTTTTTACATTAATTATATTTTAGATATTACATGCTGTGACATCATACATTCATATGTATGTTTTATTAGGTGTGATCATAATATATATAACATACTAGAATGATAAATAGTGATTAATATATAATATGATTCATAACAATCTAATATATAAATACTATGATAATAAAAGTTTGTAAGGTGGTGATGGGCTTAAATGGTGATATTTCAGGGAATGTCTTCAGCAGTGTTTCACATGTAATAGATGGAGCCGCACACTCTGATTTTCTCGCTGTCATTGTCGTTATCATGAAATCTGAATTTTTAGAGCAGAAAAAAAGAGGCTTTGATTGGGGTCTGATTGAATCAACCACTTGTTGATATCATGCGATCTGAAGAGGCAAATAAACCAGCAGTCTCACAAGGCAGGCAGGCCCAGTTAACACACTGCATTGTTTTCTCTAAGCTGTGTGTGCTATGAACTACTGACCATGTTGTTGACATTTGTCCTTAGAAGTGTATGGCTATCAAGGTTATTCGTGCACTTTCCAACCCTCTCCCCCCCCATAAGAGGCTTAACAGGCAAGATTTTATCACTTCAAAATTTGCATCTGCCCACCTCCCTGAATCTAAGGTTTATGAGGATAAAATTAAAGCTTGAGTTATGATTTCTAGTCCCTTGCTGCCTCCCAGCACATGCTTAACACTTAGCAGATTTTTACTGCCAATTAAACATGAACTAGAGTTATGAAATATACTGTAGAAACAATAGCATTCTGTTTTAACATTTTTTCCAAAAGGGCAGCCTTAAGGTATGAACTGAGATGTCACTTTTTTTTTTGAAGGTAGCTGTCACAGTTCTTTCGATATTAAATGACCTCATACTTTTGCACCATCTTTCTAGAAAACATATCTTTGTGTCTGAAGGCACATTTTTGGTGGGTTGTAATGTTCTATATATATTTTAATGCCCTCTCCTTTATTCAAGTAAAGTTATATTTTGTGCTATTCAAAGAAAGAATCACTGTAAGAAAGAGTTCAACTTCTTGCGAATTGTGGGCTGTGGGCTGGAGAGATAGCACAGTGGTAGGGGTTTGCCTTGCACACTGCTGACCTGGGACAGACCTGGGTTTGATTCTTGGCATCTCATATGGTTCCCTGAACCTGCAGGAGCGATTTCTGCATGCAGAACCAGGAGTAATCCCTGAGCTGAGTGTGGCCCAAAAAACAAACAAAAAAGAATGGTAATGGGCTCCTGAATCTTTTTTACCCTCATCTGCCGTGTCTCAAATTAGTCATTTTTTTTAGAAAGAAGTACTGTAAATCAGTAAGTGTTCAGTCTTATTTTAACAAGTGTTGAAACTGGTTAAAAACTCAACAAGTGTTGATTCAGTCTTATTTGCAAGATATTTTCCTAATATAAATTCACTTTATAACATTTTTTTTTCTTAATAAAACTTGGTTGGTTGATTGGTTTTGGGCCACACCCAGAGGTGCTCAGGGGTCACTCCTGGCTCTGCACTCAGAAATCGCCCCAGCAGGCTGGGACCATATGGGATGCTGGGAATCGAACTGGGTCCCTCCACGTCGGCCGCATGTAAGGCAAATGCCTTACCACTGTGCTATCTGTCCAGCCCACTTTATAACATTCTTTTTTTGTTTTGTTTTTGGGCCACATCTGGTGACACTCGGGTTACTCCTGGCTATGCGTTCAGAAATTGCTCCTGGCTTGGGGACCAAATGGGATGCGGGGGCCTGGGGGGAGGGGGATCGAACTGTGGTCCGTCCTAGGTCAGCCGGGATGTTGCTTTTATTTTTCTAGAATAGAAATAGAATTTAAGTGACGGCTTTGGAAACACACAGCAAAGAAATGATCTGGGAGGATGTTAGTCAAAGACACATAGCTATAGTCACGCTTTTCCATTATTTTTACCTGATTCCATGATGTCTCTGTGTGATCTGTGAATTAATGGCTAGAGGTCAGGATTTTACAAACCATCACTTCTGGTAATCAACCTTTGTAGTCCTTTAAAGTAGTAGTACACCCTTCTTCATCTAGGCTGCCAGCATTCCCATTAAGTCTCAAGGATCACCCAACTTCTTAGTTTCCTTCTAGCTGTAAGGTTAAGCTTTGAAAATGACTAATATTTAATTTATTAGAAAACTTTATTATTTGTTTATTTTATTGTGGTATCTTCTTTTTTTATTTTTTTATTTTTTTTTGGTTTTGGTTTTGGGCCACATCCGGTGGTGCTCAGGGATTACTCCTGGCTGAGCCAGGTTTTACCCAGGCCAGTCTTAGTACATTTGCATGCCCTGTTGATGATTGAAGAAGGAAATCCAATCACCAGGTTAGTGAGTTGCCTCTGCTGAGGACTGTGTGTTATGGTTCGAGTTGACACCCATCACTGAGAGTCAAAGACCACCTCCAATAGTGCACAGTGCAAAAGGGAGTTTATTTGGTTAACCAAGGTCCGAGCCTCATCTCATTTGGGGAGCTTATGTAGAAATTACAAGCATGACAGAAATCATTTCATTGTATAGTTGTCTTAATTAATCATTGATTTTTCTGACTCAACCTTGGTTGTCTAGGGATACTATAATTCGAACCCTGGTTGTCAGGAGGGATACTCTGATATAGAATCTGGTTGCTGGGGGGGGGGGGGTACTCTGATTCAGACCCTGGCTGTCAAGGGTTACTCTGATTCAAATTTTTGGTTGTTAAGGGAGCCTTTTACCAAGCTCACTCAACCCCAACTTCCTTATTCCTGGAGGGCACCAACTTTGGTTTTATTTCTGAGTTACCATATTTTCAGGTGTATAAGACGACTGGGTATATAAGACGACCCGCTACTTTTCCTGTTAAAATATGGGGTTTGGGCTATATTCGCTGTAAAACTACCTCTCTTAACGCACATCAAATAGAAATTAAGACATGTAAGAGAAAAAGAATAGAACCCTCGAAGATTAACAGTATATATTTAATAAAGCTAGACTTTGGAGTGCCAACAATCATTTTACATTTGTCATTTGTAGTGAATTACTGTGATTTTTTTAATTGTGATTTATGTTGAGAGCAGGGAGAGGGGGCTCCTCCAAGAGCAGCTGGCTGGGGTGCAGGACAGCTAGAGGGAGACAGAGTGCCTCCTCTGTGTCCCATAAAAGCTGAACAGAGGACTGAGCACCGGAAAGCCACATATCAGCAATGACACCCGGCAGCTGGCACCTGGCAGCTGGTTTGGATGTGGCAGTAAGAGGAGTGGATCACTCGTCCCTGAAGCTGAAGTAAGTTTCAGCATGCTGTATACCAGCGTATATGATGACCCCCGACTTTTAAGAAGTTTTTCGTGGGTTAAAAAGTCATCTTATGCGCCGAAAAATGCGGTAACTCTTTTTCTGCCTTCAGCTAGGAGTGAAAAAGTATGCTTTACTAGGGTTTGGGCTTTTTATTACATTTTATTTCCCTGTCTACTTTAAGAAATGTATTTGACATAGTTTATAACAAATACATTTGAATTATGATCGCAAAACATGAATGCCCAAATGAGTGGTCACAATGTCTGATATTTCATTCAGTTGATCACGCCAGGCACTTTTTTTTGTATGAAGCTGAGTGTTATCCACAGCATAGATTCATGTGTGTGGAGAATTGAAGGGTGGCTGTGCCATACCTGGTGGTGCTGAAGGATTACTCCTGGCTCTGCACTCCTGGAGTTACTCCTGATGATACTCATCTGACCTTGTGAGATGCTGGGGATAGAATTTGGGCCACTCACATATAGAGCTAGGGCCCTACTCACTGTACTGTGCAGCTCCAGATTTCTTGATTTATGGACCAGAGTTAAGAGTTTCTGCAGTTGGAAGTGGTTACTTGATTATTCACTTAATACATGAAGAGAATCCTGATTGTTTTTGCTTTTTATTGCAATAATATATCTAGCAAATGACCAAAGAGTTGTCTAGAACATAAATTGTTGAGCTTGTTTGGCAGCATACCTTCTTTTCAGAAAATAAATTACTTTAAGAAAATAAGCAGAATGAATCCTTCAGTTATATTTGAGGCTCTTTCTACGTCCCTTAGGTTATTCCTGTATGTTTCTCCTCCTTGCCTGGGAGGGGCTGTATTGTGCATTTTGGAAATTGCTGGCAAGTTGCTATGTGAGTATGAAGTCTAGTTTTGGGTCAAGATTGAAAAAATAGATTTAGGAATGACTAATTCTAAGCATGTTTTAAAAAGGGTATTTTTGAGCAATATACAAAACTCTTCTGCTTCACTCCACTTAACACATTTATTTTTTTTTATTTATTTTTTTTGTTTTTTGTTTTTTTTTTTTTTGGTTTTTGGGCCACACCCGTTTGACACTCAGAGGTTACTCCTGGCTATGTGCTCAGAAATCGCCCCTGGCTTGGGGGGACCATATGGGACGCCGGGGGATCGAACCGCGGTCCGTTCCTTGGCTAGCGCTTGTAAGGCAGACACCTTACCCCTAGCGCCACCTTCCCGGCCCCAACACATTTATTTTTATTAATTGAGATTCTGTGGTCTACAGTACGCTTTATCATGTTTACTCATGCACTTAATTCCAACACCACACTCATCACCACCCTTTTCCCCTGAGGACTCCCAGCCTTCCTTTTCAACTCCTACCCCAACTCTGTTGTATGGATCAGTTCTCCCATAATGTTGCCTTTGGACTTGTTATTTTGCTGTGTATCTTTTTTTGGTTTGTTTTGTTTTTGAGCCATACATTGCAGTGCCTACGGGTTACTCCTGGCATCGTGCTCAGAAGTTGCTCCTGGCAGGCTCAGGGGACCCTGTGGGGTGCCGGAAATCGAATCAGGGTCTGGCCCGATGCTGTGTATCTTTAAGTCCCACATTTGAGAGAGTCTTGCTGTATCTATTTCTGTCCTTCTGGTTGACTTTACTTAACATCAGATCCTTTAGTTCCATTCATGTTGCTGCAAAGTTCATGGCTTTTTCTTTTTGTAGAGCTGCCTAATATTCCATTGTGTATTCCCCACACTTTCTTGACACATTGATCTGTAGTTATTTTGAAGTTGAGATTTTTTCGGATGGTGCCATTAGGTTCTTGATACCATTTCTTATCTAGCCAGAATCTGACAAGAAAACTGAAGAAAACACTTCATGCATGATGACTGCAGACGTGTGTTTTTGAATGCTTGTACTATGTATAAAATACTGTTTCATTTATGGCAATATTAACTCATTTAATAATAGTGCGTCTTGAGGTCAGTTATTGTTATTCCCATTTTATAGGTCATGTACTTGAGGTACTAAGTGGTTAAATGATTGGTTCAGTGGTGAGTGCTCTGATTCATTGATCTGAAAACAATCTGTTTCCTTATATTTCTCATTTTAGTATTTGTATTAACGATCATAAGAATCTCAACTTTAACCCTTTTAATTTAAAGAGACTTATGGTTTATAAACCCTTTAAAAATAAACATTGTTATTAAGTTGTATCTGTGAATAGCCCTCAGTTTACTCTGTTTTTTATTAGGTTTGCTTGGGGGCCACACTCAGTGGTGCTCAGGTGTTACTCCTGGCTCTAAGCTCAGAAATCGCTCCTGGCAGGCTATGGGAACCATATGGGATGCTGTGGATCCAACCTGGGTTCATCCCAGGTCAGCAACGTGCAAGGCAAATGCCCTACCACTGTGTTGTCTCTCCGGCCCCCTGAGTTTAATCTGTAAAAATAAAATGATAACTGGGCTGCATAAAGAAGCAGGTTGTGCCACTGAACTTTGAGAACCAACTCTTTGTAGGGAACTCACATTTGATCCTAGAACTATATAGTTCACATGCCTTGTGTTTTCTTGAAGTTTTCACTTGCTAATGGGAAAGTCAGATACAAACATGATCATGAGAGGAATTATTCCCCAAGCCTAATGTTTCTCTACTTTTCCTTAACTCAATAAATTGAATTATTAGTATTCAATTTCACAAAGGCCTCAAACTAGGCTGAATTTTTTCATTCATTTCAACCTTTACAAGATCTGATCTATGGAATCTTATCTCTACCATCACATAACTGGAATGTGAAATGAATCTTTTTTCTTTACAAAATCCAACAGGATATTGATCCGCTCTGCCACAGGCCTTTCCAGATCATCACTGAGTGTCAGAACCTTTGCATAATCTCTGATTTCATCCATTTTTCGTCTTTGTGCTTCCTCAGTTGTATCCTCACCTCCAATCATCATCCTCTTTTTCTTCCACAGCATGGTGGAGGAGGATTGATTTCATTTGGTGGCAGCGGTGGAGGTGTCTCACTGCTGGACACAGAACCATTTTCTTTGTCATGCCCATTTTTGGTGAAGGGGGGTGTTCTGTTTATGACTGAAACCCAACTACAATCATGCTTGCATGCTTGTAATCATGGTGCTTAAAGATTTTATATACAAAAATTAAAAAAAGGAAAATGAATCTTTCTAGTTTCCTTTCTTTTTTTTTTTTTTTTTTTTTTTTGGTTTTTGGGCCACACCCGGCGGTGCTCAGGGATTACTCCTGGCTATCTGCTCAGAAATAGTTCCTGGCAGGCATGGGGGGACCATATGGGATGTCAAGATTCGAACCAACAACCTTAGGTCCTGGGTTGGCTGCTTGCAAGGCAAATGCCGCTGTTCTATCTCTCCGGCCCCCTAGTTTCCTTTCTTTCTAGTTTTCTTCTTTTTCCATTAGAGTCTATGATGCCATCATTTGCTTTAATAGCTTTGATACGCTGCTATAACCTGTGCGCAGTATTCTTCAATTAGCAGCCAACTTTTGACCAATCACTTTCCTGCTTAAACCTTTCTCCCTTATACAGAATAAAGTCCAAATTACTTTCCTGGGGGCTGGAGAGATAGCACAGTGGTAGGGCATTTGCCTTGCACGCAGCCAACCTGGGACAGACCCGAGCACAATTCCTAGCATCCCATCTGGTCCCGAGTCTGCCAGGAGTGATTTCTGCATGCATAGCCAGGAAATAGCCCCAGAGCACCACTGGGTGTGGCCCCAAATAAAACCCAAACCAAAACAAACCAAATTTCTTTCCTGGTTGACATCTTCCATATCTTTCATTTACTGCCCTTTTGTTATGATGTCCCACCTACCCCAACAAATATGACTTAAAGACATTGATAGTAAATGTTGTAAAGCATTAACACTAGAAATAAATTTCAGACTTTGGGGGTTGGAAAGATTGTATAACAAGTAGAATGCTAACCTTTCATGCAGCAGACCCATGTGTCCTGTGAGCATTGCCAGGAGTAAATCTCTGAAAATTGCATGGTGTGACCCTCACCTTCATCTCCCAAAAAATTTCAGACTTGAGATGTTGCTAACGCACATTTTCAAAATCATTTAATGAGTTCTCATACATGACCATGTTTTAGAAACTATGATGAAATTAGAGGGGGGAAAAGTCACAAATCTGATTACAGTATGGAATTCATGCATTGATGTATGTCAATCCAAAAGGAAGAAATGCTGTTTTAGGATGAAAATTCAAGGGCAAAGCCAAGTGCAAGATAACTTCTAAATAGCTGGAAGAAGGGATATGAGCTAGTTCTAAGGCATTGCTCTGAACTTGAAGTCTGTTACCAGTGGACCCACATATAACCCTTCTGGGCTATGTGTTCTTTATTGTATAAAACACCCAAGCTTTTTTTTAATCATCATCATTATTGTTGTTGTTATTATTTAATTTTTGGGCTACATCTGGCTTTGCTTAGATTTATTCCTGCTTCTCAGGAATCACTCCTGGTGGGCTCCAGGGACCAAGTGGAGTTCTAGGGATCAAATAGTGGCAGACTGCATGCAAGGCAAGCACCCTGCCCAATTTATCTCTCAGAAGGGGGAAATTCCGGCTTCCGAAGATTCTTGTAAATCAAAGAGCAAGTGACTCTTGAATAGTAAACAGTGTGAACATTTATGAACAGTTATTTATTTACATATATTTCCCAAATTACACATACAGTTCTGTAAATTTGCTAAATGTTTCTTTCTGTTGAAAGATATTAGGAATTTCCCCCTTCAGATTTCATTCTCCCAGATTGTGAATGGACAATTAAATTATTTTGTGTTTGTACTTTGTGTATAGATCCTTTGTTTATTTTCTTGGGAATCAGAAGATGCTTCTGAGAGGTACTTGGAAGACATTGGGGACGCCATGATGATTCTTGGCCAACTGAGTTGAGTAGTCTGAGGATACAATGATGCTTAGGCTCTGTGGTGTTGGGGCCACTGTAGTGTTGCTGGAATTCCCCAGGTCCACATTTGACAGAACTCAGGGATCTCCAGAGATCCCTGATCTCTGATGTTTGCCGGTGTCCTGTGGTGTCAGGAATTGAACCCTTAGGCCGAGCACGTACCTTAACCTCTGTGTTATCACCTGACCCCATTACGATTTTTAGCTAAACAACTGTAGTGTGTAAATAGAATTTTTACTATCATCAAAATAGCTTGAAGTAATTTTTTTTATTTTCATATGTTTTTATAGAATATCTGACTTGTTAGTGTTGCTTTTTTTATTTTTTATTTTTTGGTTTTTGGGCCACACCCATTTGACGCTCAGGGGTTACTCCTGGCTAAGCGCTCAGAAATTGCTCCTGGCTTGGGGGACCATATGGGAAGCTGGGGGATCTGTCCTACGCTAGCGCTTGCAAGGCAGACACCTTACCTCTAGCGCCACCTCTTCGGCCCTGTTAGTGTTGCTTTTTAAATCTAGTTCATTTTGTTTTTACGTTTCTTGTTAGTCTAGTTCATAGTAGACTAGATGTCAGCAAACATTTTATTTTAAATCAATATCCAGATAGGCGATATTTTAGATTTTACTGACTAGAGTTAGGCAACTAGCTCTCATTCCAGCATGAAAGCTATTATAGGTAGTAATAAATATGAATGAAAATGAGTGTGACTGATCCAGAAAAACTTATGAATCATGGAATTTTAAATGTTATGTCATTTTTCATGGATCCTTTTGAAAATTTCAGCTATTTAAAAGTGTAAAATTGGGGGGTTGGAGTGATAGTGCAGCAGTAGGACATTTGCCTTGCAAGTGGCCGACCTGGGATAGACCTGGGTTTGATCCCTGGCATCCCATATGGTCCCCCAAGCCTGCCAAGAATGATTTCTGAGCCAAGAGCACAGAACCTTGAGCACTCCTGGGTGTGGCCCCAGCCTCCTCAATAAATAAAATAAAAATATAAAATTGGTTCTCAACTTACAGACTGTAGAAAAATGACTCGATTAAATTCATTTTGGCATGCAAGCTGTAGTTTGAAAACTCCAGTGTCAAAACTGTAGTTATATGTCACATGTCACTGAAAGCAGGAATTTGAATTATAACCGAGAGAATTATATTTTACATCAATTTCCATGGATGTAAAATTATCAGTTATATTCCTTTGAAGATTGAATTCTTTATTCCAAAAGGTTCTAAGAAGACTAACTCAGAAGTCAATGAAGCTGAAGAGAGCCAAGAAAAGGCCCCAGTATAAACTGATCAGGCTATTCAAATTTTTCTTTTACATTGGTTTTGTTAGGTTTTTAATCTTGGGTTTTTAATCTGCTTCCTTTAAAAAATATAACTGAATGTCTCTTCTAAAATTATTAGGACGATTTCTTTTAATTTTATCATGTTCAAAGGGTAAAAGATCTGTAGATACAGGATTGTGGCCTGAAGATAAGATTCTTTTAATGATTAAATCTATTTCAATAGTTTTATAGGTCTTTTGACCTTTTTGCTGAATCCAAACAGCATTCTACTTCTTAGTTATTGATGCATTTGCATTGTATCAGACAGGGTTTACAATCAACATAATCCTCTTGTTAAAATAAACTTTTTTGTTTTAAAGATTTTGTTTCTGTGTTTGGGCCATACCCTTTAGCACTCAGGGATTACTCTGAGCTCTGTGCTCAGAAATCACTTCTGTTTGGGTCCAGAAGTGGATTACTATGAGGTACATTGTGGATTGAACCTGGGTTGGCCTCATGTAAAGCAAACATCTTACCTGCTAAACTATCTTTCCAGCTCCTAAATATTTTTGCCTTCATGGAAGTAGGATCCATGTTACTGTGAAAAGACAAACTTCAGCTGTTTGCCATAGAAATATAGCTCTTTACTCCCCTTCTTAATTTTTTATTGTTTTTGTTTTTTGGCTACACTTGGTGACGCTCAGGGGTTACTCCTGGCTATGCGCTCAGAAATTGCTCCTGGCTTAGGGGACCATATGATATGCGGAGGGGAGGGGTTTGAACCACAGTTCGTTCTAGACTAGTACGTGCAAGGCATGCCTTACCACTTGCACCACCGCTTCAGCCCCAGTTAATTCCCATTTTAGAACTTTATACAACCTCTTATCCCTCTTTTCTCGCTTGCACTGAATTTATGCCATCTTGGCCTGAAAAATGAATTTCAGGGAGTCTCCTGGCATGGAACAAAACAATTTTGAGATCTGTATATACCGTATTTTGTTTTCTCTTCGACGTAAAATGTTCTCTGTTTTTGTTGTTTTGTTTTTAAATTGAGAGTCTTGTTGGTGCCTGTTTTTCCTGCTTTATACTACTTTTCAACCTTTTAGGTTTTCTGTATAGGTGGCCAAGTCGCTGTGCTATCACTCCAGCCCCACGTGGACTTTTTTTTTAAATCTCAGTATCGATTTTGACTGTCACCCAGCACAGCTTTTAATGGTTTGTTGCATATCATGGCCATCTTTTTAGTGCATTGGTTCACTTAAGCCAATGGTCCTCAAACTACGGCCCGCGGGCCACATATTGTATTTATTCCCATTTTGTTTCTTCACTTCTAAATAAGATATATGCAGTGTGCATAGAAATTTGTTCATAATTTTTGTTTTTACTATAATCTGGCCCTCCAACAGTCTGAAGGACAGTGAACTGGCCCCCTGTTTAAAAAGTTTAAGGACCCCTGACTTAAGCACTTCAGTCACAACTGACCCTTCTCTCTCCCTTTTACTCATCCTCTGCTCTCTTAATATTGCCTGATGTGTTATGTACAGCACTCAGCACCCTACACAGTGTTTTCAGGCTGCACTATCTGCCTGTTACTGCCCTGCATTCCCATTTTTTGCCCTCAGAGCTCAATCACCTCTTTCTCCCTTCTTTAACCGCCTTTGCATTTGTGACTTTTAACTCCCCAGACCTCCCTAATTCTCCCTCTGCTGAGTGTTTGTTCTCCGCACTTCACTCCTACCTTTTACATGCTTAGCTCAAGGCTACTAGAACATGGCAAAACATGGGTAGTTCCTTTGTGCTTGCTCTACTGACTCCAGCCCAGCCATTTTGAAGCCCTGTCATTGGCCAAAATTTTCTTGTGCAGCATCATAGAAAACACGGGTTATTGTTCATGCAGATTTTTTGTTTACTTTTATAGGACAGAGGCTCTGTGGAATATAATTGTCTCTGTAGAAAAATGGTCTGCAGCACCATTATTGTTACTCTGTTCACACTGAATTTTTGGCACAGTTCTTTCCTGATCCCATGAATGCATTTCCATGGAAAGAAACTCTTTTAGTTTATTGCTGGGTTACAGTGGCTTATACATTGATGAGTGTTTGTTGGAATTAGCATTCTTTAATGGACTATGCTCATGGGTATCAGAACTGGAAAGGATATAAAGATTTCTAGCCACCAAAATGAATTGGAGGATGCCAGTTATAGGTATTTTGATGCTCATGGCTGAACTGCTCTCATTGTTACTGAGGTTCCTCATCTTGCTAAATCCATATAGAGCACAGTTTCAGTTTTTGAAGACAAAACTTAAGTGCCAACATTCAAATGGACATTCCACATAAGTAGTTATAAGGCTGACCACTCAAAGATCAGATAGTGCTCATATTTGTGTTCTTTTACTCTTTGTAACTAAGAATTACTTCCCTTTTCCTTCCCGGTCGTAAGGAAACTGTAGTTGCTTATACTGTTGAGTGCTAAATATTGAGTTCTATGTTACAGTTCAAAGTTTGGTTTAGAAATTTACTGTAAACCTAGTCTTGCTGTGAACGTAAGTATAGCCATGACTGGCTGTGAATTAAAATAGAAAGACTAGGCCCAGAGAACAGCTGGTTCCTGGAACCAACCCTAGAGGTAAATGCCAGGAATTACACCCATAGAAGGCTTAACAGCAGCTGACAAATGGCCAGCTGACAACATACCCTAGATCTGGGGGGCTGCAGCCCACCCAGCTGTCTTTCTGATACTTCATTTGAACTACAACCAATCCTAGCTCAACCTCTAATACCAAGGACCAATAATTTTAATGATCAACTACCCGGAGGCGGAAATCCCCTAGACTGAGACTTGGGACCCTTTAAAATTGCCCTGTATGCCATTCTCGGGGTCCTCATTTCTTAGGAGAATAAACTCCAGCATGCAGGAATAAACTCCCTTGCTTTTGTTCACATTACTGCCTGTCTCCCTGGTGATCTTTTGGGTGGCAGATCCTGAGTTCTGAATTTTAACAATACATTAGAATTCGATTTTAATTTCCCTGTCATTTTGATAAAAAAATAATCTGAATTTCTTCAAGCAGGTGAGAAATATTGGCGGCACATCATATCTCTCATCCCTTTTGCCCCTTGCTATATGATCTTCACAAAATATGACCCAGTTATTTTCTGTCATTATTAGAAAAGTTTCCAGCGGTGTTTGGTGAATTCAGTTTCATCCCAGACAGTTCACCTTCGGGTTGGGTTTCAAACAAGGAGGGGTGTGTGTGTGTGTGTGTGTGTGTGTGTGTGTGTGTGTGTGACCACCAGTGAGTGTATGGTCACTCTTGTAGCAAAATGGCTGGGGAAGGCCTACTCTTGCAGAAAGGAGTCTGTACATGAGGTCCAGCAGCCTGTGAATGAACCCTATGTCATTCTGCCACTTTACTGTTCCCTGCAGAGATCCCTCTTCCTCTTCAGCCTCCAGTGGCAGCATTCACAGCTTTCCAGATGTTTCTGTAGGTGAATGTCTTCAGGCAGTGCATTGGGATGGCTTACCTTTTGCCTCCAACCTGGAGATAAGTATTGGAGGTGACAGTCTTTATGATGTGTAACTTCCCACTTCCAGTGTAGTGAACAGATTTCCCCAGAGGTCCAGGGGGAGCCGTCCAGTGAAACTTAGTGATGTCAGTGTTGGCTGGAGCTGTTGATTTGAAGTTCCATGTTGGGATTCTCTGCTGGCATCCCTCCTTGATCTTAATTAGACAAAAGAATAAAAGGTAGTTAATGTACAGTTGGAGAGGCGGAAGACATTGTCCGGTTGCAGAATTTGGCATGGAGAGGGGGAAATCAGATTATTCTGCCAACATACTTTTTGTGCTCGTTATATACAAGATTCTTGGTCGTAGATAATGGTATGTCTAAATGAGTTCTATTTCTTGCATTTTAACAATTAGTGTAGTGGGAAATATGCAAAAAGAATTGTTTAACATATAATCTCAAAAAGTCTCAAGATTGAAAACAAATTGATTTTAACTGAGGAGAATAAGAGTTTCTATGTAAGGTTAGATGGAGATTTATGAAGAAAGATTTTTTTGGGGGGGCACACCTGGTGGTGCTCAGGGGTTACTCCTGGCTCTGCACTTAGAAATTGCTCATGGCTCGGGGGACCAGATGGGATACCAGAGATCGAACCCTCATCTGTCCTGGGTCAGTCACATGCAAGGCAAACGTCCTACCACTGTGCTACCACTCCGGCTCCGAATAAAGATATTTTTGACTTAGACTTCCCAAAACATGGAAGGTGTTTAATAGCAGGGATGGGAGGTTATCCTAGAGCAAGGAAATTGTTTGGGTAATGGCCCTTAGGTGGGAAATTGAACATAGTTGAACTATGTGGGTTAAAATTAGGTTGTGTTTGAAATACAGAATGTGTAGATTTTATTCTTTTGTTTATTTGGTTTGGGGGCCACAGCTGACCACTGCGGACTAATTTCTGGCTCTATGTTTGGGAACCACTCTCGGCAAGGCTTGGGGGAAATTATACATGGTTCTTCCTGCCTACTCCACTAGAATTTCTGACAAGAATGTAAATCTCTGGAGCCAGGGAGGAAAAATTATAAATGATTCTTTAGAAAGGATAGTGGCTGGGGAAAGACAAGCTGTCTATTTTGCTATCAGTATCCTCTTTATTTAAATGGCATTCCTACCTTTTCATCTGATCTCGTGGTCTCACCTTTAGTGCTTGAAATGCTTACTCACTTTTCAAAAATCTCTCAAATGGCCAACAAAATTGGAATTTTTTTCTAATTCTTTATTTTTCAAAAAAATGAAATGGCCTATTAAGGATTTAATGAGATGGAACACTTTAACAATGATTAAGACAGCAATTTGGCCATGAGTATTAAAATCCCTAAATCTGGCATCTGGTGACCAGTGTATGTTGTAGCTAATAATAATCTTTTCTAGGGAATAATCAGAGATACAGGCAAGACTATTTGATTTAGTGTTACTTCTAAGATGGAACTAGGGTGGAATAAATTAGGATGGAATAAATGAATTGGGTTAAAACAGTGCTTCTCAATTATTTTCTGTCATGCCCCCCTAGGAAAAAGAAAACATTTTTCATGCCCCCCCCATGTCACTGTAAATAGAATCTTTATTGAAAAAACTTTAACTTGCAAAACAAAAATATATAAATAACTTGAGCTGATTTTTTAAATCAGAGGTGATGTCTGGATTAATGGCTACAATGAACACGTTTTGCAATGCATAGCTTTTCGAAGTGGGGTTTGAAGCAGGACAGCAACTCAGCTCCAGAGACATACAGAGACATAAACACGTGGCTTAGCTTGTTATGACAGTTTCCCCAGGTCAAATGCTCCCCCCCTTCATGGAGCCTTGCAACCCTCCTGGGGGTAAGCCCCACTATTTGAGAAGCACTGGGTTAAAATCACATATGAATCTGATTATTCTTTGAAAATGACAAGGAACTGTTTATTTGAAATGTTAAAAGCAGGATTAATGCTACGTAATGCTATATGTATGCATACTTGAAGAGAAAAATGTAGAATAAGCTTACCAGTGCTATCGGTGATTAATTGGTTAGTGAAGTTCTCAGTGCTTTTATATTTTGTATTTTCTATAGTAATCGTACAGTTGGAAAAAGAATAGTAATTTAAAGGTAGAAAGGAAGGAAGGACACACTTCAGAGATTAAGACATTGACTATATCATCCAAATCAGGAATTGAAGCAACTGTAGTTGAAATTAGTGTTGCACTTACTTAAGCTAATTGATTCTGGGACCAGAGCTTTAGACTTTCCTATATACATTGGAATAAACCTTAAGTGCCAAGATTCAGATTGTTTTTTCTTTTCTTCTATTATGGAGAGAGGGAAAAAAGGGGAGGAGGAGAGAGGGGAAAAAAAGGAGGAGGAGAGAGGGCAGAGGAGAGAGGGCAGAGAGCTAGAGGAAGAGAGAAAGAAGAGAAGGGGAGAGGGAAAGAGGGGGCTAAAGAGAGGGAGAGAGGCAGGCAGTGGAGAGGAAGAGAAAGGGAGATGGTGAGGGAGAGGAAAGAGGAAGAAGGGAAGAGAAGTAGAAAGACAAGGTGAGAGAGGGAGAGAGGAAGAGGATAGAGCGAGGAAGAGGATGGGAAAGGCAGGGAGAGGGACAGTGAACAGAGAGAGGGAAACAGGAAAAGAGAAAGGGGGAGAGAGAGGAAGAGAGGAGAGAATGAGAAGCAGGGAGAGAGAGTGAGAAAGGGAGAGGACAAGGGAGGAGGAGAGAGGGAGGAGTAGAGAGGGAAAGAAAGGGAGAAATAAAGAGCTGGTAGAGAGGGAAGAGCCAGATTGTTTTTCCTAATACTTTTATAAGTTAGGGACAAAATATTGCTGATCTATTGATGATAAATAAATAAAGAAATTATAACTAAAATTATAACTCATTCCTCTGCAGTTGTACCCACCAATCTACATTTTAGATAATTTCTCATAGTAATTAATTTTGTGCAAGTATTCATCCTGCCATACTTTGAGAAATCATCAAGTTTTTGTTGTCTTTTGAAGTTTACTTTCATCTGGAACCTCAGTAATTCTTTTTTTTTTGGGGGGGGGAGGGGTACATCCAATGGCGCTCAGGGGTTACTCCTGGCTCTACGCTCAGAAATTGCTCCTGGCTTGATCGAACTCGCGTCCATCCTGGGTCAGCTGCGTACAAGGCAAATGCTCTATTGTTCTGATTTTGGAACCTCAGTAATTCTACCTGGGTAGTTCAACCTTTTGAAAGACAGTGGTTACCTGAAGAGGGATTATGAGAATCCCTTCAAGATCTTATTAAAACACTAAAGTTTCAAGATCCCATCTTAGAACCTACTGATTTAAATCCCTCTAGGAATGGGGTGGGGGGGTGAATCCTAATGACTACAGGATCTTCAGATAAACCAGTTAGTATGGGACAGTTATTTCTTTTAAGCAGTCCTTGTAGGTGTTGAAGAAAACATGGCCAAGATGGTGTTCATTAGTAGGACTCCTTCTACACTCTCTAGAAAATTGGCTTTTGCAAGTTAATTTTGTATTTTGCTAGCTCTCCTTTTACTACATAGCTCTTACCTCTAGATGGCAGCAAAGGCTGTCTGTTTTTTAAAGAACGCCTGTTCCTAAGCCTTAGAAGAATTATTTCCCCCTTAGGGTTGGAGGTTGTATGAATTTGTATACTTGGACCTGATTCAGCAAATGAGGTATGGCGCTTTAAAAATGTGTCATGTCTTAGATAATACTTTAGCACATTATTCAGATCGCTTCAGCAACGTTTTGTCCAAATTTGGAGTGCGTATTCTAAAGGGAAGGAAGCCATATGGTTCATTTAAGACCACACAGTGCATCTTCTAGTTGGAGTCGGAGGCTCCTGGGTTTCATCAGAAAGCAGATGTTTTGGGAGGAGATTAAGCAAGCTAGAAAGCTCATTCATAGAAAGATTTTTTTTAAAAATGTGTTTAACTTATTTCAACATGAAATGTCTGGGGTTTGGAATGAATTGCAGACCTGAAGGTTGCTGAGTTTCATAAGATAGAAACATTGGTTTTTTTAGGGAAGAGTAGAAAGAAATGAAAGACATGTAGAATTTGTTTATAAAATTATAAAAAAATATTGGCTTATTTGGTCTAAGAAGAAACAGAATACCAAGACAACACTTGATCGCCCATGTTCACTGCCAACTTGATATATAAATATGTTTCTCCATGACAGGAACCTTATTAGTGACCAGATGTTCAGAAAGGTGAAAATATCTTCACTTGAATTGGGAAGTCTTGGATCTTTAACCAGGTTTCTACTGGATCACTGAATTCTTATATGATTGCTGAGGGCAAGACCTCCACATTTGTTTATCCAAATAAAACCATCATTTCTGAGAAAGATCTGGGTGTCTACTTAAACAGCCAGAGTTGGAATGATTTATTTTCTCTAAATAATATTGATTTTCTGAAAGCATTGAACTTATTTGACTATTATGTAAGAGAGCATGACATCAGGGACATTTCTGTTTCAAAGGCAGCTGGATTAAAGAATCAAGACTCCACTGACCTGGCTTCATTCTGATTTGTGTTTATTGAGGTACACAGAGACCAAGCAGATTTAGGGACCCAGCTGTGGAATGCTCGGTCAAGGCCAGTGTTATCCGAATGATGATGTTTTGCATTTATGTTTTTATCTCTGTTTAAATGGGAAAGTGCATAAGTAACAGTGATGGATAGGGTGAGGACAAGGAGGAAATGCACAACTGAAGACCCCCCCCCCCAAATCTTTGAAGTATTATTGCTTTCTTTTCCTTTGTCCTATTATATATTGTTTGGTAAATCACTGCTAATTTTAAAAAAAGGAAATAACAGATAACGAATCTGGCTAAAGCTTCAGAATCTGCTTTGACATTTTCTCTCTTGATTTTCCCAGGACTTCCTCATTGTACAATAAAACTTTCTTTTTATCAGCAAAGATTTTACAGTTTATATGGCAAGAGGTTCTTCAGAAGGAAACTGTATGCTTTGATTAGCTCATTCCCACGAACAAGCCTCCTTTGAGAGAATGCTTTGTTTCGATGGCTCCAGTGCTATGGTTTATGTAAGAATTGTCCACTTTCTGAGGTGAAGGTTAGAGGAAATTGGTTCCCTAAATGTAACACGATTTGGGGCTCTGCCTAATCACCTCTCAATCTCTGTGGTAATTACACCATGGACAGTGAGGACAATCCAAGAAGAAACATTGAAATACAGGGTTCAAAGTCCTTCCTGATCTATCACCTTTCGATTTTGTGTTCAGAAACAAAGCCTCAAGTGGAGAAATAGTTTGCAAAAACAAATCTAAAGTATATCTAAAATATAAATACTATTCTTGAAATATCTTCCCAGTATATATTGTTTTTCTTTGTTATTTAGCCTTTTTATTCCTGTAGGAATTTTCTCCCCCCCCCCCCCGTAGGAATTTTCATCTTAGCATTTCTTCTTCCTTTTTTTTTGTTCCACCCATTTTTCTCTTTATCATTCCTTTTTACGTACTTCATTTTGTAAATCTTTAACAGCCTTCTATTTTACAAATAAGACTTAACCCCATAGATTGATTCTGGTACCAATTGACTGTGTTCCTGAATAAACTTTTTTGCTTCCACAGATTTTTTTTTTGCTCACCTCTATTCCATTTTTTGAAAATATCTTTATTTAAGCACCATGATTACAAACATGATTGTAGTTGGGTTTCAGTTATAAAAAAAAGAACACCCCCCTTCACCAATGCAACTCTCCCACCACCAATGCCCCCATCTCCTACCTCCTTCACCCCCTGCCTGCACTGGAGACAGGCATTCTGTTTCTCTCACTACTACTGTCATGATCATCTCTATTCCTTAGAATGGATCCTTGCAAGTTCTTTGAACAGTAGTAAAATATGTAGGAAAATCCTTAGCCAACCCAACATGCCAAACAAGTGTTAGTTACTGGTGTCAACATTGTCATTAATTGTGTCTTTTTTCTTCCATTCATTGTCAAGATGCCTATTTCTTAATCATAATAATCTTATCTTCTTTATTTTGTTTTTCTTATTTTAGTTTATCCTTTGTTCCCCTCTCTCTCCAATTCATTATTGGAGACATGTTACTAAGAATAGGAGCTGATGCAGCTGAACAAAAAAAAAAAGTTTATTCCTGGGCTGTGTTTTGAACCACCTTCAGCCTAGAAAAGGAGCCTTTTTTTTTTTAATGTCATTTTCCCCTTCTTTGTTTTCTTTTTGTTTAGCTTTGTGCCTTATCTTGTTGTGCTTAGAGTTTATACCTCTTGACTTGGTGCTCAGGATTGAGCCCTGGTCTGTCCCATGGAAGTTAAGTGTTCTACCATTCTACATTCCATAGGTTTCTTTTTTTTTTTTTTTTTTTTTTTTTTTTTGGCTTTTGGCTTTTGGCTTTTGGGTTACACCCGGCAGTACTCAGGGGTTACTCTTGGCTCTATGCTCAGAAATCGCTCCTGGCAGGCTCAGGGGACCATATGGGATCCCAGGATTCAAACCACCGTCCTTCTACATGCAAGGCAAACACCTTACCTCCATGCTATCTCTCCAGCCCTTATATTCCCTTTATTCCCTTTTTATCTTACTTTGGTCTGGTCTTTTATGAATGTTTTTCTCTAGAGTTAAATAGAAACATTTTATTCTCTTTCCTATCTTTTATAGTTCATGTTTGTCCTAACTTTGTTATTTTGTGAAAAGCAAATGCAAAACAGCTGTAGCTATCAGGTGTTTTAGCCACGGTCCTCTGTTGAGTGCTGCCTACTTCCAGGAAAAGTCCTGACTAATAGTGGACAGGAGTTCTTGAACGTTAGTCAAGAATGATCTAGGGAGTTTATTAAGATGAAGATTCATTGGACTTAATGGGTCTAAAAATCTGTTAATTCCTGCTTTATTTGATAAAGAGCATCTGTGACTCCATTTTGAAAAACATTGATAGAAGTCTTTCAAAAATAATTGATAGTTGATTTTTGTTTCTGTGAGATTATAATACATGGCAGGGGTAGCCATTATAACAAGAGTCAAAATAATTTTGGACTAGAGGTCAAAGCTGAAATGCTTTGCAAACCTAGAGGACGATTATAAAAATTAGATAGGTTAGAGCACATGACTTGAGTTTGGAGAAGTTTCACTGGAGAGACTAAGAAGAGAGACAGACTGGCATTCCAGAAGTAGGAGTAGCCTGAGCAAATATATAGGGTTATAGGCTTTTATAGCTATTGGGAGGATAGTCAGCACTAAGTTCTGGTGAGAGATAGAGTGTGGTTGGTTTGGATTGGGCAGTATGGGGCTTGAGGAGAATCTGACTGGAGCGTTGTCATGGGATCATAGATCACTAGTAACCCTGGGAAAGATTGAATTAGAGAGGTCAGAGACTAAAGTTGGAGATTGGTTTATAGTAACATCTGTATTGAAGTCTGTTTTTTGGAGAGTAAGTAGTAGCAAAAGGAAAGCAGGAGGGATAAAGAACTACCAGGGCAGAATAACTGATTGAATCTGGGGAATAAACAGCAAAGAAAAGAATGGTCTCTCATTGAACTTGGATAACAGGGACAGTGGCAGATTGTTACCAGAAGCAAAACAAAGACCCATCCAAGCCACCCTACATGGGGTGGGGAGGAGTCACATCACTCACTCACTAGCTTTGAAGTGTAGTTGAACCTTGCACATGGAACTGTTTGGTATTTTCTGTTTTGAAACTTTAGGAATGTTGCCTTGTGAATCATTATAGAGGCATGTTTGATACCATTCATGTGGCTGAGATAGTTCCATAGAGAATGCAGTTCTTTGGTCCTTGCTATTCTTTTTCTCTTCCACCACAGGTGGAACCCCTTTCTGATAGGCTCTGAGGTGAGTTTGGGTTGGGTCTTCTCCTGTACCTTCTTTCCCCACCAGTAAGAAGAAGACAAATATGTCTGAGAGCAGGCCCTAAAGAAGATATTTTCCCACTTCTGAATCATATATACTGACCCAACTATTGTTGGTTTGATTGGCTCGCTGGGGGAACGGAAATCCTGCCTCTCTCCCCCAGCAGCCATCAGGCTGGCTCCTTGACCATTGTGTCTGGATTTTGAGCAGGCGGGTTACATAAACTTGCACTTGGGGCAGGTTATCTGTAACACCCTTTGGCACGGGGACAATCAATAAAGGGAGGATGCCCTCCCTCTGGCCCCCAACACATTTCCTTCCTAATTGGTAGTTTGAGAGCCATACTTGATAAGTTCCCAAATACATATAGTAATAATGGTCCTTTGTTCTCAGTTCTCTCATTACACTTAGAAGAAAAAAAATCAGCGAAGCTAGCAGCTCATATTTTTACCAAAAGTTTGGTAATATGTATTACTCTTTTAACCAGGAAAAAAAATTACACTTAAAAATACACTTAAATAGGGCCGGAGAGATAGCATGAAGGTAGTGCGTTTGCCTTGCATGCAGGACTGTGGTTCAAATCCCAGCATCCCATATGGTCCCCTGAGCCTGCCAGGAGCGATTTCTGAGCATGGAGCCAGGAGTAACCCCTGGGCGCTGCTGGGTGTGACCCAAAAACCCAAAAACCAAAAACCAAAAACCAAACACTTAAATACACTTAAAAATGCACTTAGAAGTATCTCTGAAGTACAGAGATCCCCATCCATTGACTGACCCATCTTTCCTTTACTTGAGGAGACATCAGGTGTTTCTTAGTTTGTGTGTGTGTGTGTGTGTGTGTGTGTGTGTGTGTGTATGTGTGTGTGGTTTATCTTTGGGTTACACCCTTTGGCATTCAGGGCTTACTCCTGGTTCTGTGTTCTAGGTTCTTGGCAGGTCAGCCAGTAAGCACCCAACCCAAGAATCTATTGTATTTTAAACTAACTTTTTTTTTTATAAAGCTATATACATACTTCATTGAGGTCTCAAAACTGACAGCTATCATGAATTTATCTATTTATTATTTTGATTTGGGGGCCATACCCACCTGTGGTCAGGGCTTATTCCTGATTTTGCTCAGGGATCATCCCTGGTGGGACTTCAGGGGACTAGATGTGATTTTGGGGATCAAACCCAAGTTGGCTTTGTTCAAGGAAAGCACCTGGCAAGGCTCTACCTGCTGTACTATTTCCTCAGCCTCCAGCTACCAGTAAATTTAGATATAACATTAAAAAAGCAACTAACAGAAATTGGTCTTTACCCTCCCCACTTTATTTTTAGGAAACAAAACAAAACAGGCAGTTCCCTAAAGAGAAAGGCAATAATGTTTTCTTTTTGAAGGATTGTTTTGAGTTGTGTTGAATTTTGGAGTGCTTTTCATCAGTGCTCAGGGCTGCTCCTGGTTCTGTGCTCAGGGATCACTACTGGAGATTATACATGGTGTGAATTGACTCTCTGATCGGGCATTCAGTTACAAGGCAAGTACCTTACTCACTCGCTGTATCCTGACACTGTTTTTGAGTTGTTTGACAAGTGGCTTCAATGAAGCATGTTTCTATATTTGCTATAAGAGATATATTATACATGTGATAAGAGACATATTAGAACCACCTGAAGACTTTTTTGTTTGTTTGTTTGTTTGTTTTAGGGCCACATATAGTGGGCACCCAGGGGTTACTCTTGGATCTGCACTCAGAAATCGTTCCTGGCAGGCTCTGCGGACCACATAGGATGCCTGAGATGGAACCTGGGTTCGTCCTGGGTTGGCCGTGTGCAAGGCAGACACCCTTCCACTGTGCTATCTCTCCTGCTCCCATCCCTTATAGTTTATATTTTAGTACTTCCTTAGAGATAAGATTTACTGTAACCCCAAATTGAAACCAGAGTTTGGATCCAAAAGTTGGATGTCCACACTCATGAATAATCAAAGAATGAGTAATTCCCTGAGCTGGGAAAAGACACGGGCTGATTTATTGATTTATTTAAAGGTGATTTGGGGACATTGGGCTTTTGTTACAAATTATCATGTTGCTTGTAGAATGTAAAACCCCAAAGGAGGCTGTGCCATTGAGGAAGACACTGTCAGCTGGCTACCGAGGCAGCCACTTCCTGGCTTTGATTTGTGTGCTTGTGAAGCAGTTCTTGGATTGTCATATTCCCTTCTGAGACCGATGAGCCTCTTCCTGCTAAGTTCATCTGCCCTACCTGGTATCTGTGCCTTTGGTGTCATAGAATAGCATATATTCTATATACTAATATATATTCTATATATCTATATTCTATAGTATATTCTATACACTATATTTTATATACTAATATTTATTCTTTTATATACTAATAGATATTCTATATACACATCTATATTCTATAATATTCTACATACTAATATATATTTTATATATTTTTGGGGGGGAGGTTGGGCTATACCCAGTGATGCTCAGGGGTTACTTCAGGCTATGCGCTCAGAAATCACTCCTGACTTGGGGGACCATATGGGATGCTGAGGGATCGAACTGCGGTTCGTCTTAGGTTGGCGCGTGCAAGGCAAATGCCCTACTGCTTGTACCACTGCTCCGGCCCATATTTTGTATATTCTAAATACATCTATTTACATCTATATTCTATATATATTCTATAGTATATTTATATACTAATATATACTTGTACTACTATATATATTCTATATGCTAATATATGCTAATAGTATATATATATACATATATAATAGAATAATAGAATCCTGAGCAGGCCATGACTCCAGCTACAGTTCTTTCTGCACAAATACTCTCCTGTGAGGACTTGTGCTCTTTTTCTTGCTTTCTCCCGTCTTCTCACCTCACCCCCTCAGGTCAGCCCAGTTACATAGACTTGACTTCTCCTGTTATTTATCTGTTAATTTGGGCCTTAGGGAGGTAGGAGGAGATGAAGGGGAGCAGACCACTCTTAACTGTGGGAGGTTTCTAAGGCCATGAAGGTTGAGTTAGAACATAGTGTGTGGGTCAGTTGATGAGAGAAAAGAAATTTATTGGTAAAGAATGGGGAGAAGGGAAGTGAAAATACATCTTACTTATGGACCTTCCTTGTGTTCCTGCCCAAGTGGCAGACTTGGAGGCAAGGTTCAGTCAGGATGGTAAGAGATAGCCCCTTTACCCCAGGTAAACAGTGGCACTGGGCAAAAAGCCATTTCCCTGGCTGACAAAGGAGCTTCTCTGTCTATTGTCATGAAACTGGGATGGGCTAATGAAGTTTAGCCTCTAGTCTCAGCTCATTGTTAGCACATACTAACATGATTTGGGAGAATTTTCCTCATTGTTCAAGATTCTAATATTTTTCGTTTCTAAAACTGTGACAGTTCTCACTTCATAGAATTATTGTGAAGTGACGCAGCATTATAAAGTTAGTTCCCCCCCCCCCCCCCCCGCCTAAAGGCACAGAACCATCCCTGGCATTTTATTTATTGACTGGATGCCAGCCTTTCCTCAGTCCCACCTTCAACTTCCGCCACCTTGCCTACACTGCTTCTTTTCCTTAAATGTTGAAAATTTGTCTTCCTGCTGGCCTTCACCCCCTCACCCCTCTCTTCTGATACCTCTTCTGGTGCCTCTCTGGAATGCCTTTGTCTTCCTGTCTGTATTCCTCACCTCTAAACCTCTGCTCAAATTTGCCTTTGTTGCTGAAACCTAATCCCAACCCTGCCCTAGAGTAATCTGTTCCTCCTCTAAACTCCTATATAGTTCTTACTGTCTGTGAAATCCCTTTTAAGGTAATCTTGCATTTGATTTTAAATCTTAGGCTCCCCTAGCTGCTTAGTACAGATGTGAGTGTAGTGTTAGGTGCTTAAAAATATTTGCCAGTTTATGGAAACTCTTTTGCTGAGTGAAGTAAGTCAGAGGGAGAGATAGACACAGAATAGTCTCCCTCATTTATGGGTTTTAAGGAAAAAAAAAAGACATTATTGTAATAATACCCAGAGATAATAAAGATGAGGGCTAGAAGGACCAGCTCAGAATATGAAGCTTACCACAGAGTGGTGAGTGCAGTTAGAGAAATAACTCACTGACAACTATCATGCCAATGGTAGTGAGAGTAATAGAATGTCTTGGAAACAGGCAGGGGGTGGGGGAGGAGAGAGATGGGGGTCATTGGTGGTGGGAAGGTTGCACTGGTGAAGGGGGTGTTCTTTTATATATCTGAAACCCAACTACAAGCATGTTTGTAATCATGGTGCTTAAAGATATTAAAAAATAAACATATACTATATACTTACTTCTCTAAAACATATATATTTGCCAGTTCATTCTCTCAGGTGATTTGCAAAGAAATTAAGAGACCTTGGATGCTAGAAGAAGACATTTGTTCCCGTGGTAGTTCTAAGCAAATAGAGGGAAATTTAAATTTCTCAGAGAGGACTTTTTGGACAGATCTAAACAGAGGAACTATTGCTTAAGTTCTTGGGAATCCTGCTGTCACCCATTTTGCCTCCTTAAGGCAAAGATTTGTCTACCATTTTCTTTGTTTCTGCGCAAGCCACATGTATGACTAGAAAGCTCAGCTGAAAACTTGAGTTTATAACATGGTTTCTTAGAAAGTAACAAAAGCATATATATGTATACAATATGTAAATGTTCATACATGCATGCATTATTCCCATCTGTCAAGGGATAGAAGCAGTCCTTCTGAGTGAAACTTTTCAGTGCAGATTTTGAGACTTATTTTGAGATTTATGGCTGGTCATGTTTAAGTTTCTAGTCTCCCTAGATTAGATAGAAATGTTCAAAGTCACTGTAAAATTTTTTCCCATGGCAGATAATGGCAATGAGAAATTGACTTCTGAAATTAGTTGCTTCATTTATGCAATGTAGTGGTTTCCAGCTGGGTTTGGTTGGTTTTGCTTATTAGGCTCTATCAGGAGGTGTTTTTGTCATGATTGGGAAATGTTAAATTGACACCTAGCCAGCAGAAGCCCAGAATTCTGCTAAATCTTCTTCTAGTGCACAGGACATTCACTCTTTCATAGCAAAGAACAATGAAATCCATCCAAGCTCTGAGCAGTTTTGAATTTGAGAGACCTAGCCCTTCCTGACAAGCAGATAATGGTGAGATGAAAATACATTCATTCGGGGCCGGGCGGTGGCGCTGGAGGTAAGGTGCCTGCCTTACCTGCGCTAGCCTAGGAGACGGACCGCGGTTCGATCCCCCGGCGTCCCATATGGTCCCCCAAGCCAGGAGCGACTTCTGAGCGCATAGCCAGGAGTAACCCCTGCGCGTTACCGGGTGTGGCCCAAAAACCAAAAAAAAAAAAAAAAAAAAAGAAAATACATTCATTCATAGAGTTATAAAATAGAAAATAAATCTTCGGCCAACCTAGTAGTTGGAATACTTCTAAGTGGACAAACGAAGAAGGAAATACCTAATTTCAGAAGGAAATTCTTGCCAGGTCATTGGTTTGCTTAGTTGCTTAATGAGGCCCCACTCTTGTGTTCCAAAAGAATTTCAAACAATTAAAAAGAAGGTGGCAAGATTTGGAGAGAATTTGGAAATCACTGGAAGTGAGGATTAAACTTCATCTGAAGATCACTAACTCAGATTCTTTCCAGGGATCCATAGCTGACTAGGAAATGCATGGGATGGAATTTGATTTGCTGTGTTTCACTCTATAAGACACACCTGACCATAAGACGTACATAGTTTTTAGATGCTCTCCTGTTCTGCATTCAGGCTTCAGCTCCAGGTGGCATTTGCTCCATAAGAAGCACTTTCAGGGAGAAAAAAGTGCATCTTATGGTACGAAAAATATGGTAATTTGTCTGCATCTCATGAGCTTGCCCTTGCCCAGTCAGTCTACTTACCTTCTTTTCTTAAACCAGTTTCAAGTTTTATGTGCCTTAGAAAGTCTTATTAAAATCTAACTTTATGAATCCCCTTTGACCTTAACTTGATTGTAGGAAGTTTAGCCTGCTACATTATTTCAACACCAGGTACTTGGATGTCTTTACTTCCCTTGCCCATGTTTAAGGACAGTGAATCTTTGGTCTCTAATACCTACCTTGCTCTGTGTTGGGTAGCAGGTAGGTAACTCAGCATGTCTTGGTCTGTGAATTGATTTGGTCCATCTGACTTCTTTTTGGGTCACATATGGCAGCACTCAGAGGTTACTCCTGGCTCTATGCTCAGAAATCACTCCTGGCAGGTTCGGGGGACCATATGGGATGCCGGAATTTGAGCCAACGTCCTTCTGCATGCAAGGCAAACACCCTACCTCCACGCTATCTCTCCGGCCCCCTGACTTCTTTTTTTTAAACTTTATTTATTGATTAATTGATTGATTGGTTTTGGGGCCACACCCAGTAGTGCTAAGGGGTCACTCCTGGCTCTGCACTCAGAAGTTGTCCGTGGCACACTGGGAGACCATAGGAGATGCTGGGAATTGAACCGGGTCCTTCTCGGGGTCGGGCGCATGCAAAGCAAGCGCCTTACCATTGTACTATCTCTCTGTTTCTCTCAAGCTGACTTTTTGAAGAGATCATATCCTAGACTGTGATCCTGCGTGTCTCTGAGACACATGAGTGGGTTTACCACTCATTCTACCTTTTCAGAGGCCCAGGAGTGACACTGAGACAACCTTTGTTGGCCTTTAGGGAATATGTACTTTGGTAATTATCTAAAGATGATTCTCCTTTAAAAAATGAAACAAACAAACAAAAAATGAAAAAGGGGGGCCAGAGAGATAGCATGGAGATAGGACATTTGTCTTGCATGCAGAAGGATGGTGGTTTGAATCCTGGCATCCCATATGGTCCCCTGAGCCTGCCAGGGGCGATTTCTGAGTGTAGAGCCAGGAGGAACCCCTGAGCGCTGCTGGGTGTGACCCAAAAATAAAAAAAATAAAAAAGAAAGAAACAAGGGCCAAAGAGAAAACACAAGGATAAGGTACTTTCCTTGCACATGTCTTACTCTGATTTGATTCTTGGCACCTGGAGCCCTGCTTGGAGTGATCCCAGAGCCTGGAATAAGCCCTGCTGAGCTGAGCACTGTAGGGTTTGGATGAGTCACCCCTACCGTAACCACTTGTCCCCCAAAAGAAAATTCCCGGACAAAAAGATAAAGCAAAACTCACAAGGCCAAGAAAACAAGGTCTTACTTAAGTAACCTTACAAAAATTCCATATAGGATCATTTGGCTATGAAATAAAAATAACTTGCAAAAATTGAAAAACTAATTTAAGGCTTTCAAAAACCAACCTAGTATCTATTTTTCATGACCATTAATCTTATTAAAAAAATAAGTGAGAATTTTAAAATGAGGCCACATGAGAATTAACCTTAGGACAATGGACTTCAATGCCAAAGGTTAGTCCAGAGTGTTTTTATGGCACCATTCTAAGTATAAAATCTGGTGTCCTGATGGGATATTTATGGGTGCTGATGAACAGTGCTGATTCATTATCCAACTAATGAAAGACTTAAATATGTTCGCCGATTAACTCGCTGGATTACTTGCCCTACCTTGAGAGATGCCTGCCTGCTTTGGGATTTTGACGACACAAAAGCTTTTATCCTTCCTGAGTTACCTGCAAGAGTAGACTTTGAAACCCGTCAGTTGGAAAGGATTTATAATGAACATAAATTTAAACTTTGGGGACTTTAGTGTACCACTTCTTCACTGTGAAGTTGCCTCACTGAGGCCTAAGGTCAATGGAGGCCTTTGTTTAGTCCTACTCAAACTGTTCTCTCTCTCTTTTTTAATGTGTGCTGGACTACTCCCAAAAAATGTTTTAGGGTTCTTTGAAGGCCTGAGATCTGAGTGAGACACAGATATTATGTTAGACAGCTTGCTACTACTCAGCTGAAGAGTCTGTGTTGCTACAATTATGAAACTGGGAATTTTCGCACCCAATAAAATGGTAGCTGTTCTTGACCTTCTTTTGAGTAAAGATGCCTGAGGAATAGACTGTCTATTCTCATGCCAACCGCTAGAGGACGAAATAATCACACTCTGAATAGTTGTGATTCATTTTGGGAGTGGAATTGGTCAATAAGTTTTTCAGTAGAGGCGTCTAGAATGGAATTGAATCTTTTTTTTTTTTTTTTGGGGGGGGTCACACCCGGCAGTGCTCAGGGGTTATTCCTGGCTCCAGGCTCAGAAATTGCTCCTGGCAGGCACGGGGGACCATATGGGGTGCCGGGATTCGAACCGATGACCTCCTGCATGAAAGGCAAACACCTTACCTCCATGCTATCTCTTCGGCCCCAATGGAATTGAATCTTTAAGGTAAGTATTAATCAGCAGAAAAGCGTGCTAAAAAAGCATCTTGCCGGGGCCGGGTAGGTGGCGCTGGAGGTAAGGTGTCTGCCTTGCAAGCGCTAGCCAAGGAAGGACCTCGGTTCGATCCCCCGGTGTCCCATATGGTCCCCCCAAGCCAGGGGCGATTTCTGAGCGCATAGCCAGGAGTAAACCCTGAGCGTCAAACGGGTGTGGCCCAAAAAAAAAAAAAAAAGCATCTTGCCATGTCCTACTTAAGAATTCTGGTTTGGGGACTGAGTGGTGGCACAGCGAAAAGGTGTCTGCTTTGCACGTGCTAGCCTAGGATGGACTGCAGTTTGATCCCCTGGCAGCCCATATCCCAAGCCAGAAGCAATTTCTGAGCGCATGGCCAGGAGTAACCCCTGGGCGTCACTGGGTGTGGCCCCCCCCAAAAAAAATAAAGAATTCTGGTTTGTTAGCTCTTAATGGACCACCCCACAATTCTCATACATGTGTTGGTTTTATTTTAGAAAACATCTACCTTAATGTTTTGGAGCCTATCTGACATTATTATTATTATTATTATTATTATTATTATTATTAATTATTCTTTTTATTATTATTTTTACACTAAGTGGTTATTTCGGAGGGAAAAATAAATACTTTTTTGTTTGTTTGTTTGCGTCACACCCGGCAGTGCTCAGAGGTTACTCCTGGCTCCATGCTCAGAAATCACTCCTGGCAGGCACAGGGGACCATATGGGATGCCGGATTTGAACTAATGACCTGCATGAAAGGCAAACGTCTTACCTCCATGCTATCTCTCCGGCCCAATAAATACTTTTCTAATACAGGATCCTAAGTATAGGAAAACTAAAATGTTTGTGTCATTTTAAAGGTCTTTCTCTGAGTTGCTTTGTTATTGTTTTTTAAAATGTTCGGCCACATCTAGTGGTGCTCAGAGGCTTGCCTCGCTCTGTGCTCAGAGGTCACTCGTGGGAGGGCCTCAGGGGCCAAATGGATGTCAGGGATGAAATCCAGGTCAGCCACGTGCAAGGCAAACTTCCTACCCACTGTACTAGTGCTCCAGCCTTTCTCTGCTTTTTGTTAACATATTTTAGAGGAGCCTCACTATATAAAGAGGAAGAGGGGCTAATAAAAATATGTTTAATGGTAGAATCATACTACATTAAGTAAATGAAGATCATGAGTCTCTGGGCTGCTTTGTTTTTAAAACCTTGTTTATTTGTTTTTGAGTTACACTCAGGGTTTGCTCCTGTCTGTGTGCTCAAGGAATTACTTCCTGTATGCTGCGGGACTGTCAGCTGTGCTGGGGATCAAACTGGGCTCAGCTGCGTGCAAATAAAAACCTTTACCGCTGTATGATCATTCCTGCCCATAATTGTAAAACTTGTTTTTTTTTTTTATTAGCTCTCCCTTTTATGAGTACCTTTTTATGATTACCTCATAGTGTAACCTAATATTATTTTTGAGTGTCTTGGCACAGTGACCTGTACAGTACAGTCTATGTTCATCGCTAACCATCAACATAGAGAACCTCCTTCCTATCAAGAGTCAGCTAACTTAATGCCATTATCTTTCAAGAAAAGAAAATGATTTTGTTTTTACCAGTGCCACAGAGAGTGAGTGGCATTTGGGGCAAGTTTTGCCATTGCTCTTAATGGAAGGAATGTGCTAAAAACATTCAAATCTGTGTCGCTCAAAAGTTAGACATGGGAGCACCGAGTAAATGAAACTGAATCTAACCTTTTGCCCAAAGGAAGGCATTGCAAAACATGTATATAAAACTATATTCTGTTAACTATTAATAGTAGTTCCCTCCAAGAATATAGCCCTTTACCCTTTCATTCTACCACATGAAGATTTTCTGTTGTCATTATTTCTCTTCTTTGTTTTTAAGATTCTTCTGTGATTCTATGATTAAAGGAACATTCTGTAAACTCCCTGATATATGCACACACATATATAAATTCTTTTTATTGAGACCATTGTGAATTACAAGTTTTTCACAGTTAAGAAAGATTATTTTTAAGTGCCCCAAATATGCCATTTATTAGAAAGTAGGGGGGAAATGCCATATTTCCAAAATTCTGCCTTTACTGTAAACTTTAATTCACAGAGCTTTAAAAATCTGCATGTTTTTTCATCTGACAATGCTCCTAAATTTGAATACTGATAATAAATGATTGTGCTGAATAGTCTTCATAGAGCAAAAGTCTAAAAGAAGTTTGGTTCCTTGAAAGTTCAGGACATTTCAAGTAATGTGCCTCACTTGGGACTCCTATTTGTAGTGATTATCTGGGGCTGATGATGAAATGAGAATTTGTGCATGATAACCATGAAACACAGGACTCATGGTGTTAATTTTATTGCAGAGAATTACTTTGGCTCACATGAGATAAGCAATTGGATCCTTTGAAACTGAACAGACTAAAAAAATAGCCAGACTGTCTCAGATTCTGTTTCAGGGGTGCCAGGAATGGTTCATCCTCTGGGCACTTAGGCAGCCATGAAGAACCTGGGATGACTAGAGCCCCTTGGCTGCTCATTAGTGCCCCTTTATCCATTTCCCGCAGTGCCATGGAAACCTGTACTCTGTTTGTGCCATTATGTGACAAAGACTAGAAGCACTGAAAAGACTATCCTTTAATTCGTTCTAGTCTCTGCTCATGATTTTATGACCAGTTGATTCTTTTTTTGTTTGTTTGTTTTCTGGTTTTTGGGTCACTCCTGGCAGCACTCAGTGATTACTCCTGGCTCAAAGCTCAGAAGACGCTCCTGGCAGGGTCAGGGGACCATATGGGATGCTGGGATTCGAACCACAGATTATCTGCATGAAAGACCAGTGCCTTATCTCCATGCTATCTCTCCAGCCTGAGGAGTTGATTCTAAACATTGCATACCCCCCTTTTTTTATCTCAAAAAACATCTCATGCAGCAGCACTGTCAGTGACTCTCCTTTGAAAGACATAACATAATAGAACTCCTTCTAATGTCCTAGACCTAGGTTACTTAAAAATAGAGAGGAGTTCTGTAAAAACATTTAGACCATCATGGATTTTGTAATACAGTTGTGTCACCGCCGATGCCCAAGATAAATGTGTTTAAACAGAAGCTTTCTCATTCACCAGTGGCCTCAGATTTCATCCAAATTTATTTAATGGTGATGCAAGCCCACAGTGTTGGTGCTGCCGCTCATCACCATGGAAGTGTTTCTGTCAACAAATCCTCGCTCTGCTATCATGAAATTGATTTTGCAGGGGGAAAAAAGAGTATAATTGTGAAAGATTCCTTTTACTTCTATAACTCCACCGTTTGTCTGGGTGTCTAAATGGCTTGTGTTTAAAATAGATAACTGACAGTTAAATGGATCACTGTCAATTCATAGAAAGTTGCAAGAAGGAAATGGTAACTAGCTATTTCATCCAAAATCACCTTTGTGGAAATATGACTTGGAGGCCAGATTTATTATTTAAACTGAAGTTTCTATGGGGTCAGGGATTAGGGTGCATGTCCCCAACTTGGGTTAAACTCCAATACCACGTGACTTTGCAAGCATCATAGATACAGCCCTGGAAGCTCCTGAGTTCCACTGGAGTGGTCCTGGTGATCCCCAAATGAGCATGACCTGACCAGTATCACATCAGTGTTGGTATTGAACAGCTAGTGGCCCAGTGGGTCAGGTATTGCTGGGCGTGGCCTCGGACCCCTTGAGTACCACTTGGGAGCTCCACCTCAATCCTTGCCAAAAAAAAAAAGAAATTCTCAGAAACTCTGCCACAGAAGTATAGATCATGTTAGAAAGTTCCGTGAACTGCATATCAACTTTCATAAGCTGCTCTGGCTCTTTTCCTCACCTACGTGACATCACAATAACAGAAGAAATTAATGGTGGTTTAGTTTCCTTGACTAACAAACTGTATGATGTTTAAAAAAATACGCTTTCGGGGCCGGGCGGTGGCGCTAAAGGTAAGGTGCCTGCCTTACCTGTGCTAGCCTAGGACGGACTGCGGTTCGATCCCCCGGCGTCCCATATGGTCCCCCAAGCCAGGAGCGACTTCTGAGCTCATAGCCAGGAGTAACCCCTGAGCGTCACAGGGTGTGGCCCAAAAACCAAAAAAAAAAAAAAAAAAAAAAAAAAAATACGCTTTCTCTATACCTTGTGTCTTATCTTTGGCTTTTACTTGTTTAAAAGGTGAAAGGAAGCAAAATCTTTGGCTTGCATGTGGCTGACCCCTGGTTCGATCCCAGTCACCAGATATGGCCTATCAAGGCCTTCCAGAGACCACTCCTCACCACAGAGCCATGACTAGCCCTTGAGCACCACTGGGTGTAGGCCAACTCCCCATCCCCCCAAAGTGGGTGATGGAAAGAAAAGCAAAAACACATTATTATAAGCTTCAAAAGGGATAAATTAACAAAAAACCACATTATTATAAGCTTCAAAAGGGGAAATTAAAAAACCCCACATTTTTATAATTATAAACAATACAAAGTAACTATTTTTCTTTGCCTTTGGGGGGCACACCCTTAGACGCTCAGGGGTTACTCCTGGCTATGCACTCAGAAATTGCCCTGGCTTGGGGGACCATATGGGATGCCGGGGGATCGAACCACTGTCCGTCCTAGGTTAATGTGTGCAAGGCAAACGTACTACTGCTTGCGCCACTGCTCCAGCCCCAGTAGCTATTTTTCTTAGTCCAAAATTTTTCATTTCTAAATTGAACAACTTTGAAGCAGGGAGCTCGAGTCTATTATCATAGTGACCAATTCAAGATTTGGCATATTAACTTGCATATTTTAGGAGAAATTTCATTTTTGGTAGAAATATAGAAATATGGAACTCCTGATAGTTTAAAGATATTTAAATTTTTTAAGTATGCTTTTTCTTTTTTTTGGTTTATGGGTCACACCCGGCAGTGCTCAGGGGCTACTACGCTCAGAAATCTCTCCTAGCAGGCTCGGGGGACCATATGGGATTCCGGGATTTGAACCACCGTCCTTTTGCATGCAAGGCAAACGCCTTACCTTCATGCTATCTCTCTGGCCCAAGTATGCTTTTTCTGACTTCCTTTTACCTTTGAAAACATTTTACTTTCACTATAGCTCTAATCTGCTGAAAAAGTTAATTATTATCATTTTATTCAGTTCTTATCAGTCAACATTAAGTTTCCAATATATACTAATAAGCACAGTACTGGTTACCAGGATTATTGAGTTATATCTCAAGCATGAGGTTAAATTTGGCCCTGAGAGAATTTTTTTCACTTTGAAATCAGAGAGAAAATTTTATTTGAGCCACTTCCTTCTTCTGATATGTAATCAGCAGTTGACTATAACTGGGACCAAATGACTTACAGTTCCACGGAACGCTTTGTTTTAAAGGAAGAATTAATAAACATGAACAGGAAACAAAGTTCTGTTGAACATGCAAAATACAACACAAACTGATTAAAAGAAACGTCAGCAAGCAATGGTAAAAATAACAAAATATTTACTGTTTGATGTTAAAATAGTTCACCAAGACACGTTGCAGTCAAATTAATGTGAGTTGTGGAAAATTAAATCATGACGATGTATTTTTATACAAGTGCAGACTACATATTTTTCATACAGGGATGTAAATGAAGAGATATACAGTAAGTGCACACTTGATGTAACTATGCAGGCAACAGTTAGTTTCAAATACTCTTGGATTGTTCATGCACAAATGTTTCCCCAAGTTTCAATCAGTCTTGTGGGGATTTTAGAGGGGTCATTAAAAAGGACTGAGTTTCTTGCAAGAATATCAGTATGGACTGGATGGGTGAGGATCATCAGTTATATATATTACTTACTGTAATTTGGGATTGTCGAGGAAGAGGCGTGGCTGTTGGTGTGATCGTAATACTGCTGGTGACTTTATTGGTGGCTTTGTTTAGTGCCCCATTAGTTAAGCCTTGAGTTCTGTTGTCCTGCAGTGGTGTTGAAGGGCTGGCAGGTCTCACGGGGCTGGCTACAGCTTGCATGTAAGAACTTCCTAAGTGAATGTGGATTTTATTATCCTCAGTAGTTATCACACTTGAATTATTACTGTTTGACCGTTGAAACTGCCATGATGACTGGCGGTCGGGAGAGACTCTGAAAATGGCATGTTTGGCACTGATTTCTATGGGCTCCGGGGAACGTCCCTGCTCCGGAGAGCTAGCTGAACCAGTCACAGCCAAAACCTGAATAGGTGACATTGTCCTTTCTGGAGTTAGAGAACCACAAGACTCTGGGGTCTGGGCTCTGGCAAAGGTTGCCATGGTAATGGGTGGCATGCCTGGCTCTAAATTTATGAGGCCTTCTGCAGAGGTTTTGGATTTCACTGGGGTGATGGAGGCATTTTGGAGGATAGTGATCCTTTGCTTTGGTGTGCCACAGTTGGGTATCACCGCAGTGCTCGTGTAAGAGTGAGGACTCTCTGTGGTTGGACTTGTTATTTCGAGGGTGGCCGTGTTTTGGATATGGTCCGGAGTCACCTTAATGTGAAGTGGCTGTCCGGGTGTGTGGCTTAGGACAAGATCACCAGGTTGCACAAAGTTGCCATTGGGTTTCGTTTGTATTTTTCCATTCGGAGGATGACCTTCCTTGGATTTCATCCAAGGAATCCACAGCTTTCTGTTAGCAGGACAGGGGGTCGATGAGTTGCATTTGAAGGACAGAACGGAGTCCTCGTCGTTGGGGTCCTCATCATGGTCCTCAGCCTCCTCAAATGACTGGCCATTAATGACTGCTGGCTCCAGAGGCAGGAGACTCTTGTAATCAGGTGGCTCCTTGTCCCCTCTTTCCGTTTGAACTTCTCTAGACAACACTTGAGGGTCAGAGGTTCTTCTTCCATTGAGAGTAGGCCGCAGGCTCATGCTGAAATGGCGGTACCTCTCTAACTCTTTTGTGAGGTTTTCGATTTCCCTTCCTAAATCTCTGTTCCTGTTTTCTTGTTGGTTCAGTTTCTTTTGCAGAACAGAGTGATCTCCTTGGAGGTGACAGATCAGGTCTTCAGTGGCCATGTACTCATGGAGTTTCTCTTTCAGTGCGTCCACTTCTCTAGAAAGGTGCCCTGATTTTGCTTCCTCTTCTTGAAGCCTTTTGAAAAGCCACTGTTCTTGACTGGACTCTGTCTTTTCTGCTAACTTGTACCTGGCAAGTTCCATTTTAACATATTCCAGCTCCTCGGATAGAAATTGAGCCTTGTCACGCTCGTTAGCGTATCTGCGTTCCAGAATCTCATATTCATCTTCTGTCTTCATCAGGTCGTCTTCAATGGCTTTCATATCCTTTAATTTCAGTTTCAGTTTTTCCACTTCCTGAGAGAGCTCCTTAATCTTATTGTTTTCTTGGTGTAAAGCTGTCGTAGCTTTACCGGAATCTTGATTCAGTTTACTTTTTAGGAAATCTTTCTCACTTCCCTCCAAAGATTGAAGCCTGTTTCTTAACATATTCACTTTGGATAGGAGGTCATTTCCTTTTTCTTCTTCCGCTTTCAGTTTGTTTTTTAGGTCATCTCTTTCCTTGGCGACGCTGTACATTTTCTCTTCCACTTCAGTTTTGGACTTCAATGCCCTTTTCGTTTCCTCAATTAACTTTGCAGTAACCGCTGTCACTTTATTTTGCTCGACTTGAAGCTGAGAAGAAGCAGCTTGCAACTTGTCTTCAGTTTGCGTTAGTTTTTCATTCACTGTTTTCCGCTCTTCGACCAGCATCACAGTTAACGTTTTCAGTTTAGTCAAATCCTCTTTTAGGGCAAATTCCGTCTTTCCCAGTCTACTTTCAGTGGCTTCTAGTTCTTTGAGCCGAACTTTTAAACTCTCCAATTCTTGAGCTAACTGCTTGCTTGTCATCCTTTCCGTCTCTAGATTGCTTTTCAGAGAGTAACATTCTTGCTTGCTTTTGGTGAAAGCATCTTCTAATTTTTCCAGAGCCATTATCCTTTTATTGAGCTTTTCTACCTCCAGTTTCAAGTCTTTACTCTGCAGGGTTTCCTTTTCCAGCCTCTTATTGAGGTCTCTGCACTGCTCCTCCATTTTGATCAGTTCTTCATCCTTTCCTTCCATTTCCAGGACCCGTTTTCGGAGCTCCTCTACCTCAGCCAGTATACTAGAATTTCCATATTCCCCCTTGCTGATCTTTTCCTTGATATCTTGCAGCTCTTCTTCTGCTTTGCGCAAAGACCTGTTGGTTTCTTCTAACTCATCAATTTGCCGACTGAGTGCTGCCAGCTTTTGTCGCAGCTGGCGGTTTTGGCCATCCTCGTTGGTGAGCTTCGCCATAATTGCTTCTTGGTTCTGAGGAGTCTTTGTGGTCTGTCTCTGCAGCTCTTTCTCTAGCCTGGTTGCCTTCTCCTCCTCTTCCTGAACTCTGGCTTCAGCTCTGGCTAGTTTAGCATGTGTTTCCTTGGCTCTTGTGGTTAGGTCTCTGATTTTCTGTCTTTGAAGGTTAAGCTGCTCTGTCAGCCTTTGTTGTGCTTCTACCACCATCAAAGCAAAAGACTTGAGTTTGGTCAGCTCATCTTTCAGGGCTGTTATCCTCTTCTCTTGGTCTTGGTCTTTCTTCTTCTGGAACTCAGTTTCTTGGTCTAGTAGCTTCTTTAGTCTGAAAAAGATAATAGTACAATGGATTTTACCAGTGGTGCTTTACTATCCTATCAACACTGAGGAAATGGATCGTATCAGCCATTCCTACTATTAAAAGTCATTGCTGAATTTGATGTGGGGAAAGAAGACCTTTGGTAAACTTCACTTCTCTTTCTCCTCCATGGCTTATGGATTGGTGACAGCTAGAATTGAGCAAGAGCCTGAGTAGAAGAGTGAAGGCAGAGATATTTCATTTAAATGGCTTGTGTAACATATAATCAGTCAGTAGAGAGGCTAGCCTGAAGGAAGTGAAAACAGGCGCAAGCTGGAGATTCAGTTGGACCTGGCTTTAAGACTGGCCCTCCTCTACCAATTAATGCACCTGGGCAGTTAACATCTCTGAGCTTCTTTCTCTTTTGAAGAAAAATCAATCATGGCATCATTTTAGAGGCTGACTATGAAAATCACATGAGATAACTAGTTCAGACTCTCATACTGCTGGTACTCTGTTACTGTTGTTTTTAGATTTGGTAAGGATGGTGTGTGTGTGTGTGTGTGTGTGTGTGTGTGTGTGTGTGTGTGTGCTGGTACTCTGTTATTGTTGTTTTTAGATTTGGTAAGGATGGTGTGTGTGTGTGTGTGTGTGTGTGTGTGTGTGTGTTTTGCAGTTGGCTTGCTTGAACCATCCTAACCATTCTAACAAATGATATTATTTGTTTTTTTGCTCAACTTTAAAGATTTTTTTTGATTCTTAATTAACTTGCAAGATATTACACACTTATTTTATCCTGAAAGTGATTGGTAGCTGAATCAAAGCATTTTAAGAACTTTAGTTTAAAAATTTGGAGTTGCATTTTATAAGAACATGAGATTGAAAAGGAAGATCCTTATTGATGAAAGTCATATGCTAGGAATATTGGAAGAAAAACTTTTTTATCAGATAGATACTGAATCCCTCTTGTAATGATTCTCTTAAAATATGTCAGGTTTTTTTTTCTTTTTCTTTTTCCTTTTATGTTTTAAATTATTGGCATAAAAGGAGGGCATTTTACACACAGTATAAACTATCTCTTCCACACACTTTTTTTCCCTCAGTAGTGAACTCATAGTTTTAAATTTGTGGCACTCTTAATTATACTGGGAATGGGCTGATTATAGAGGACATAATTACAGTTTTGCAGTATTGTTATACAGAAGCTAAAATAGAACTGAAGTCCCCGAAGAACTGTACTCAAGGACTTATCATGATGTAAAATTAAAAATGCTTATTTTCTGATCCTGAATAAAGAGTTTAGGATTGGAGGGAGAGTATAGAAGGTAAGGTACTTGCCTTGTATGTGGCCAACCCTAGTTTGATCCTTAGCATCCCATATGGTCCCCTGAGCCCACAAAGAATAATTTTTGAGTACAGAACTAGGAATAACCCCTGAGCATTGCTGGGTGTGGCTCTCCAAAATAAAACAAAAAGGAATTCATAGTATTTTTTACCTATTTTTTAAAATTAGGAATGAGTTAATAATTCTCCAATACATCTTTAGTCCTTGCCACATTTTTTTTGAATGTGCTAAGGATTTAGGAGGCCTTGTCAAAGGAAAATAATTTGAGGTAGTCTTCTTCAAAATAAAGGATCCTTTTTTGAGATCCTTTCCATAATTATGCTACCCCAGAGGAAGGTGTTTAAAATAATTGTATCATGTCAGAATTCCCAAAGGTTTTGTGGGGAGGAGCCACGTTTAGTTTTTCCTGTTCTGAGGACCTAACAGGAGGTTGACCCAAGGGCTGTGGCCTGAGAAATTCTGCAGAAGTTGGGCTGGTTGCTGGGGTGGGGTGGGTGATGATCTCATCCACAGCCTTGGCAAGAAAGAGGCTTGCTGTGGCTTCTGGCCTGTCCCACTCCCTGTTGGAGACACCTGGGAGCCTGAGACTGACTCGTTCCCTTTCCTCCCTAAATGACCTTCTTCTGAGCCCAGTGGCTGAATTGGTGAGCACATTGCTTTGGTGGTGAAAAGCTTAAGAAACTTAACAAAATGTTTCTTCTTTCTACCTTAACGCTTAAAATTGTAGTTAATAATCCACTGACCATAACTGCAGCCAAATAATTTCCAATCTCTCCATTACAGTTACTTGGAGTTTTCTTAGAGAACTGTTTCATAACATTTTTTAAGGGTTTCTTTGCAACATTACACTTACTAAGTAAGCTACTTATATAAAGTCACTATATAACTTTCATGATAAGGAAGTAGATACATATTATGTATGTACACATAAATATACATATCTGGGTTTCTCACAGGGAAGATTGTTTTGTAATGTGATGAAAAGAATGTTAAAACTAAATGGTGAGGGGCTAGAGAGCTAGTACATGGTAGGACGTTTGCCTTGCATGCAGCTGACCCAGAAGGGACCCAGGCATCCCTTATGGTCCCCCAGCCTGCCAGGGAAGATTTCTGAGTGCAGAGCTGGGAGTAATCCCTAGGCACTGCTGGGTGTGGCCCAAAAAGCAATCAATCAATTAATAAACAAAGTTAAAAAGAAACACTAAATGGTGATTTGTAAGTCTCAGGGGTCTCAGAGCCAGCGAGAGTTTTGAAGACATTGCCATTGTCTTTAGTGGAGACACTATTTCAGCAACAGCCACAAACTTTATTTTCAGTACAGGACAAGCTCACATTCTTTGTCATGATGCCTGGAAATGGATGGCAACCCCATCTATCTGTTCCTAATCCCATCACTGCCAATTTGAATACAGTTGCTCTCAGCATCTCCTTTCTACTTGCTTCTTAATAACCTGCTATTTTTCTAGGCCACTCCCTTCAGCATACCATAGTGAATCAAGTCAACAGGCCAACAACTCAGGTCAAGCCTGTCAGAGAGGAAAATCGGACCATTTGAAGATTGAAATTTGAGGTCATTCTGTCATTTTGAAGACAGGCATTTTTTGGCTACGTTATCTATTCGATGGTGCAAATTTGACCTTCTGTGCACAAGGCTTAGACAAGGAAAATGATTTGTCATGCTGCTAATTACCAAGGCAGGCATGACTTTATGTAGGTGTATAAACATAGATATGTGCATAGAATTGACTAGATGCCTATTGTATACATATAGGACTTCTTTTAGTGGTTGTTTACTTAGTATTAAGCTGTATTTTAGTCGTTTGAAGTTTACAATCATTTTCTTGATTCCTGGGGTTAAAGGTTTTGGAAATTTTAGGATATTCAATTTTTAAAAAAGGCAGCAAGTTGTGATCATATTTATTATGGAACAGCCCCCACAAGCTCGATGGCACCACAGTCTAAGCAGCCTCAAAATACATGTATGTAGTGAACCATGTGAATAATTACACTATGGGATAATTAAGATAAGAAAACCTCAAATTTATACAGGTTTTGCTGCCATAATTTGGCGAAAATTATGTCTCTGTCTCTATAGTTTTCAGATTTTGAAAGCAAGGGGTATTGGACTTACCCCAATAAATGTATAGACTGCTAGTATCTTGAATAATGAGGGTATGCTCCAGTTATTTTTTGCATAGTAACAGGCTTTAGACATGGATGCCGATTAACATAAGTACTAGTACAGAGTTTATCACTGATTGGGTTTATTACAAAAAAGTCGAGAAATGATTTTAGAACTTTTAATAAGGGTACTTTAGAACCTTGAAAACATGGATCTTAAGATGCTATCGGATATGATCTTCATCCCTTCAAGGCTGGATAGTCAAATGATTTGATTCACTAGTCTTCTTCCTTCCCCTAGGAATATTCCAATTGATATACCTATATGCAAAGCTATTTGTGTGATTTTTTTCCCCCTCCAACCTCAGTACTATTGATATGTGAACTCAAGTGAGTCTTTGGGGGAATAATCTGCCTTGTAAGATTTTCACAGTATTCTTAGTCTATGTTCACAAAAAGTGGGTTCGTTTTATCTCCAGTTGTGACAACCAAAAAATGTCTTCAAACTTTGCTTAAGATCATTTTTTGGTGACAACATGGGGCCAAGAATGGTGATTTATTTGTCTGCAATTGAGAAGCAGTGTATGTGTTATCTCTGTGTGTGAATGAATGAATTATGTGTATTTATCAGAATATCATTAGAAATTAGTTCCACTTCCCATCATCTTGCTTTGCCCAGTTTTGAACAGGCACAACAGAAAATTCCCAGATATGCCTGGTGATTTTATCTTTTCTCCTACTGGCTTATTCTTTAATAGTGCTTCTTATTGAATCACCTGGAAATCTTGCTTACTTGCAGTTTCTGATTTGGGGATGGGCCTTAAGTTTTGAATTGTAGTGACATTTTAGGTAGAGCCAAGACCAACTGCAGACAGCAGGTTTTTACGAATTCTGTGTCAAGTGTTGCCTGGAAACAACATTTTGGCCTAATACTAATTCAGTTCGTATTTGTTATTGTCCTATTTGATTTTAGTTCCACTAAAATTTACATCACTCAGAACACTAAAATATAGGTGACAACATAATAGCTACCATTCTTTAGTGCGAATGATGTGCTGTTCCAGTTCTCATAGCAAGTATTCAGAGTTTGAGACGATCTCTCTTTTATAGCTGTAAAAATTGAGGCCCAGAATGGTCAGGAAAGAGGAAAGCTTGCCACTAGATAACATTGCCTTTCCAGCAATGAACACATACTGTTGCACGGATCTGGCCCACATACAGTGAGTTTTTCAAGAAGCATTCTCTGTATTACAGCAACTATAGTTTAAAGGAAAAACTCTCACTGTTCCTTGTGCTTAACATTCATTTGGCTTCACATACTACAGAGCAGTGTTTTTCAGTATTTGTTCTTATACATTTTTGTGAGCATCCAGTCCAACTAAAGAGTAATAGGAATTCCCTCTAGCAAATGATATGTACACTTTTTTTGTTTGTTTTGGGGCCACACCTGGCAGTGCTCAGGGGTTACTCCTGGCTCTGAACTCTGAAATTGCTCCTGGCAGGCTCGGGGACCATATGGGATGCTGGGGATCTAACCCAGGTCTGTCCTGGATCAGCAGTGTACAAGAAAAATGCCCTACTACTGTGCTATCACTTTGGCCCCAATATGTCCACTTTTCCAACTTATTCAGATCTAAATGGCAAATAAAATGTTCATATGTTTAAAAAGAACACAACACTTTTGTCTTTATAACATTTCATTTTCAGAGCCGGAGAGATAGCACAGGGCATTTGCCTTGCATGCAGTCGACGAGGGAGGAATCTGGTTCGATTCCCGGCATCCCATCTGGTCCCCAGCCTGCCAGAGGCGATTTGAGTGCAGAGTCAGGAATAATTAATTCCTGAGCACTGCTGGGTAGGGCCCCCAAACCAGTCAATCAATCAATAATGTTTAAAAGGAAAACAATGTCATTCTCATTGTCCCACACTCCTACCTGGAGAAGGAGCTGAATGTGCATAACACAGCCCATGGCCTGCATGATCACTGTGAATAAGCCTTTGAGCTAGGGGAGGGATAGGGTAGCATGAGCTCATGGAGGGTGGAGCACATTTGGGACTATTCTGAACTGACTGTGCTGGAGCTGGGCATGAGACAAGTTGTGCCACCAGCATCTTAGGCAGGGATGAGCTATTATAGTGACAGTAAGTTCTACCACCCCAGGTCTGCTAGCAGAGCTGGGTCCCAGCAGGCAGGATTAGGGAGATCAGCGGATGAGTTGATAAATGTATAAACTGTGAAAGATTTTCACATCAAATTAGCACCTATCATATTCACCTTTGTGTGCATGTGTGAATATTTTAGTTCTATTCGTAGCAAATTTCATTTATATAATACAGCATAATCAGTTCTGGTTATATGTGTATATTAGGTGCTCAACCCATGTTTATTTTGAAAATAAAAATAAAGAAGTGTGTACTTTTGCCAGCCTTTCATATCCCACCCTACCTTCCCCACCCCAGATCCTGGCAGTAACCATCAGTTTGACTTATTATTACTTCTTCTTTTGGTTTCTGGTTTTTGGGTCGCACCCGGCGGTAACTCAGGGGTTACTCCTGTCTCTGCGCTCAGAAATCACTCTGGCAGGCTTGGGGGACCACATGGGATGCTGCAGATCAAACCCAGGTCCATCCTGGATTGGCCATATTATAAGGCAAACCCCTACTGCTGTGCTATCACTCCAGCTCCTGAGTTTGATTTTTGTTAGTTCACATTCCATATATAAATGAAATGCAACATAATCTTTCTCTGGCTGATTTATTGAGCCCTTTAGGGTCATCCATGACCTAAAAGAAGGCAGGATCTACCTGTTTAGGACTGAACAGCATTTTATTTTATGAATATATATGTCTGTATATTATGTCTATATACACATTTTTTAAGTCCTTTCATTCATGAGTGCCTTTTTAGGTAGTGTGGCTATTGTGAACACAATAATACAGAAATCTATCTTTTTTTTTTTTTTTTGGTTTTTGGGCCACACCCGTTTGATGCTCAGGGGTTACTCCTGGCTATGCGCTCAGAAATCGCCCCTGGCTTGGGGAGACCATATGGGACGCCGGGGGATCGAACCTCAGTCCATCCTACTAGCGCTGGTAAGGCAGACACTTTACCTCTAGCGCCACCTTCTCAGCCCCATGAAATCTATCTTTTAAGGATTGTGATTTCATTGAATATTTATTTACCCTGAATGGGACAATGGTATCATATAGTTGTTTCATTTTTAATTTCTCAGAAAAACTCTAAACTATTTTCCATAGGGACTAAATAGTTTACATCTCACAAAGACTGCATAAGAATGATTTTATTTACATCACCCTCTAGTATAACTTACTTTTTTTTAAACTTTATTTAATTATTGATTGATTGATTGGTTGGTTTTTGGGCCTCACCCTTCGGTGCTCAGGCGTTACTCCTTGCTCTGAGCTTAGAAATTGCCCCTGGAATGCTAGGGGACTGACCATATGGGATGCCGGGAATCGAACTGGGTCCCTCCAGGGTTGGCCACATGCAAGGCAAATGCCCTACCACTGTACTATCTCTCTCATAGTAATTCGAGTTTCCTTTTATGTACATGTTGGCCATTTGTATGGTTTTTTTTTTTAATATCTATTCAGATCTCTTGTTCATTAGTTGAATTGTTTGTTTTATTTTCTCTTGGAATGGTCTGAATTCCTTGTATATTTTGGCTATTAACCTTTCATCAGATATTTGATGTGAAAATTATTTCTTCCATCCCCCAAATTACCACTTCCTTTACTTGATGATTTCCCTGGCTGTGCTTTTTATTTTAATGTCAGCCTACTTCCTAATATTTGCTTTTGGTGTTTTTGGTGTTTATATTTGCTTTTGGTGTTTAAAAAAATTTTGTCAAGACAAATATGGAGTTTCTTCTAATAGTTTTACCATTTTAAGTCTTAAAGTCATTTTCTAATCCATTTTCAGTTGGAATGATTTTAGCGTGTGATGTAACATTAGTATTTAGTTCTATTCTTTTGCATATGATCCTGGTTTTTGCCAGGATCATTTAATGAAGAAACATCTTTATACTGTTTTATTTTCTTCTTCCTATGTTGAAAATTAACAACCATAGGACTGGAACAATAATACAGCGGGTAGGTGTTTACTTTGCATGTGTCCAATCTGGGTTCAATCCCCTAGTACCCCATATGGTTCTCTAACCCTGTCAGGAGAAAGCCCTATACATAGCTGTGTGTGCGTGCGTGCGTGCGTCCGTGTGTGTGTGTGTGTGTGTGTGTGTGTGTGTGTGTGTGTGTGTGTGTGTGTATAAGAGAGAGAGAGAAGCTATATATGGATGGGTTTAATTCTGTTTTTTCTTTCTGTTTCATTCTCCTGTGCCCTGTAATGACAATATCATACTGTTTTGATTTTTTGATTATTATAGCTTATAATTTAGTTTGAAACCTAGGCCATTTTTTAAATTTGTTCTCAATATTGCTTTGGCTATTTGTAATTGTTTATGGTTGTATATACATTTTAGTTTTTTTTTCTCACTTCTATGAAAAGTGCCATTAGAATTTTATTTATTTATTTTTGTTTTTTTGGTCACACCCGGCAGCATTTAGGGGTTACTCCTGGCTCTATGCTCAGAAATTGCTCCTGGCAGGCTCGGGGGACCATATGGAATGCTGGGATTTGAACTACTGACCTTCTGCATGCAAGGCAAATGCCTTACCTCCATGCTATCTCTCTGGTCCCACCATTAGAATTTTAATAGGGTTTACATTGAACTTGTAAATTGTTTGGGATAGTGTGGATATTTAAATTACATTTTCTCCATTTTCGTCAGGTTTATTTTTGCTGTATGTTCCAATCCTTGGATAAGACTATTTCCATTTATTTATTTGCCATTTCTTTTTTGTTGTTTTGCTTTTGGGCCACACCCGGCAGCACCTAAGAATTATTCCTGGCTCTGTGCTCAGAAATTACTCCAAGCAGGCTCAGGGAACCATGTGGGATGCCTAGGATCGGACTTAGGTCAGCTGTGTGCAATGCAGTGCCTTACCCGCTGTGCTGTCACTCTGGGACATTTCATTTTCTAGCACAAACATCTTTTACTGCCCAGATCTTGGTTAAATGTATTCTAAATTTGTTGTTGTTGTTACTGCTTTGTATGCATTTGACGGTAGATGGGATGTTTGTCATATCTGAGAGTTTTTTCAAAGGACTTTCTAAAAACTTGGTACCACCATACATTTTTCAAAGCTGAAAAATAGGATGTTTTTTGTTTGCTTTGTTTTTTTTGGGGGGGGGGTACACCTAGCTTCGCTCAGGGGGTTATTCCTGGCTCTATACTCAGAAATCGCTCCTAGCAGGCTGGGGGATTGACCATATGGGATGCCAGGAATTGAACCCAGGTCTGTCCCAGGTTGGCCACATGCAAGGCAAACGCCCTACCACTGTGCTATCTCTCCGGCTCCAAATAAGATTTTTTAAGGTGCATTTTAAGCATCTACTATATCATCTAAAAGACACAATGGGCAAATTAGTCAGCCAAATAAATTAGTTAAACATTCAAGAAAAGTAAAATTTTTTAACCTAAAAGAATGTCTGAATACACATCCTTCTGGCAACTATTTCACTACCAAGAGATATGGGTAGGGGTGTGGGCTTTGCTCTGATTTATCACCAGAAGAAGAAACTGAAGTACAGCCTCTTTCTAGCGATTGTAGTAGTTGCTTCTGAAAGTTTTGCTGCCTTGCTTTCCTGGGACTCTGAGGTTAGGTCTTCTTGCAGTGGTCCCTGTGAGCCTCAGAAGAAACTCTAGCCCAGGAAAGTATATTTATAAGACTGTTAAGTAAGAGGACTTTTGAAATTGTCTGTTGGAGAGGGAGCGGGAGAACTTAGAGCACAAGCATTTTCTCTGACATCGCTTTTGGCAACAGTGAGTCTAAGTTCTCAAAGTCTGTGCCTCTGGAAAGTCTTTGGGAAACCTTGGATAGTCCCAGTTGAAGACTGCTGTTTCAGGATACTCATAGACATACTTAAGTACTGACACCACAAAACTGAAGGAACATTCACTGAATTCTGTCCAATAAAAATGGATCGTGGAAGCTGGTTTTGTAGACACAAATGTAAGATAAATCCAAACTGGCTTACAGTAGTGTCTTATTACAGCTTTCCTTCAGTTTCTATTATTGCTCAGAACTGTTATAGTTAGGTATGATTCCATACCATATCATCTCGAATGTTCTTTGGTAGTAACCATAATGCCAGTTATTACCTTTCAGTTTTTATTTGCATACACATAACAGCAAATATGACTATTACCTCTGTGAGAAACTAAGTTTGTAACATGCATAACATAAGACACATATGAAATACATATCTAGACTCTGTGCCATTCATACCCATAGTAAGTTATATTGTGATTTTCATCACTTTTGATTTTGCTTTATTTGTTTACATCATGAACAACCCTATTAAAATGAAAGCTTCATTAATTGCACACTTAATTTGTGTGTGGTGCTGGGGATCAAACGTGTGAAGCATGCATTAAATCACTGAGCTATGTTCCCAGTCCTTTAACACACAAGCCTCTTGGGGCCAGGAATGTCTCAGTGATAAAACTCCGGCCTTGTATGTGAGACCCTAGGTTCAATTCCTGGCACCACAATGAAAAAAAAATGAGAGGTTTGTCTGATCCATTTATGCCTTCTGCATTGCCTACCACAAATCCCTTACACATACAGGAAGCCAAATAATGCTATTCGAATGAGCGAAAAAAAATGAACAAATATAACTTTATGCGAGGAATACTGTAGCAGAGGCCTGTGTAATCTTACACCTTTTACATGAATGCTCTGGTGTCTGCAAACACCCATACATCAACAGCAAATGAAATTGTAAAAGGAAATACACATCTATAATGGAAACACAGGAACACATCGAGTTTTATTCTATCATTTTAGCTTCATTTCCAGTTTTTAGACAACTGACCCATGGAAATCCAATTAGGATGACTAGCACTGAAGAAGACCAATTCCACAGGTCATTAGCGACATTGTGTTGTTTTATTTTATTGTGGTAGTCAATGGTGACACCTCCAAGTCATCTCAGCTCTCATCTGCCATTTTTTATTCACTGTATTCACAACATAGGTTTTGAGCTCAAGTTCTTTAGGTTGTGAATATGACATGACAACTGTTCACTTGTTTGCAAACAGCAATGAATCATAATTAGCATTGAGATTATAGCAAGATGAACAGGGTAGGGTTGTGACTCTTTGGGGGAAAATAAATAGTGGTTCTCAAACATATTGGTTTTGTGACACCTTTACAGTCTTTGTTTTGGGGGGCCACACCTGGCTGGCAGCGCTCAGGGGTTACTCCTAGCTCTGTGCTCAGAAATTGCTCCTGGTTCAGGGAACCATGTGGGATGCAGGGGATGGAACCTGAGTCTGTCTTGGGTTGACCGCGCACAATACAAAAGCTTTATTGCTGTGCTACCCCGCTGGCCTCTCCTTTACAATCTTAAAAGTTGAGCACTGTAAAGAGCTTTTGATTCTGTGGTTTGAAGTTATCAATATTTCTATATGAGGAAATCAGACTAAAATATTTTGTAGTATCCACTTATTCATTAAAATATGTTTTCATAAATCATGCTTATGTCCAAGATATAACAGCTTGAAGCAGGGTAGGCTGAAGTATTTTACATCTCTGCAAACTGACATCTTAATAGAGACAGTTGAATTCTCAGTTTTGTTTCACTCTTCCCAGTAACTGTCAGAGCAGTGACATCAGCAGACATCATGTAGAAGATGGGAAACTTGTGAAAGAATGAAAGTCAAAATGATAGCATTGTTATGAAAATAATAATCTCCAGATCTCTTGACACTGCTTCAATATTCCCAATATAAACAATGCTGATGTTTGCTCCTCGCAGAGTGGATGGATGAAAGAGTCCTTCCTGCCTTCAAATTCCTCTTTTTGAGTTCTTAGAAATCTAAATGACGAAATTGACTCTGCAGGATATGGTGTCTGTTAAAATGGTGCCACCATTTTAAATAAGGGCCTGGAAACCACTGTGTTGCCTGGTGTTTCAAGTGGGTTCACTGACATGTCTATGCTGGTAGGCTGATTTCAAATTCATTTCACATCTTTATGGGGCAGTTGCAATGAGTACCCACTGTATCTAGGGCGCTGTGCTTGTTATTAGTTTGATGTTATTAATTTTATCTGTCAAAACTTGTCTATATACGTGCATAGATCACTGTGGTTCTGACTTAGAAAAGTGTCACATCCACAATCAGATACTGTGATGCTAAATCCTGTTAGGACTTTTCTTAAGATAAGAAATAGTATATTTTTCTTTTCCTTTTAAAAAAATTTTTGTACCTTTATTTATTTATTGATTGATTTGCTTCTAGGCTATACCCAGTGGCGCTCAGGGGTTACTCCTGATTCTGCACTCAGAAATATCCCCCTAGCAGGCTGGAGGACCATATGGGATGCTGGGAATCAAACTGGGTCCCTCATCTGTCGGCTGTATTGTAAGGCAAACGCCCTACTGCTGTGCTATCTCTCTGGCCTCGAAATAGCTTATTTTTTAATTCTAAATGTATAATTTGTTCTTTAATAGCTTTTCTGGGAAAAGGGACAACAGATTTATACTCAGGGCTTACTTCTGGTGGATCTCTGGAGCAAATGGGGTTCTAGGGATTGAACCCAGGTCAAGCATATGCAAAGCTAGTACCCTTCCTGCTGATATATCTCTCTGGCCCCTTTAATGGCTATTAATACTGATACTTGATTTCATTCTTCCAAAATTAGATTAGTTCATTACTTTTTCTTCCCGATTCACTGTGTTACTATTAACTCAGCATAAATGACATTCATCATACTGCTTTGTTTATTTTTATAGCTGCCCTCATAATTACAATTTGATAGTGAGCATAATTTTAGATCTCTTTATATTTTAGCAATTCTTATTTCCTGTATGTTTAATCATTTCATTGCATTGATAATATCTTCTTATTTAAAGAAGCACAGTTAAGCAGTTTGCAGAAAAGAAAAATGACATGGAATTCATTGAAGAGCTCCTTAGATTGAGATAGGTTCTTATGATCAGGCCTGTAATTTATGTTTTCCTGGTCTGCTGGCTGATTTTTTTTCAATGGGACTTTTCACTATTTAGTTGGATTTTTAGGAGCTCTCATAAAAATAGCCATGACCAATCTTTTTTATTCTATGTCTGCTGCTTCCCTTTATTCGTCTCAAGTCAAAGGTTTTTCAAAAATTACGGCTACCACATACCACAGTCATACTGTAATGCTTAATTCATTTGACTTGGTCAGCAACATCTAGAAGAACAGTAACACTTTTTTTTTTTTTTTTTTTGGCATTTGCTGGCTGAATATCAGTGTACATCTGTGTCTGCTTTATGTCCCTGTTACTGAAGATCTGTCATCATCACTGAGATCATGTAGAGACACCATAAATGGGTCCAGATTCAGCTGGTTGGATTACTATTTTTCTTCTTTGTGAAATAAGAATTAGAACATCAACTGATGGATAAATCTGTAGCTAGTATCAGGAATATATGGTAAAAAATGGGATACCATGATTCGCAAGTGGGGAACCTCTACTTCATCATCTGAGCAATCTTATTTGTCTGCTTGTGGGTCAATAAATAGAAGGAATAAAAAAGATGCAAATAGTCCAAAGATAAGGAGTTTGGGGGAGCCATTAGTAGAGAAACAAGATCCTGAAAGGAGTATATGACTTCCTCAGATTTGAATGGAAGGGTTGGGTTTGGGTAAATCCAACTTTTTGTGAAGAGTGAGTAGAGAAAAGAAAGGCAGAGGGTCTTTGAGAAAGAAAAACTGCTGAAAGGTGAGCTTTCAGAACCAGGAAAAAGACCAGCATGAATGCTCAGTCACACAGTCTGAGGAAGAAGGAAGGAAGTTTTGGAGTCTGGAGGAGAAAAAGGTGCATCTTCCCATCAGAAGGCCAGGTGGAGACTCCAAGAGGTGTTCAGTCTAGGCCTGGGAGAGGACATGAGAACTGACAGGAAAAGACAATGTGCACAGCATGTGTAAATCTGTACCAGGATAATTGCTTGGAGCCTGAAATATGTGGTGCTTCATCTTTTCTGTTGCATTTTCAGTTAGGGAATATTCTAGAAAGAAGCATTTGATACCGAGCTTCACTTAATACCATGAAGCTTATCCTTTCTCTTTCTCCACTTTAATTTTTCACATCTAAAAATATCCAGAGTTTTTTTTTCTTTCTTCCTGTTGATTCAAATGTTTTGCCTTGCTTTGGATATATTATTGTTATAAAGAAATTAAAAGGGTGGGCTGGAGCAAAAGCACAGCGGTAAAGCATTTGCCTTGCATGTGGCCAACATAGGACGGACCCTGGTTCGAATCCCATCATACCATATGGTCCCCCAAGCCTGCCAGAAGTGACTTCTGAGCACAGAGCCAGGAGTAACCCCTGAGCGCTGGTTTTGGGTGTGACCCCAAAAACCAAACCAAAACAAAAAATCCCCAAGAAATTAAAAGGGAAACCATTACTACGAATATGCTGTGCTAAAGAGCTTGCTTATTTTGATCTCCATCGATAGATCTGAATGAGGTTCTTTTGAAAGACTCCTCAAATCAACTTCTTGTCTTTTGTGAGTTTGGATTAAACTCTGGGTCCTTCCAAATGGAAAGTATGCAGTATTATCACTGAATGGTATAACAAGCCCTCAGATCAATTTTTTTTTTGTGTGTGTGTGGTTTTTGGGTCACACCTGGCAGTGCTCAGGGGTTATTCCTGGCTCCAGGCTCAGAAATTGCTCCTAGCAGGCACGGGGACCATATGGGGCGCCAGGATTAGAACCGATGACCTCCTGCTTGAAGGGCAAACACCTTACCTCCATGCTATCTCTCCGGCCCCATCAGATCAATTTTTTAACACATCCTTTCCCCCAGACTTTTCATTTTGATTGTTACATACCCCGAAAAGCAAAACAAACCTAGGCAGTTGATCAGGGTATTGAGACTCCAACATTTGGTGGACTTCAGATTTCAAGCGCATGCCCTCAAGTTATCATTAATGTTGACATTACTGTGCGTGTGCTTTCCTGTACTTTTTTTGTGCGTGATAGACCTTGGTACATAGCATTCAGAAACTTCCTTAACTTTGGTGATAGTGATGGTGATAAGAGGCTTAGCCTTAGGTCCATAATACTTTAGCTGCCTTTTTGTGGGGGAGGGTACACTTGTGGGGGCTGAAGGAATGGAGTCCATACCAGATCATAATGTTCAGGGCTTAGTCTTAGGTCTCCTATCATTTGAATCACTCCAGATAGAGCTTAGGGACATTATGGGATGCTGGGGATCAAACCCAGGTTGATCACATGCAAGGCAAGCACAGACTATACTCTTTGTCACCTGCTTTCACTGTTTAGCATTCTTTCCATTCCTTCCTCTCCCTTTCTGTCTTTGATGTCATCTTGTAAACTGTGTTCTTCTGCACTTATCTTTACCCAAGGTAGCTTTTCAAAATAAAAGGATTTTGTCTCTCCTATTGTCTTAGTAGTTGGTAGCAGGAAACAGTCTAGGTGGCCAAGTGGGAAAGGCACACAGGATCAAAACAAAAATCATACAATAGTCGGTACTTAAGTGCCAATTTGAAAGAAGCAATGGAATGCTCTGGAGTCAAGTTAATGCTGGGGTGAAGAAATTTATAGTCTGGTATTTAACTGTTGCAGTGAATCTTAGCTTCAAACTTCCCATACCTAATATGATCTAAGCAAACAATTGATTACCTGTTTTATTTTCTTTTTCTGTATGGATGGGGATGATATTGGAGATTCTTTCATAAGAATAACATAAAGTCATCCATCCCAAAGCTTCTAGCAAAATCCATATCTATTTGCCAGTAGAAGTAGTGAATTGTATTGATGGCTGAGGCATCAGAGAAATGCCTGAGCCTTAATGGATTGGCCTAAAATAGGTGTTTCATAGAAAAGACAGAGTCAAATGGGACTGAAAGATAGACTGTGTAATCTATTCTTTGTGACCTAACTTCAGGCCATTCCTAGATCTTCACAGTTACGCATGGGCTAACTATCATTTTCAGTTTGGGTTCTCCAACTTGGCATAGTTGACAGTATAGACTTAGTAATTCTTTGTTATGGAAGTGCTGGCCTGTGTGCTAAGTACAAGTCCTTGGCCTAACCTCTACTTCTGAATAACATAAACAACACAGTACTCAATCCTGGCTCTCAGTGACAACCTGTTGTGAAGGTTGTGAAGCCCTAATTCGACCATAAATAAATACAAAAATTCAACAGAACAAAATGACCTAGTTGAGAACCATACTTTTTGGAACAGTGATTTAAAAAAAAAATCCAACTTCCCTTAGTTCTTTTTGTGTTTGTTGTCATTTAAATCATAACTCTTCATTTTCTGCTGGTCAAATGTATTGGAGACTAGCCAATATTTTCCATTGCTCTTTCCTTCAGAGATCAACTCAACAGCTCTTCTTCCTTCCTAGATGAAAACTGCTTGGAATGTGCATTGTTCTGTGAAATATCTTAACGCAGTGGACGCTAATAGATGACCTTCCCAAGGCCTGTCTGATGTTCTGCTCATCTTATCCCTTTTCTTCATTCCTTGAGCGTGAACATGCATTTTCTTTGTTAATATTGGATACACCTAGACTTGGTCTACTTGGGGACCCACGGGGGTGCAGTAGGCTGACTTGACTGATTTACCACAAACCAGCACAGGACCATTTATTTCTATGGGTGCTATTACTGGGCTTGGTTTCCATGGTTGAGAAGTATGGAGAAAGTTATTGATATTTTCCCCCCACCACCCCCTTGTTATTGATATTTTATGTATATGTATATGTGTGTGTGTATATATATATATATTTGTTTGTTTTTGTTTTTGGGCCATACCTGGCGGTGCTCAGGGGTTACTCCTGGCTGTCTGCTCAGAAATAGCTCCTGGCAGGCACGGGGACCATATGGGACACTGGGATTTGAACCAACCACCTTAGGTCCTGGATTGGCTGCTTGCAAGGCAAACACCCCTGTACTATCTCTCTGGGCCCTTATGTGTGTGTGTATATATATATATATTTTTTTTTAAACCATTTCAGAAGAAAGTTTTAAAGAATGGTTTGAAACACAGATATCCAAAATGTCTGAGAAACAGATCTTCTGAAGTTTTCATATTATTTAGAACTAATTTTATAATTATTATTTTTCTCAATTTCAGCTCTTAAAGTAAGTCTGAATTTCAGCCTTAGATTTTAGGTTAGCATACCTAAATACATGATAATCATTTTAATATATGCAGGTTTATGTTTATTAGTGTACATATTAAAAAGAAGGCATACTATGAAGTGTCTTTCACAACCTCTAATCACTATTAGTTTCTTCTAGACTGTATTTATGACTAAAGCAAATGCAAATATTCTTATTCTCTCCTTTTTTTTTTTTTCAAACAAAGTGGCTTACTATAAGTACTGTTTTTTATCTTGGTTTTTGAGGCTACACATTTCTTGATCTTTTCACTAGATCACTGTTCTTAAGCAGGAAAGGGAATAAAATGTTAGCATGACTTCCAAATAAATCTTTCCAACCTCATACTCAAAAAATTAAATTTGTAGGATCCGAAAAAGTTGACGAGTATAAGAAAATGGAAATCTTGCATTAAGCTCTTTGTAATAGCAATACTATTTTTAATTTTCTTTCAGCGCCTTGAATGCTGTATATCTGTCTGTCTTTGCAGTGCCTGTGTCTGGTACTTGCATTTTCTTAGTTGAGAAACTGATTGAGAGCCAGTTACCAATGACCATAAATTAAACCACTGTTGTAAGTGGCTTGTGAAACTGGAATGCACATTGATTCCCTGCTACTATTTATGTGAGACATGGATTCTATAGAAAGAAGTGAGCTGGGGAAATTGCTCAGTGCACTGGAATAAAGGCTTTGCATGCTAAGGGCCCATGTTCAATCCCCTTCACCAAATGGTCTTAAGAGCACTAATAGGATGATTACTGAACACCAAAGCAGAAGTAGTCCCTGAGCACAGCCAGGTGTGGCCCTACAATCAAAATAATAAAAAATAGCAGTAGTTAATTACATAATTGTATATTTTAAAGAAGCATATTGATAGTCTGTTGTTGCCCTTATTTTATCCTTATTATAAATTTTTTGGGGTACACACCCAACAGCGCCAGGGATTACTCCTGTCTTTGTGCTCAGAAATCACTCCTGGCAGGTTCGGGGTTCCATATGAGATGCTGGTGATGGAACCTTGGTTGATGGTGTTCAAGGTAAACACCCTCCCCACTGTGCTATCGCTCCAGTCCCATCCTTATTACAATTTTATGAGACAGTATTTTTCTAATTTTACAGATAGGAGTAGGGACCCAAAAATAAGAAGCAAGAAAAATGAGAGATTAAATATTTGCCAAAAAGCACAAATAACCTACCTGAATAAAATGTATTCTTTCTGTTTTAATCCACATACTAGAAAGTCAGACAGTTCTTAAAAGTTTCTTCTCTCTCTGTCTCTGTCTCTGTCTCTATCTCTGTCTCTCTCTGTCTCTGTCTCTGTCTCTGTCTCTCTCTCTCTCTCTGTCTCTCTGTCTCTCTCTGCACATCTGGCTGTGCTCAGGGGTTACTCCTGGCTCTGTGCTCAGAAATCTCTCCTGACAGGCTTGGGGGACCATATGGGATGACGGGAATCGAACCCAGGTCTGTTCTGGGTCAGCAGCATGCAAGGCAAATGTCCTACCACTGTGCTATCACTCCAGCCCCTCTTCTTTCTCTTATCCTAAGTTTTTGGTGTCTCTTTTCATTTATTATAGCACACTTTGTTCCTATCCCCCGGACTCCTTGATATCTTTTACTATTTTATTCTCTCTTTATTCCCACTACTCCAGCTACATTAAATCTCCATTCTCCCTTTTAAAATTTTTTGTTTTTGCCTTTGTGTTGGGGCCACACCTGCACTGCTCAGGGCTTACTCCTGGCATCTTATTCAAGGATCACTTCTGACAGTACTCAGGGAGACCATATGTAAGATTGGCTGGGTCCATGTATGAGGCAAAAGCCACTACCTGTGGCACTATTTCTCCTGCCCCAACTTCCTTCTTATTCCTTGAAGACAGCAGGCCAAGACTGGCTTTTGTCTGAGCTCAACCCCTTATCTCATCCAGCACCAACTGTCACACTAATTCCAGTGTTGACTGTTTCTCAGCTAGAAGGCAAAGTCAGGCAAGTAAGTGGAGGGTGTATGTATGTGTCCGTTGATCTGTTTTTTTCAGTGGGTTATGTTTAGTTTAAGATGAGTGCTTATCTTATTGTTGTTAATCAATATTTAGTAGATGCTAGAATAGGTATTTATCTGTTCTACTTTTTTGCACTAAGTAGTATGTTTGGAAGCAAGATATAACTGTAAGTAACAGGCACATATTCAATAGGGCCAATTTACAGGGAAATTATTATATGCCATGACCATGCTAGTAGTCCTGGAAACATTCAGAGGGGGCAGATACTAGTGTAAATAAGACTTAGAGAAGTGAAATAATTTGCCAAATATCCTGCTAGTAATTGGCAGAACCAGAAGGCCAATGTAGTTTCCACTCCAAGCCTTGTTCCCACTATGACATGAACCAGTTACTTTTATCTCCAACATCTCATGAACTGTCCTTTTCTAGCCAGTTTGTATGTTGCCCAAACCCTTCTGTCTAAGGTCTAGAAAACCAGCGACCACATTTGGTCGCAATATTTTCAGTAGGTTCCTGACTACTATGAGCCTTGATCATGAGACGTTAGCAAATATTCTCTTAATCAGTGTAATAATAAAACAAGTTTATTCCTTTGGCATAAATTCATAATTATTTTTGGTTAGTTTAAAAAATTGTGACTTGGCCAATAATAACATCTCATGTTCCCCAGAGGAGGTGGGTTTGTCATAAATACCATTTCCGTTGAACATTTCAAGGAACTTAAAGTTCTCGGAAAATATTAACAGCAGCCTCTTCTCAGACAGAGTTCAAGGGCATAAAATATATATGTATATATATGTTTATATATATATATATCCTCAAAACTGCCTAGCCTATGTGTTTTATTGAGAGTATTTATATATGTATCTTTCCCGTCATTGCTCAGGATACATGTAGATACTTCTTTTGAGTTTAAGGGGATTGACAAGAACAAAAACAGACTTTAGAAATTCTCTAGCTGAAGAATTGTGTGTGTGTGTGTGTGTCTCTGTGTGTGTGTGTGTGTGTGTCTCTCTCTGTGTGTGTGTTTAATCATCATTTGACTCCTTTTTTCCTTCCCTGATCAAAGGTTTTGCAAATAGGTATTTTGGAGGATTAGTCGGATTCTTCTCTCTTAACACTTAGTACTTTGCTTGCTTGCTTTTCTTCTCTCCTTTTCAAAAAGGTACAATGAATTTCTTCTTTTCTGTCATCTTGATCTAAGCCCAAAATAATGTTCTAAGAACCTAGTTCCTGTAAGTTGACTTTCTTCTTCTAATTGGCTTCTGATTATTAATTCATTGGTGTTCAGTTTGTCAAACTTAACATAAAAGCCAAAGCAGGGGCCAATCATATGCTGGAGTACATGAGTTCACTGGTTTTTTACCTCCTTGGAGTCTGGCTGCTTGCACAGAGGCAGTGGCTAACGTGGTATGTTTGGGAAACCAAACGTTTCCTAACTTGTTAGCAGGAAATTCAAACTTCAGAAATCTAGAAACCACAACAACAGAAGCTTATATTTTATTGTGACTACTGAAGCCACACAGTTTGCCATGAAAGACAGGGTAGATCAGAAGCCATAGAAGATGTAAAGTATTGTGAGCCCTTGAGAAGACAACCTTCCCCCAAGCCCTTCCATCTTAGCTATAGTAAATTAGTAAAAATGATGAAGGAACTAGGAAAACTTAGAACAGTGTTACGATATTAAGACAGTTTAAAGCTAAACATTCATCCCTGGGCTGTGAGCAGCCTTCATCCACCATTATCCACCCTCTTCCTTCCTTAACTTTTCTACTTTCTGTCTTCTCCATGATTGTTCTGGAGAGCCAAGAGTTTGGAATCTATGGCAGGTTCAAAGCAGGCAGATAAAAAGCTAGGCTTCACTGGCATATAATTGACTTGTATGCATATGCACATGTACATGTTTTTTTTTTGTTTACATGTCCATGTGCATATATTGTAAAAATTAAAATTATTTTGGTCATCTGAACTTCATTTTATTTCCTTTTGATTGAGAGTTAAGAGCCATTCCATTTACATTACATATTCCTTTTCTGTCACATTTAAGCATTGTGAAGATAGACTTTTATGGGCAAAATGTTTGGCCCTATTTTCTCTAAACTGGATTCTCTGAAGATGGGTCTGTTTAGCTTGTGTAGTGAGTTTCAATTTCAACAAAATAGAACAGTAGTTAACCATAAGCCTGCTAGACAGTGAATTTATATTATACTCTTTGATCTATTATTGATTTCCCTCTGAGCAAGATTTTTTTTCCCAGTGAGTTGTTTTCTGTCCATGTAAGAAATTCCATTTGTGACTGAATTAAGGAAAAGACTATATAGTACACCTATGTTAGTACCATTATTTTCCTAATTATAGCTTACCTTACAATTTGAATATTAAGAAAGGGAAACTAGACGGGAGGTGCATGCAGTCAGTCTGGTTCAATCCCAAACATTGCATATAGTCCCCTGAGTGTCACCAGGGGTTATTTGAGCTCAAAACGAGGAAGAGTCCTTGGGTACCTCTGAGTTTACATCCCAGCCCACCTGTCTCAGGCTTTTAGAAAAAGTGGTTGTAAAGAAAAACAAAAAACATTTCTCTACTTACTCTTTACGTCTAAAGTCTTAAGCTAGTCATCTCTAAAAAACAGAGAAAAAAAAGAAAATTCCTATTTTTTTTTTCAAAACTTCAAGCCATTTTCAAAAGAGCCATGGGTTTTATACACAGGGATTATCAGTCCAAAATCTGCCTGTTGGCTGTCACTCTGTCTCATTTATCTGTCACCTCAGCAGCAGGTGAAGAAAGGTATACAATTTTGGCTCTAAGGTTAAGGAAGCCTTTGATGATCTTCCTGTTTCAGTGTATGAAATAAAACTGGCATCTATCTTTAGACCCCTTTCATCCTCCCCCCCCCCCGCCATATATGGCATTGTGTACAAATTCATGAATCAAAAGTTAATAATTTGTTCCACTGGAAGAGATTTTATAAATTGCCATATAACAGTGGTTCACACTGTCTAGAAGCCTTAATGGGAATTTCCTAATTTTCAGATTTATTTTTGGCTCTTTATATGTCAAGCTTTTGTTGTAATTCAAAACTATTAAGTGTGCTCTATAAAAGCAAGGAAGTCAACTTTTTTTTAGTGTGACACTTAAAATGCTACCTTAAGTTCAAAGCACAATGAAAGAAAAATTACCACCCAGGAAAAAGTATTTAGACTGAGTTTCTAAAAGGGGATCTTTATTGTATGGCTAGAAACTGATTTAAGCTATTTAGTTCAATGATAAGATTCAGCTTACACATCTTCCCCCCGCACCCCCAAGTGTAGGCTTCATAAGGCTGTTGGACTTTTAAGGTAAAGCAGAGAGATTTCAAGCTAGTAGTTAAGTCTTGTATACCTATTGGTCCTTCACTCAGTATCTTGTGTTTCGGTTGTTTTGTTTTGTTTTTATATCAAGTGATGAAAGATCTTTGGGAAAGCTCATGTGGGGTTTCTCAGAGGAAAGGTTTTATTCCAGCATGGAAATCAGAATAAAGGATATTTTCCTTTCTTTCTTTTTCTTTTCTTTTTTTCAGAGTGACTAAGATTATGCTCTAAGACATGGAGTCCTCTAATCATTTAATCCTTTGCAAGTGATTGGCTGTTAAGAGAACGTAAATTTCTTTGGACTCCATTTTATAATGAAACCCCCTCTTTGGCTCTAAGACAACCCCTGTTGGTTGGAATTATTCTTGTTGCCTCCTATCTAGGGAAATTCAGGTAGTTTTGAAGGCCAAAAATAGATTTTAAAAATCAGAATATGGGTATTCTTTTTGTTTTTTTGGGCCACACCCGGCAGTGCTCAGGGGTTACTCCTGGCAGGCACGGGGGACCAAATGGGACACCGGCATTCGAACCAACCACCTTTGGTCCTGGATTGGCTGCTTGCAAGGCAAACACTGCTGTGCTATCTCTCCGGGCCCAGAATATGGGTATTCTGATTCTGATTCAATTATTTTCTCTCTCTCCTCTCTCTCTCTATCTGGAGTTGGTTTTATGATTATGAGACCTCATAGATTTCAGTTCTCATTCTAGGGTTTTACAGCTAGATGATACAGTGGTCAAGACAAAGAGATTAGGCATCTGGCATCCTTCTCTGTGTCCATTATATTTCTTCTCTTTTAACATCAGATTTCCTTTATTGTCTGCCATGGCATTAAAATCCGGCTCCATTAAGTATCCTCCATTTCCATTTGTTTCCATTTATACCATGGATGTTCACATATTTGTCCTACCCCGGCTGACCTATTTTCTTTCGAGTCCTCCCAATCCTTACAGTTTTGTAACACAAATGCTCTATATATTAGTGGCTTTCAACTGTGTCCTGGTGCTAGAAATTCTGCAGAAATTTCCTGCTGGTCTGTGAAACTGATACATAAAATGCTATTATAAATAATATTATTATTATATATATTATAAATAATATTATTTCTGCCTTTGCACTCTACAAAGTGAGTTACAAGAACAAGAAGGTTGAATACCACTATTCTGTATTGTTTTATACCACGTTCTAATTTACTTAGGTATATTCATGTGTTTTGCTGTGAACTATCTGTAAATTCCATGAACTAGTTGACACTTTGCATCCCTCATATGGGTTTGAACTTGATGCCTAGTTACTATGACCAAACTGAGAGGGAATGCCAGGAACTTGCGACATCCTTTGGAGTAAGTGAATCCCTAAAGTTCTCAGAATTTACTCCTCCTTAGAGCAGATGTAGTTTTGGTCCTGTTGGCATCTGGGGGGATTCATTTAGTGAAGGGAGGGATTTACATAAAGACAAATTTAGATAAAGTCTACCTGAGGGGAAATTTGACACAGAATCTTAACTTTGCTTGCCTGCAGTTCATTTTTGTCCAGATTAGTGAACTTTTATAGGACTATTAGGAGGATCTTATAAAGTTGGGGGAAATGAAACTGAATCTCAAATTACTTAGAAGTTGGTCTAAACTTTATCTGTGAGAGCTTGGGCTATGCTATTCTAGCCAGAGTTCGCGAAAGTCTGGGAAGAATGTACCAACTCAAACACAATGTGTTTCTTTCATAATATGATTGATTAATTACCTGGACATTATATGAACTCATATTGTTTTTAAAGAATAGATAACCTTCCACAGAACTCCCATGAAGCAATTCACATCCTCTGCCATTCCCAATTAGCAGACACAAGCAAAAGCCATCTCATTCATGACCTTTATTGTCAGCAGAAAGTCAGTCAACTCTTCCCTAAGCTCTGAGTCCATCTACCTCCTTTTCTTTCTCCAAATGCCACTTAAGTGACAGAGGTTGTCTTCGGTATTGTCGGCCTAAGAAGGATGAATTTCCTTACATTACTCTATGATTTATGCTTAGAGACTTACTTATTTTGATTCACTTAAGGACTTTATAAAGAGAAAGTCCTATTCCACCTTTATTAGAAAAAAAGGTGAATTAATTTTTAATTTAAATTTTTAATGGAAAATATAAGGCTTTTGTTCCAAGCCTTATAGGTCATGCGATGTGAAAAGTCAGGCACATTCTTCTTTTTTTTTTGTTAATGTTTTTACAACAAATGGGTTGATCTGATCCTGAGGTTGCTCAGTAGTTTAAAGATTTGGGCCTCTTTCAGGCTCATATGCTACAGGTACACGAGTCTTTCCTCTTTGCTTAAACATGTTCTTTCTTGGGGCCGGAGAGATGGCATGGAGGTAAGGTGTTTGCCTTGCATGCAGAAGGATGGTGGTTTGAATCCCGGCATCCCATATGGTCCCCCGAGCCTGCCAGGAACGATTTCTGAGCGTAGAGCCAGGAGTAACCCCTGAGTGCTGCCGGGTGTGACCCAAAAACCAAAAAAAAAAAAAAAAATGTTCTTTTTTACTTTTCGCCCTTTCTCTGTAACTGGTTTGTCTCTATATTGATATAATCAGATGTTTGTGTTTGTTTAAATAGGTGGTGGTTGTTGTTGTTGTTTCTGTGGGGATTACTTCCTACCTTTCTGACCTTACCAAGTATTGAGGAATACACTTCGTAGAGTACATTGATCCTTTCTCTCTGGGAAGGTTGGTGAAGCCAATGCTACAGAAGGCTTGCCTGATGAATGCTACAGGAGGCTTGCCTGGTGAATGTGTAACAGTGACAAATATAATTCATATTTATGAGCTGTTATTCCTACTCTCAAGACTTATCATTGAGTTGTCATGTCAATATTTGTCAAGTCAGTATTTGTCAATAGCGGTTTAATGCCACTAGCAAGCTTGGAGATCGGTTATATTTTGATGTGTGTGTGTATGTATATATATATTATTATATATATATATATATATTTTTAAATATGGAACACTTCATGAATTTGTGTGTCATCCTAGCTCAGGGGCCATGCTAATCTTTTCTGTATTGTTCCAATTTTAATATATGTGCTGCCAAAGCGAGCACTATATTATTATATTTTTAAAGTTGACTGTTTTATTTATTTTTTTAAACTTTATTGATTGATTGATTGATTGGTTTGGGGGCCACACCCAGCCAGTGCTCAGGGGTTACTCCTGGCTCTGTACTCATAAATCGCCTCTGGCAGGCAGGGGGATCATATGGGATGCCGAGAATTGAACTGGGTCCCTCCCAGGTCGACCGTATGCAAGGCAAATGCCCTACTGCTGTGCTGTCTCTCCAGCCCCCTATATATATATATATATATATATATATATATATATATATATATATTTTTTTTTTTTTTTTTTTTTTTTTTTTAAGTTTGTGAGCCATACCCAATGATACTTAGACTCGCGCTTAAGGGTTACTCTGGGGACCACAGTGCTGGGCATAGAAACTCTGCGCCTAATATAGAGGGCTGTCAAATGATGCTTAACAGGACTGGGAGCTACACAGGTTATTTTTGACCTACCAGGCCATGGCTTCAGCATAAGAGCCTAAGATGCAATGCTACTTTGATCCTACAGTGTTGGGACCCTTCAGAGATGAATTAGACTATGTGGTGCCTAGATCAAATCTGGATCTGGTACTGCCAAATTTACACCCTAACTGCTATACTTTTCCCCAGCCACCTCTATTGTATTTTTTTGAAAAACAATCCAGTGACTTATTTTTTGGGTGTGGTTACTCCCCAGTAGTGATTAGGGACCCAGGAGTCACTTGTAGCTAGGCTGTGTGGACTAAAAGAGAGTGCTCAGACTCAGCAATACACTGAGGATAGTGAGACTGATTTCAGGGGGGCTCTGTAGTACCTCAGGTTGTACGTAAGGCTTCCAGAATACAAATCCTGCGCCCCAACCATTTCCTTTCTCTGCCCAGCCTCACACTCTTTATTTGATGCCCATGTAGATCTGGTCTCTCACCTACACTGCTTTACCAGCCATGAAAACAGAGCAGTTGTTGCTGGTGGTCCTAGGCCTTGTCATCAACATTGGTGCCAGCTAGTACAGCTAGCACTTGTTGGCATATAGCTGCTGACATGGTGCCATGCAGAACTTAGTTGAAGGCTATCTTGGTCTGAGAACAATCTCTGGTAGTAATTCAGCAAATGCTTGCCAATGACTTCCCACACTGATATTCACATCACTTACTTCAAAGTTATTAGCTTTGAAGTTATAGAAAATATCACTCCCTGGGGCTGGAAAGATAGCATGGAGGTAAAGCGGTTGCCTTGCATGCAGAAGGTCGGTAGTTCGAATCCCAGCATCCCATATGGTCCCCTGAGCCTGCCAGGAGCGATTTCTGAGCGTAGAGCCAGGAGTAACCCCTGAGCACTGCTGGGTGTGACCCAAAAACCAAAAACCAAAAAAAAAAAAAAAAAAAAAGAAAAGAAAATATCACTCCCCAGGGCCGAAGATATCGTACAGAAGGCAGGACCCTTGCCTTGCACATAGCTTATATAGTTCCATTCTTGGAACCCCAGATGGTTCCCTGAAGACTACCAGATGGGATCCCTATGCTCAGAACCAGGAGTAAGCCCTGAGCACTTCTGGATGTGTACCCTGCTCCCACAAAAAAGAAAGAAAAAGAATCATTTCTGTATATTATACCTGAAAGATGTCTACCTACAGAAAGTTTGGGATCAAAATATGTGCTTAACGTCTCTGGTTTCTAGTTACTATATGGCTACATACTTGAATGTAGTAGCATGTTACAGTTCTTCCCATGTAGAAATTAGGGGGAAAACTGAGGAATTTACCCATCATTAAAAACCAAACTGCTGTACTCAACTCTTCCATTCCATGTCCCAGGGCAATTCACCTGGTTCTCTTTCACCACCTTTACTCTTATTATTTTGAAGAGGAAGTTAAATTGAGGTAGGTGGAAGTGGGCAGAGACTAGAACAACATCTGACTTATTCTGCCTACACAGACTGTACAGCACAAAACACACTTTACTGCTTTGACTGACTTTAGCTCATTGGTTTTCTGGCTTCTGTGTTTGTGAAGTGGTTCTGTGTGGTGACTTCAGATAGTGGCAGAGATTTGGGTTTGGGGCTCTTAAATTAATTTCGAAAAAGTCCTTGGTAGCTCACTGCTCCCAGAAATATTATTTCCTTGCCAAAAGAAGCTTGCAGATTGTAATTCACTTACTTGTACAAACTGCCTACCACTCTTCTTGTCCCAGTAGCCCATCTGCTAACTATAGCTAAATACTTTTCACTGTTCTAGGAATCAAGTTGATTGCAAAATTAAACCTGAAGAGTTTCTAGTTCAGGTCACAGACAATAAACTAATTAAGCATTAATGTGTAATTTCACGTCGTAGCAGGGTGTGGTGTGAAGGAAAGTCACCAGCAGCGTATAACCTTCATTGGTGACTTCCTCTGCTATGTCTGCAGAGTCTGTTTTATAGGCATTGAGTTACTTTGAGCTTTGGAAAAGAACCTGCAAGTTGGGAGGTCTGAGGTGTATAAAATGTTTAGAGAGAAGTCAAATTGGTGGTTCAGACCAAAATGTCTTGGATCCTAGAGAGCATACTTCTTTGCAGGGCACTTCTTAACTGAAGGGCTCTGAGTGAGTAGTGCCACCCAGAATACCTTTGTTTGCTTCTGGGTCTCATAAATGGTGTCTGTGCTCTGGGCCTACTTCAGACTCTGTGATTTGAGGGAACCAGGGATTGAACCAAGGATTCCCTCTGGCAAATAGTGCTCTACAACCCTTTCATCCATCTCCCCCACCCCAGATGATCTGTAAGAACATTTCTTATTTGTTTCCTGTGCCCCTCTCTTTATCAGCACCCTATTTGCATTGTTGTAACCCAGCTGAACTGTTTTGATTTTAACTTTCTTCCTTTTCCTTTGTCTTCTTGCCTGTACTTATTACTAAGAACCTTGGATCTCTCTCTCTCTCTCTCTCTCTCTCTCTCTCTCTCTCTCTCTCTCTCTCTCTCGCTCGCTCTCGCTCTCTCTCTCTCTCTCTCTCTCGCTCTCTCTCTCTCTCTCTCTCTGTGTTTTAATGGATTGGATACTGAAATGAACATTACAGCTCAGAGGCTGCTTCTAGGAGTGAAACTTCCCTCTCTCTTCCAGCATTTTAAAGGAAATTCAAAGGCTCTAGCCAAGAATGCAGAGGTCACTGGCTCTGCCTCTAAGTCTGAGTTTCGGAGACATTTGGATCTTTCTGGTGTTTATGTGTATGAGTGTGTGTACAAACATATACTCTTTGGGATTTGGTGTCATCCCAGTGTCCATACAGAATGTCTCAAATGCACAGTTGGAGCAATGAGTGTTTCTATTCTCATGTAAAATATGTTCTCTTTGACTGATAATGACTGCTCTTTAGGCCAGAATCAGTAGTTATTCTAAACCAGAAACAAGGCGGCTTGGTTGTGTGCCCCAGTCCCAATGATGCCTTCCCTTCTACATCCTTCCTTCCCTCCTCCAGAAACATCATTCCACAAGCTTGTCATAAAAAAAAAAAATTTTTTTTTATCTGTTTACTTTCTGGGGTTCACAGTGTCTACTGCGTGTGATTCTTGGGAGTCACTAGGACTATATGTAGTGATGCTCATGGGTTCATGGAGTGCTGGGGATTAAACTCCTACATACTAGACATATGTTCTACCACTTGAGCTATGTCCTTTGCTGAATACTTTTTAGTATCTAAGAATCAATGGTTCTTTGGAGCCCATAGAGCATAAGACTGCGAGACTGATCTGATTAAAGGCAAAATCGTGTGCTTTTTTTCTCTCTTCTCAGGTTTAGAATGAAAACTGCTGCCTTCCCATCCTAGTCCACTAAATCATTGGTGAGAATAAACATGAAGAGACAGTGTTTTTCTCTCCTCCGAAAAAGAACCAAGGGACTTTCCTTGGAGAGGCTTCCCACTTTTGTTTGTCTAGCTTTTCCAGTCAGAGGCAATATCAGAACAGACTGAGGTCAAAGAAAATTTCACCTCTGCTTTTAAGACAGAAGAGAAGTGATGAAAGAATAAGTGATAGTTTACTAGGAATTAGCGCACTTAATATTTGACATGGAAACATCACGCATTGACAGCACACATCAAGCCTAAGTGTAGCCCAGACTGCTATAGTAACTGGCAGAGGCAGCCATTGCAATATGTCTGTGCAAGTCTATGAAGCTGGCTCCATATGTAATGTTTCTTCTTCTTCAAGACTTCATTTAAACAGAGTTTGCAGAAACCACACAGTTTAAATGGAAGTGAATTTGTGGCCAGTCCAAATTAAGTAAACGAAAAATCACTTAAAATTAATGATCTGCTCAAGGGGATATGGTAAGAAATGCTAGATCTTTAAAAGCGAGTGGCTATATGGACAACAAATTTCAGTTCCTAAGAAGGTTGAAATCAATAATGCTTTAACATCCTCTGATTATTGTTCTACGATATCCAGTCTTTCAGAAATATGCCCCTTCCTCTTCTCTTTTAAAAAGGAGACTGTATTAATATTTTTCCATTAACCTTGTAAAAATAGAGTGATTGCCCTGAGCATTAGATATATACAGATTATAAGCAAGAGGAATTAATGGGATTTTATTCTTTCTCCACCATTTAAAAATTTTTTTTAACCTTAAGATCTATTTATTTCCAAAGGTACTTTGTTACACAGTGGGAAGGAACAGTAGAGAAGCCTTAAAACAAAAACCCCTCAACCTTTTGAAAAAGTTAGTTTCAGGGAGACTTGCAAGTAGACTTGAAAATTAAGCAGCTCAAAATTTGATTTCATAATGCCTGTTCCTATAGGTCCCATTACAGCATTAGGAAAGTATCACAAAAATACCACTGATATGCAGTTAAGATTAATTGCCATAAAAGAACAAGTGAATTTCGTCAAGTTTAAAATTAATATGGGCTTTATTAAAAATGTAAAAATTCACTTTTCATTCTAAAACATTTCCATCAGAGAGATGATTTGAAGGACCATGAAATGCCCAACCAAAGACACAGTGTAAGATAATGTATTGATAAGTCACGGATAACTTTCAGTTTTAGAATCTTAAATGGGTGATTGTACTTTGAAGCATGCTTTATGTAGTTAATAAATAGAAAAAAAAGTGGCATGGATTATTGAAGTCGGTCAAAAGTTTACATTGATGCTTGTTTGAAAAAAATACACAGACTCTCGGAAGCAGCTGCTGGAGTTTTGATAGAGGCTATGATTTTCAACAGTTGAGCTATAGTTTATGGTGCAGATGGTACTTTGGGTATAGCTAAAACAATAATTGATGGTTTCTGTTTCCCTCTGTCTCTATTAGATTCAAAAGAGTGGAATACCTTTTCTTCCCAAGGCAGGAACTTTTCAGTTTCCAATTACAGCCTATATCAAATAAACAACTCTCTGTTGCATATTCTGTACTTTCCACAATAACCTGGGTGTTGGCCTTCTTCTCCCTTCTTATTATGGTAGGCCTCCCTAGATTCGAAATAATAGTTTTGGGGAAATCCTACTACTTAGTACTAACCTGCAGTTTATATATAGCCTATTTTCAGGCCAAATCACATAGTTTTTCTTTTAGAAAACTAAAGCCAAAGCTTTGCATTACCACAAACAAAATTAGCAAAAACAAAACAATCCAAAACAATCTCCTTCTGAAACAAAAATGGTGGGTGCTGATGTCATCTAATTTAAAAACTCAAGTACAAAAATGGCTGGAAACATATATCCTGTGTTTTGAGCATATAAAAGTATTTAATTATAAATAAAACATAGAAGGGAAAAACGATCTTCTCATACATTTGTTTCACTGCATATGTTCAATTCCAGAAAAGTGAGTGATAAGTCACTTTTCATCCTTCAGCTAGTTTTAAACTTGACATTGAATTTTTAATTTTTAAGTCCTCTGCCGAATTTGGCTCGGAAAAGTAAGATATCATGTAGACTTATAGTATTTGTCAAGTGGTCGGTTATCACACTTTATTCATTTATAATTACAGCTCGTTCAGGGCTTAGATGTAACGATTTGGTTCAAAATGCCACCGAGTACCAACTTCTTCTATAGACTTTCATTTTAAGTGGTATCTCCATAATAAATTCTGACCAAAATATTGCCCTAGAGAAGTCAGTCTTTAACTAGTGAACCTGATTATTTATCCATCGATTGGAATTTGAAAGACAGAATTCAAAATGACAACTTCCTAGTACAAACTGATAAACTTTAAAGACAGAACACCATGTTGGGGGGGCACCTTTGGAAAAAAATTTTTTTTGAAGTCTAAAGTGCTTTTACTTTTTAGATGAGAAGTATTCTAAGTACAAGATGTATTTATTCCCCGCTTTGTTTCTTCTGCTACTCTAAGAGTCCCCAAAGAGTGACTTGAGTCATGAGTCCCCTACTCCTGTGTGGCATGCCTGCTCTTGTAAGGCACAAGGAAGTTTAAGTTAGAGGAGAGATAAAAATCAATCAGACTTGTTTTACACTCCTTTCCTCCACCCTTTCCCCTCCCAAATTCTCAATCCCGGCAGGATTCAGTGGTGGACCTCACTTTGCAAAAAAAAAAAAAAAAAGGCACAAGAGCCAGTCCTCACCTTTCCGCTTTTCACCATTCAGGTGCCTCACCTGCTTTTTCTCCAGCTTAGAAAACTTGGTCGCACTTTTCAAGTCGGTGGTGAGATGCAAGCACATAAAAAAGTTTCAAAAAGAGGAGAGCGAGAGAGCCCTTCCTGCTGGAAACGCGCTTTCCAGACCTGTCAGTCGGTCTGTCCGTCTTGCAAAGAGAGAGAGAGAGAGAGAGAGAGAGAGAGAGAGAGAGAGAGAGAGAGAGAGAGAGAGAGACAGGCAGACAGACAGACAGACAGACAGAGAGATACAGAGAGACAGAGGGAGAGAGAGAGAGAGAGTCCGTGCTGCTGGGGACGCGCTTTCCAAGCCTTTCTATCTGTCCGTCTGTTCGTCCGCCTGTCCGTCCGTCTGTCCCGCAGCCCGGGGATGCTGCCGGCTGGCCAAGCCTCCTCCTGCGCCCCGGACGGACAGAGGGACGGGCTGTCCGTCCGTCCGTCCGTCCGTCTCTCTTGGCCGCCCTGCTCCAGACTGGGAGCCCAGGTGTGGGGGCCCTTCCCCGGCTTACCTGCGAAGAAAGACGGTGGTCCGGGGTTGGGGGGCCGGGCTTGGGGCCGCCCCCGTCTGCGCTGCGCTGCGCTGCGCTGCAGAGCCGGCTGTGCGCGCCCCGGGAGCCGCCCGAACAATGCGAGCGGAGCGGAGCGGAGCGCAGCGGCCGCCCGGCGCGCCCGGCCTAGGGGCCCTGACGTCACCCGGCTGCCTTATAAGGCGCCTCGGCGTGTGCGGCGCCGGCGGCGGGGGGCCCCCTGACAGCCAGCCCGGGACGGCCGGCGCCCTCCACTCCGCGGCCGCCCCGACCGTGTGAACCGCCCTGGCCGGACCCCGGGCTCCCCGCGGAGGGGCGATGGGAGGCGGGCTGGGGGGGTCCCGGGTGCAGGTCGGAACCAATCCTTCGCGGCTTCGCCCTCTAGGGTCCCCCCCAAACTATTTTTATTCCTTGGGACTCAAATTCACAGCCTGTTATGGTCATCTCAACTTTTGCAAAAAATAAATAAAGTAAATGCACTTTGTTTTTCTTTGCATTTTTGGGACCTGGGATGCCAGGGATTAGGGGGCAGTGGGGAAGCCAGGAGGTTCCTCCTTCTACACCCACCTAATCTATCCCTCCCTCCCAGGCTCCAATCTTGGGGTGCTTGAAGACTTCAAACTTTCTTTCCTCTTTGTGAAGAGTGGGGGTCCTCAGAGGATGCTTTTTTTTTTTTTATTTCCTGATGATGTAACTACCAAACAATTCTTCAAGTGATGATGGGAAGGCCAGATGAAGTTTTTTTTTTTAGTTTTTTTTTTTCTTTCTGAAAGAACCGCCTCTTTCCTCATTGCAGCATGTCTGCGTTTTTTAAACATAGTTAAATCTAATCGGTTTATTTGGCAGTTTAAGCTATTAAAAAAAATGTTTTGTGTTGTGCTCTGCAGGTACCATGTGTGTGTAAAAAAGAGAACTTTAGAACCAGTTTCATCTCACTGGGTGTAGCCGACCAGCAAATCAGAAACAACAAAATCACATAACATCAGAAAGTAAAAAGAAATTGACCTCTAACTCACTGAGTTAAGCCTGTTTGTTACCCTCTAGGAAGTGGCTGATTTTCTTGTGGACGTCCTTCTCATTAATGGGAATTAGGCTCTTAATTACCTTCTGCACCAATAGGAATAGTAACCCCCAGAAGTTCTAGCCAACTCGAGGAATCTGTTAAATAAATTAGGGACACGGTTGTCTTCTTTTGCAAACTTCAAGTGCATTGAGTAGCTTAAATAACTTGAGTCTTACTCTTTAAAAATTACGTTAAAATGGGATTTCTTATTATTATGATGTACATATGTCTATAGGATTATCGTTTCCATATGTTTTGTCAAACAGGAAGAATGGAAATGGTCTGCTTGTTGCTTTTCCTTAGTGTGGAGTGGAGAAAGACTAGCTGCAGAGAATGTGGACCCAAGATACAGGGGCACAGAGATAACTGTCATCTCTGTTAAACTGTAGGTTCACTTTTTTTCCTCCTTTTTTGTGGGGCCACACATAACAGTGCTCAGGGGTTACTCCTGGTTCTGCTCTCAGAAATCGCTCTGGCAGGCTCAGCGGACCAGATGGGATGCTGGGGATTGAACCTGGGTCTGTCCTGTGTTGGCCACTTGCAAGGCACATACCCTACCGCTGTGCTGTTGTTCCGACCCCCTTGGGTTTACTTTTAACAGTACATCTCTAACCTCTTAACTGGGCTTGAATATTCTCAATTAAACTAGTCCTTGATTTTCATAATTTTCATATAGAATGTCAAGAGAAGTGAATGTAGGGCTGAGAGATATATCCAGTAGTTGGGCGCTTGCCTGGCACCAGGCTGACCTGAGTTCTGCATTCCAGATGGCTCCCACAGACTGCCAGGAATGATTCCTGTGCCCAGACCCAAGAATAAAACTGAGCACCTGCAACTGTGACCCCCCCCCCAAACAAAACAAAACACACAAAAATGAAGTGAATGCTCACATCTTTCACCAACATTCAAGTGTAGTATTGATTTTTGAGTTTTGTATTAACATTTGAGGTATTTTCTATTTATTTCATTACTCTATTTTCTTCCTTTTGGGGGAGCACACCCAACTGTGCTCACTCAGGGCTTACACCTGGCTCTGTATAGGTATTACTCCTGGTAGTCTCATGGACCTTTTGAGGTCATTTTGTGTAAGGCCAGGGTGCCTTACCTGTTGTATTATCTCACCAGTCCAGCTCTTAACTCTTTATCCCCTTGTTTTGTATTTAGCAAACATCATTTTTTGCTATATTTGATTTATTGCCAATTGGACAAATTGAGTTATGAAAGTTGGAAGATGATATAGTCACACCAGGAATCCAGGTTCCAAACTGGTAACTTTGACCACAGAGCTAAATTTTTTTTGTATCATTTTTGTCTCTTTTTGTGGTGGGTACAAAAATGGTCTAAGATTTAAGTCTGCCCTTTTACTCTTTCTTACACTTTTATATTCATGCTTTGCGTTCATTTTCTTCTTTGTGACTTTTCAATTCCCCATTAAAATGTTTCAGTATTATATCTTCCTTTTTTCTTCAGCTGGGGGTAACTACAGGATAGTTAACGGCAACAAGTTTTCTCTAGGGTTCTTAAAACTAGAGAAATCTGGGGCTGGAGAGATAGGGTGTTTGCCTTGCATGCAAGCTGACCCAGGACAGACAATGGTTCCAATGCAGTGAATCCCGGCATCCCATATGTTCCTCCATATCTGCCAGGAGCGATTTTTGAGCGCAGAGACAGAAGTAACCTCTGAGTGCTGCTGGGTGTGACCACCCCTAAAAAAATAGATCAAATAAATTATACATAATAAATTATAAATAAATTAAATATTAAGTAGAAATAAAATTATATATATGAAAATAGAAACTAGAGAAATTTTATTATGATTGACTCCTTTTGAGCCTCGCCTGGTTTTTTATCATTCTCAAACTGCTGGGTTTTTTGTTTTCTTTTGTTTTTGTTTTGGGGCCACACCCAGTGATACTCTGGGGTTACCCCTGGCTATGTGCTCAGAAATCACTCCTGGCTTGGGAGACCATATGGGACATCTGGGGTCGAACTAAAGTCTGTCCTGGGTCAGCCACGTGCAAGGCAAATGCCCTACCGCTGCGCCACCTCTCCAGCCTCAAACTGCTGGTTTTTTGACCCAGCTATGGTTCTACAATATAACAGGTCACAGCATGTGACCAGTCTGTTCAAAAGCCAGTCTGAACTTATTTTCTATTGGTGCCAGTGTCTCCTTACTGCTCTGTACGCACTCATGTCATTTAATCCACCTCCCAATTTTGAAGGGCATTATCCATACCAGTCAGATCAACACATTTGCAAGTGTAAAGCATTTTGACCAAGGTCATGGTGCTAGTTAAGTAAGGAATGAAGGGGCTTTGTACCAGTGTTTATGAGATAGAATGAGAAGTCCCAGCAAGGCAGAGAATTCCTGAATTCCTAGCCCAGGTGTTTGAATGACCCTTCCCCTTTAAGATCTGCCAGGTAATGAGCAATTCCAGTGTCTTTGATCTTGGCTAGCCATGTGCCACCTATAGTACTGTGTGCCACGACAGACTTCAATTAGGCATGCACACACTAGCAGACCCTGTGCACTGCCTGGCACCCAGCACATTTCCTGGCAACAGACAAGGGCTAAGCACCTGTGCATTTGCCAGCTTAGACAGATGCTTAAAAGCCTGACCATACACCCTGGCTGTGACCCTGCCCTATGCAGCTTCCCTTATGCTCTGATGCAAGCCTTCTCTTCTCTGCTCTTCCAGAAACCCCATTTTTTCTTTTTAATTTAATTAGGGGTCACTCCTGGCTATACACTCAGAAATTGCTCCTGGCAGGCTCAGGGGGCCATATGGGATGCTGGGGATTGAATCCAGGTTTGTCCCAGATTGACCACGTGCAAGGCAAACACCCTATCACTGTGCTATAGCTCTGGCCCGGAAGCCCCTTTCTTGAATGAATTTTGGGTAAAAGAAATCTGGCCTTGGGACCGAGGAGATAGCATGGAGGTAAGGCATTTGCCTTTCATGCAGAAGGATGGTGGTTCGAATCCCGGCATCCCATATGGTCCCCCTTGCCTGCCAGGGGCGATTTCTGAGCAGGAGTAACCCCCTGAGTGCTGCCGGGTGTGACCTCCCCCCCCCAAAAAAAAGAAAGAAATCTGGCCTCTTGTAAATGTCTATTGCTCAAAAGTCAAGTAATCTGGGTTTTTGTCACATTTATATATTGCTTTAGTCTTGCCTTCTCTTACCAACGGACTCATATTAGGTCCAGATAATGGATGCCCTTAAGAGTTGCCAGTTGGATGCATTATGATGTGTAGATTTACCAAGACAGTTTTCTTTAGAAAGTTGGCAGCATGAATTGTAAAATTAGAGTATTGTGACAATTTTCATATAGATGAAAGTTAAGGGTCTTGAGGATTAAAAAAAAATCTTTAAGACAAGAACACTCTAGATCTTTCCTTCACAAACTCCATACAGCCATCAATATTGTCTTCACTGGCTAAGTGATTTGATGTAATTTCCATTTATTTCCCTCTTCTTATCAGTATTTTTTTGAGACTTTTTTGTTTTTTTGTTTTGGTCATTCTCTTGCCTTCTGACATATTTGCTAGTTTCACTTCCTAGCTGAGTCTTGTTAAATTGCTTATATGACTCTTCTCATTTTATAAACAGGAATCCCTTCTATAATCAGAAGTCTATTTACAAAAGCAGGTCCTTTCTACAGTTAGTTGTGTGAACTCACTATCTAAATCATCAATAGTTTTTGTTGTTGTTTGGATATGAAGAAGGGTTAGCAGATAACAGGAAGGGAAACCTGGAAATATTGAGAATTCGTTTGGATCATATGAAATTGCCTTTGTTAGTCTGAAATGGTTCACGGTTGGCCATTACTGTCGTTTTGGTAAAAGCCAAGATGTTATTCCAGTGACCACAGCAACTTGTGTTGTTTATTATTAATTTCAACAGCGCTATTGTTATTTTAACTGTTTTTAAAGTTCCAGTAATGTATTGTTAAGCATGTCAAAGCCATTTCCTCTTTGTGAGGTGCTTGCTCTTTTCTTTCAAGTTCTCACTTTCAACTCCCTATCTTTGTTCTTGTGAGTAGTGAAATCTCTCAGTCTTACAGAGATACTGCAGGAGAGGCAGTATTCATAATTAACAAAGCCTTTTCTTGAAACTGCCCACAATTTTCACTGCTGTTTCTTCTCATCTGTTAAGGAGATATGTGTACACTGTTCTGTTCTGTGGCAGCTGTAGGTATGGGATGGAAGTGCTAACTTGGTTGCTCTTTGGCTTCCATAAAATAGTATATGTAAAACTCTATTTTTTTTAAATCTTTTTTTTTTTTTTTTAGATTTTGGACCATACCCGGTGATGCTTAGGGGTTACTCCTGGCTATGCATTCGAAAATCTTTCCTGGCTTGGGGGACCATATGGGATGCCGGGGGATGGAACTGTGGTCCGACCTAGGTTAGCACATGCAAGGCAAAACACCCTACTGCTTGCGCCACAGCTCCAGCCCCCAAACTCTATTTTTTCTAAAGCAGTTTATTAATTGATTGATTTTGGGGCCACAACCAGCAGTGCTCAGGGATTTCTCCTGGCTCTGTACTCAGAAATTACTCGTGGCAAACTCAGGGGATTATATGGGATGCTGAGAATCAAACTGGGTCTGTCCTGGGTTGGCAAATGCCTTACCACTGCACTATCTCTCCAGCCCCTGTAACTCTCTATTGATCAAAGAAAAATGTGAATTTATCTTAGGGTCATGATCCTATTAGAAGCTGAGCAGAGTGAGATTAAATCTAGAACAGGTCCGAGAAAGGCAGAGTTCTGTTGTCCTACATGGTGACATGCTGCAGTTGCATTGCCAGAATCTGAGCTTTTGGTGGTGAAGGTTTTTCCATTCACAGAACATTATCATTCACTGATTCCCTCTTGCAAGCTTGCCATGCAGCTGCTGCTTCTGCTTTCAGCCTCTGCTTTTACACAACTTAAAAGGAAGTCTAAAAATTGTGAGCACCACAGTTGAGACTACAGTAGAACATGTAGCCAAAAGAGAAATCTGGGCTGAAACTACTTTTTCTCCATGCCTAGTATAGTAAGGTGTTTTGTTGTTTGTTTGCTGGTTTGTTTCTAATTTCCCCCTCTGTTCTTTTCGCTATTTTTGTGATGTCTGGGAAGGTCACACACTTGGTTGAGGTACACCGGAGATTGCATGCTAGTTGTGGCACCCCATAGGGAGCAACCAAATGCTACTGAGATCACGCCCAGTTTGTGGGATGTTGCCTGGAATAGAACTCACAACCTGCTATTTGCAAGACTTTTTCAAACTCAACACTAAGCTGTGATAACGGTTTCCTAAGCAGCCTCTTCATTTCACTGTTTGTTTCCCAGGTTAGCCTCATGTCAACACTCACATAAAATATGCCACATCCAGGGCTGGAGAGATAGCATGAGGTAAGGCGTTTTTGCCTTGCATGCAGAAGGACGGTGGTTTGAATCCCGGCATCCCATATGGTTCCTTGAGCCTGCCAGGAGCGATTTCTGAGCATAGAGCCAGGAGTAACCCCTGAGTGCTGCCAGGTGTGACCCAAAAACCAAAAAAAAAAAAGCCACATCCTTGGCGGTTCAACACTGAGACTTTGCACTCAGGGCCTTTCCCCTCAATTTAGTTAATAGTATGCAGTGAAGTTGGACATATATATATATACCCTCTTGCTGCAGTTCAGATTCTCTGATGGTCTCTGAAGTTCTTGAAGTTTCTAGAAGCTCTCTATTATTCCTAGTCATACTAAATCTGACTTTAATTTTAAAACAGACTTAAACCCTTAGACTAGGGACTAATAGGTCTTGAGAGCTAACTCAGGCTGATTACAGGGGTGACACTAAGCAATAGAAACCCCACTTACACTAAAATAATATTTTATGGCTCTAAATTAATTTTAAAGTAGTTGTAATATCAGAAAAGTGGAAAAGGAATTTGTACCTGGTCCTATGTTATGAGCACTGCCAACAATTTGTCACTCATTGTGCTGTGTTTCCTATTAGTCTCTAAGTTTTTGTGAGATAGAATTGCTCTTTACTGGTCACAGATAGATATTTTGTGTCTTATTTTTCACTTTCATCATGTATATTTTGATCATGCTTATGACCTTTCTGTGGTAAGCATATGTGTACTTGTTTCTCCTTGAAATAAATATGGCCCATGGGGCCGGAGAGATAGCAAAGGGTAGGGCATTTGTCTTGCACCCAGCCGATTCAGGATGGACCACGGTTTGAATCCTAGCATCCCATATGGTCCCCTCCTTGTGCCTACCAGGAGCGATTTCTGAGCACAGCCAGGAGTAACCCCTATGTGCTGCTAGGTGTTACACACAAAAACCAAAAAAACAAACAAACAAAAATAATTTTTCAAATGCAGCCAGTCTGCTGACCCCCTGGTGTTACTGTGATAGCAGCAAAGCCTGCATTTTAAAGAGAGTTCATGATCAGAAACCTGTTTTGGTTGACCTGGGATATTGTCATTTGTCCATAGGACCCTTTTAAAGTGTGCAAGTAGGTAAGCAAAATGACTGAGAGAATGAAGAATCAATAATATGACACCACCATAAGTTTATAAAATGGTAAGCAGTAAAATTCTACTATTTAGGTCCAGTTCATTTGCTTATTTATTCCTGCAAACATTTTATGTTTCCTTGGTGACTAATAATAGTTTTGAGAAATTGTTAAACTCTCAAGGATGACTGCAGGAGTATAAAAAAAAAAATCCTCGAATCACAGAAATTAAAGACGGAAAAGACCTATTAGGTCATGTTCTTTTTGTCCCTTGCCAGTACAGATTGTTCTCAATGCTTTATTCAGACCATTTTTTAAAGGGGCCTCGTCTAATAATTTGTACTTCTTATCTTTTATAAGAAATGCATTTTGGTTTAGACCATACCTGGTGGTGCTCAAAGAGTCTTCCTAGCTCTGCCCTCAGGGGTATCACTCCTAGTAGTGCTGAAGACAATATATGCAATGTCAGGGACCAAATCTGGATTACTGTAGGCAAGGCAAACCTTGCACTATTTCATGTGGCTGAATAATCTATATTAAAATAAACCATTTTGACAGGTTTATTTTGGGGGGTACAATTGGGGATCACAGTCTCAGTAAATGTGGATATAGACATGAGTTAAAGTGCTTTAATTGAGTTTTATTATATCGAAGACATTGGAACATTGTAGGGTACCATTGGAATAAGTAGCCGACTTAGGGCAATATAGACAGATATGTTGAAGTCAAGCATTTTGTTTGTTTGTTTGTTTGTTTTTGGGCTATACTCAGTAGTGCTCAGGGATTATTCCTGGTTCTGTACTTAGAAATAACTCCTGACAGACATATGGGGTGCCAGGGATTAAACCCAGGTTTGCCATATGCAAGGTTAACATCTTACATGTTGTGGTATCAATTAGGCCCCAAGCTTTTTTTTTTCCCTTTTGGTTTTTGGGCCACACCTGCTGGGGCTAAGGGATTACTCCTGGCTTTGTGCTCAGAAATTGCCCGTGGCAGGCCTCAAGCATTTTCGTTTCTAATTAGAAAACTCAAATGTAGCAATGGATAAGAATAACTTGCAATATATATTGAGGCCAGAGTGATAGCACAGCAGTAGGGCATTTGCCTTGCAGGTAGCCAACCAGGGGTGGACCCGGGTTTGATCCCCAGCATCCCATATGGTCCCCCAAGCCTACCTGGGCAAAACACGTAAGTAATAAAAAGTAAAATAGTTCATTTTAAGATTCTTTATTGAAAGATGTCTTGCATATTCTCTCCTTTTCCTTATTCTGTTTTCCTATCCATTATTTACTACTGTTATTGCATGATATAAAAAGGCATTTAGCTGTAAAATCCTTTCTTTTAGTTTTTTTTTTTGTTTGTTTGTTTTTTGGGCCACACCCAGCGTTGCTCAGGGGTTACTCCTGGCTGTCTGCTCAGAAATAGCTCCTGGCAGGCACGGGGGACCATATGGGACACCGGGATTTGAACCAACCACCTTTGGTCCTAGATCGGCTGCTTGCAAGGCAAACACCACTGTGCTATCTCTCCGGGCCCTTAGTTTGGTTCTTTCAAACCCCAGATTAACAGTACCAAGCTGTTTCATAGAACAGTCCATGATGGTTTTACAAACATAGTGCTTCAATTTTATATACATGGTTAAAGATATCTTCTCTGGAGAAAAATAATAAAACAAATTAAGGAATAAAAATGTGCTTTTTTAATATAATGATCATTTTATAAAATCATATTTTGGAGTAGAAATGACATTAGAAAACATCTGCTTCATTTACTGCCACCCTTTGTTAAGCACCTTGAATTGAATCTCAGAGAGGTTCAAGGACTTGCTCGCAAAGTCATTAATAAACTGGTGATTCAACTACTATGCATTTTGGGGTTTTGTTTTATTTATTGTTTGAGAATTTTGGGCCAAACTCAGCAATGCTCAGAGGGTAGCTCTTTGCTCAGGACTGACCCTGGATTGAGGGGCATTATGTGGTACTGGGGAATTGAATACCTTAAACTCTACTATCTCTCCTGCATCCAACTGCTGTCTTTTATATATGCATACATACATATATATAGTTATAATTTTATTTTGTGTGTGTAGGTCTGTGTGTATGTGTGTGTGTATGTGTATCTGTTGGGATACAGATCACTTTTTAAAACTGTGTAAAAAGTAGATCTTCTTATCATTTTAGGCAAATATGCCAGACCACCATATCAATGGATCTTGCTGATCGCTAACATTCCAATAAGAACCCAGCCTCACTGTTTCCTTCTTGTACTCATTCTATTATTTAGGTTCATCACTATTCACCTGTACTGATTGTGTTTATATTATATCTTGGTTAGCACAACAGCAATAAGTGACACATTTATTTTTCAATGGCTGCCATATATAATTGGCTTTGAGCCACTTATGATCCCATGGGGTAAATAACTGAAGAACAGAAAAGTGAAGCAATTTGTTCAGTTCATAGAGCCAGTAAATGATGGCACCAGGTTTGAATGCAGACTAGCTTTAGCAACATCTGAAAGAAATAACACTCAGCATCTAAGATTTAAATCGAGGGAAAAAGCAGTACTAGCATGGTCGTGTAGAACTTTTATTTCATATCCGCCACGTAATTCATTGGACTTACATTATAGGATAGTAGGGTGCGAATGGATATTAGATATATCTGGTCAGTTTCCATATCTTATAATTCAGTAAACCCAGACTGTGCAGAAACCTTTTGATATGTTTGTTCAAAAAAAGTGGCACAATTCAGGCCAGAAAGTGGTGTCTTTCTCTGGCAGATTTGGACAATATTTTCCTCATACAATTTCCTTTTTCTTCTCTTCCCCCATCTTTTCTCCCTTCCTTTCTTCATTTATGGCCCTAGAAGCATTAAAACAGCAATAACAGTAATAAAATGTACATCAAAAGAACCACTTAAGATCCTACCATATGTTTTAAATTACTTTCCTTTATTGCCAACTTCTGAATCTGTAAGTTCTTATTATTTTAGGTTATGACATAGATTCAAAAATCCCATCAGATATATCTTAAAAATCTCAATGTTTAAAATGTCACCATTCAGTTATTTTACTTTTATAAAGAGATCTAGGTATGAGGTCAGAGAAACAAAAAGACTTTATTTATTTATTTATTTATTTTATTGAGATCCTGCTGTATGTGGTAATCACTCTGCCCAACCCTCTCCTTCTGTTATCTCAAACTCTTTCCCACTACATATAATCCTATGTCAGTAATAACGCATTGCATTGTGTAAAGTTGGAATTTCACACTTAATAAATGAGGAAATGAAAGAAGTGTTCTCAATCCAGCAGAAGAAAGCGAGGACACATACAAACTGTGCCCATTCATCAACAGTTATTTTTGGTTCCTTTTATGTGCCATCCACTTCACTGCCATAGAGGCAGTTGTGTATAGGATGTTATAGTATGCTGTTTGCAGTGATAAATTTTGTTTGTTTGTTTTTGTCTTTGGGCCACATCCAGAGTGCTCAGAAGTTACTCCTGTTTCTGTGCTCAGAAATCGCTCCTGGCTTGGGGGATCATATGGGATGCAGGGGATCGAACCTGCGTCTGTCCTGGGTCAGCGGCTTGCAAGGCAAATACCCTACTGCTGTGCTACACTCTGGCCCCTGCAGTGATAAATTTTGTACTCAGACCTTTAATCAACAAAATACTGATTCAGAAGCTGTTCTTTCCTCCATTCAATCATGTTTCTTTAATTCCCTTGACCACACATCTTATTTGCTAAGGAAATTTCCTCTGGGGGAATGTTTACCATGCCAGTGAGGACAATTCTGTCACAGTACTGCTTGACAACTAAATAACAATCACTGGGAGAGTTTCTCATAGCAGTCAATTTTGACATGGCTTCCAGGCAAATGATAACTTAGAACAGCTTTGGTCTCTGGGCCAGAGAGATAGCACAGCAGTTGCCTTGCACGCAGAAGGACGATGGTTCAAATCCTGGCATCCCATATGGTTCATCAAGCCTGCCGGGGGTGATTTCTGAGCATAGAGCCAGTAGTAGCCCCTGAGCGCTGCTGGTGTTGACCCAAATATAAAAAAAAATAACGTTGGTCTTTTTTTATTTTTTTAAAATTTGATTAATTGATTGTTTTTTGGGGGGAGGCACACCCAGTAGTGCTCAGAAGTCACTCCTGGCTCTGCTCACAGAAATCGCTCCTGGCAGGCTGGGGGACCATATGGAATGCCCAGAATTGAGCCGGGTCCCTTCTGGGTAGGCTGCGTGCAAGGCAAACGTCCTACCTCTGTGCTATCTCTCCAGTCCCTTTGGTCTCTTTTTAAACATAATCAATTCTAACAAAAACTGTCTCAGTGGTGCTTTGAAGTGTTTCAAATCAGTTTTTCAGTTACCATGAATGAAGGTGGCCCTACTGATCTCTGGGCCCTTGGCTCAGATTTCTTAGGACTGTCCAATAGACACCAGTGTCAATGCAGCAATCTCAATTGAACGGTCAACTTCATTTCCAATTTTGATGTGCTTTGTTCAAATTAAGGCAACAATGCAATCATAGAATTGTTCATTTGCCTCATTTCTTGTCTCTTCCACTTAGAGTTGTGTTGTAAATTAAGTTTTACATGAATGCTATGACATGAGCAATCCAGCCATATTTAATTAACTTAATTTTGGTAATATTAAAACTATTTTGTTAAATGTAAGAATTTATAGTTGAACATGAGTTAATAAACTGACATTGATATTTCTTCGTATTTTTAAAAATTTCAGTAGTCTCAAACTGTTAAGTGCTTGGGATCTAAATTACCCTCTGAGAGGGCCTTTTGGTTAAAAATCTGCATCCCTCCCTCATGCCATTCATCATCCTCGACCTTATGGTAGTCATTCATTGAAACCTTTTAGAAACACTTATCTCACTCTCCCCCTTTATTTTCCCTCTGTTTAAAACAGACACTTGCAATACATAAACATATACATATTTTCACATGCACACACCAAAAACTACAATAGAAAAACGACAAACACTAGAATTCATCTTTAGGTTAGGAATGAGGAAGCTGCCTCCCAAATGCAATTCTCTTCATATCATCATGGTGATATCCAACAAGTAATAGCATGTTTTATGCATGAAGATTATCATTTGTGTAGTAGTAGGATAAGTGCAAGAGTAATTATTAGCTGATGCCTGCTTTTCACACAGACAACTGTTAAGTGTATTTATGGCCAAAGAAGATAAAAGAGCTAAGATTCTCCAAGTAAATAATGCCAATGAGAAAATACAGTTAAATTTTCTGGAGCTGGGGGCCGGAGAGATAGCATGGAGGTAAAGCGTTTGCCTTTCATGCAGGAGGTCATCGGTTCGAATCCCGGCGTCCCATATGGTCCCCCGTGCCTGCCAGGAGCAATTTCTGAGCCTGGAGCCAGGAATCACCCCTGAGCACTGCCGGGTGTGACCCAAAAACCAAAAAAAAAAAAAAAATTTTTTTTTCTGGAGCTGGGAGGGCAAAGCCACACTTGTTCATTGGATTAGAATTGGGAGAATAAGAAGAGTATTGCTTTTTTTCCTTTATATTGAGGAAGGTAGAATATTTCCCCCAAAATGGTGTGTGTGTGTGTGTGTGTGTGTGTGTGTGTGTGTATTGGGTTTTATTAGTAATATAAGAATTAGGCTTAGTCTATGTTTTTTAGGCTCCATTTCTTCAGACTCTCATTAACTGCCATTAATTGTGTGTTAATTTTAGTTTTTTTTGTTTTTTTTTTTGTTGTTCTTTTGTTTTGCTTTTCTTTTAGGACCTCATCCGATAGTGCTCAGGACATTCTCCTGCTCTGTGCTCAGGGTAAAGGACCACTTTTGGTGGTGCTTGGAGGACCATTTGAAGTGCTGGTGATTGACCCCATGTTAGCTGTGTGCACTGCAAGCACCTTACCTACTGTATTGTCTCTCAGCTGCTGGGGCTGGAAGATTTTTCAGAATCTCTAAGATTAATCTCTAATCTCTCTTTTTCAAAATCACCTTGATGCAGATAGTTTGGTAGTTTAACTTTATGTCGAGAGGGGAGGACCCTGAGCTTTGTCCTTTATCATCTGTTATTAAAACATGAAATGTTAAGTTCATAGAGCCAAACTATATTCACAAAGTAAGAGCTTGCCTTCAATAATTTGTTTATCTTACCTTGCTGGATTTTCACTTTTAGATAGCCTTTGACCTTTGCATATGCCTTAATAATGTGTAGTTTCAGGGTTGCATTTAAAGGAATATTATTAAATATTTAACATTTCACATTTTTTTATTTCAATCCTTTTTTAAATGTAAGGAAATAGCTTAAAGTAGTCAATTACTTTCACTAACAGAAATGGACATTAGCACAATACATTCTAATATTACAGATCTAAAAATTGCATCTTAAGCATCTTATGGGAAGTACTTCAAAATAATTTGGCAAAAGCAAAGCTTGGCCCTTTACATTAAGAAATATAGGTGGGGCCGGGCGGTGGCGCTGGAGGTAAGGTGCCTGCCTTACCTGCGCTAGCCTAGGAGACGGACCGCGGTTCGATCCCCCGGCGTCCCATATGGTCCCCCAAGCCAGGAGCGACTTCTGAGCGCATAGCCAAGAGTAACCCCTGAGCGTCACCAGGTGTGGCCCAAAAACCAAAAAAAAAAAAAAAACGGTGGCGCTAAAGGTAAGGTGCCTGCCTTGCCTGCACTAGCCTTGGACGGACCTCGGTTCGATCCCCCGGTGTCCCATATGGTCCCCCAAGCCAGGAGCAACTTCTGAGCACATAGCCAGGAGTAACCCCTGAGCCTTACGGGGAGTGACCCAAAAACCAAAATATATATATATATATATATATATATATATATATATATATATATATAGGTACAATTTAAACTTTTAAGCATTGCCATTTAGTCTCCTAATTGGCCACTAGGCATTTTTCAGCTGCTATAAAGAAACGTTTATTTTAAATATCTGGTCAAAGATAAAACTTGAATTTCAAAGTTTTAATCATCTTTAAGTTTTCTTAATTGTAATATAGTTTTGCTATCGTACATAGCCATGATTCACTTCCACATATTAATCAAATTTATATTAAGTAAGAATTATTTTTCTGATTTTTTTTTTTTTTGGTTTTTGGGTCACACCCGGTGGTGCTCAGGGGTTACTCCTGGCTGTCTGCTAAGAAATAGCTCCTGGCAGGCACGGGGGACCATATGGGACACCGGGATTCGAATCAACCACCTTTGGTCCTGTATCGGCTGCTTGCAAGGCAAACGCCGCTGTGCTGTCTCTCTGGGCCCTATTTTTCTGATTTTTCATATTTGGAAATGTTGCCACTTTCAGCTGGGTGCCCAATCTGGACTCTCATAGGCAAGACTTTTATAGGCAAGACACTTGGATTGTTTGAATATAATACAAATGTCATATTACTTGAAGTTTTCAAACTTTTAGTCTCTCTGCCTCTTTGGAGAACTGTCCTGCAAAAAATGCCTCAAGTCTTGCACTAATCTACAATGCCTATGACCTAGGGGGAATGACATTTTAGCTAGGATGCTTCTTAGCTGCAGTCAACCGGAAAGCCAGGCTTCTTTTGGTTCAAAATATATTATCTCACCAAAAATAAATCCTGAAAGTAGTGTGCTCTAAGTCATGACTTGTTGCTTCTGAGTCCCTGAGGTCCTGTGGCTTTGATCACTTCACCTGTAAATCTTGATTAACCACTCAAATTATAAATGGGTTTTTATCAGTTTTGATATCATATCCAGACATGCAATACTCTGAAGAAAATGGAACAGATGTTTAAAATGAATTTGATATCTCAAGGAGCTGAAAGATCTTTCTTATAACTCAACTGTCACACCACTCTACAGCCTTTCCCCCCACACCCCCAAAAAATGTAGACTTGCTTTTCTATCATATGATTGGAATTATCAGAGTAAGGAAGCTACTTACAAACCAGTCAGACTTTATCAGCGACTTGGACATAGACTCATATTCATGTGAGCCTTATGAACTCATTGGGTTATTACTAAGTGTGTAAACTGTGAATGCATTCTGAAACTAGGCTTCTGCATAGAGTGTGGAGACACCTCTTGATCTTATTCCTCAGAAAGAGATAAGTGGAGAATTCTGTGTTCAGCAGTACTTAGAGACTGGGCAATTGTGTGAAGAAACTCATGTGTGTGGCGTGGGACTCTGTATTGCTTTTTAAATTGCTAGAATAAGTGACTTATTGTTCATTAAGTGAAGTTTAAAGCCAAACAGGAAGTTAGGAAATTATCACATTCGAAACTCTTTTGTTCCCCAAAATATATTGTAGATGATTTTTATTTGTTTTTAAATTTTATTACTTTTTAAATAGTATCTTTATTTAAGCACCATGATTACAAGCATGATTTTAGTTGGGTTTCAGTCATTAAAAAGAGCACCTCCTGGGCCCGGAGAGATAGCACAGCGGTGTTTGCCTTGCAAGCAGCAGATCCAGAACCAAAGGTGGTTGTTTCGAATCCCGATGTCCCATATGGTCCCCTGTGCCTGCCAGGAGCTATTTCTGAGCAGACAAGCAGGAGTAACCCCTGAGCACTGCCCGGTGTGGCCCAAAAACCAAAAAAAAAAAAAAAAAAAAAAGAGCACCTCCTGGGGCCGGAGAGATAGCATGGAGGTAAGGCGTTAGTTTGCCTTTCATGCTGAAGGATGGTGGTTCAAATCCCAGCATCCCATATGGACCCCTGTGCCTGCCAGGGGCGATTTCTGAGCATAGAGCTAGGAGTAATCCCTGAGTGTTGCCAGGTGCCACCCAAAAACCGGACAAAAAAAAAAAAAGAACAACTCCTTTTACCAGTGTATAGAGCATTTCTAGATTCAATATAATTTTATGTAATTTCTCTAAGTAGCTATGAAATTGATAACTTACTAGAAATGAATACAGAATCTGTTGTGAGGTTACTTTCTTTCTTTATTTTTTATTTATTTATTTTTTTTTTTGGTTTTTGGGCCACACCCGGTGACGCTCAGGGGTTACTCCTGGCTATGCGCTCAGAAGTCGCTCCTGGCTTGGGGGACCATATGGGACGCCGGGGGATCGAACCGCGGTCCGTCTCCTAGGCTAGCGCAGGTAAGGCAGGCACCTTACCTCGAGCGCCACCGCCCGGCCCCTCTTTCTTTATTTTTTTTGTCCCCCAATTCACAATACAGACCAGGCAAAGGGAGGTTACTTTCTTATAGTGTTCCTTAAAGAGAAAACCTAAGGGCTATCAGAATATATCCTTTTATTTTCTATTTTATTTATTTGTCTTTCAATTTCTGATACTTCTCTCTCCAGTAAAAAAAAAGTTTTAGGGGCCGGGCGGTGGCGCTAAAGGTAAGGTGCCTGCCTTGCCTGCGCTAGCCTTGGACGGACTGCGGTTCGATCCCCCGGTGTCCCATATGGTCCCCCAAGCCAGGAGCAACTTCTGAGCGCATAGCCAGGAGTAACCCCTGAGCGTTACTGGGTGTGGCCCAAAAACCAAAAAAAAAAAAAAAAAAAAAAAAGTTTTAGCATTCCTGTTCTCTTTCTCAGGGCTTGCTTCTGGCTCTGTGCTCAGGGATTTTTCTCAGTGGTTCTCAAGCAACAGTATCAAATGCCAGAAATCAAAGTCAAGTTGGCCCCATGCAAGAAAAGTGCCCTGCCTGCTGTACTATCTGTGTGACCCTTAGGTCTTATTTAATTTGGTAAAATAGTAACCACACCCAAAACTGTTGCAAGGTGAAAAGGAAATGGGGGCTTACAGGGTCAAGGTATCAGGGATCAAACTCATATTTACTTTACAACCTGAGCTGTCTCTCTGGCCCAAATCTAGGTACTTTTGAATAGCAAGCTTAAAAGTCCTGTCCACTTTGTAGAATTTAGATTTTTCAGTCAAAAATGAAATCATTGCTTTTTGTGTTCTTGTTTTCTTTTGGGGTCACACCCAGAAGTGGTCAGGTCTTGCTCCTGGCTCTGTGCTCAGGGATCACTCCTGATGGGTTTGGGGGACAGAATGTGGCACCAGGGATCAAACCCGGTCTGGCCACTTGAAAAGGAAGTACCCTGTCTGCCGTACTATCTCTCCAACTGTACATCATAGCTTTTGAATGTACAGAATTTTCTGAAAACATTTTTTTTTTTTTGTTTTTTTGGGCCACACCCGGTAACGCTCAGGGGTTACTCCTGGCTATGTGCTCAGAAGTTGCTCCTGGCTTGGGGTACCATATGGGATGCCGGGGGATCGAACCGCGGTCCGTCCAAGGCTAGCGCAGGCAAGGCAGGCACTTTACCTTTAGCGCCACCGCCCGGCCCCGAAAACATTTTTTTTTATCATGGTAAACACCCAAGAATTGTGTAGCTAGCTCAGCAGTTACCTGGGATGGAGGGGACATTGAGAGGGGTCCTTGAAGTATTAGTGGAAGGAAACAAGCATGCTGCTGGTGGGTGTGGTGCGAGGATGATATATATGAAACTATAACAGTATTGTCAATCACAGCACTTCAATTAAAATGGGAGAAAAAAAGGCAGATTGCTGGTTCTTTTAGTGAAGTTTAGCAAAATTTTTCTTCAAAGATAACCTCCAACTGATTTGATCTCTGCAATCCTTTGTGCGCTAAAGATAGTTAATTTCTGCATCTCTTTAGACCAGAGTTCTATGCTGATTAATGATTTCCATTTACCATATTCCTTTACAGAATACATTGATACCATTGAGTGTAGATTTTACTGCTAGCTCATTACCTAAGGGTATATTTTAAGGTGAAACTTTGGGTCTCTCTCAGTGTTTTGCACTTTCTTTCTTTCTTTCTTTCTTTCTTTCTTTCTTTCTTTCTTTCTTTCTTTCTTCCTTCCTTCCTTCCTTCCTTCCTTCCTTCCTTCCTTCCTTCCTTCCTTCCTTCCTTCCTTCCTTCCTTCCTTCCTTCCTTCCTTCCTTCCTTCCTTCCTTCCTTCTTTCTTTCTTTCTTTCTTTCTTTCTTTCTTTCTTTCTTTCTTTCTTTCCTCTTTCTCTCTCTCTCTCTTTCTTCCTTCCTTCCCTTCCTTCCTTCCTCTCTTTCTCCCTCCCTTCCTTCTCTTCCTTCCTTCCTTCCTTCCCTTCCTTCCTTCCTTCCTTCCTTCCTTCCTTCCTTCCTTCCTTCCTCCCTCTCTCTTTTTCTTTCTCTCTCTCTCTCTCTCTCCCTCCCTCCCTCACCCCCCTCCCTCCCTCCCTCCCTCCTTCCTTCCTTCCTTCTTTCTTTCTTTCTTTTTTTGGTTTTTGAGTCACACCCTGCAGTGCTCAGGGCTTACTTCTGGCTCTATGCTCAGATATCGCTCAGGCTCAGGGGACCATATGGGATGCCGGGATTCGAATCACCGACCTTACCTCCATGCTATCTCTCTATCCCCAGGATCGTGGTTTCTTTTGCTCATAACCTAAACAGGAACTGATGCTGAATTTATCTCACTCACAGGCTAATTTCATATTCTTATAGCAGCAAGAAGAAGTGAATAGCCTTCCAAAAGTAGAAGTTTCCCATCTTGCAAAATTCACGGTTTAGAAGTTCATTTATAATATAATTTGAAACAATGTCATTATGTACAAAGTTGATTTTTTCAAACTAGCATCAGGAGGCTTCCCAAACTATCAACAAAGCTAAAAAACTACCTCTAGTTAGGTAAGTTCATTAGTTTGGTGATATACTGTAGTACAGTTATAGCTGAAGATTTATACATTAAGTGATTATTACAGCATAAGGTAGTATAGAACAGAATTTTTGCAAATATATATTTTTGCCCCTTTATTTTTTTGTTGTATTGAGATCATACTAGTCAGTGCTCAGTGCTCAGGGCTTACTCCTAACTACTCTCAGGAATCACTCCTGATGGGGCTCAAGGGGCCATATGGGGTTCTGCGAATTGAACCCAGGTGACTGCATACAAAGCAAGTGCCTTCCCCACTGTATTATGATTCCAACCCTATGTATAGAATTTAAACTCAGTTTCAAATCAGTTCTTTAGGAACTGGTTGGAAGCCTTCGTTTGCTATAACACATCATGTGTATGAGCCAACTTCCAGGTTCCCATCTTATATTCCATGTGAGTACCTCCTTGTTGTATCCGTGACAGTTCTGACCAGCCTGTCCTCAGAAAAATCAGTGATTCTAGCAATGCTATTAGCCTCCAGCTGTCATTCTTTAGAGCAGAATGTAGGCTGTTTTTGTTTAGTGGAGGGAGCATTTACAAGTCAGGTGTTCATTACCTAAGGAACGCTTGTATGTATTTTATGTGGCCAGGATGGTTAAGCTTAATATATTTTATTCGTAGCTCTTTCAAGTTCAGGCATGATAGCAGTTCTTTTAGGCAACTTCAGTCACCCATGCACTTTACTGGAAAGGCTAAAATCATCCCCTCTTGAAAGGATGAATAATAGTTAAATTACCTCTGCACTTGGCCTAATACATTTTGGTGAGCCCATTGTTCAGCAGGACTGTTTTCATTTTTGCCACTTTAATAAGATATGATCAGTAATACCGGTGAGTTCTTTAGGAGTTGTAGTTTGTGTGTGTGTGTGTGTGTGTGTGTGTGTGTGTGTGTGTGGTTTTATTTTTTGTTAGTTTGTTTTGGGGTCACACCTGGCAGTGCTCAGGGATTACTCCTGACTCTGCATTTAGACATCACTCAGGGCTGGCTGGGGAGACCATCTGGGATGCCAGAAATCAAATTCAGGTCTGTCCTGGGTCGGCCACATGTAAGGCAAACGCCCTCCCATTGTGCTATCTCTCCGGATCCTCTTTGAGGAGTTGTATTTTCTATCTTTCTGCCCATGGACCAGAACTTCTGAGTTAATTAATTAATTTGCCCATATTTTACAAAAGAGGCGAAACAGTAAGTTTCCTAATAATGTCTATCAGATATAGTTTGAGAAACTTAGTTCAACATTGACCTAACTGTATATGATGCAGTGTTTTTTGACCTATTGGTTTCTGTAAGCCAAAAGAGTATAATAATGTTAACTGATTGAAGCATTTATTTTTTGCTACTATCTATTAATACCAGACTTCCACTTGTTTTTAATTTCTTTTTTTTTTTTAATTTAATGACCATGGCTACAAGGTTGTTCATAATATGGTTGTTGGTTTTTTTCACAGATAAAGTTGTTCATGATTGAGTTACAGCCATACACTGCACAACAACCTTCACCAGTGCACGTTTTCCCACTACCAATGTTCCCAGTTTCTCCCTTACCCTCCCCATGTCCTCTCCTCTTCTTGTCTCTGTTGCACACATTTTTCTTCTCTATTTCTCTTTTGCCCTCTTTTCTCTCTGCCTTTGTTCTTTTTATTCACTTTGTTTTGCAGTACAGTGCACATTTCCCACCACCAATGTCCCCAGTTTTCCTTACACCCACCCTTTCCTGCCTGACTCTGGACAGGCATTTTACCTCTCTCTCTCTCTCTCTCTCTCTCTCTCTCTCTCTCTCTCTCTGTCTGTCTGTCTCTCCCTGTCTCTCTCTCTCTCTCTGCTTGTTGACACTGTAATTTGCACTATTGCTAATGAAGGGGTGCCATGATATGCATATTACTTTATCCCTTTTTAGCAGAGTTCTTGTCTAGAGTAATAGTTCCAACTATCACTGTCATAGAGTAGACCCTTCTCTACTCTAATTGCACTCTCCACCCTTTGCGGCAAGCTTCTTACCATCAGACTTCCATATTTTAATCTCATAAATCCCTTTCATTTTCTGTGGAAACCCCCTTCATCTTAACTAATCTCTATCACCTCCCCCCTTTATTTGGGCAGTCAATCCCCTAGCAACCAAATCCATGGAACAGGTGCCTTATTAGAAGACTGATTAAATATTGGGTAAACTTTTGCAGTGATAACTAGACAGGAAGAGAATGTTGATGTTTTGCGAGGGTTGGACAAAGGAGCCCCTCACCTATATTTGATCGTTTATTGATCTATTCAGATAATCTGTGTGTGGAGGAGGCATGTGACTTGGTAGAGGAGGGAGCTGTTTACTTCCATGAAGAATTACTGTGGTTCCATATTCTAAAGCATGAGTCATGGATGTCTTTATGATTACACATCCCTCCTAGCATATGAGGAATAAACTTGAGAGAAAAGGAAGTTAAGAGAAAACAGAAGTGCGAATAACTGCTAATGGGGCTCTCTCTGGCTCCATTCCGTCTGCCATTTCATCATGCATAAAGAGGGTCGTTCAAAAATTTCTTTCCTGGCAAATAAGTGGCAACATATGTTTGAAACAGTAAATGGAAACTATAGGAAGAAAATGACTGGCATATGGCAACAGCCAAGTAGGGGGGAAGCTTGTGGCCCTAATGTTAGCCACATAATTGGTATGTTCGTCAATAGAGGGGCTGTTGTACTTTGAAAGGTCTGCATGCCCTATTAGGATTGTGTTCTATGAGTGGGTTGTATATGTTTTCTTGTTTTGAGGTGTGTGTGTGTGTGTGTGTGTGTGTGTGTGTGTGCGCAAGTGTGTAAATGGCATTACCTTTAGCCATGGACTCTGCTGAGGTTTTGAGAGAAATAGACCCCTCAATGGGAAAGGGGGTCTCTATTAAAGCAGTAAAAGCAGAGTGGGAAAACCCTTAAGAATAGGTACTTTGAGGGGCCGGGCGGTGGCGCTAAAGGTAAGGTGCCTGCCTTGCCAGCGCTGCCTTGGACAGACCGCGGTTCGATCCCCCGGTGTCCCATATGGTCCCCCAAGCCAGGAGCAACTTCTGAGCACATAGCCAGGAGTAACCCCTGAGCGTTACCGGGTGTGGCCCAAAAACCAAAAAAAAAAAAAAAAAAAAAAAAAGAATAGGTACTTTGAAAGGCAAAATAGGAATGGCTCCCAAATTACTGTGTTAAGGGGTGTCTTAAAATTATAATACCTTGGAGGCAATTTTGATTTATTTGTCATCTTAGCAACTAGACTTTGCTTAGGTAATTTGGAGATTTCATGTTTAACCTTCAAGGGTGGAACTTTGATTCATTTTCCAAACTGTGTATGTTTATCTTCTTACAAATTGAACAAACATTAACATTTTTGTTTTAATTCTATTTTACTTTTTTGTTTGTTTGTTTTTGTTTTTTTGCTTTTTGGGCCAGACCCTGTGACGCTCAGGGATTTACTCCTGGTTATGCACTCAGAAATTACTCCTGGCTTGGGGGACCATATGGGATGCCGGGGGATCAAACCTTGGTCCATCCTAGGTCAGCCGTGTACAAAGCAGACACCCTACCGCTGCGCCACTGCTCTGGCCCCTCTATTTTAATTTTATTTTCTCATTAATTTTTATTGAATTCTTATTAATTCTTATTGATGTAGCATTGAATATAAAATACAAGAATATAAAAGTTTGTGTTTTAGGGGTTATCAGGTTTCCACACACCCATAATCATAGTGCTAGTATCCCCTCCTCTATCTGTAGGCACTTTTCTGCAACCTTTCCTTTATTTATTTATTTGTGCTGTGAATCCATTCTCTTTGTGGGCAGTGCTTGGTCTTGCAATGGTATGGTGGTGTTGAGGGACAGGAGATATTTAGTCACAAGGTACTGGGGCTACTGAATGCTTTGCACATACTTTGCACTGAGCCTCACCCTTTGCCTGTAGGCAATTATTTTTAAGTCTATAAAATAGAATTATAACCTGTATTAAAGAAAAATAAGAGAAGAAATAAATATGATTTGCTTTTTTTTTACGTGTGTGGTAAGGAACAGGGAGTTTGGGCCACACCCAGCAGTGTTTCTGTAGTTCCTTTTTGAAGAGTAGCTGGTATTTGAATAGAAATTTAAATGATGTGGTATATTTTAGGAGAAACTCGGAATAGTTAAAATAGAACACCAGAATTTTGTCCCTAAGACATATGAGATTCAATGAGCCTGACCTAGTCATTTTTAGTTTTCTGTCCCACTGCTTTTTTTTTCTTTTACCTTGGGAAAGAAGTTGACCAAAATGGGAAGTCTCAGAAGATTTTGTAAGAAAATCCCTGTATTGGTTAGGAGGTCTTGGGAGGAATGGGAAGCCATTGAATTATTCATCTCATTCATGACCAAGTAAACTCATCCTTGTCTATAACCTTGAATAATTGAAGAGCGACTACTCAGAAAAGATAGCTTACATGCATTCCCCATGCTAAAATTAAGCTTACTATTCAAACATAGATTTTTATCATTTTGATTTTGGCAGGGGAAAAGTAGGCTAGGGGTTCCACAAAGTGCTCAGTGGGCCAGGGTGCCATTGCTGTGGTTCACAGTCAACTGAGTCAGTGATTTAATGTGTAAGTGGAAGGTTTTGATGCTGGGAATCACTAGGGTTACCCAGCTATGCTAGGGATCTCCTGTACCCCTAATTACTCAGTGGTCTCCAGGTTGGGGACCATGTTTTGCTGGGGATTGAACTTGAGTTGGCAAGATCATAGACTTGAACTCTTCATTATCTATCTCTACATTCTTTGGTCCTTGTATTGAGCTATTGGACCAGTGGGCTGAGAATGGCCTGGAGTGGCTGGCTCCTGATTATCCTGAGCATTGCTTGGAAACTCTCATTTCAGCCCACTCTCCCCACCAAAAAGTCTGTTCAAAATGACCCAGATCCCTAATGACCCAGTGTGCTGGCATAGCCCTCCTGGCATAGGTTTCTACAAACCAACATGCATCTCAAAATGGAATGTGTCATCAAAGCCACGATGTTCACATTTTAGAGTTTTTTTTAACCACTGGAGGAACAGAGAATATTCATAGAAAGTTTTCTGAGATTTCTTCAGAGATCAAAAAGACCTTTTGGCTGGGGACAGAATAACAAAGGACCTGCACAAGTGAATGTCAAGATGGTAATTTGGTTTCCAGAGCTTCTTTTCATTAGTTACTCAGCTCACCATCACACACAATGACTATTTTATGGTACACCTGAGGCAGAAGGAAAAAGAGTAAGTAGCATTGAGCAATGAAAAGAGTCTTGCCTAGAGTCTCTTTGTCCATCTAGTTTCCCTGTGTGTAAGGATTTTATGAGTATTTTGGGAACTTTTAAAATAGACAAATAAAATCCAACTCCTATATTACCAGAAGAGAAAGCAAAGTCAATGAAAGCCAGGGAAGCTCTTGGTTATTATTATTACTTGCCTCCTCATGCCCTCAATGAACAAATTTTTTTTTAGGTTGCTGAAAAAAATTTTTTTCTAAGACAGATTATATTTCTGATACTGAAATATACAATATACTCCACAGTTGTTTTGATCATTTCTTGTGATACATTCTACTAGGTTTAATGAACATTACTAATGCATTAGACTTGCAGATGGAAATCACATATTTTAAGATTATGTAGGAAAATCTTTTTAATTCTTTCTACAAAGAAGTTCACAATGAGTTATACTGATTGTTATCAAAATAATAAAAATATTTATATATAAATGCTTTCACTTTGGGGACAAAATCTGTGTGGTCCTAATTGTGATACTTGCTATTGCTTTTTCTAGCAGTTCCCTAACCCTAGTGCCTTCTTCAACAAAGAAACTCATCTAAAATATGAGGAATAACATACCTTGTTCATGAAAAGACTATGATGGATTCTGGACTCACACCTGTATTTTCTTGTTTGTTTCTTTTTTGGGTCCTACCCTCCGGTGCTCAGGGGTTACTCCTGGCTCTGCGCTCAGAAATCACTCCTGGCAGGCATGGGGTGGGGGCGACAATATGGATGCTGAAATTCGAACCATCATCCGCCCTGGATCAGCTGCTTGCAAAGCAAACACCCTGCCATTGTGCTATCTCTCTGGCCCCATATTTTGATTGTGAGTTCACTATGGTTAACTCCTTTCTTCTTCTTCTTCTTTTTTTTTTTTTGTTTGTTTTTTTTGGCTCATACCCAGTGGTGCTCAGGGGTTAACTCCTGGCTCTGCACTCAGAAGTTGCTCCTGGCAGATTCAGGGGACCATATAGGATGACAGGATTTGAACCATCATCTCTCCTGGATCGGCTGTATGCAAGGCAAATGCCCTACCACTGTGCTATCTCTCCAGCCCCCTATGGTTCATTTCAGAGCATTTTTCCTTACATACATTAGCATCCCAATGAAGGGGAAAGGTTCTGTGCTTTTGATCTTAATTTGTCCACTTACAGTATGTGACCTTTATGTGTCTTTGTTTCCAGAACAATAGAAATAGTGAACGTATCTTTCATATAGCATTGTATTAAATGATTTATAGCCTGTCTGTGCTTAAAGTAGCATCTTCATGCAGTAAATATTCAGCTAAATCACTCTTAGACGCTCCTAATACTGCAGCACTCTAGCTGTATTCTCCTTATATTGGATCTTAGAAATTCAATGTGTGTTAGAATCAATGTGGGCAGTATTTTAGCATACAATTAAAATAATACATGGAAATTTTTTTTTTTTTTTTTTTTTTTTTGGTTTTTGGGCCACACCCGGCAGTGCTCAGGGGTTACTCCTGGCTCTATGCTCAGAAATAGCTCCTGGCAGGCACGGGGGACCATATGGGACACCGGGATTCGAACCAACCACCTTTGGTCCTGGATCAGCTGCTTGCAAGGCAAACACCGCTGTGCTATCTCCCCGGGCCCAATACATGGAAATTTTATGTGAAGTCAGAATGTAGCATGCTTATAGAACAGTGTTTTGCATATATTTGGTGCTCAGTACATGTAGAGTGAATTTAAAAACTTTAAATGCTATATAAACATATGGCAAATTCTTAAGATTCATAATGACTCATTTCTGGACATCAAAGCCATTAAACTTCCTTAGGTTTAGGAGAGATATAACTTGCATCAGTGTCCATGAGATATGACTGATAGGACATTGGTAACAGTAGGGCATGCCAGGAGCTTACTTATGTGAAATACTGTTCTAAACACATTTTAAGATATGAATTGAGGGGCTGGAATAATAGTACACAAGATGGGGGTCATGCCTTGCACACATCTAATCAGGTTTTGATCCTCGACATCCCATATGGTCCCCTGAGCACAGCCAGGAAAAATTCCTCAGTGCAGAGCTAAGAGTAACCTCTGAGCATTGCTGTCTAGTCCAAAAACAAAAATATGGATTTAGTCTTTTAATCTTTATAGCAGTGTTTGCCTTGCACACGGCTGACCCAGGACGGACGCGGGCTCGATCCCCAGCATCCAGGAATGATTTCTGAGCACAGAGCCAGGAGTGACCCCAAAACAAATAAACAAAAAAAAGAACTCTGAAGGCATATCAGCGCCACTGCCTTATAGTAGCATTGAAATTTACTTGTATATACTAGTCTTTTAAGTTTATTTTTTAATCAAGTAAACGGGACCCTCATTACCATTGGAACTATTTAGGAAACTTGTTTGGATAAAACAAAAATATGTGTAAGTGAAAATGGTATAACTTCTTTTAGCTTACTGCTGTAAAGAGAAAAGTAACCTGGCTTTACTAAGCTGTTTATGAAAAAAATATATATATATTCAAATGTTTATGGTTAATCGTCGAAAGATGAATGCCAAATCCTCAAAATACAGTGATGAACAATGACTCATTTTAGCTCATGTCAAAACAATGTGCTTTTGTAATTTTCCTGTCCCTGGAGAAGCTATTAAACACTAAACAAAATGCCTTAGAATGAAACTGATTGAGTGTTTTAAATTATGTCCTTTTTGTTGGCTATCAGCCCGATGTTCTTTGGAAAAACTCACTGTACATCTAAGATCTGTGATTTGCACTTACCAGGATCCTACACAGTTTACTGTGCTTCACTTGTAATGGTTTGTATTCTGAAGCTCTGGTCACAGCCTAACTTCTTTGCATAAACAATTTGTGTCAGCCAAGTGGTTTTTCTTTGTTCAGTGCTAGACAGGATGTACCTAATGGATAAGGTATTTTCCGCTGTATTATCTTGTTGATAAATAGTACAGATTTCAAGAAGCTTAAAAGTTAGGTAGAGAGATGATCTAGATCAATCGATAGAAGACAATTTATAAGGGTTTCTATATTTGTTTCTGTGCAAGTATTACCATGTATCTTGTCCCTTTTAGAACATATTTTGCATTGTGGTCAGGATACGCAAAATATGTGTTGCTGATAAGAATACCGGTAAACAAAACAAAATCTGAAGAATGTGTTTTGATTTCTTTCCTGGGGCTTCTTTGCCAGCTCTAGATGAGATCTTGTAAGAATCATTTTTACACTGTTTTAATTTTTAGGGGCAAATGTTTCAGCAATAGCCTTACTTTCATTGACATAAGAATATCCACCTTGTATTAAATTTATGTTAACATTTTTGCAAGATAAAATTTATCAATAAAATTTTATGGCATAACATAAACACATACTTTTCTGCTAAATTCAATATTTCCAATCACACTTTTATTAGTATAATTGACTTAATATTAATAGCCAATTTTCAATAGCATGTGGATTTTTTTGTTTGTTTTTGGTCTACACCAAGCTATGCACAGGGGTAACTCCTGGCTCTGCATTCAGGAATCACTCCTGGTGGGCTTGGGGGAAACACATTGGAAGCTGGTATCAAACCTGAGTTGGTCACATGGAAGGCAAATGCCCTTCCTGCTGCTCTGATGCTCCAGCCCTCATGCGGCATTTTTTTTGAGTGGACTTTTGAGGCATGTTATGACAAAAATAATATGTCATCATTCGTGACACTTTGTATTTTACCCAGTCTGTTTACTCATTCTCATATCTTTTTTTTTGTTTTGTTTTGTTTTTGTTTTTTTGTTTTTTTGTTTTTGGGTTACACCCAGCGGTGCTCAGGGGTTACTCCTGGCTGTCTGCTCAGAAATAGCTCCTGGCAGGCACGGGGGACCATATGGGACACCAGGATTCGAACCAACCACCTTTGGTCCTGGATCGGCTGCTTGCAAGGCAAACGCCACTGTGCTATCTCTCCGGGCCCATTCTCATATCTTATGCAATGAATAAATAATTACTATTTATAAGTCATAAACAAAAACAATTTATTAATAAACCAATAGTTTATTAATTATTAATAGTTACTTTGTTAGTGATAATAATAAATGATTTATTTAAGACTAAAAATAATTTTTTTTTGTTTTTGGAAAGCAGTTCCATGAAAAGAACTGGTAGTAAAAAATTGAATACCTCCAAGTGATTTTCTGAAATGGTAATAGAACATTATTTTTTTGATTTTCCTCTTCATAAGTATATGAAATTTAAAAACAATAGCTTAGTTCTATGCTAATACATTTTATAATTAACTGGAAATAGATATATCCTACAAAATGTCCAGTTTTGTAAGAATGAAAAGAGGAGAATTCAGCAAAATTTAAGTGAAAATCTGAATAGACCTATAAAAGTATAAAAGTTGTTTTATCCTAAAAATGGATATATTGGTTTTATCAGAAAGTATTGTGTTCTAGGTAATAGCTAAGTATTTACATAAATAAGTAAAAGATTGTAATAAAAATATCGATTTAACAAAATCGCCTGAATAGACATAGAACGTTCAATATTCATGAACATTAAGTTAGTTTTGAAAATGTATAAAATCTGCAGACTTTTCTTAATGTAGTACAGGGAAACCATCAACTTCATGAGTGAATGTCCTATTCAATTGACCAGTCTTTTTAAGAAGTTATCCTCATGAATCAGTTCATTCTAGGACAGAAAATAAGTGTTAATGCAAAGTACACCTGGAGAGTATGGTTTTGGTCAACTTTAGAAACCTATGGGTTCTAATCAGTTATTACTAGTGGGCACTGGACAGCCAGAGGGCTTATTTAACAAATCAGCAGAGTGTTTTGCAGGAAGGGGTTCAGACTATATCAATAGCATGCTTGTTTATGAGAAACATAGTATATCTACATGTTGTGTTTTTTTGCCTTTCTAATTATTCCTCATATAAGTTTTACCAATTTGGAAGGTTTCATACTAATGGGAACATGATGATGAGGGGCTTCCATATGACGATAATCTAAAACTTTGAGTGTAAACTGCAAAGAAAAAGATATACATCACTAAAATCTGTATGATAAGTAGATTTTTGGGGCACTCTTTCTCAACTAAACCCAGAGCTATAAGAGAGAACAGAGTTCAACGAATTGCCTTTACCCAAATACCAGGGCACTGAGAGGTAGTATTGCCTCATAGGAATAGAGACAAAAGGTCATACCACTAGATTCAGTTCAACACCTACTTCTAGTTCTGTATCCTTAGGTACCGTATTTATCTTTATAGTCTTAAATGACTTCATCTGTAAAATATGCTACTAATAATAGTACTTATCTTAGAGGGATGTAATGGGGATTACGGGTTAAAAGGACTTAGAATAGTGACTGGCAAACAGTAAGGGGTGTATGTGGGGTGGTGTGTAGTTTTAGAAGAATTTGACAAGTATATTGCATTAATTCAAATAGACTATTATGAGTAATTCATCATCTAAGTTTGCAGTCCCACAGGACCGACAAAGTTGCCTGGCAACCAACAGCACACTTTGACTTTGATCAGTGCTGACCTCGCCAAAGTATTTGTTTCTGTTTTCACTAAGATTCTTCCCATAGAAACCTTTTTGAGTACTCAGAACTGAAGTACCGATGAGGCTTTTGTCTTCTGCCTAGTGCAAGTAAACTTTATTCATACCAATCTGTGTTTAACGCAAAACTCTTCATTTGGTAATAGAGAAATATGATTTCAGGTGGCTGGAGAGATAATACAGTGGGTAGGGCACTTGCCTTCCACACCGATGACCTGGGTTTGATTCTTGGCATCCCACTTGATATCCCAACCTTCACCAGGAATAATTCTTGAATGCAGTGCTGGGAGTAACCCCTGAGTATGACTAGATGTAGTTCACTCCACTCCCCACCAAATAAAGAAATTATGACCTCAAGTCATAGAAACAAGCCCAAGCTAATTGAGTTAAACAAGATCTTTGGCCAGGAAAAGTAACTAGTGAGATATGCATCTTGTTTTTTCAAGCAATTGCTTCTTTCTGCCTCAGAGCCTGAGTGGGCCTTAATCCGCTTACCTGGTTTGAGCTGCCCAGTTTTCAGACAAGCATTTTACATTTCTGGCAGCAGTGAATTTGGTGAATGTTTTTGTTATTATTGCTCTGAATAGTAAGTATGTGGTTTTTCTCCTCACTACACAGAGGTCTGTAATGACCATAGGCAAGATCATTTCACCAATACAGTAAGATAATTTTGTTATTTACATCACTTACTAATCCCTGATCTTGTAATAATTCCTTAGGGAGAGCAGGGTCAAGTGTTAAAGTCGCAGAAACTGACTGGTAACCATTTGTCACTTTTTTGTCAGTCAGTTTTTGGCACTGGTATTTTTAATGATTTAATTAAAGCAGAGCCATTAAATATATATTTTACGTGTTTCTTTAATATAGGACATTCCATTAAAATGAAGTCAAACAGTTTTCCAAACACTAATTTTTATTAGTTTGACATCTTCCCATTACACTTTCCCCCTTTTTCTTATGGCTGTTCACTGCTTCACCATCAACCTGCCATGTTTGCTTCTTTCACACACTGTACTCCCTAAGCCTTGTCTCCTGGGTCTTAACTTCTCTGGGATTGTCTCTGTGTCCCCTCAATTCCTTCCTTTATCCTTGGTGTCAGTTGGTTCTTTTCCTGTTTCTACAAGTGACCATCTCCTCTCTTCCCTCCAAGTCCCTGACAAACTCATTAAATGGATATTATTACACTCAGTGTTCCTACATCCTTCCCACTCTCTTTGACTCCTTAAAGTCTGATTTTCTATCTGCCATTCTCATAAAACTATCCCCTCCTTGCCCCAAGAGATCCAGTGTTTGCATTATTTGAGCCAACAATACTTATCTACACACGTTAACTGAGTTAAATGCCACCCGTTCCTTGAAATTCGCCATTTGGACTCTCCTAATCCTCTTTGTGTGGGGCCAGAGAGATAATACAATGGGTAAGGTGCTTGTCTTGCATGCAGGTAGCTCAGGCTCAATTCCCAGCATCTCATATGATCCCCCGAGCCCACTAGTGGGCTCACCAGATGTGGCCCTAAAACAGCTACAAAACAAAACAAATTTTCTGTATCTCAGACTACCTTTCCTTGATATCTGCCCACCTTTCCTCCTCTTCTTAGCAATCTAGTCCTTTGCTTTATATTACTACTTGCTTGGTACTGGTCTCTACTCCTACTGTTTCAACCTTTCCTGCTTTGATACTCATTTTTGTCTTTAGTCACTACTTAACTACTTGAGTTCTATCTGTTACCACAGTATAGTTATCCCTAGATATCTACCAGTTTCTCAGGTATAATATTCTAAAACCTCTCTTTTCTCTCACTCCCAGTTACTGTTATTTAGCCCAATCTTGTCACCAAGGCCCATAGTACTAGTTGAGTTTATTCAGTTCTATCTCTTACATCTTCAAAATGGATAATATGCTCCACTTCACAACTTTTAAGCATTCTTGTTCCTTTCTGCTCTTTATGTCTTTAGCAGTCTATGTGCAGATGACAATACAGAATATGTCCACCTCTTTAGAAGACATTTTTTTGTGTGCCACCTTCAGTTAGTACATACTTTTTTCTCAAAAGGTAATCATATTTTCTTTATCACTATATACAGTGCCATATCATTATTATTTTTTTAATTTATTGTCATGGATTAATTGTTTATTGGGTAGGTAGGTAGGTAGGTCACATCTGGCTGTGCGCAGGGCTTCTCCTGAATCTATACTCATAGATCATTCTTGGTGGTCTTGGAGACCATAAGAGTGCTGGTGATTGGCCACATAAAAAAAAATTTCTATTCATTGTTTTATCACTCTTGCCCTGTGGTTGTCTTTTTAATTTTGGCTTTCTAGGAGAATTTTGTGTTATCTCATTGTAATTTGAAGTTATGTTTTCCTGATGATCAATAATGTTAAAATCCTTTTTAAATGAGATTCTCTTTGATGAAATATCTCATAAGTCTTCTCCTTTTGTTTGGTTTTGTCTTGGTTTGGTTTGGAGCTACACTGGCTGTACTAAAAGTTTATTTCTGGCTCTCTGCTTAGGAATCACCCTGGCAATGCTCAGGGAGCCATAAGTGGTGCTTGGGATTGAACTGGGCCATCCATTTGTGAACCCTGTAATAGCTCTTTGGTCTAATCTTAGTTTGTTTTATTTATTTAGCCAGTTTTCTTTGATTCATTGACATGCATGCATGAGTTATATATACATGTATATAGATGCATATATATTTATGTTAGTTTTTTTTGGTTGTATATATGTCTTTTCCCAGTCTGTAACTTATCTTTCATCCAGTTTATTGTTATATTTATATTACCAGAAGTTACTTTAATAAAGTCCAATATGTTCTTTTGTAATTAGATATTTTTATGTTCTTTTCAAGAAATTGTTACCTCCTTTAAGATTTGAAGATAAACTGAGGCATAAGTGGTTACACTTAGATTGTAGAAGACTATTTGCCATCAAAGCATTACATAACTCTTTGTTCCTGGCATATAACTGCCCAACAAGACATTACTCTTATTTTTAATTTTTTTAATGTAAAGCATTGTGATTTACAAAATTATTCATAGTTGAGTTTTAGAGATACACCAGTACTACCACCAGAGCCAATCTTTTGCCACCAATGTTGCCAGAGTTCATCCCATGCCTCTACCACCCTACCCCAAACTAAAAATCAAATACTGGTATTTGATCATAACAAGCACATTTTTAAGTTTGGATGTTAATTTGGTGTCTTGTGATTTCATTGTTGTTGACTCCATAGCTTGGCCTTTTAGTTCTGTCCTTCTTTGACAACACCAATGCAGCTGAGTCCCTTTGGCCCCTGTACCGCTTTATTTCACATCATCTGTCTTTTTCCTCCTCCATTCTTGTTCTTTCCTTCTCCTCACTATACTCTGAGGCTAAGAGTGTTCATGACAACTCCCCATTTAAACTATTGCATTGCTTCATGCTGTTATTAAATACCACAAATAAGTGATACCTTATATTTATCCTTCTTCTGGCTTACTTCATTTAATATAACATCTTCCACTTCCATCCATGTTATAGCAAATTGCATGATTGCATCATTCTTTAGAACAATGTATTATTCCATTGTATATGTACCACATTTTCAAGATCCATTTACATTTTGTTGGACATCTAGGTTGATTCAAATTTTTAGCTATTATACTGAGTGCTGCAATGAATAATGGTGTGCAGATGTCCTTTTGAGTATATGTTTTTGTATTCTGGGATAGATACCCAAAAGTGGAATTTCTGGTTCATATGCAGTTCGATTTTGAGTTTCTTGGAACTTCCATACTGTAAGAGATTTCTGTAGGAGTTGAACCATTCAACATTTCCACCATCAGTGGATGAGAGTTCCTTTTTTAACCATATCTCTACCAAAACAGCTTGTTCCCAGTATTTTTGGTATGCGCCATCCTCAGTGATATAGGACGGTATTTCATTGTCTTCTTGATTTGGATTTCTCTCATGACGAGATGATGAGTATTTTTATATGTGCCTGTTGACCATCTGTTGGTCTTCCTCAGAGAGATGTCTTAATTTCATTTCAGATTGGGATGTGTGTGTGTTAGTCTCTGTAATACTTTGTATATTCTAGATATCAACCTTTTATCTAATGTGTTAGTTCAAATGTTTTTCCCTCACTCAGTTGTCTTTTAGTTTTAGCCTGTGTTTCTTTTGCCTTACAGAAACTTTTTAATTTCCTGTAGACCCATTTGTTCAGATTGATTTTGTAGCCTTTGGCATTGGCATCTTATTGTTGAAGTCTCCTTTGAAGTTTGGGTCTTGGAGCATTCTACTTATTGTCTCAATGTGCTTTATAGATTCAGGTCTGATCTCAAGGTCTTTCATCCACTTTGTGTAAGGTGTGAGATATGGATCCAGCTTTAATTTCTTTCATGTGGCTATTCAGTTGACCCAACAGCATTTGTTGAAGAGGCTGTCTTAATTCCATTTTATGTTATTGGCTCCTTTGTCAAAAATTAGTTGACATATACTTGGGTTTATCAATAGATAGTCTAACCCATTCTGACCTATTGGTTCAACAGTCTGTCTTTGTTCCATCATATTTTTTATCACTATGACTTTGTAGCATTGCTTCAAATTAGGTAATAAGATGCTTCCCAGTTTCTTATTTTTCAGTATTTTTGAGTATCTGAGGTCTTTTATGCCAACCAAACATTTCTAATGGTCCCCATATTGAGAAGAAGCTATGTAAATCTTGATTATGTCAGTGAATGTGAATGGAACAGAGTGTCATCTCCAACAGTTTTGTGTATGTGCCAGGTCAAATCAAGAGGCTTAAAGTGTGGTATCTGCTGTTAATCATATTCTAAGTTCTACATCTCCAACATTAAGCAAGAGTTCCTTCATGTACTTCACACTTTTTCCAGGTCTTTCCTACATCCCCTACACTGTAATAAAACAAAATGATCCTGCAACTTTTTAATTTTGTAAATGAAGACCAAACTCTAAATGATCTCAGAGAGCTTATTTGAGTTCATTTTTAAACTATTTTAGTTATTTAAATATTAAAGGTAGTTCAGATTCTGCCCTGTCCCTAAATTCATTCCTGATCTCCTATTTGGTACTTGACCTACTATCTAAAAGAACTCATTTTGCTTACTGAAATCCTATGCTAATTTTGCACATGATAAGCACTCAGTATGTGTTTTGAAATAAATAAACAAGCTAGAAAGTGCATTTTTTTAGAAGCTAAGACCAAGAAATATGGATGTTGATTTGGTGATGCTAATGTAAATCCTTATTGGGAATTAATCTTTTTCTCATCAGTTTTGTACGTTCTCCAAGGTGAGGGTTGGACTCAGTAGTTAGGAGTTAGCAGATTTGCTTGGTTGTAAATCTTTGCTCTTCAGCAGCACAGTTTATGCTGCTGAGTTGCCTGTACTAATTGCTGACAAGGTATGACCCTGACCTCATTTGACCTTAGAACAAGCAAAAGTTACTGACTGTCCTAGAGTGAGGCAAGGTTCGCATGGAAAAAAGGAGATGCAATTTTCTATTCAAGGCAGATGATCTGACTTAGACAGCGATGTGACAACTGGCTTCCCTCAGGTTCCTTGGCATCTCAAGAGAACATTTGAACATATTTGAGATGCCATCGTGTTCCTACCTCCAAATATCCACACTTGAAGATTCTGATTCTGTATATTTGGTTTTGGGCCCAGAAATCTTTTAATAGTTCCTTCCCTTGGCAGTAGTAGATTTGAGAATACTGGCAGAGACGGGTTAAGAGCATTTATTCAAAAGTCATATAGACCTGAGCCCTATTCCTCTAATTACTAGCAATTTAACTTTGGTGTCTTTGTGTTAATCCGATGATTTGAATATTATGTAGAAAATTACTGCATCTACTTTAAAAGAGTATGATGAGGATTCAATGAGATAATCCATTTCAGACGCTAAGCACAGTGTTTGAGAATAAATATTCGTAAAAATCAATGGTTGTTACTTTTGTTATTATCACTAATTACCAAGCTCTTTATTTGGGATTTTTTTGGTTTTGTGTAGTATGATGAAATATAATCTGTCAACGAAAATGGGTTGCATTGTATGTAGTTGGTCTTTTACTTCATGTCATTCGTACCTAATTTCAGTGGTTTAATTAAAATTCTATAAGGGAGTTACTCTGAACAAACTGTATAACCCACTTCTTTATTATTTGCTATGATTATGTTCTTTTCTTGTTAATTTTTGAGGAACTGTTTATTACTCAGTGTGTATTTGTGTATATATGTAAGATAGTTGTATTACAAAGAAATGCTTACCTGGAAATTTTAAGAATCGAATGTTCTGGGGCCGGCGAGGTGGTGCTAGAGGTAAGGTGTCTGCCTTGCAAGCGCTAGCCAAGGAAAGGACCACGGTTCGATCCCCGGCGTCCCATATGGTCCCCCCAAGCCAGGGGCAATTTCTGAGCTCATAGCCAGGAGTAACCCCTGAGCATCTAACGGGTGTGGCCCGAAAAACCAAAAAAAAAAAAAAAAAAAAAAGAATCGAATGTTCTATTGCAGTATTTCTTAAATAATTAAATACTTAATGTGTCAGTATTTAAAGGCTAGAAACTGAAACTGTGATTAAGGAAATACAGAGGACCAGAGATTTAGCAAGACCCTGGTTTCAATCCTCAACTGACTAGTTCTTCCTTTAAGAAAGGTAAAGGAGGAGAGGGTGAGGGGAAAAGGAGGGGAGGAAAGGGAAAGGGAAGACAAAAAATTAAGGGGAGGGGAGAGAAGTGTAGAGGGAAGGTGAGGGGAGAAGAGAGGAATGGAGGAGAAAGAGGAAGAGAAAGAGGAAAAAGAGAAATCACAGAAGGCTAGAAATAAATACTAGGGTTAAGGTATTTGCATTGTTTATAACCAACCCTTGTTCAATACCTGACACTGACCATGGCCCTTGAGCCCTACCAGCCTAATCAGAAGTAAGTCCTGAGCGCTATACCCTCCCCAAGAAAGAGAATTGCAGGTCACCTATTTCTGATAACCTCACATCTTGTCTTCAAAAAAATATTTAAATCCTATCTCTCTTCATGTAACTCTTTTTTTTTTTTTTTTGGTTTTTTTGGGCCACACCCGGCGGTGCTCAGGGGTGACTCCTGGCTGTCTGCTCAGAAATAGCTCCTGGCAGGCTCAGGGGACCATATGGGACACCGGGATTCGAACCAACCACCTTTGGTCCTGGATCGGCTGCTTGCAAGGCAAACGCCGCTGTGCTATCTCTCCGGGCCCTTCATGTAACTCTTAATCCATTGTTATTTGTTTTCATTTTGCTTTTTGGGCCACACCCAGTGATGCTCAGGAGTTACTCCTGGCTCTGCGTTCAGAAATTGCTCCTGGCTTGGGGGGACCATATGGGACGCCAGGGGATCAAACTGAGATCCGTTCTAGGTCAGCTGCGTGCAAGGCAATCACTCTACCACTGCGCCACTGCTCTAGCCCCTTAATCTACTTTCTTAATCAGAGAATGGAATAGAGATACCCCAAACTTTGGGTTTTGTGATGCTACCTCCAAAATATATAAAGGCTTTAAGTGCTGTCTCAAATAATACCAGTGGAAATAGCATGCTAGAAGTAAGGAATATTGACAAGACTAAGATATAAAGAAACCTAAATTTCTTGGTGGGAATATAAACTGATCTAGCCCCTTTGCAGGTCAATATGGAGGTTTTTCAAGGGACTAAAAATAGACTTGCCATATAATTCACTAATTCTACTCATGGTTATCAATCCAAATAGAACTGAAAAAATGAAGACAAAAGGATCTATGTGTACCTAATGTTAATTGTTGTGCAATTTTCATAGTTGACATGAAAATAATCCAAATAACCAAATGGTTGAGTGGATTAAGAGGAAATAATATATATTGAAATTCTTTTTTTTATATATATTTTGAAATTCTGCCCAACAATAAATAATGATGCAGTCTTGTTACTCGTGACAACATGGATGGTGTTGGAGAAGTTATATTAACAGAAGTAAGTCAAAAGGAGATAGACAAACCCTAGATGGTATCATCACATGTAAGATATAAAGAAACAAAGCACAGCACAGACAAAGCTGAGACAAAATTCACTCTTAAATTCTGATAGCAGATCAGAACTTGCCCTTTAGAAGATGGCAGAGATAGCTTGGGTTACCCAATATTTAGCGAGATTTCTATGTTGATGTTGGCTGTGTATCACAATTTAGTTTGGAAAGAGGTGGAAATCTATCCTGAAATACATAAATTAATATAAACCTATTTTAACTTACTGATATCACTATGTCATGGGATATCTGAAAGGGTGTATGTGTGCAGGGCTCAAGTGTATTTTTTATATTAATAGAGAATGAGGAAAACCTTGTAAAGCAAAAACAAGGGATTGGACCTGGAGAGTCATATCAGGAGATTTTATAGACAACCTCTTGTAAACCTTAGTTATTTCTTTGGAATTTACTTTCCCAGTTCATAGTCATAATGAAGTTAATTTTTGAAGTAAAACACTTTCTCTGCTTCACAAGAGGGTTTCTTTGAGGTGAATTAGAGGTTCTCCAGGACAAGCGATTGGATAGTGTCACCTGAAAAACCTTCTTTGAATAAGGAAGTGATACCACAGTGAAGGATAGGGTGTCAGAAGAGGAATTTATAATGATTGGATCCGTAGGGGCCGGACCAGTGGTGCAGCGGTAGAACGACCTGTTTTGATCTCCAGCATCCCATATGGTTCCATAGCCAGGAGCGATTTCTGAGCGCAGAGCCAGGAGTAACCCCTGAGCATCACTGGGTGTGGCCCAAAAAACAAATAAAAAAAAATCATTGGGTTTGTATATTACGCTATTTATCTTCATATATTAGAAAGCCCATCACATTAAATATTTACATTCAATTTTATAACAATAGTTGATATCAGTTCTAATTCATTTAGATAATTTTGTCTTAATATTTTGCCACATTTTGATTCCATTTTTTTTAGCTGCCCTAATTGCCTGGAGAGTGAGAGGAGGTGAGAGTTCTGAAATAAAGACAATTTCATTTTAGTGAACCTTTCACAGTTAGAATTCATTTATCATCATCAACAAAAAGCTGTCTCCATTTAACCAGAAGCGATGAGAAATGTCAGCAGTTGGGGCAAGGAGTGTATTTAAGACTGAAATTTTATTAAAAGTAAGTTTGATTCGTTAACAATGATGGGTTTTTGGTGAGGGGTAGATTACTCACCTTGCTGTTTAAAATCTCCATATCAAGAACCCATGGAATTTGTCATAGTGTTGGTTTATATATAATTTCAACTCTGTGACTCATATGAACCTAAATCTTGTTTAAAAACCTGTATGGATTTCAGAGGCTCAAAACGGATTAAAGGCTGTAAATTTTAAATAACTTCAGCCAGTGAGCATGTTTACCTATATGTGTCATCAGACTTCTCAGTTTTCTGGTTAGAAAACCGGTTTGGAACTGGCTGACTCACATTGTACCCTGATCAAATGCAAACACCTTTAAAATTTGCCTAGTGAGACCAGTGTAACAGAAAGAGCTGTCAGCTTTGAAAGTCGAAGTGTTTTATTTCTTCAATAAATCTTCCTATCAGTAAGAGTTTTCAAAATAAACAAACACCTGTCTTCACAGTTGTGAGGTATTGGATGAGATGGCTGAGACAGACTTACTGTATACAGTACCACTTGCCACTTTTAAAGGAAATAATTTTTAAAGGTAATCTTGGAAATTTTAGGTGTTAGCTCTTGGGTTGATACAAGTAATGCGTTGTTATCCTAAACATTATCCTCACAAATCAATACTTAACAGTATTTATATTGTAAACTTTCCTCACATATCTCAAATTGTTTGCCCAAATAGTTAATCTATATTTTCTCAGCCTCTGCAAGGATACACATAGCAAAAATATTTTGTTCTATTTTGCAGATGGAAACAGTAGCAAAGAAATAAAACTCTCCCTCCTACCCTCCCTCCTCCTTCCCTCCCCCCCCTCTCTCACTGTGTGTGTGTGTGTGTGTGTGTGTGTGTGTGTGTGTGTGTGTGTTCAAGAGCAAATGCAAAAAGAATTACTAAACACAGTTGTGTTATTTATGTTAGTTAAGTAACTTTTTAGGATTGAAGGGATGGAGACTGAAAAGGATGAAAAGTGTTTTTTTCCCCAGGTGTAGGGTAGATTATAGTATCTTTTTATTTCCACTCTTTCCAGTAAGTTGGTAGTTTTATTTTGCTTTATTTTGCTGTTTTTGATTTTGAGCCACACCTGGCAGTGCTCAGGAGTTACTCCTGCCAGGCTCAGGGACTATATGGCATGCCAGGGATTGAACTCTGGTCAATGATGTGCAAGGCAAATGCCCTATCCACTGTGCTGTAGCTCCAGCCCCACCTTTCCAGTAAGTTTGATCTCATTTCCATTTGTTCACATATTACTAGAATTAGCTTTTTTTTTTTTTTTTTTTGGCCAAGTTAAGAGATTAGGTCACATATTGCACATCCACACATCCCTTTCAGGATTTAGGGCATAATGAGATTTGCTTTTCCATTTATTTCAACTAAATAGAAAAGTACTTCTCTAACCCAATATTGCCATAAAATCAAGTCTTACATAGCATTGGTTAATGTGGAATCTATTTCTCGAACAACTTGCCCTCATTTGTTTGCTTGTAATAGTTTTGTGCTTTTGTTATTTATATTATTTAAGTTTATTTCTATTTTGATAATGATGATAATGATGAGAGTCTTTCCTAAGGTAACTCTGAACTTACCTAACAACGCTTTGTGTTTGCTTTGTGTGTGTTGTGCTAAAACAGGATGGTGTGTTGAAATCTCTGTCTTGACATCGTTTCTTGTGGGTTTGGTATAAAGGGGAATCTTAGTATTAATCGTCATCCACATACACAGTGCTATTGTTGACCATTTCTACAATGGCTACCCCAAGATTGCACCGATCCCAAAGGAAATGCAGAAGCCCAACCAACTCATGATGTAATAATGTAACGCTTGGGGATGCCCCAACACATGGATGACTGTACTGGCCTTCCTTCTTCATTCAGCTTGATGTTATCTCCTGTACAAGGCTTCAACCCGCTTTTCCAGACCCATCAAGTGTCTTCTGCCGGTCTTTTTGGAGTTCCAGACCCCTCATATTTACAGATTGGTATTGAACTCTGTAGAAATTTCATCTGTTGTTTTTCCTATAACTGTAATCCTTTGAAGTTATATTTGGTACTACACTTCTTTTGACTATCATAATTAATGTTTTTCTATTTTAGTTTTTAATATTAGGAATCGATGTTGTATTACATTAAGGTTTTGCTTTCTTGACTTTAGGTTTGTGAGTTAGAAATTATTGTCTATAATTTCCTAAATGATATTTTTGTCTGTTCTCAGGGTTTTTTGCGTGGGCGCATCATAGGCAAAATACTAGGTTTATAGAAGGTTCCATCCATTTTAGATGGGCCCTCAAGTTGTTTATTTACACAGGGAGGGTCTCTGCCTTAAACATTTTGTTTTGGTTTGTGACTTAAGCTCCCATCTATAAATAGTCGACATCAATTTCAGACATCTTATGGACTTCAGACAGGATTAAGAACTTGGACTAAGTTCAGATACCTATTGATCATCATTGCAGTGGCTCCCCACTGTGCAGAGGGTGTATGTGCCTCTTCTTCCGAAATAAAGGCCTAGTTCAATGCCCTCAAAGATGGGCTTTCTGGTCTACCTGAACTTGAATGAAAATGGAGCTGGAGAGATAGCATGGAGGTGAGGCATTTGCCTTTCATGCAGAAGGTCATTGGTTCAAATGCCGGTATCTGCCAGGAGCGATTTCTGAACGTGGAGTCAGGAGTAACTCCTGAGCACTGCCAGGTGTGACCCAAAAACTATATAAAGGGGAATCTTAGTATTAATCTTCATTCCTGACCCTAACCATCTTATCCTCAACAGTAACTTCTAGACACTCCTCCATTTCATTCCTTTCTGCTTTTAGTGTTTGCTCTTTTCATGTAATACTATTTCTTCTCTGTGAAGAATTTATTTTCCCAGACCTGAGAGATAGTACCTGGGTAGGATATTTACTTTGCATACAGCCAACCTAGGTTTGATCCCCAGCATCCCATATGTTCCCTCGAGCCTACCAGGATTGATTCCTAAGCGCAGAGTGAAAAGTAACCTAACCTCTGAGCACTGATGGATGTGGCACAAAAACAGAAGCAAAAATAATGTACTTTTCAAGTAATTTAATTTACTTTCAAGCTAATAATTCTCCGTCGGGATGCCTCACCTTATTCCAGTCATGCAGAACTAAATCATCTATGGGATCTTCTAATGGGATCTCTGGGCCCACTTGATTACAACTTGATTACAACTCTCCATTATTCATGATTATACACCATCATACTTCTATGATTAGGTAATTATACTACCTGTGTTTTCTACTGGGGAAACAAAAATAGGATCCATAGCTTCTGTTGAATTGTTTCTCTAGTTTTACTCATCATGTTAAGTTAAATGACTATTAAATGATTGAAAGAATGGATGATAGGTACCCCTCATTATCCAATTTTTTGTTAACAACAAAAATATTTTTCTCCCTTTTGTTCTCAGTAAATGATCATTTGTCTTTAATTATTTTCTGTTTAGATATCTCCCCATTCACCTATTTCCAGCTTCCTTTCTTCTTCTTTTTTTTTTTTTTTTGGTTGTTTTGGTTTTTGGGCCACACCCGGCTACACTCAGGAGTTACTCCTGGCTCTGCACTCAGAAATCGCCCCTGGCTTGGGGGACCATATGGAATGCAAGGGATCAAACCTGCATCTGTCCTAGGTCAGCCACATGCAAGGCAAATGCCCTACCATTGTGCTACTGCTCCAGCCCCACCAGCTACCTTTCTTTTTGTGCTAGAGTATGATTTGGGCATCAACAAATGCTTCTTTTATAAACTTTTAAGAACTAGGGGGAAGTGGGGGGTGGAGAAAAGAAATGAACTGACCCATATTTCCTGAGAAATATACATTATCATGAACAGTTTCATGTATATCATATTAAGTTCTAACATTGGTCGAATGTATCTATGTGGGCCCTTTCAGTTTTTGTTCAACCATCGCTGCTGCATGAGGAAACCTTGAGAACAATGTGCTACATGGAAAAAAGCACACACCAAAGCCACATATTACATGATTTCACTTATATAAAATGTCCAGAATAGGCAAATATACAGAGTCAGAAAGATTAAGGTTTTCAAGTATTAGAATTTTTACATAAAATAAAATGGATTTCTTTTTATTGCCCTGTAATGTGCATTTACCACAATTTTGTTTGTGCATTCATCAGTTGGTGACCATTTGAATTATTTCCATTTGTGGGATATGACTATGTGGACATGAATCTTTATGTATATATGTTATTGTGTAGACATATGTTTTCATTTCTCTTAGTTGTACACCCAGGAATGGAATTGCTAGGTCATGTTTGACTTTCTGAGAAACTGTCAGACTATTTTCCAAAGCATTGCATCGTTTTATATATCTATCTAGCAGCATATGAAGGTTTCAGTTTTGCCACATCTTCTTCAATACTTGTTTTTATTTGTTTTTAATTGTTGTTATTGCAATGTTTGAGAAGTATCATCTCTTTATTATGAATTCTACATGTATTTTTCTTATGACTAATCATATGGAACATACTTTTATTTATGTATTTTCTTTCTATGTTTTGGTCAACAAGTACTTATTAGGCATCTATGTATAACAGTTAAGCCAACACTTTCTAGATGTGCCATTTTTATGGCAAAGGATAGGAAATAGGCAGTCAAATATATAGCATTTCTTGTGTTGATTTACGCTCCAATTTTAAATAAAGCAGGAAAAATGCCTAGACAAAGATAGGAGTGAAGGCATATTTTGTGTGAGTGTGTGGGGTGCCTGCAAAAAAGCTCAAGATACATATCACAGGTCCTCAAACTATGGCCTACAGGCCACATGTAGCCTGCCAATGACACTTTTCCCAGCCCAAAGGGTGGTTTTGTTTGTTTGGTTTTTTGTTTGGTTGGTTTTTGGGTCACTTCTGGCAGGCATGGGGGACCATATGGGATGCTGGGATTTGAACCACCATCAGTCATGGGTTGCCTTCGGGCCTCAAAGTGTGTTTTTGCCAGTGCTGCCTGTCCTGCTTAGCAGCCAATTCATCCTGGTCTCACAGTGATCATGTGTGGGATGTACCTCATTCTCTGACTCCCCTTCTCTCTGTCTCTTAACTCCTCTCAGTCTTGGCCCGTAGGGATCATCAAAGTACGGCCTGCCAAAAGCAGGCTGATAGTTACCATTGAAATACTGATAGATTTGTTGATTCAACATTACTTGCTTTTTATTGTAAATATTTAATTTTTCCTGTTTTTATTTTTTTATTACTTCAGAATAAGATAAATGCAGTGTTTTTAGGAATTTGTTCATAGTTTTGTTTTAAATACTATAACCCTCCAGTGGTCTGAGAACAGGGAACGGGGACCATATGGGACACCGGGATTTGAACCAACCACCTTTGGTCCTGGATCGGCTGATTGCAAGGCAAACGCCACTGTGCTATCTCTCCAGGCCCCTAAATTGGATTTTTAAAATGCTTTTTAGGATGCATTTTAAAGTCTTCATTCTCAATTCAAGGTCATAATCAGATATCAAATTTGCAAATAGTCTTCCCATTCTGTGGGCTGAATTTTCACTTTTTTAAGTTGCATTTGAATGACAGCAATTATTTATTTTCATGATGCCCATACAGTTTGTTTTGATTTTCTGTCATTTTAATGCCATGTATTAAGGAACTATGTTTAAATGAAGGATATTTAGTATTTGAAAATACCAAAGTAGAATTTTAGAGACTATATGTATTTTCTAGCAGGTATTTGTATTTTAGGCCTTAGATGACTTATTCCTGTTTGAGCTTATTTTTATATGAGGTATGAACTAGTAGGGTCCAATTTTACTCTTTTTTTTTTTTTTTTTTTTGGTTTTTGGGCCACACCCGGCGGTGCTCAGGGGTTACTCCTGGCTGTCTGCTCAGAAATAGCTCCTGGCAGGCACGGGGGACCATATGGGACACCGGGATTTGAACCAACCACCTTAGGTCCTGGATCGGCTGCTTGCAAGGCAAACGCCGCTGTGCTATCTCTCCGGGCCCCAATTTTACTCTTGATTGTAAGATATTCAGCATTCATTTCTTAATGATTTTTTCTGCTATTGAATTTCCTGGCACATTTTTGAAAATTAGTTGACCTTCAGCATGATAGAAGCATGGGACTTTTAATTAATTCAGTGATCTCTTTGTCTATTCTTATATATCACCAGTAATGCACTTAAACATTAGGAATAATAATTCTGAAAAATCACGGTTAGTGCTCAAAGCTCTCTGGTCATCTCTCAAGTTAAGGTTCAGGGCCAGAGAGCTAGTACAGGGTTTAAGGTGTTCATCACCAAAGTGATTTCTGAGTGCAGAGCCAGGCGTAAGTCCTTAACATGGCTGAGTGATTTCTCCTTGCAGAAAAAGACTGAAATAAGATCATGCACTTCACTTTCTAGAACTCTCTAATTTTTCTAAACCATAAATGCTTATATTATAAAATGCTAACATTTAAAAAGTTTGTTATAAATTTCTCTTTTAAACTTTTTCTATTCTTTGTTAATGAAAAACCAACTTAGTTATCATTTAGAATTCTCAGTTGATTTCCCATTTTTTAACATTATAATGCCGCATAATATAATATTAACATTTAGCAGTTTATATTAGTATTATTGTATTTAAATTAGAAGAAATTTCATACTTTTTCTCTAAAGTATAGAAAAGGATTTATATATCCTTACACTCATGTTTGTGGATCTAAGGAAATATTAAAAAGTACAAATAAAAATAGCTTTTTTCCCCCTGGTTTTTGGATTTTGGATCACACCTGGCAGTGCTCAGGAGTTGATTCACTCCTGGCAGGCACCAGGGATTATATGGGAAGCCGAGATTTGAACCACTGTCCATCCTGGATCGGCTGCAAGTCAAAACACCCTACTGCTTGTTATCTCTCCGGTCCCCCAAAATAGCATTTTTTAATTAAATCATAGTGAGATAGTTACAGAGTTGTTCATGATTGAGTTTCAGTCATAATGTCCAACACCCATCCCTTCATCCATGTATATTGCCTGCCTTGATGGCAGACTTCTCTCTCTATCTTTCTCTCTTTCTCTCTCCCTCCCTCCCCATTTTCCCCATTAGACACAGTGGTTTGCACTATTGTTAATGAAGAGGTACCATGTATATCACTTTATCTCCTTTCAGCACCCAGTTCTTGTCCACAGTGATCAGTTCCAACTATCATTGTCATAATGGCCCCATCTCTACCATAACTGCACTGCTCCTCTATTTGTGGCAAGCTTCTTACCATGGACTGGTACCGCAGACCTTCATCTCTGTTGTCTCTGAATATTATTACCATACTATCTTTTTTCTTACATTTCACAAATAAGTGAAATTGTTTTATGTCTATCCCTCCCCTTTGATATATTTCACACACCGTAATATTCTTCATATCCATCCATGTATAAACTAATTTCATGACTTCATTTTTAACAGCTGCATAGTGTTCCACTGTGTAGATGTACTACAGCTTCTTTATCCCTGGACCCACGGGTAGATGATCAATTAATCTTTGATAAAAGGGCAAGAAAAGTAAGTGGAGCAAGGAAAGCTTGCAAGTGGTGCTGGGAAAGTTAGTCAGCTACATGCAAAAAGGTGGTCTTAGGCCTCTATTTAATGCCAATGACAAAGGTAAAATAAAAGTCAATTAAAGAGCTTGATATCATGCAGGCAGAACAATCTATGAGACTAAACACATATTCAAAGAAGAAACGCCATGGTCTAAACAAGTGGAAACAAAGTTAAACAAATGGGACTACATTAATATAAGAAGCCTCTGCACATCAAAGGAAACAATGACTAAGATACAAAGACTACCCATGGAGGAGGATAAACTATCATTAATATCCAAGATATACAACACATTGGTAGAATTCAGCAAGAAAATAACATGTAACCTCATCCAAAAATGAAGAGAAGGAATGAACAGACATTTTCTCAATGAAGAAATACAGATGGCCAAAAGGTACAAGAAAAAAATGTTCCACATCACCAATCATCAGGGAGATGCACATCAAAACAACAGTGAGGTACTATCTCACACCACAGAGACTGACACATATTACAAAGACCAAGAACAAGTGGGAAGAAAGGAACTCTTATTCACTGCAGGTAGGAATGTTTCGATTAAACCAGCCTTTTCAGAAAGCAGTATGGATATTATTCAAAACAAAACAAAAGTACAACTAGAAGTCGAGCTTCCATATGACCCAGCAATACCACTCCTAAGGATATACCTTAGGAACACAAAAACAATACAGAAAAGCCCTCTGCACTTCTACATTCATCGCAGCACTATTTACAATAGCCAGAATCTGTTACTACCAATTTTAATACTTAAATCTTTGGAGAGACTTAGACAGTAATTTTTTTCTATAAATGTATGTTGGCAACTCCTAAACCTGGGATTAAGAAATAAACAAAACAGCATGCCATGCCCTTGAGGAGTTTTTAAAGAAAGTGGTAAGAAGACACAAAAGGGGGGCCGGGAAGGTGGCGCTACAGATTAGGTGTCTGCCTTGCAAGCGGATGGACCTCTGTTCGATCCCCCGGTGTCCCATATGGTCCCCCTAAGCCAGGGGTGATTTCTGAACACATAGCCAGGAGTAACCCCTGAGCTTCAAACGGGTGTGGCCCAAAAACCAAAAAAAAAAAAAAAAAAAAAAAAAAGAAGACACAAAAGGTTTGCCCATTTGCCAGTACTTCCTCAAGTTGGTACCTAATATTTATTCTTCTGATTCCAACACATCTTCTATTTCCAGGTTCTGAGGAACAGATATCTTCTTTTTTCATCAATTTACATGCTGTTCTTCAAAGCTGTTCTCAGTCTGGCTTCTTCATTTTTGGACCAGTTGTTTTTGACCACTTTGGAACTATGTCTTTTTATGGCAATATGGAATTATTTAGGAAACAGTGGGTTGAACGTGAGCTTTGTAAGTTTTCGGGTCTTCACTCTTTTCCTTAATGTGTTATATCCAGCCTGTTCCTGCCATTTACCTTACTCATGTGATCTCTGAAGGCACTGAAGATTGAAAAATCGTTTCCTATACCTTTTATGCTTTGAATATGTTTTAAATGAAAATGAGTATTAAGAATAGTGCATTCTAGAGAAAATTTGAATAGACCATCTTTGTTTAATGAAAGCAGAATGTAAATAATTTTTTCTAAAGAGTTTTTGGAATGTGAGCTTAGCTGCATTGTCTGTGCTATATATTCGTATTTTATTTTCTCCTAACTCTCATCCTTATATGATATAGGAATATCTGAAATCTAAAGATACTCATAATTGTTCTTTGGCTCCTTTTGGTTAGTTTGGTGTGTTGTGATGGCCTAGCCACAGTGCAAGAAAAGTTCATTATGAAACCACAAATCTCTTTGGATTTCAGAGATGTCTTTCTGAAACTGGGAGTGGGAACAAGTTTCTTTAACAAAATAAATCAGTCTGAAAGAAATATGGGCCTTTTTAAGGAGTCAGAGAGATACTTTATCAAATTAAACTCTCCTAGTCTAAAAGAGAATGCAGTCCTTACTATTCATAGGCTTTTGATTAAATTTGATCTGATTTTTGTCTGCTTAGTTTTATTAATGCATGCCTCACCTAGAATCAAACACACAGAAAAATGGAGTATTTTTTCCCACTTCTAATATAGTGTTATTTTGTTCTCACTTTATTGATAAAAATCTTAGCTCTCAAAGGATCAGTGAGACTAAGCCACTGAATTTCTCTGTATAGAGAAGCATTGGGTTTTCTCTTATCTGTGTCTCCACAAATAAGTAGGTCTTTATTTAACCTACAAACTATTCTTATGGTTGATTGCCATTGTTTTTGAAAGATGGCTATAGAACACCTTGGGTATTCTTGAGTAGATCATTAAGTTTTTATTGATGAAGAAGTCTTTTAAAAGTACAGTTATTTTGAATAAAACCAATAACTGTGATTCCCCCCAGTACTCATTCTTTTTCATTGCTTTTTATATTTGTCCTCACGCTTGATACTAAGAGTACTGCCTGTTCAGTTTTGATACCTTTGAAGGAAATCTTTATTTATCAGCCACATGCAATTCTATTTTTTCTCCTTGTATATAACTCAACATTTGTTACTAAACAAACACTTATTTGAATCTATATCTTTTAGAAATAATATTCTGAAAGTGTGAAAAGTGAGAGGGTAGGATAGGGATGATTAGTAAGTGTCATTTACCTAGAATGAAGATGCATTGAATAAAATGATGACTGAATAAGTAATTTTTTAAAAAAGAGAAAACATTGAATTTCATAAAATTTTGCTAGTTTTGGGGGGAAAATACAACTGAAAGATCTACACTGCTTCAGTCGTATTATTTTTTGGTTGTTTTACACATGGCAGTGCTCAGGGTTACTCTTGACTCAGCATTCAGGAATTATTCTTGTCAGCATAGGATGCTGGAAATCAAATTTGGGTTAGCCACATGCAAAGCAAGAGCCCTACCCAGTGTACTATCTCTCTGGCTCCATCAAATGAATTCTTAAAGGAAGAATGTGACAGAATGAACTTTGGACTCTTTAAACTAAACAAATCAAATTTATCAGGACCATATAAGGCCATTATTTTGAGCCTGGTGAGTGAGGGTTCTGGATTTGGATGCAAAGATTTGGTGAAGAATTTTTTAGAGGGAGGGAGATAGTCCAGGCCTTTTAGAGGAAAATTATAATAGAAGCAGTGTTTAAGAAGACTTAAACCATAAAACCTGGGCCCGGAGAGATAGCACAGTGGTGTTTGCCTTGCAAGCAGCCAATCCAGGACCAAAGGTGGTTGGTTCGAATCCCGGTGTCCCATATGGTCCCCAGTGCCTGCCAGGAGCTATTTCTGAGCAGACAGCCAGGAGTAACCCCTGAGCACCGCCTGGTGTGGCCCAAAAAACCAAAACCAAAACCAAAACCAAAAACAAAAAAACCCCCATAAAACCTGAATTAAGTGGGGAAAAGGGAAAAATGTATTGTAGAAAAAATATATACATAAACTATTGGGCAGAACAAAATGCTTTTAAAAACATAAAGTCATTTTAAATATGATTTTGGCAATATACTGTTAAAATTTTTAATGTTCTTCCTTGCCTCTTTTTATTTGTTTGTTGTTTTGTTTTTGGGCCACACCCGTTTGACGCTCAGGGGTTACTCCTGGCTATGCACTCAGAAATCGCCCCTAGCTTGGGGGGACCATATGGGACGCTGGGGGATGGCGGTCCATCCTATGCTAGCGCTTGCAAGGCAGACACCTCACCTCTAGCGCCACCTTCCCAGCCCCTCAGTGTTCTTCCTTGAAAGAAGTCTTAGCATCCCTAAGTTGTAAAATTAAGTTAGTGGGAAAACCTAATTCACATTACTACCATTTAACTTACACAGTTTTCAAACCAATATGTCTTACTGTCATATTTGAAATGAAGGTAGGCTCAAAATTAATCTGAGGCAAAGTTATGAAGGAAAAGATGGGAACTTTCCTACATTGTTCTCAATGTTATATTATGTTTATGGAAAACAAGTTAGCTGTGCTTCAAAATCCTTAAGATTCACTGGAAGAAATGGATAAAGTCTTGGACTCCTAACCTCCCATGGTTGAAATAAGATGATCTGCATGTCTTAACAGGCCTATCACTATTGAGGAAATTAAAATAGTAATCAAAAGATTTTCCAAAATAAAAACCCAGATCCAGATGGATTTACTAATGAATTCTTTTAAACCTTTCAAGAGTACTTACTACCAATCATTTTTAGGTTCTTCCAGGAAATTAAAGAAACAGAAACACTTCCAGATAGGTTTTATTATTTATTTATTTATTTATTTATTTATTTATTTATTTATTTATTTGCTTTTTGTGGTGACACTCAGGAGTTACTCCTGGCTACGCACTCAGAAATCGCTCCTGGCTTAGGGATGCCGGAGGATCGAACCGTGGTCCGTCCTAAGTTAGCACGTGCAAGGCAAACACCGTGCTGCTTGCTCCACTGCTCTGGCCCCCCAAATAGCTTTTATGAAGCCAACAACACCCTGATAACAAAAGCAGACAGATCCCACAAAAATAAATAAATAAATAACTACAGACCAATATCCCTAGTGAACACAGATCAAAGATCCTCAACAAAATCCTAGCAAGTATGATTCAGTGCCTCATCAAGAAGGTCATACACCATGACCAAGTAAGCTTCATTCCAGAGATTCAAGGATGGTTTAACATATGCAATCCAATGTAATATATCATAGTAACAAAAGAAAAATAAAAAAACATGATTATATCAATAGATGCAGAGAATGTATTTGATCCAACACCTATTCATGATTTAAAAAACTCAATAAGGGGCCAAAGAGATTTCATTGAGGTAAGGCGTTTGCCTTTCATGCAGAAGGATGGTGGTTCGAATCCTGGCATCTCGTATAGTCCCCTGTGCCTGCCAGGGGCAATTTCTGAGCATAGAGCCAGGAGTAACCACTACTTCAAGAAATAAACCTCAATAAGATGGTAATGACAGGAACTTTTCTAAATATAGTCGAGACCATTTACAATAAGCCCATAATATTATACTCATTGGAGAAAAACTGGAAACCTTTCCCCTAAAATTTGGCACAAGACAAGGCTGCGGCTGCCCTCTCTCCCACTCCTCTTCAACGTAGTATTGGAAGTACTTGCCATAGCAATTAGGCAAGAAAAAGATATCAAGGGCATCTAGATAGGAAAGTAACAAGTTAAACTTTCACTGTTTGCAGATGACATAATACTATATTTAGAAAATCTGAAAGATTCAATCAAAAAGCTTCTGGAAACAATAGATTTGTATAGCAAAGTGGCAGGCTATAAAATTAACATGCAAAAATTAATGGCCTTCTTATACACAAATAATGATGGAGAAGAAATAGACATTTAAAAAAAATCTCATTCACAATAGTAACAGAAGCTTAAAGTACCTTAGAGTCAACTTAACTAAAGAAGTAAAAGACCTATACAATGAAAATGACAAAACACTGCTTCAAGAAATAAAAGTGGATGCAAGGAAATGGAAATATATACCCTATTAATGAATTGGAAGGATTAACATAATTAAAATGGCACTACTACCGAAAGTATTGTAAAGATTTAATGCAACCCCTTTAAAGATATTCATGACATTCTTCAAAGAAGTGGATGAAACACTTCTGAAAAATATTTGGCACATAATTGCCCAACAATGGCTAAAGCAACCCTTAGCAAAAAGAAGATAGGAGGCATCACTTTCCCTAACTTTATATTGTACTACAGAGCAATAGTTACTAAAACAGCATGATATTGGAATAAATATGGACTCTCTGATCAGTGGAATAGACTTGAGTGTTCAGTGAATGACCCAGGCAATCAATTAATTTTTGATAAAAAGGAAAACACACACACACACACAAAAAAAAATTGAGCAAAAAAAAATTTCTTTAATACATGGTGTTGGAACACCTGTTCAGCCACATGCAAAAAAGTGAACTCAGAGTTCTAACACCATGCACAAAGGTTAAATGTATTAAAGACCTTGATATCAGACCTGAAACTATAAAGTATATAGAAGAAAATAGGCAAAAAAAAAATCTTTATGACATTGAGAAGAAAGGCATTTTCAAGGAGGAAACACCACTGTCGAAACAATTAAATTGAAAAGCTTCTGCACCTCAAAGGAAACAGTGACTAACTAGGATACAAAGGCCACCCACAGAATGAAAGAAACTATTCACCCAATACCCATCAGATAAAGAGCTAATATCTAAGATTTAGAAGGTACTGACAGAATTTATCCAGAATAGAACATCTAACCTCATCAAAAAATGGGGAGAAGAAATGAACAGTGTTTCTGTTCATTCATGAAATGTATTTCCTCAAAGAAGAAATATCGATGTCCAAAAGACACATGAAAAAAAATGTTCTACATCACTATTCACCAGGGAGATGCAAATCAAAACAATATGAGATATCATCTCACACCACAGAGACTGGAACATATCACAAAGAACAAGAACAACCATTACTGGCGAGGATGAGGAGAGAAAGGAACTCTCATTCACTACTGGTGGAAATGCCATCTGGTCCAACTTTTTGAACACAATATGGATATTCTTCAAAAAACTAGAAATTGAGCTCCCATTTGATCCAACAATACCATTACCAGGGATATACCTTGGAGAACAAAAACACAATACAAAAATTTCCTCTGCACTTCTATGTTGATTGCAGCACTATTTATAATAGCCAAAATCTGGAAATAATCCAGATGCCCGACAACAGATGAGAGATTAAAGAAACCGTGGTACGTATACACAATGGAATACTATATAGCCATCAGAAAAAAATGAAGTCATACCCTTTGGTAGGTCCAAAAGCCAAGATCGTGACTTACAGATGACTGGCTACTAGAACCACAACCAGACAGTATACATCTTGGACCAATAAAAAAGCCCTAGTTTAGGGTTTGAACTATGACTTGCACAATAAACATGATCCCCAGTCCCAAAGGTCCGACAGAGACAACTGCAACAGAATGGGCCTTCTGGAAACAAAAAGAAAGACGCTAACCTAGGTGTCATCCTAGGTTCAGTGCAAAGACCAAGGTCACCAACCACAGAAGATGGACTAAAACGACACTGAGGTAACAGAACCTCTAAAACCACAAAGACTGACTTCACCATAAGTCCTACCTCAGGATCTGTGCAGATACTGAGACCTCTAAACACAGAGCTCTGAGTGTATCACCCTGGACAGAACAGAAGTCTTCCACACACCAAAAAACACCACCAGGAGGAAAAAATGATCCTGAGCAAAGTCTAGAGCTGATCCCATGACAGTATACTCCAAGGACGGAGAAACCCCATATTTCTTAGGCCATGTGAATTCCTTTTCGAATGACCCCAATATTTACTGTGCCAGGGCAGGAGGGGGAAAAACAAAAATACAAAAAGCACAAAACCTTGGTATTTTATATATATATATTTTTTTTTTACCTTCATTTATTATTGTTATTATTATTTTTATTTACCTATCTATTTTGGTTGATTTCTCTGTTTGGGTGTGATTATTGAAATCGTTGTCCCCAAATATACTTTTTTTTTTTCTTCTATTCTTTTCTTTTCCTTCGTTATGTGCTATGCCATATTTCTTATTTCAAGACCATGGCGTGATTTTGGTGTTTTTTGTTTTGTTTTGTTTTGTTTTTTGTCTGTTTTGCTTTGTTTTTCGTCTGTTTTTTTGTGGTGCTTATTGATATAGCTGGAGTCCTCACTGGATAATTGACACTTTTTTTGGTACTGGTGGAGTGTTTCACCTTCTTTCTCTCCTTCATCTCCCAAATCGATGATGAGAGCCTCTAGAAGGATTCCACCCATTTTGGGAGTATTAGACTCTTACCCCAGTTTATTTATCTTCTCCTTTTCAGGCAAAACCACGCAACTTGAACTAGCTAGTCCTGCCTACAGTTAGAGGGGGAGATAAGGGAGGCATCAAGACCAAACAGGTGCAAGACTTCTAAGTAGTGGGTTGGATACAGAGGGGACCACATATTCTAGCCGCCCTGGGGGCGAGGGAAGAGGAAATGGGAGGTAGAACAAAAACGGAGGATTAGGGAGGACAATTTGGGGATGGGAATCCCCCCTGATTTTATGTAAATATGTACCTAAAATGTTATTGTCAACAATATGTAAGACACTATGATCAAAATAAAAATTATATTAAAAAAAAATGAAGTCATGAAATTTTCCTATTCTTGGATGGACATTGGAACTATTTTACTGAGTGAAATAAAGTCAGAGGGAGAGAGATAGACACAGAATAGTTTTATTCGTCTATGGGATTTAAGAAATATAAAAGTCAGTATAGTAATAATAGCCAGAGAAAATAGAGATGGGGACCAGAAAACTAGCCCATGATATAAGGTTACCAGAAAGATGGTGAGTACCATTAGAGAAATAACTGCACCAACAACTACCATGACAATGATAATGAGAGAGAGAAATCAAATGCAGGTCTTGAAGACTGGCAGGGGTTGAGGGAGGAGGGAGTTGAGGACATTGATGATGGGAATGTTGTGCTGGTGAAGGATGATGTAAATTCAATGACTGAAACCCAACTATGGACATTTTTGTAACTGTGCTTAACTAAAGAGATTATTATTTTAAAAATATCCTTAAGGTTAAAAAATTTTGGTGCATCAATAGAATACTCTGCAACTGTGGAATGATGAAATTGTGCAATTTGTTGCAACTGATTGAACTGGACAATATGTTGATTGAAGTAAACTAAAAGAAGAAAGACAAACACCGGATGATCTCACTTATCTGTGGTATATAATATAATTGTATTGGAAATGGAATGTAGTAAAGGGTGGGTCTCTAGATCACCCTTGACCTCAGCACCTAGGGAGAATGACAGAGAAGAAAAGAAATCAAAGGGGAAAAGAAACTAAGGGGGAACAAGGATCTGGGTTTAGATTATATGGAGAATATGGAAGAATAGTATAGCTATGCATCCGAATACAGACTCAACAGTGAAAACATGAGATCTTAAATGAAAACAGTGAACTTTAATGTACCTGCCAAGATGGCAGCAGTCAGGGCATGGGGAGTTTGTTATGGGAATGGGGATGACAGAATATGGGAACACTGCTGATGAGAGATGACACTGGTTGTGAGATTGGTGTTGAAATATTACATACCTAAAACCCAACTATCAAAATAATAGTTCTTTAATTAAATAAACATTTTTATGGAGGGGAGGATTTTTTTGCCATGTATTAAACAAGGCCTCATGCATGCAGTGCAGATATTTTTCAGTTGAACTACCTCCTTCCACCCAGGGTTCATAAATTTTGACTCAGCAGTTTCATGTCTAAGAATTTACTCTTAATAGAACAATCAAAAAGCCATTAAAAACTTCATTGCAGTGGGAGGCTATTCATCATAACAGCCTTTATAGTGAAAAAGTGGAAGAATGTCCAAGAAGGAAATTTGCCCATAGAAGGAAATTAAATGACATCTATATGTTACCATGTTGTGTTCAATTCCCTGTCAGAAATCAGTGGGTGATGTAGAAACATGTTTGTGATGTTTAGATTATGAAAGAATCAAGATGCTAAACTTTTCAAATATGAAGGAGGGAGGATTTTTGTTTTGCTTTGTTCTCTCTCTCTTTTTGGTAGTAATGTTTCTTATTTATTAAGCTGTAAAGTCTTTTTTTGGGAATCATTCTTTGCTTCAGTACATCAAGAAGGTTGCAACCTGTCTTATTATCTGTTTCTGAGGAAAACTCCAAAGCTCTCAAGAATATTTGGCGTCCTCTAAGGCAAGTGACCTATCATATCCCATTCTCCCTACATGAGTTAAGTGAAGAAAACTATTCCAGAGGCTAATTGATTATTAGAAATGAAGGAAATTTGTAAATTACAATGTAGAACTTTCCCTATATTTCAGTAGCCCAATCAACAGTCTATGAACTTGGCCCCTATGGTAAGAAATGTAAATAAAACAGAGCAACCTCCCTTATCTTGTTGAAGAATGTTTGATTTTTATAGTGTAGATCAGTCAGTGTTGGGTTCAATCTGGAGGTTACAGTGAAAGGTACAGGAGCAATAGACACTTGGTACTCTTAAGAAAACATCACACAGAATTAGGAAGACTCTGAATGTTTTTGTTCACAATGAGCTGTGCTCTTCATAAAACTATCACTTAATCTTTGCTTTTCTTGAGTTTGATTTCTTAAATGCAGACATTGGTTTCCATGGTTGAAAAAAAAAAACATGTTTCTTGATCATTCTAATGCCAGCTTAGTTTTATAGTGTTAGATTATTCATACAATGAGTAAAACCCCTCTTCTAAAGAAAATAAGATACAACTAGACCCAGAACTAATTATTCATTTGTTTCTCTGTATATTCTGTTGTCATAGCACTTACAACACTTAACCGGTTTTCATCTGTAATTGTCATACTGAATGTTAGGCCTGTTGAAAGCCCTAATGTATCATCACATATTTAGCACTGAGCAAAGGATCTAACTCACTGCCTCTGGCCATCAAAAAGATGTGATGCAAAGCTGCATTGGGAAAATAAGGCATATTTTAAGAAAGAAGGACATGCTTACTAAATGTAAGCAATGTGCCAAGCCACATATAGGCACTTTCTGTGGTTTGTCTAATTCAGTTATTGTAACAACTTACGTATACATTTTTTAGTGCATGTGGTACCAAAACCTCATACTTGCAAGGCGTTCAATTTATCACTGACCCACATCCCTCACCTGAGATCTGTCTCATTTTGTAAAAGCAGGTGGTGAAACTGAGACTGACGGAGATTAAGCCAAATAGTGTGACCACATGAGTAAATGGAGTCACGGTTCACCCTTTTTGTTCTAACTTCTGTGTATTAATTAATCACTGTATCCCTCTACAAAAAGTCTTTTCACTCATTTTTTTTCTTGTCAAACAATCATTTACTTATTATTCCCACCAGTCATTTCTATCTTCATAGTCAACCGATGTTAACTTGATCATTCTTTCTCATCTAAGGGAATAATACACTTGCCCAGAAAGTTGATCTGTATTATAAATTTAGGATATAGTTTAATTCTCATATTCCACTTTGATTTCCATTTGGATGGCCAAAACAAGTTATCCTTGAGGTTTTCATGATTCTTCTTCCTCTTTTTGTTTTATAGTCCAGATGGAATAGAAATTTGAGATTGCCTTTGCACATTCTGTCTTTGGCTTCCTATTTAATGGGGCTGTCAAGCAGTAGCTTAGAGCCAGGTAGTAGATGTATTTATCAAGTGCTCACATATGTACTGGATTCACATGGAGCTATGTTGAGGCTGTTGAATAATTACAGTTTTTAATACCTTTTTTTCCTGACTTTCCATAGTGATGCAATAGTTATGTCAGTACCCCTTTCTCCTCTATATTTATCTGCCAATTAGTTTGTGAGTACTTATTTTTTTTCAATTACACTCTATTTGTGTCCTTTTTTTTTTTTTTTTTTTTTTTTGGTTTTATGCTATACCTGGTGGCAGTGTTCAGGGCTTACTCCTGACTCTGTGCAAAGGGATCACTCCTGCCAGTGCTCAGGAGATCATATGGGATGTTGGAGACTGACTCTGGGTAACCACCTACAAGTCCAACACCGTATCCACTGTTCATGTTCTGGCTCCTTATGTCTTAAATTTCTTATGGACTTCTGTTTTTTTTTTCTCCAAGAAAATGATTTGGGAATTTAGAAGTGATTGTAAGGAGAATAGCACCATACATGTTAAGAGAGTAATCTCTTGATTCTTAGGGGCCAATGTCAGTGGTGCTTAGGGGTCCTGGAGACCCTTGTTGGTGCATTCTCTTCTTTCTGCAGTGCAAGCCTAACAGCTCCATGCTCAGACCCACATTCAGGAGTAATTTGGGTAGCAGGGAAACATTGGTTGCTTGGGACTGAACTCAGGATCTCAATACATGCTAGATATATGGTCTCTCTCCCTGACCCTAAGTCTAAATACCTGTTACATATTCAATCCTATTAGCAAGAGTACAGCAAGTTTTTGCGAAAGTTTACATATATATATATATATTTAAAGTGCTTCTTATAGAAGCAGACTAATAGGAGGCAAATTGGGGAGGGAAATTGCCTTAAGTGAAATACTAACTGCATATCTGGTTTTCAGATCAGTCTCCTATCTCCAAGTTTCTGGTTCATCTTGCCTTATTTGTATTGTTGTTTTTTTCTTTAGGATTTATTTATTTGTAAAAGAATATAATTTTTAATATTGATGGTTTTTCTTTGAAAAATGACTGAAATTATAAAGTTATTTATGATTGTGTTTCAGGCATATGACATTCTATACTAATCTCTTCACCAATTTTCACGTCCCTTCAGCAATCCCTTTCCCCTGTTTATCTCCCATCAAAAACAAAGCAGTTTTTATTTACTTTGTTTTATTTTTGTGTTTGGGTCACACCCAGCAGCACTCAGAGGTTACTCCTGGCTCTGCGCTCAGAAATTGCTCCTGGCAGGCTCCAGACACCATATGGGATGCCAGGGGATTGAACTGTGGTCAGACTTAGGTCAGCCGCATGCAAGGCAAACACCCTACCACTGCACCACAGCTCTGGTCCCGCCACTTTATCCTGAAAAAAGAACTGAATATCCATGGCAAAGGTCAGGTGAGACCCAGCATTCTTTTCACTGCTTGCAAGACATAGTCTTTAGGATGTGTAATACATTTAACTCCTTGCCAAAAACCAAAAAGGAAATTATTGCATTTGAGTACAATGTATTCAGCATTAATTTAGTGTGCATGAAATTTAAAACTTTTGGCTTTTCAAGTATGATTTTTAGAAAGTGGATTCAGTGTATTTTTAAGACATTATACCCATCATGTTATTCTTTATGGGGTATCCGGAAAAGCTGAGAGAGTCAGGCCAAAGAAACTGAAAATCCCAATAGCAATAGTTATAAGATATTGAATTATCTAGTAAAGTACCACAAGTTTAATATGTTGGTTGATTTTTCCAGTGTGGTCTACTTTCATGAGCATTTCATATTAATAGACTATTCATTATATTAACTCCCCTCGTTATCTCAAAATGCTTTAGCAACATCAAGAAGGATCTAAGGGGCTGAAGTGATAACATAGCTGGTGGGGCACTTGCCTTGCCCACACCTGACCAGGTTTGATCACTGGTCATTCATGAGGCCCTCCAGATCTATTAGGAGTGATCAGGGCTTAGCAGGCACACAGTCAGGAGAAAGCCCTGAGCACTGCTAAATAAGGACCACTAAAATTTTTTAAAAAGCACTTAAAATTTGCATTGGTGTCCCTGTTTAACAAAACACACAAAATAATTAGTTTTATATAAATGCTTATCTAGTACTGGACCTGGCATAGCAGAATTCAGTGAATCATTTTGTTTGTTTTTAGTGAATCACTGAGTAAATAAATAAATGGCAACCAACTAATTAGTTAAATTAAAAATTATAAAAGTAAATCCACATTAACACACATGTATCATAAGGGACTATCCAGGCTGCAGAAAGACTTAATATGTTTAAAATAAACCTTTAGCAATAGTCCAATTTATATGCAGAGGGTCAAACATGGCTACTTTGATGTCAGCCTGGATCGTAGGCCTATCATAGTAGAAAATTGATTGTGGAAATCTCTTAATAAAGGTGCTTCAGCCAAAAGTAGAGGTGGGTGTGTCTTATTCTCTACTAAAATATGAAGAGGATAGGCCCGAATGATAGCACAGTGGGTAGGGTTTTTGCTTTGCGTGTGTGACCTGGATTCAATCCCCAGCATCCCATATGGTCCCTTGAACCTGCCAGGAGTAATTTCTGAGTGCAGAACCAGGAGTAACACCTGAGCACTGTAAGGTGCTGCCTCAAAACAAAAGTAAACAAACAAAAATCTGATCAGCAAACAATGTAGCACAGATGTGGTCATGGCAATAGTTCATGAAGTTGAATCTCTAGTACCTTCATCCAAAGATCCCTCTTTTCATGAGAAAACATTTAATGTGGTAGTACTTGCAGAACAAACACAAGAAATTGATTTTACCTGTGCTTTCTTTCTCAGCTTTTGAGAAGTTATCATTTAATCCTTTGCTTTATAACACTGAAGTATCTAATATCAGATTAGATATTAGATAGCATTAGTATCTAATCCTAATCGACTAGCCAAGATATTATGAAACGTCACTTAATGCCTTCATAGCCACATCATTACACTGCTGCCACAGCAGTTTATGTTTCCCACTTGAGGAATTACTTCCAGACCAAAAATGTAGTACTATGTATGGTTAGTATAAAGTTATCTAGAAAAGCATGGCTTCCAAAGAAAAGGGCAACATTTAGTTTCATCACTATTTTCCCCATTGAAATAGAAATATCAAAATAATGTAGGGAGAAAGATGTCACTCATTGCTGGTAGGAATGCAGACTGGTCTGGCCTTTTTGGAAAACAATATGGACATTCCTTAAAAAGCTAGGAGCTTCCATATGATCCAGCAATACTATTTTTAGGGATATACCTTAGGAACACAAAAACACAATACAAAAATGCCCTCAGCACTCTCCTTTGTTTATTACAGCACTATTTACAATATCCAGAATCTGGAAACAACCTAAGTGGCTTAAGAAACTATAGTACATCTACACAGAGGAATACTATGCTGTAATTAGGAAAAATGAAGTCATAAAATCTGCTTATACATGGTTGGACAGGGGGACGATTATGCTGAGTGAAGTGAGCCAGAGAGAAAGGGATAGACATTGAATAATTTCACTCATTTGTGCGATATGAGAAAAAAAGAGATAGTATGGTAAAGTACCCAGAGACAATAGGAACAAAAGTCAGGAGGTTCAGTCCAGGGTAGAAAGTTCACAAAGAGAGGTGAGTGTAACTAGAGTAGAGAAGGGTCTACTAGAACAATGATAGTTGGTGCTGATTGTTGAGGAGGAGGAGGAGGAGGAGGAGGAGGAGGAGGAGGAGGAGGAGGAGGAGGAGGAGGAGGAGGAGGAGGAGGAGGAGGAGGAGGAGGAGGGAATAGAAAAGAGAGAAGTAATTACCTGCGGAGGAGGAGGAGGAGGAGGAGGAGGGAGGAGGAGGAGGAGGAGGAGGGAATAGAAAAGAGAGAAGTAATTACCTGCTCTAGAGCAAGTGGAGAGAGAGAAAGAGAAGTAATTACTTGCCTGCCCTAGACCAAGTGGAGAGAGAGAGAAAAGAGATTGTATGACTGAAACCCAACAATGTACAATTTTGTAGCTGTGGTGCTTAAATAAAGCAATTAAAAAAGTCATAAAAAAGAAAAATAACTATGATATGTGCTTTATTTTTTGAAAGTAAAGACAGAATTAATTTTCACTTATGGGAAAATTTTGAAGGATACCACAGACTGAATGTGATTTTGGCTTTTGTTTTTTTAGTGAAGCCATACAAAAAAGCCAAAAATTATTGGCATTGCTTTTGTAGAAAAACTTCACATGGCCTCCACTTGTAGTTTTGCCAAGTATATAACTCAGGTCATCGGTGACACACATTTCCATGAATTGGAGTTGGTCAGTGAACAAAAAGCTGTCATGAACAATGGAGATAATATTACATTATAGATAGACCAAACCAGACAGATTACAGTGAAGAAAACCTTGCATCAGTTGACATGCTTGGGAGCAAGGTCTCCTAAACTGACCCCTGCTCAGCATTCTGCAACAAAAAGCCACTTGTTTACTGATTATGATAACAACATCACTTGGATAACATTTTGGCCTGAATTCAGCATGTGACATCAGTCTCCTTTAGGATTTTCCACATGAAGTGAATTCTCTGAAGAAAACACAGAAATTGAATCTTAATTCAAAATCCATTATTCTACCCTCTGAGGGTTCATTAACGACCTCATTCACATATTTGTTAATTTTTATTTTATCATTATTAAGTACACATATTCCAACATTTGTAAGCCCAGTGCTAAACATACAGTGATTTTCAGAGCATCAGTCCGATAATGTTTCATAGTTATCCTGACCCAACCTCCTTTTATGGAGGTTGTGCTATCTTTATTTCTCTGTATTTTCAGATCACTGATTGGGGAGGAGTTTACATAACTTTGAGAAAGGAAGTAAGTTTCTTTGAACAAACTTTTTGTGAGGGTTAAGTAGTTGAATGCTTGAGAAGAGGCACTCAATAAAGTTGGAAGGACTTAGTGATGGTGTGTGTTGTTGTCTGAGAATAAGACAGACATAGTATTTCCCCCTGTTAAGCCCTTCTTAAATGTCTCTTATTTGTTTTTACCACTTTTTATTTTGGCAAGTGGTATTTACTTAATTTTTTAGTGTACAATTAAACAGATAGAAGTCATTTATGCCTCATATTGCCTACAAGTCTTTTACCTAATGGAGGGGACTAAAGCTTCAACAATGCTGAGATAGAAAATCATGATGTTATACAAGCAAGGCAGAAGAATGATCTGTACCATGTTGAGAAAAAAAATAGGATTGACATTCTCACAGTCAAAGAACTCCATCTGTAAATTGTTCCTTGGCAAACAGGAAAGGGTGACTATGTCTCATAGAATGGCTGAACTCATTTTTTTGGGGGGGGGGAATAAGAAGTTGTTCTCTTTCCATGTTGTACAATTTACATTCATTCCACAGTTTTACTCTCCTCAAATCTCTGCCCTTATTTTCATTGATTTGTTGTTCCCATCTCAGCAACATTGTACATCACTCTTTCTTGTTTAAATAATCCTCACCATTTGCCACTTAGTATTTTTTGCTTTACTTCTGGATAATCCTCAGTCTTTCTTCAGAAGAAGTAGAGGTACAGTAGTGATTATGCCACCATCAGTCCTCGACATTAGCACCTCAAATCTGTGTATCTTGCATCATTGTCTATATGGGACAGCTTTTGATTAGGGTTAGTCTGTAGCCTCTGTTCTGTGGTAGGGAGCACTCACCATGGTCAGTGTGTTTTGGTTCTCTAAAATAGTGCCAAGTAAATGTGAGGGCCAAAATGTGCCCATTTAGTGCCAAACCATTGGTCTTCAAAACAGTATTCTACATTGACTCATTGAATTATAAATCCTATATTGCAGTTAACTGATTCAAATTTTTCTTTAATATGCCCTGGAAGATATTTCAAGTCCATGAGTGGCAGAGTAAGCAAATCCTCTTCTCCGTAGTGAGTAGAAAAACCTCCTTATAAGTGGAGCAAGAAACTGGATGGAGGGAATATGGATTATCCGACACCCTAACTGAGAATATAGTAGAAAGCACACTGAAAAGACCTAGAAGTTTGCCATGATCTGCACTGTAAAATCATTATTGATTTTCTAGGTAAATATAAATTGTAAAGAGTTAAAGTAAAGTAGTTGAAACTCTTAATATTTTAGAGAAGAAAAGTCACAAGCAATTTTTTTCTCTGTAACAAAATGGGCATAAAATACAATAATAGTTGGGCATTGTATGATTAGTTATTTTTTAATTTTAATAGTACCTATATTAGAAGAATCAATGTTCTTTCATTTCTTATGGATGTACATACTTTTGTTCAGAACAGAGAATTAAAGTAGAACAGAATAAGTTACCATGCATATAGTTATAAAAATCTCTCCTTTTCGATGGCCAAATTTCTCATACTGTGGGTTTATATTTTAAGCTTCTGTGTTTTTATTTCTTATTTAATCTTCAAAGCATTATGATTTGGCTTGTACACAACCTCACTATTTTTTTTCTATTTTTCTCCAAAGGGTTCATTACGTTCCCCACTGTCTTTCTTGCTGCCAAATCTATTTTCTCATCCTTTTCTAAATTATTTGGTGCTGTTAAACTGTTTTATCTTTCCTGAAGACTTCTTATTGCTTGATTTCTTTTCCTTCTTACTCTTCTGGTTCTTTGCACCCTCTACCATTCTTTCTCAGCTTTCTTCTAGAAACTATGAAGCATTAATTTTTTTAGATTTACTATCTCAGAATTCTCTCTTCTCACCACACCAACAGCCCCATGCTTCAGTTATCACTGATTGCAAACCCACATCCCCTAGCCCATTCTTTTACAGACCTATTTTTTCAACTATGAGTTGTCTTCAGATATCGCCTCTTTCCACTGGACTTTGGAAAATACCAGGAAATATATTATACTCAAAATCACTCAGTTCTACTCCCACCATCTTTTGAGCTGTACTTCCCTACCCAAATACTGCAACAACATAATGCTTTTCTATTTTTAAATTTTGTTTCTCGATAATGAGGCCTTAGCAAGAGTTCCTTGTTTTCCTACTCTCACCTTATAGAGAGACCAGCTGTCCCATATCAACTGATAATATTGACCATACATCAAAAATATTTATATTTTAAGGATTCTGATCCCATAGTCATTGGAAAACCTTGACTTTAACATACCCGATGTCTTTCCTCTATGTTGTCTTGTTGATAATTTTTTTTAAATTTTTTTAAATTTTTAATTTTTTTGCTGAAGTCTTGCAAACAGTCTCAGGGTTCAGGAAGCCACTTCCCAGAGATTATCTGTGGCTCAATGTCACAGACCAAGGGATGTGGTACTGCTTGCGAGCTTTGTGGTACTCATAGACCTCCCGAGCTACACCAGCAATGATTAGGGTACTGGAGATCAAACTTGGTTTGACTCCATCTAAGATATGCATCCTGTCCCTTGCACTATCTGAGCTGCCTTATCGACTTTTTAAGGAAGTATACTTAGGAGCTGGTGAAATAGTACAGTGGGTAGGGTGCTTGCCTTGAAAGCAGCTGACCAGGTTCAATTCCTAGTACCCCATATGGTCCATGATCCCTGTCAGGAGTGATCCCTGAGTGTAGAGCCAGGAGTAAGTCCTGAGCACTACCACTGAGTGTGGCCCCTATAGCAAAAGCAAAGCAAACCAAGAAAAAAAAAAAAGATAGCATTCTTTTTTTTTGTTTTTGTTTTTGGGCCACACCCGGCGGTGCTCAGGGGTTACTCCTGGCTGTCTGCTCAGAAATAGCTCCTGGCAGGCACGGGGGACCATATGGGACACCGGGATTCGAACCAACCACCTTTGGTCCTGGATCGGCTGTTTGCAAGGCAAACGCTGCTGTGCTATCTCTCCAGGCCCATTTTTAATGAACTCATTGCCCTTCTCAGCATTTTGTCATTTGCTCCTCCTTGCCAAGAGTGAAAAGTCCAATTGCTCTAGATTTTCCTTTCTTCAATATGTAATCACATCTAGTGTTGGAACCCTGAGAAAAGTTTATTCCTTTAGTATCCATCCAGATTTCTTACTTCCATCCTGTGAAACTTGTTTCTGTCCCTGATTTAGCATAATTTACTTGCCTTTTTGCATAAGGTCTAGAACTCCATTTATCATTGCCTTCAACAGAGCATTCCCATATAATTAGGTGCCCAGGAGGTGGTTTTATGGTCCTTATCACACTTTGTTATTGCTTTGTGCATTGTGCTGATTATCCTTAAATGCCCCATTTTTTGTGTACAGAGACGATAGGATTTTTTTTTATACAGAGGCTGTCATATTTATTCTTTTCTCACTGTTCCTGCTATCCCATAGTGAGAAAATAGGAAGAATGTGCAGAAAAAGTTATTGTCTTATCTATGTATCTATATATGTCTTATATATGACTTACCTTTCATATTCCTGTTCTAGTATACTTATGAATGCATCATTCTTCTCCACAAATTCTTTGTGTCTTCTTCTTTCTTCTTCCAACTCCAGTACGGTTTGTCTGTGAGCATTTTCTGCCATTAAAAGCTGGTTCAGGATTCGTTTATGAGATTCCTTGCATCTTTCCATAACTTTGTCCAACTACAAAAGAACAGGCATATTTAAATTCTGTTGGCTAAACATTACATAATAAAAATTATACATAGTGCTTCCATCCTTTACTCTTTTAGAAATGTACAAGTTTTGACTGTCAGTAGTGGGTTTTAGAACTTGTTTAGCCATTATTAGTCCTTTTTCTAATTAATAACTTTTGGATGCATTTTCAGCACAAACAATATTTTTGGTCATAATACATAATTTGTTTCTAGATAAGCAGGAGCAAAAATATTTAAAAAGGAAGAAAAAAAGTACAGTGACAAGCAAATTTGTAAAGCATTTTTATATCTCCAATGAAATAATTGTCCGAAGGTTTAGTAAGTTCCTGTTGCTAGTTGGCTATTCTGAACATTAGGTGGCTTCAGATACACATTGGAATCTAAGATGTGTTCCTTTGGGGATGGCAGTGAAGAACAAAAATGAAGTTGCTGTGGCCACAGGATACTGGAATTCTAAGCACTATTGTGGCTTTTGTGGGGCATTTTTTCTGCTGCTAGGTTTTCTGGAAGTATAAGAAGGTAGGAGGATTGTGCCTGTACTCATTCCATAAAAGTTCTGGTGATATTAGCTCAAATACCAGTATTTCTGGAGTTTTGGTCAGATTGATGTCTTTGGAGAGATCCATAGAATGAAGTAGGGCCATTGGCAAAGTACCAGTTGTGGATGATGGGTGCAGCAGGCATGGCTTTGGACTTTGTCCACCCTTTCCTCCCCAAGATGCCAGCTTTCAGCTGTGTGGCAAGTGTACCCATGCTTTTGCATAGCTTGGTTTATCTCTCTCTCTTTTTTCATAGTGACCAATGTGAATTACAAGCTTTTCACAGTTATATTTAAGGTACACAGTGACAGTAATTTAGGGCCATTCCCACCACCAGTGTTGTCCTCCCTTTGCCCCTCCTAGCATGCATCCCATATCTCCCTCTATGCCCCCTGGACTGCTAGTGTAATTGGTCCCCTTTGTATATAACTTGTTGTAGATCTCGATTCTGTTGTCTTTGACTTTGAGTTTGGTAACAAACATAATATTTTTAACTGCCCTTATAATTTTCCTACAGTGAACAATTGAGGTTTGTTGGAGGTATCAGACCAATTTCCACTACCTCTCTGCTGATAGTTTTTCTCCCCAGAAATCATATCAGAGTAATGATGGTAAGTGAAGGAATTCCTGCACAATGTTTGATTGTACATTAGGTGAGCTGCCTATGATTTCTCCTGTGCAGCCTCCTTATATTCCTCACCAGTGTATGCCTCTGCATCTTGAATGTGTGATCTGTTTTTTATTATATTGTGCATCAAGGTATTTTTATGTGTGTATTAAATCTTATTAATCAATTCTGATTTGGTATGTGGTGTGACGGTGACCAAATGTAAGTGCCATATCCTTTCTGGTTTTCATATCCAATTTGTATTTCTGTTATAAAAGAATCCCCTGATACCTATTTAACACACTGTTTTCCCCTGTTAGACTGTAAATATTCTGAAGAAAGGGCCAATATCCAGTTTTTCTTAAATTCTTTTACTTTTTATTTTGGGCCACACCTGGTGGTGCTCAGGGTTTACTCCTGGCTCTGCATTCAGGTTTCACTCTTGGCAGGCTCAGGGGCTATATGGGATGCCAGGATTGAACCTAGGTTGGTCATATGCAGGGCAAGTGCTACTTACCCACTATGCTATCATTCTGGCCTCAGTCTTTCTTAAATTTTTTACTACTAACAGAATCTTTTAAAAAAAAAAGTTGCTGTTGTATGTTTGCAGATTAGAAAAACAATAAACAAGCAGCAAGTCAAGCAAAAACAAGGACAGGAAATTGATTAAAATGAACTTAACTCTGGATCTTTGACCAGCGATAAACTGAGTTTTACTTAAGAACATGTGTTGTGAGAGCATGTGACTTTCTAGACTAAGTATTAATTGCTATAGGTCAGGATGTGTGGTAGAGTGCATGCCCCACATCAGTGAGGTCCTGTGTTTAATCTTTTGTACCATAAAAATAATAGTAATGCTGTAACTAAATATGCAATTTAAAACTGGCTTCAGATGTACTATCAACTACTTAAGTATTAGTACTTAAGGTATTTTACTTAGAAATAATTAAGTGGTTGGATTTTATCACTAAAATAAATTCTAATAGCTCTTTCAAAGCTAAAACTATTGAAGTAATTGTTTTTGCTGCATATACTAGATTGGGTGTCTTGAGAAATGCAATATAATTTGAACTCTTGTGACTCTACTCTCAGCAGGAAGATGAGATACATGTACCTGAAAGCATAAAGGGCTGTGGATGGCATCATGAAATAGTAGTGGAATTATATGAAATCATTGCCTTTTTAAAAAAAATTTAGCCCGCTATCAAATCAAATCAAATCAAGCTTAAAAAAGATGAAATTCCTCAGTCATTTTAAGGAGTACTAGGGACAGAAATATTAGAAATATGGCTTTTGGGTTTTTTTGTTTGTTTGTTTTGTTTTTGCTTCTTCTTTTTTTTTTTTTTGGCTACACTCGTGGTGCTCAGGAGTTAGTCCTGGCTCTCAGAAATCGCTCCTCACAGGTTCAGGGGATTATATGGGATGCCGAGGATAGAACCTGGATCTTTCTTGGGTTAGTAGCTTGCAAGTCAAATGCTCTACAGCTGTGCTATCACTCTGGCCCCAAAAGATGGCTTTTTATATTTACTATGCAATGACATCCTGCTCGTTAATTCAACTACCCTAATTGATTCCTGTCCCAACTCTTACCCAGGATAGATCTCTGGAAATTCATCTTTCTGGTCAGTGCTAGTGCAGAATTGAGGTGTTTTCCATCTTTTTTGCTTTCAGTTACTTAATTTGCTATTAGAAAGGAATAGCAACCTTTGTTTTATATTACCTCCTCAATCACAGACCACCCTAATTCTCAAGCTTGATCTTTTTGCACTGTGGCTTTTGTCTCTTTTGTTCTTGATCATCAGTTCTTTGAAGATTGCCCTATGTTTTTTTTTATTACCATGAATATACTAATAGAGATGAAAACTAATATAGAAGGCAGAGAAAGTTTTCATTTTAGCAGATCCCAAGCAATAGATAAGCTACTCACAAAAATGTCCACTCCTCCTGGACTTTACTGAACCCTACATAATTATTATTGTATTTCTGGAATCCTAAAATAGACTTCATTATCTCATTTCTTTGGTATCTGAGATGTGGGGGGGTTTAAACACAATAATTTCTTTACTCTGTAGAGTACTTGTAGACCCTCTGAGAGCCTTTCTTTGTCCTCATTGTCACTCTGAAAGGTAATAGACCTCTGTTCATCTTGGTCATCAATCAGGCCTCAAGTCATTGGCCCCCAAGTCTACCTTTTCATCCTTAGTGTGGGTTGCATTCTGGGTGATCTTCAGATTTAGATGCATTTAGATGGTTCTTTTTTTTATGCCTCCTCAGCATCCCTTCTCTGTCCTCAGGTACCTGTTGATGCCCAGGCTTTATTCACACAACATCCATCTGATAAGGGGCTAATGTCTAAGACATACAAGGTATTGACAAAGCTTTTGTTTGTTTGGTTTTGGATTCACAGCTAGCAGTGTTCAGGGACTACTCTTCACTCTGTGCTTAGGGATCACTTCTGGCAGAGCTCAGGAACTATATATGGTACCTGAGATTAATCCTAGGTTGTCTGCATGCAAGGCAATGCCTATCTCTCTAGCCCCATCTCCAGTGCTGTTTTGGAAAGGGAGGGCCCTTATTCTGTTTGGCTGATCACTCAGGATTCACTCCTGTCAGGAGAATCATAGTAGTGTGGCAGGGATTGAAACCGGGTTAGCTACATGCAAAACAAATGCCTTATCAGTTGCACTATCTCTCTAGTCCTATGCCCATGCTGTTCTAAATACCATAACTGGACACATTTTCTTTTCTTACTCTTTTATAAATTTTTTTTTTTATTTTGATTTTGGGCTACATCCAGTGACGCTCAGGGGTTACTCCTGGCTACATGCTCAGAAATTGCTCCTGTCTTGGGGCCCCCTATGGTTTGCCGAGGGAGCGAACCACGGTCCATCCTGGGTCAGCCACATGCAAGGCAAATGCCCTACCTCTGCGCCTTTGCTCTGGTCCCGACTTCTGTGAAACATTTTCATTAATCATAAATACTATACTTTTTTACTTTTATGGCTTCTAATTCTCCCATATATTTTATATATTACATATATATTATATATTCTTAACTCCCTTTACCTGTATATATTTCTTTGTACCATCTATTCTTTTTTTTATTTGTTTGATTTTTGGCCCACACTGAGAAGTTCTCGGGGCTTTCTCCTGGTTCTATACTCAGGAATCACTATTGGACATGCTTAGGGTATGTGGTGCTTAGGATCGACATTTGGTCAGCCACATGCAGAGCAAGTGCCTTCATCCCTTAATTTAATCCTTTAATTCTCCAGTTCCTCCAGCTGTTGTTGTCTTCTTCTAGTTCTTCCTCTTATTGTTCTTCCTCTTAAGAATTGATCCCACTTCGATCTCTACAAAGATACTGTCAAGGTTGCATTTGGAAAAGCACGTGTATGCACGTATGTGGAAAGAAAGTACGAGAGGAAGATTTTCCATACAGCTTAACTTTTCGGGTTATTCATCTACTACCTGGTATCTTTCAAGGCTGTGCCCAGCTCCAGCTGTGTGTTTACTTAGTTTTATTGTAGCAGGAGGTTGAACGGATTATACTGAGGTGCAAAGACTCATTTCAGCCCAGCTAGGCTTAGAAATAGTTTCCTCAGTTTACTCTTCTCTTCAAGCAAGAAACCTTAGCTGAGTAGTGGAACAAAGAGATCATGGTCCCAAAGAGATAATGGCCACCTGTAGAAGCAGGTGTTTTCCTACCTGTGATATAATAGAGTTAAAAAGTAATATTACTAATTTCACTTCTTCTGTCAGCCTGTTTCATTAGGGTATAAAATGGGAAATGAAGGGAAGGAGCAATAGCACAGCTGGGAGAGCATTTGCCTTGAATGCTGCCAACCCAGGTTCAATCCCTGGCATCCTATATGGTCCTCCAAGCCTGCCATGAGTGATTTTTGAGTATGGAGCCAGGAGTAACCCCTGAGCACAGCCAGGTGTGGCCCAAAAAGAAAAATTAAAAAAAGGGGGGCATAGGGGCCGGGTAGGTGGCGCTGGAGGTAAGGTGTCTGCCTTGCAAGCGCTAGCCAAGGAAGGACCGCGGTTCGATCCCCCGGCGTCCCATATGGTCCCCCCAAGCCAGGGGCGATTTCTGAGCACATAGCCAGGAGTAACCCCTGAGCGTCAAACGGGTGTGGCCCAAAAACCAAAAAAAAAAAAAAAAAAAAGGGGGGGAGGCATAAACTGTAATTTGGGGGTCAGTACTTTGAATGTGAACACTGCTAAGCACATTCTGGTACACTTAATAAAACTGAAACTCTCTGTGTCCTGAGACATTGTTTGTGATTCCTGCTGCATAGTATTTTAAAAATTGGCATCAGAAATGCATTTTTTGGGGCCGGCAAGGTGGCGCTAGAGGTAAGGTGTCTGCCTTGCAAGCACTAGCCAAGGAAAGGACCACGGTTCGATCCCCCGGCGTCCCATATGGTCCCCCCCAAGCCAGGGGCAATTTCTGAGCGCATAGCCAGGAGTAACCCCTGAGCATCTAACGGGTGTGGCCTGAAAAACCAAAAAAAAAAAAAAAAAAAAGAAATGCATTTTTTAGTTACGGTATAATCTCTTAAGACTCTATCTTTTCTTGAAAAAAAATAAGAAAGTATTTAACCACATCATACTTCTCATGTTAGGTAGTTTTGGGGAGGCTGTGAACATTTGAGAGATCCCACTGAAGGGAATTTTATTTGGTTCCACAATTTAAAATTTCCAAGTAATTACTAGTTATTTTGATATAGGAAAGGGTTCCAGAAATGTTTGTACTAACACTAGGCCAGGGAGAAAGCTAAGGTCTCAAGGGTATATGACTTGAATACATAAGACCCCAAGTTCTTTTTGTTTTGTCTTGTTTTGGGGAGGGGTTGAACACACCTGGAGTACTCAGGCCTTACACCTGGCTCTATGTTCAGAGATTACTTCTGGTGATGTTCAGGGCACAGATGAGATGGTGAGGATTAAACTCAGCTAGACTACGTGCAAAGCAAACCTACCTGCTGTACTTTTGCTCTGACTCCAAGACCCCAAGTTGTATCCCTGACATCACAGAGCCACCAGCCATCTCTGAGTGTGGCACTTGTGACCCTCAGCACTGCTGGTTCCAGGCAGTATTGTGTCACTGGGCCAGAGCGTTGAACTCTGACCCATTTGGTTGAGAATTAGAAGGTGGGGCTGGAGCAGTGGTGCCAGGGGTCAGGGGTCTGCCTTGCCCGTGCTAGCCTACGACAGATGCGGTTCGATTTCCCAGTGTTCCGTATGGTCCCCCAAGCCAGGAGCAACTTCTGAGCGCATAGCCAGGAGTAACCCCTGAGCGTCACCGGGTGTGGCCCAAAAAACAAAAAAACAAACTAAAACAGATAATTAGCAGGGTGGTCCTGGAACCCTCCAGTGGATGCTTGGGAGCTGTTTGCACACACAACAACAACAACAACACAAAACTTCCCTAATTTATATAATACCTTTATCATCCACAGTTTTCTATTTTCTTTGATATCTTATTTTGAAAAACTAATGAGTCTCCACCATATTTTTTAATCTGAAGTTTATTTTCCTACCATGTGATAGAAGTGAGAAGAGTTTGTTTTCCTAAGTTAGTTTGCCTTAAAATAGAGAAGAGGGGCCGGAGAGATAGCATGGAGGTAAGGCGTTTGCCTTTCATGCAGGAGGTCATCGGTTCGAATCCCGGCGCCCCATATGGTCCCCTGTGCCTGCCAGGAGCAATTTCTGAGCCTGGAGCCAGGAATAACCCCTGAGCACTGCCAGGTGTGACCCAAAAACCAAAAAAAAAAAAAAAAAAAAAAAAAAAATAAAATAGAGAAGAAACTCCCTGTAGTTTATTATCCTAGGCATCATAGGAATTTTTTGCATTTTTCAAAAAGAACATTATGAGTGACAAGAGAGGGAGGATAGAAGAAAGCAAAAAGAGAGATAAATTTTAGCCTGCAGATCTTGATTTGGATGTAATTGTGTTGTTGCCACAAATGCTATCAGTAGGAATATTGTCCTCTATTTTCTCCAGCCTTTGAAAAAAATCATAATAAAGATTCTCTTTACTGTTTATTTTACAGATATCTTCCTCTCCTATATTAGAGGAAGAGGGTAGGCAACTGGTCTGTTGAGTAGATAGAATTACAAAGAACTCACAGAATTGGATAGAGTGATAGCTGAGAAAAGAAAAACTATAAGGGGGAAACAGAAGTTAAAAGAAAGTGGACAGATCACATAGATAGGGAAAGTGAGAAAAACAACCAAAGAAGACTGGTTTTGTAAAGGATGGCCATACTATGATTACCTTCCAGGGTATATTTTGGAATCATAGGGAGAAAGTCAGAGTATTTTCAAAATTTTTTAAACTTTATTTGATTGATCGGTTGATTGGTTTCTGGGCTACACCCGGCGGCATTCCGGGGTTACTCCTGGCTCTGCACCTAGAAATCGCCCCCAGCAGGCTCAGGGGTCCATATGGGATGCCAGGAATCAAACCGGATCCCTCCCTGGTTGGCCACATGCAAGGCAAAATGCCCTACTATCTCTGTGCTCTCTCTCTGGCCCTGTATACATACATAGTAGAACTATTTTGTAACTAAAATCTTTTCCTACTGATTTCAGCATAAGTTTGAGGATCATTCTGTCCTATTTCACACTAATGCATTAGCTAGTTTTTTTGTTTGATAGCTCACGGTGATTATTAATTTGCATTTATGTTTATGTGGGCTGAGAATTTGTCTTTAGTGCCCTTTCAGCTACCATGAGAAGAGCCAGAGAAGGTCTTGACACTATTGACTTGAGTGCAGCCTCAGCTCGTCTTGTTTAAAATTTGGATTAAAGCACAAGTCAACAGACTTTGGGTGGTCTCTTCCTCACCCCTCTGAGAAACAGATCCGTATAACCACACTGTGTCACAACTTGGCAAGACAGTAGTCTTCTCCTGAGACACCCAAGACGAGAATAGCAAGGACAGAAGAGGTCATTTCGGAGGGAGGTTGCCAGAACTTATGTGGAAGAGATTCGTCCAAAACTTGCTTTCATTCTCTCCAGCCTTAACTCATGCTCTGAGTGGTTTCCTTTGAATAAAATTGAAAAAATTATGAAATTTTCCACTGAGGTCTCAAAGGAAAATAGAAGAATAAAAATCAGGATGCCAAAAGACTCGGCAAGTGACAAAACAAGCTGTGCCACCTCTTGGTGGAGCAGTGTCCATGCTGCCCTGCTCATCTTTGCCATTTTCATTTGGCCTTTGGTGTGGGTCTTTGCAGTCATTACAATTTGGAAGGGAAAAAAGGATGTGTGCTCATCTAGAATATATGCTTTGTGAAACTCTTGGATAGCTAGTTCTTCAGGTCATTTCCATTCATGCTCAAACTTTCTATGACATAATACCTAAGTGTTTTCAACAAAAGTAACCTGTAGGATTGAACTTTATCTGTTTTTTATTATAGCCTGAATAATAATCTGAATAATCTTTCAGCCCTCCTCCCCAAAAAATTTGTGGGTGGGAAAAGGAGCAGGGCTTTTATACATTTGGTAGAGCTTAATCTAAGGTCAAGATACAAAACAGGTCACAGAGAGGTAGTACGGAGGCTAAGCCACTTGCCTTGCATGTGGCCATTTCACTTTCCAGTGTCACAAATAATTCCCCAAACACCACAAGCAGTTACCCCTGATCACAGAGCCCCTGAGACTGCAAGGTAAGCCTGCTGGATAAAAAATAACGAGTGGCAACATCCTGCTCGTGATTTGATTTAACTTCTTTTCTTTCTCATAAAACATGTAGTGTTGGGCTGGGATGTTAGTAGAGTGGTAGGGCAGCTGCAGCTGATCTAGGAACAATGTGAGCTCTATCCCGGGAATCCCATATGTTCCCCGAGTCTTCCAGGAGTGATTTCTGAGCGCAGAGCCAGGAGTAACCCCTGAGCACTGCCAGGTCTGACCCAAACCCCCCTTCCCCAAAAAACAACATATAGTTTTTATCTATATTCAGTAAAATATAAATATCTTAGAGTATAAAACTGTAAACAATAAAGAAAGGGGGCCGGAGTGGGTAGCACAGTGATAGGGTGTTTGCCTTGCAAGCGGCTGACTCAGGATGGACATGGGTTCAATTCCTGGCATCCCATATAGTCCCCTGAGCCAGGAGTGATTTCTGAGCGCAGAGCCAGGAGTAAAGCCTGAGTGCCGCTGGGTGTGCCACCCCTCCCCCCCAAAGAAAAGAGACTAGAGAAAGAAGGCAGATGTTGTCATCCACCAGACCTAGTGTCTGGCCAACTAGTAAGGTTCTTCTACCTCCCAGGCTCAGGCCTGGCTAGGCTACAAACCTCATTCATTGGTCTCTCATAGATATCCTCTTGCCAAGGGGCAGCTTTTGCTTGAATAGCATCTCTCTGGAGAGCCTGCAGCACCTTTTTCGGAGTGGCAAATCCATACTGAGCTTCCAACAAAGCCAAGTCCACTTTTTCAGCCTTTAAAATGGTTATGACTTCATCTCGAGCCTAGAAGAACCAAAGTCATTTCAGAAAGGTCACTTTTGTCTATGAGCAGTCACTGTATAGTCTTCTAGTTATATTTAAATGTCGGGTTTTTTTTTTCATTCTCTTTGTATGTAAACAAATACTACTTGTTCATAACAATTTTTGGTCAATGTACTTAAATCATTTTCTTTCCTCCTTAATCTTTAATTACACAAAAATGTCTTGAAAAAAATGTTCACCATCCAACTTGGGTTGCTCATTTTTTCCATGTGTTTGACAAGTAGATAATACGATACCTCGCAATGGTCTGGCGTTTGCATTTTTAGGAGTAAGAAATAGGATTCTCCCACATAGGTAGTAGTGGATTTTCATTTTTAATGTAGGCTAGCAATGCCAGGATAAGTCTAGAAACCAGTTCCCATGATGTGTGTACAAAAGCTCTCATTATAATTTAAGCCAGTTCAGAAGTCATCTGGTTTTATTGTTAGCCATACGTATATGCATTGGAGCTTGTGAATAGCAAGGAGAGCGGTTGTGACCTTTCATAACATTTGTGCCAGTCGCATTTCATAATGACAGCCTTTTTAGGTGTGATTAATTGCTCTTTGAGTTGGCAGAAGAGAATTCTTTGTGTGTGTACTTATACTTTTACATACAAAAATGAACCACAGGTGCCCATTTGTATGGCCACACACACAATACAATCATGAGCAGGCTTTCCTTGAAGCCTGGTAAAGGAAATTCCAGCTCAGGGGGCCGGAGAGATAGCATGGAGGTAAGGTGTTTGCCTTGCATGCAGAAGTACGGCGGTTCGAATCCAGGTATCCCATGTGGTCCCCTGAGCCTGCCAGGAGCGATTTCTGAGCATAGAGCCAGGAGTAACCCCTGAGCGCTGGTGGGGAGACCCAAAAACCAAAAAAAAAAAAAAAAAAAAAAAGAAAGGAAGGGAGGAAGGAGAAAGAAAGAAAGAATGAATGAAAGAAAAAAGAAGGAAGGAAGAAAAGAAAAGGAAAGAAAAAAGAAAATTTCAGTTGAGCTAACCTGCAGTTCTCCTTCCAGAATGCTGAGAAGAAACAATAAGTCATCTCTTGAGAGGTCTTTTTGTTGGTGACCCTTACCGCTCTGTGACTTAGGGCTTGGAGGGGTGGCCTCAGACTCATTGTGGGGGTCTTTGTTGTGGTGGCTCTGCTTTGTGTCTTGCGATCTTTGCAAACTGTGCCCTTTCATTGGTCCAGGAAAAGGCTCCTGAGCTAAGCCCTTCTCCCTGATTTGACTTCTAGAGCGCATTCTTCAAGATCTGAAAGGGAGGAAGACATTTGTAACTCTTAATGGAAGTGGAGTTTTACTCAAGGATCCTATTACTGCTTTAACAAGTCTGTTCACTTGTCATTTTTATTGCACCCAAAGACTGCATCTCTTTTTTTTTTTTTTTTTTTTTTTTTTGGTTTTTGGGCCACACCCGGTGACGCTCAGGGGTTACTCCTGGCTATGCGCTCAGAAGTCGCTCCTGGCTTGGGGGACCATATGGGACGCCGGGGGATCGAACCGCGGTCCGTCCTAGGCTAGCGTAGGCAAGGCAGGCACCTTACCTTTAGCGCCACCGCCCGGCCCCAAGACTGCATCTCTTACTGTCTGTAGCAAAAAGACGTATTAGCAATTCATAAATCATAACCTTATTTACACTTCTGTTTTTGGTGGAGCAAGCGGTAGCATGTTTGCCTTGCATGCACTGACCTAGAACGGACCCCAGTTCGATCCCCTGGTGTCCCATATAGTCCTCAAGCCAGGAGCAATTTCTGAGTGCATAGCCAGAAATTCTGAGCATCACCGGGTGTGACCCCCCCACAATAATTAAAAATATGTTCTGCTTTGATTAAGTCACATAAAGTTCATGAGTAAACAGACTACATGAACTTTGTTCATTTCATTCAGGCATTCCACTTCAGAGACCCTTATTATGCCTCTAGTCACAGCCTAAGTATTTATTTAGCACAATTTTAATGTAAAATGCTTTGACTGCAATGCAATCATCGCAAAACAACAAAATTGGGAACAGTTCTAAGTTTCTGGATATTCACATGTTAGTAAAGTTTTCTAGTATTTCTTAGCCTTTGTTGCATTCTAATAGAATTGGCAGAATTCTTGCTACAGAAATACTTCGGGTTATTTTGTTATGATAGTAAAAAATTTCAATATAGTCTGTAGGTGTTGGGTTCTGCTTTTAATTTGGTTTGGTTTGGGTTTGGGGGCTACACCTGGTCAGAGGATACTCCAAGCTCCGAGTTAAGAACTTGCTCCTACTGTTGATGGGGGATCAAACTCAAGCCTCCCACAGGCCAGATATGCACTCACCCTGCTGACCTATCTTTGTCTCTAGCTCTAAAATTTAGCTATGAATTTTAGTTAGCAATGGTTCCCTAGCCATAAGCATTCCAATAAAATTCCACACTCATTCTTTGGTAAGACCAACATTGAGTTTAGGGCTTTTACCTCTAAGACTGACATTATTGACTATGAGAGTTGACCATCATGGAAACAATATAAAGTCAATTAGTATTTTAGGGACATTTAGCTCCATACCTGATAATATACAAATTAATTTAAAATAGCAAGAAAAAATTGTTACTATCATTGAAGTTCCTAATTTAAGGGTTAAGTAACTAGGGGCTGAAGAAGAGAACAAGAGGTGGGGCCAGAGAGATAACACTGCAATAGGGCATTTTCCTTGAATGCAGCCAACCCGAGGACATGGTTCGATTCCCTGCATTCCAAATGGTCTCCCTGGCCTGCCAGGGTGATTTTTGAGCACAAAGCCAGGAGTAACCCCTGAGCACTGCTCAGTGTGGCCCAAAAGCCAATCATTCAATGAATAAATAAAGTTTAAAAAATAAAAAAGAAGAGAACAGAGATCAGGTACTGGCCTTGCACATTGCTGAATTCAGCTTTAATTCCAAAGTCTATATATAATCCTCTAAGCACCACCAGGAGTGTTCTCTGAGTACCACTGAGCCCACAAACAAACAAACAAACAAACAAATTATGTTGATTAATAATGATTATTTAATCAATAATTATCAATTGATTATCAATAATATTAACAATATAATAAATAGAATAGATAAATAAATTTCTTTATATAAATAGCATAGATAAATAATATTAAATAGTAAATAGAAAATTTACATAGAAACAAATAAATAGATTTAAATGAATAGAAAAACAAATAAATCATAGTGTATCTATATTTCCTATTTGTAACTTAAAATTTCAAGATAAACTGTTTTCCTGATATTATTATTGTTTCTATGGTGAGTATAAATTCTGGACAGAGAGATAGAGGAAAACTTGAAAAAATGATTCTTTGTATTTGCTTAGATATTCTGTTTAGAATGGGATTCTCATTGGTGGAGGAACTTGGGTTCCTTGCTGGTTCTTCTGAGGGGAGGTAATGTGTACATCAGACAATAAGCACTAGCACTATTGTAAACATATGACCAAAACTAATAATTAAATTTTTAAAATGAGTTTGCCAAGGGGTGAAGTCAAGGGATTGAAGTCAAGGGGCTTCGAGATAGTAGTGGAGGGAAGCTGATGCTTCTGATGGGTATGGAGTTGAAACTTTGTGCTGGAAACTTTGTTGTTAACAATATTGTAAATCACCGTGCTAAATAAAAATTGGGATGAGGAAAGGACAAAAACAAAAAAGAACCTTAATAGGATATGCCTAAATCAAAATTATATACCAGAAATAGAAACATTAACATTATTTTAATTGGTTTTAATAATTTTTTTTGTTTTTGTTTTTGGGCCACACCCATTTGATGTTCAGGGTTACTCCTGGCTAAGTGCTCAGAAATTGCCCCTGGTTTGGGGCCACTATATGGGATGCCGGGGATCGAACCGCGGTCATTCCTTGGCTAGTGTTTGCAAGGCAGACATCTTACCTCTAGTGCCACCTCACTGGCCCCAATTTTTTTTTATTTTTTATATATTGGAGAGGAGAGAGGGAGAGGGGAGGTGAGAGAGAAAGAGAGGGGGAGTGAGGGAGAGGAGTGGGGTAGAAAAAGAGTGAAAGGGGAGAGAAGAGGAGAGAGAGAGGGAGAGAGGAGGGAGGGAGGGAGAAGGAGAGAAATGGAGAGACAGGGAGAGAGGGGGGAAGAGGAGGAAGAGAGAGGAAGAGAAGGAGAGAAGTTGGGAGAGATGGAGAAAGAGGGGAGAGGGGGGAGAAAGGGAAGAGAGAGAGAAGAGACAGAGAGAGAGAGGAGAGAGAGGGAAGGGAGGGGACAGAGAAGAGCAGTTTTAATCAAAAAAATTTTAAAGAACTGATTCTCCCAGTCTCAGCTTGCTGGTATCACCACTTAGATTATCAGAGAATCAGAACAGTTAAAGAATCTTAATATCCTTTCAACCAGCTTTCTAGAAGGTGTCCAGTGTTTTATGAACAGAGTTGACTTTTGAAGGTGTGGCTTCTTTACATTCTTTGATCTAGGTGTGCTCTGCTTTAGGTTAAGGGTTTATAGAAATACTTCCTAAAAGTGGGGTCAAAAAGGCACTGAACTGGGTAAGAAAAAAAGTTTGTTATAGAACAGCTGTTATAGATCAGACATGTTGATGACAAGAAAGAGGTGATCTCTGACTGCCTTTCGCCACACATATACAAGAGTTCTTCCTCTAAATTCTGGCACAAGACAAGGCTGCCCGCTCTCACCACTCCTCTTCAACATAATACTGGAAGTGCTTGCTATAGCGATCAGCTAAGAAAAGATATCAAGGGAATCCAGATAGGAAAGAAAGAAGTCAAGCTCTCATTGTTTGCAGATGACATGATACTCTACATAGAAAACCCTAAAGATTCTACCAAAAAGCTTCTAGAACAATAGACTCATATAGCAAGGTGGCAGGCTACAAAATTAACACAGAAATCAATGGCCTTTTTATACACCAATAATGATAGGGAGGAGAAGAACGTCAAGAAGGCAATCCCATTCACATTAGTGCCACACAAACTCAAATACCTTGGAGTCAACTTGACCAAAGACGTGAAGGACCAATACAAAGAAAACTATAAAGCCCTGCTCCAAGAAATAAGAGAGGACACATGAAAATGGAAACACATACCCTGCTCATGGATTGGCAGGATTAACATCATTAAAATGGCAATACTCCCCAAAGCATTATATAGATTTAATGCGATCCCCTTAAAAATACCCATGACATTCTACAAAGAAGTGGATCAAACACTTATGAAGTTCATCTGGAACAATAAACACCCTCGAATAGCTAAAGCACTCCTAGGGAAAAGGAAAATGGGAGGCATTACTTTTCCCAACTTTAAACTGTACTACAAAGCAATAGTTATCAAGACAGCATGGTATTGGAATAAAGACAGACCCTCAGATCAGTGGAATAGACTTGAGTTCTCAGACAATGTTCCCCAGACATACAATCACCTAATTTTTGACAAAGGAGCAATAAATCCTAAGTGGAGCAGGGAAAACCTCTTCAACAAGTGGTACTGGCAGAAATGGTTAGCCACTTGCAAAAAAGCGAACATAGACCCCCAGTTAACATCATGTATGAAGGTAAAATCCAAATGGATTAAAGACCTTGATATTAGACCTGATACCATAAGGTATATATAACAACATGTTGGTAAAAGGCACTCCATGACATTGAGACTAAAGGCATCTTCAAGAAGGAAACTGCACTTTCCAAACAAGTGGAAGCAGAGATCAACAGATGGGAATACATTAAGCTGAGAAGCTTCTGCACCTCAAAAGAAATAGTGCCCTCCCTCCCTCCCTCCATCCCTCCATCCCTCCCTTCCTCCCTTCCTTCCTTCCTTCCTTCCTTCCTTCCTTCCTTCCTTCCTTCCTTCCTTCCTTCCTTCCTTCCTTCCTTCCTTCCTTCCTTCCTTCCTTCCTTCCTTCCTTCCTTCCTTCCTTCTTTCCTTCCTTCCTTCCTTCCTTTCTCCCCTTCTCTCTCTATATTCTCCCTCCCTCCCTCCCTCCCTTCCTTCCCTCCCTCCCTCCCACCCTCCCACCCTCCCTCCCTCCCTCCCTCCCTCCCTCCCTCCCTCCCTCCCTCCCTCCCTCCCTCCCTCCCTCCCTCCCTTCCTTCCTTCCTTCCTTCCTTCCTTCCTTCCTTCCTTCCTTCCTTCCTGTTTTGGAAACTATTTCAGTTTTATTATAGTTTAGTTGCAGTTCTTCAGCACCATTATAGTGCCTAAGACTCTCCATTATTGTCCTTATGTCACCTTTAGTCCACCTCTCTCTTCTCTCCCATTCACTTCTCACACTGTATAGTAATTTGTTTTGTAGTTCAAGGCCAAGAGTTTGTCTTTGTTCAGTGCTGTTTATATACCACAGACCAATAAGATCATGAATCTTCCAGTATTTGTCCTCTCTCTGACTTATTTTGCTTACCATGAAACGCTCTCCAGTTCCATCCACATTGCAGTGAACTGTAAGATTTCATCAAAGATAGGAAAGGAAATAATTTTGGCAGTCTTTGTTGTAACTATTGGACTATTTGTTGTTGTTGTTGTTGGAACCTCACAGTAGTGCTCAGGGGTTACTCTTGGCTCTGCACTCAGGAATTTCTCCTCTTGGGCTTGGAGGATCATATGGGATACCGGAAATCAAACCTGGATCAGCCAGGTGCAAGACAAATGCTCGACCTGTTGTACTATTGCTATGGTTCCCTGGTTGGAGTTTTTATCTGAGAAATTTTGTCTGTCCTTGGCACAGCAAGCATATGTCTTGAAAGAATAATTTAAAGGTGTTTATTGTCTGTATGTTTATTATTTGTCAGCATTGTCACCAATTGATACCAGTGGCACCTTGTCTTGATATTACAGCACTTTCCTAGGAAAAATCTGAACGCTCACTTTCATAATTTAAGCAAGCTAAACAATGTCTTATCTCTTTAGTTTATCTTTGTCTTATCTCCTCACTACACATTTACTTATTACTTATTATAGTGTTTATTATGATTGGGATGATAGTTTATATGTATTGAGCACTTCCTGCTCATCTGACATTCTCCCAAGCATTTCACATATATTAATTCATCCAATTCTTATAAAAATCCCTTGTAATAGGGAGCATTATTTTCTTCAGTTAAAGCAATGAAATGAAAGCACATAATGTAATAAAGCTTTATTTGCTAATAAATGACAGAAATGGGACTTAAATCCAGGCTACTCTTAAAAAAAAAAAAACAATCACTTAATTGAGCCACTACACTTTGCCTCCAGAGACTTTGTAGCTACTGATGCAAACATCTGTGTTAAAATTGTCATTGCATTTTTGAAGAGACTCTGATCAGTAGTTATCTCTGACTTCCCTGGAGAACCACAGAAGAATTCCTTTACTTGAAGAAAAACAAAGGCATGCAAAAAAAAAAAGAAATCTATTGTTGTAGGGATGTAAATGTAAATTCACAAAAATGTGAATGTACTATGACTGGAAAAACCCAGTCATAAATGTACAGATACTGCAAATATAATCAGCATGTTATATAGTACGTGCATTTTATATACTTAAAATAATATTCATAATCTGCTATTTTAATATTATGCTATAACTAATGAAAATGTATTTTGGTATGCCTTGTGAAAAACTGTATATGGCTCATGAAAAATCTTTTTAAAATCAGTTATTGGAGCCAGAGCAATAGTACATCAAGTAGAGCATTTGGTTTGCATGCAGCCAGCCCAGCCTAATTCCTAGCAACCCATGTGGTCCCCTAAGCCCTCCAAGAGTGGCACAAAACAAAGCAAAACTGTCAACATTTGTTATTTAAATATTTACAGACTAATAAAAATAGTCTGTCTTAAAGGTACATTGAGAAATTGAACTTCTCCTATAAAAATCAATATAAAACACATAAGACCACATAATACTCTATATAGAGAAATTTTTTAAAAATTGATTGGTTGGTTGGTTGGTTGGTTTTTGGGCCACACCCAGCAGTGCTCAGGGATTACTTCTGGCTCTGCACTCAGAAATCACCTCTGGCAGGCAGGGGGACCATATAGGATGCCGGGAATAGAACCTGGTCCCTCCTAGGTGAACCACATGCAAGGCAAACGTCCTACTGCTGTACTATTTCTCCGACCCCATATACACAGCATTGTTAATGTAAAATTATTAAGGAAAACCAGTTGCCAGAGGACTCAGAATCTCTTTTTAAATGTTAAGATGAATTCCTTCAAGATAGACCATGAACCTTCTTTTATTTTTTTTCCTTGTTCTTTTATCTTCTCAGTCTAACAAACTTTTCTAAGAGCTGGCAAAATCAGTTGTCTTTGACACACACCTCCAGAAGAATATAGTTGAGTAACATTTCATCTGTGATTGTAAGGTCATTACCATGTATTATGCATATTTAAAACAGGTAAATAATATGTGCTGCTGTATACATTTTGTCCAATTTTACTAATCTCTATGTCTCCCACAGGATAGTTTACTTGCTGCTTCTTATCTAGATAATGTGTCTTTCAACAGGGTGACTAGTTTACCTTCCCCTTGGGGCTGGTCTATAATATAGGTAGTAGCTGAAAAAAAATGAGGATTTAGCTGTTGCTATTTTGGAAGAACTGTAGACTCACCACAACTCCAGATTCAAATTTCCATGAAAATCAAATAGAAGCCTATTTTAAAATGAGGACAAAATAAACTTGTCCTTTACTTCTTGTAGAGTTCTGAAAGTCTAGTGTTATTCTTGTAATTTCTGCAATTGTGTGCTTTTCCTACACACCCAAATATTAGTAAGTAGAATAATAGTTTCTTGATAAGAATCTTTTATTAATAAAATACTAAAAATACCTTCTGTAGCTTATCAATAGAAAATCCTCTACCACCACTAATTTTAGATGAGAGGGGCTGGAGAGATAGCACAGTAGTAGGGCTTTTGCCTTGCATGCCGCTGACCTGAGAGGGACCCCGTTTGATTCCTGGCATCCCATATGGTTCCCCAGCCTGTCAGGGGCGATTTCTGAGTACAAAACCAGGAGTAACTCCTGAGTGTCACTAGATGTGGCCCAGAAACTAATCAATCGATCAATAACATAAAGTAAAAAAAAAGTTTTTAGATGAGAATTCCAATTTTAGAATTTCAAATTTTAGAGAATTCCAAGATAATGTAGATTTCTCGTTAGCTGGGGTAGTTTGCTAAGCATTGCTCATAAGTGATTGTTCATAAGTGTTCATAAATGAGTCATAGTTCATAAGGGATTGTGAGTTTAGGCAATCCTGATTTGCTGCAAAACACTAAATGCAATTCTTAAACAAATCTTAGCTTCTTTTGCTCTTTATTTGTCTTAGGTGAACTCTACCAGAAGAATGTAAGTCCTTTGCTCATGGTAGTGCCTCTATCTGATAAAAATGAATGGCTTAAAACTTTTTATACTACATAATGCCCTTTAAGGTGATCTGGGTGTCCTGAGCTGCCAGTCTACTTGGGTATTGGTGCTCGTGCACCAACATTCTTGCTGCACTTCCTTTGGATTTGTGGACAGACCATTATGAGCAGACTTCTGGTCTATGAGAAGCGTGTTTCCATGTGTTTCCAGTGGTGGAGTTTCCTTGCCTTGGTGCCAACAACCACAACATGATCAGTAATGAGAAGTAATTAAGTATCGAGAGGAAGAAAACAAAGACCTGAATTTCATGATACTCTCCTGCTTTGTATTATCAGTGACTTCATTGTTTCTCTTGGCAAATGTGTGATCATGTGCTTGGCTCAGGGGTGTGTACTGAGGAAAAGAAAAATTTTGTAATAGCAACAGCGGATTGGAATATTCAGGTTACTCAAAAATAAAAAGGGGGTGGTGGTGAACATTTGCTTTTGTTTGTACTAAATAATGATGCCTTACAGTTTCCACCAGGTACCAGTGGTGGCATAATGCCTGCTAGTTTTGCAGGAAGAAAACCTGCTTCATTATCAGCTTGACACACAGTGGTGCATTGTTACCCATTATTATTATAGACATGGTGGAATGGCAGCCTTCGGGAGTGTAAGAGAGAGATAGACTGAATCAGGAAATCTGGCTTCTGATCCCAACTCTGCTCTTAATTAACCGGGCTCTAGGTTGTTGCTTATAAAATAAGGTTATTTGTCTAGATTGTCCCCATGAGGTCATTCAGGATGGAACCATGACCAGGGGTTCTTTCCTTGATCTGTACCCTGTACCTCACCCACCGACACATTCCCCTTTCAGCAGGATTTGGAGCTGAGACGAGATGATCTTTGAGGCCCTGGGACTTCCCACTTTTGAATTCTGTGATTCTCTGTTGTCTTGTATCTATGGAGACAAATACAGTGTACTTGGCCCTGAGAAGCCAATTCTGCTTTGTTTTCCTATGTGGTGACCTCGGTCAACTTTCTTGGGTTTTAAGCCGGTTGAAATCATGGTTGATCTTGGTGGATCTCCAGGCCCCTCAGAGTCCCCCTAAGTACTACTTGTAAAGCCCCTAAATAAATTGAGTTGGGAGCAAAAGAGTAATTGCTTTGCAGGTCTGAGATGCAAAATTCAATCTCTGGCGCTACCCCCAAATACCAAGGACTATTGCCTCTGTTGCCCGAGACTCCCCTGTGACACAACAGAGTGTGATTTCCATGCACAACCCGATCTGTACAAACTGCACCAAAGTGACATAGCCCCTGACAAGATGTTCAAGTACTGTGGTCAGGAGTACAAACCCTAGTAGCCCCCTAGTAAACATGTGTGTGATCACTGTAGCCACCCTCAACAAGCAACTACAACCAGTATGCACACCAGTACCACAATTAAATAAGAGTGACCTGACCAGTAATTTTCTGAACACTGCAACTAAAGCAATCCCCAGTAAGTACCACAGCCAAGTGGTATGTTAGTTGTCCTTGTTCACTGCAACAATAGCTGTAATGGGAAGGGAAAAAGACTAGAAGATTCTACAGAAGGTAATAAATACACTTGCCTAGATTGCTGCCGACCCACTTTAATCTCTGGCATCACACACAATACCTTTAGCACTACCAGGAGTGACTTCTATTACAGAAGTAGAACTGAGCCCTGGGGCTGGAGAGATAGCACAGCGGGCATTTGCCTTGCATGCAGCAGAAGAACGAGAGACCCGATTCAATTCCAGGCATCCCATATTGATCCTCCGCCTGCCAAGGGTGATTTCTGAGTGCAGAGCCAGGAGTAACCCCTGAGCACCGCTGGGTGTGGCCCAAAAACCAATCAATCAAGTTTTTTTTTAAAAAAAAAAAAAAGAAGTGAGCCCTGAGCATTACAAAGTACTCCCAACTCCCCAACCCGCAACCCCCAAGTTGGGGGCGGGGAAAATAGTAGCAAGGAGAGAAGAAAAAAGGTGGTGAGGGGGGTGTTCTGTTTATGACTGAAACCTAACTACAATCATGCTTGTACTCATGGTGCTTAAATAAAGATTTTATAGGGGAAAAAGGTAAAAATTAAATGTCCTTACTCATTTCTTAATTTCTTTTTTTTTTTTTTTTTAGTTTTGGGCCACACCCGTTTGACGCTCAGGGGTTACTCCTGGCTATGTGCTCAGAAATCGCCCCTGGCTTGGGGGGACCATATGGGACGCCGGGGGATCGAACTGCGGTCCATTCCTTGGCTAGGGCTTGTAAGGCAGACACCTTACCTCTAGCGCCACCTTCCCGGCCCCCATTTCTTAATTTCTCTTCATCTTATATGTTAACATTGCTTATTCTGTACAATGTGTTTGGGTGTAGCCGAACTACTAGGTATCTCCACATATTTGTTTTCGTCTTTGAGAGTAGAGAGAATGTCTTGCTCATATAATGGAGCGGAAGAAAAATTGCCTTTGGTCTTGATTATTTGCTATGATATTGAGATATCCAATCAGAAATATTTCAAATTACTTAAGGCAATTTGCCTTGCCTCCCACTAACACTGATTAGAATCCCTGGCACCTAATAGAATCCTTTAATTACCACCAGGTATTATTCCTGAGCCAGGAACAAACCTTGAGTACCACTGAGTGTGAACTGAATTTAGCGCCCTGTCCCAGGAAAAAGGAAAAAGAAGCTTTACAAAAATTTCTAAACAAGATCAGGTCTTTCCATCTTATGCATCTCTTCAAACCTGTCTATTTCTCTTTTTAGTTTCTTTATATTTATCTCTTTGAGGTTCCTTTCCTCTTTCTGCCTCAGTATATCATAAAGATGGGGGCAAAAAAAAGAAATATTCCAAATCAGAAAAGAAAAAACATTAAGAGTAGCTTGTCATTATTCAGTACTTGTCAAATGTAGACTCGTTCTAAACGTTTTCCCTTGATTACTCATTTAGTGTTCGTAAAAACTTTTATAATCATTTATAGAGGATAAACCTGAAAGTTGTGACTATTAAGTAACTTGCCATAGGTTACATTGCTAGAAAGTTGTAGAAACAGGTCCTGTATTGAACAGCTTAGCTCCAAAATCCAGAAAATTCCTATTGCTGAAACCTATACAGTAATGGAAAAGTCTTGGTTCTGATATTCAACAGTCATTTATGTAGTATCTCCAGTATCAGGCTGTTCGTGCTAGTCCTTTTCATACTTAAAATGTCCCAATTTTTGATGTGGATATAATTGATGATAGATACCTAGAATTAAACAAATATCTGGATAAGTCATATTCACAGCTCCCTGACTCATTTCCACAATTATTCTCTTCAGTAAAGATGATTTTTTTATTTATTTCCTATCTTCAGAAACTCATTTGAATATATAGTTCTTCTTAAACTTTAATCTGGTTTTTTTTTCAACCACTTTACTGGCATCTTGAGGGGTGCCAGAAAAAAAGGCAGCACTTCATTAAAAGAGTATTAGATTATGGAATCAGATGAATCTGGGCTTAAATCACAGTTCCAAATGTTAGCTCTGTGGCCTGGGGTAAGTAATTAAACTTCCCTTGGCCTTCCTTTGTAAAATGCAGATAACAATACTTGATACTGAATTTATTGGGTATGAATTTATAGTTTGAGCCCCTGGAACCTATTCCTGCCTGTAGTCCCAATGTTCTAAAGAGTTGGGTCTGAGTAGGGATTCATTGGCTCATGGCATCATTCAGTCTTCAGAAGACCTGATTGGGTCTGAGGAGGAATTACTTTATGGTATAGGTTCTATGATATAGGTTCATCTGTGAACAATTGACTGGAAATTTAGGGAAAGAATGGTTCTAAGAGTATAATAAGAATATCTTATGGATAGACTCATTCCCCCACAGTGCTTTGTGTTAATTATTTTATTTTAAAGAATTATAACTTGAAGTCAAGAACGTAGGAAAGGGTTTGGTAAAAGGTAAATTGGGGTTGCAGACTCAAGAGAAATACCAAAGACAAATTAATATCAATGTCACAGTAGTGCTAGAATTTGAGTGGATGGGTGTGCTGTGTGGAGAAGTAACATTAGATTCCCAAGACTTACTGGAAACCTCCAGTAATGTTTCTAAGTTTTGAAGATGTTTGATCCTATTATGTCATGACTATATCTTCTGTTCCCTCTCAGTTACCCACTTACACCCTCACAGGCAGAAAATGAGCTGTTATTTTTCCAGCACTTTTTCTTTATTATCCACTATGCCACTCTTTGTTTGAGCACACCTTTAAAAATAACTGGCAGGTTACGTTTGTGGCATTTTATAAAGCAGTGTTATTGCAACTCAATTTGGTAAGACATTCATGGTAAATTGTTTTGATTGCAAGATAGCTGCAAAATTCAAAGCAAGTCTGTGCTAACAATAGGACACCCATCACCAAGGATGAATCTAGGCATGATCAAGAGCCTTAACTGTGAATGTGGTTTTTCTTCTCCCTTATTTTCTTGAATGTAGGCTGCTAGCTTTACATTTTCACTTGGATTTCCCTCCCTCTGCATGGAACCTTTAAACTATTACTTGCTTCCCTCCAAGGGGAATGGAAAGAGATGTAGTAAGATTATGGGGTTCTTAGCAGAGCTGGCTGAGCCCTTAATATTAACTGTCTCATGGTAAATGTGATTCATCTATGAAAATACTGACTATAAATAGATGTTAATAGTGCCCAGTTGCAAAACAGCAAGATTGTGCTTGCATGGCCACATTAGGAAAAAAAATCTCGTTGAGTGTTTTATTTGGTTTCTCTTATAAAAAAAATTTAATGTTTCCTTTTATTACCCTAGTCACCCATATTTGAAGATACTAAATTCGGCCAGCTGCAGTCGAGCTAATCTGATGGCTAAAAAAAGACACGTTAAAAAACCAGATAACCTAATTTAGTCATTGGCTTGCTTTATATTTTTCTTCCATTTTCAGTAAAAGTCATTGGACATTCCCTCAGTGCTATTTTTTCTTATTGGGAGGACATAGAACTCTAGAGAGGGAAATGGAACTTGGGAATGTAGGATTCATGTCCATGTTTCCAAGGATAATGAATCTGAAGAAAAAACCCAAGTTAGAAAGAAGAAAGTGTCCGGTATGAGGTTTAGATGGTTGTTCCACCTGTAGTCATGTCATACATCCCTTGCATTAGATCAAATACATAGACTTTTCTGATCACCTGCTTAATTGTCACAGACTTCCAATATCTGGATGTGATTTCTTTGTAAATCAAGATTCAATTTCCTATACCATTATTTATACTGTTGCTAATTCCAAAGTTATTTTTTAAACTTTATTAATTGGTTGATTAATTGACTTTTGGGCCACACCCAGCAAGGCTCAAGGGTCTCTCCTGGCTCTGCACTAAGAAATTGCCCCCTGGCAGGCTGGGGGACCATATGGGATGCCGGGAATTGAACCAGGTCCCTCCCAGGTCAGCCACATGCAAGACAAACACCCTACCGCTATGCTGTTTCTCCAACCCCAGCCTCTAAAGTTAATTCAACCAGACCTTCTCCTCTTTACTAAATTGGTGCGAGGTGCCCTGTTCTTCATTCCAGATAAGAGCCTCTTCTTCAACTTCTCTAACCATCTAGTTTCTTTTTCTGTACCCAACTCACAACTTTGGTTATTCACCCCCTCAAACACATTTTTCATTTGATTAGACCTTAATTAAAGAAATACATGGAATTGGGAATAATTTTCCATTTATTAAACACAACTGACAGTACATATTGGTTAGAGTATGTAGGAACAATCTTAGCAGCCCTTTCTAATGTTGACTTTCAGTTGAAATTTTATAGATCCTAAAATTTTATCAGTGGTATTTATTCTTGTTGGGCTTAGTGGATACTACTTATATTCTTTTGCACATTACTTGACATATCAGTAGATAGGTGATTGTTTTATGAGAGAAGAAGTTTGAATTTATTATTTGGTTTCTTATTCACTTAGCTTCTGTGGTCAGAGACTCTTGTAAGCTGTAGATACAGAATAAATAGCCTGCTGATGAAGTCTAATAGAGTAGACTTACATCATGGCTTTTCTTAGCTGTGTGCTCTGAAGAAAGGGCAAAAAAGAAATATAAAAAAATTTCAGCATATAAACAGTTGACTGATCCAACTTTTCCATTACAAATCAATGGCTTTTTAAAGATTCTTTTCTCATTTAAGGTGGACACAGGGTGAAGAATGTTTTCCAGATCTTTGTGGAACAGAACGTAAATGGAAAATTATTTTCATATACTGCAAGTTAGCTTTACATGCATTTTAAAATGTCACACTCCCAGCACTAGGTCAGAACTCCTCAAAACCATATGATTCTTTTTAACAGTTTTCAAACTACGTCATTGTTCATATTTCTTCCAACTCTGCCCTCTGTTTTTTTTTTCTTCAGAAGTCTGATAACACCGAAGCAGCCACTCAATCTCTCTATTATTTTGAATTTTTGTTTATCCTACTCCTATAGTTAGTTTCATCTGACCCTTTTGTTGTGCAACCGAGGCTCAGTGAGGTTAAGTGATGTGCCCATATCAAGCCTGCAGCCAGCATTGGAACCCAGATTTGCCTATTATTCAGTTGCTGTTTCCAGGCCATACTGTCTATTCTCAGGCTAACTTTTGTGTCTTTCAGTTCTAGAAAGATGTACATCCTAAAAGACAGAGATCTATTTATCAGAGTGTACACATTTTTATTCACTTTCTCAACCTCTTTGGTGCCATTAGACTATTATGACTGACTTTTGACTTCTTGACCAGATCACTTTAACATAGTAAAATATTTAGTCACCAGCTGAAGTGAATTGGTTTGAGCTCAAAAGTGAGTAGGGAATTTAGAAATCAAGAATTCTCCTGAATTCTTTTTTTTTTTTTTTTTTTTTTTTTGGTTTTTTGGCCACACCCGTTTGATGCTCAGGGGTTACTCCTGGCTATGTGCTCAGAAATCGCCCCTGGCTTGGGGGGACCATATGGGACACCAGGGGATCGAACTGCTGTCCAACCTACGCTAGCGCTTGCAAGGCAGACACCTTACCTCTAGCGCCACCTTCCCGGCCCCCTGAATTCTTTTTTTTTTAACTTTATTTATTTATTTATTGATTGTTGAGCCACACTCAGCAGTGCTCAGGGGTCACTTCTGGCTCTGCACTCAAAAAGCACCCCTGGCAGTCTAGGGGACCATATGGGATGCCAGAATCGAACCAGGTCCCTCCTGAGTCGGTGGCATGCAAGGCCAAAGCTCTACCACTATGCTATCTCTCCAGCCCATCTCCTGACTTCTTTATGCTCTCTTCTCTTATCTACTGATTTATGACTAGAATAGAGAGATTGCAGTTAAAAAGAAATTATTACAATCGATAAAGTCCTAGGGGAGTACTTGACCTTTCAACCATGTCACTTCTCTTCCTACCATCTCAGGTATGCTGCTTCTCTTTGCTTTCAGTCATGTAAATTTAGTTTGACACACTGACACCTTATTAGCAGAAAAGAATAAAACTAACTTTATATAACACCTACTATTTGATAGGACAATATGCTTCATACATTCTATTCTCTTTTTTTTGTTTGTTTTTTGTTTTTTGTTTTTGGGCCACACCTGTTTGACGTTCAGGGGTTACCCCTAGCTGTGGGCTCAGAAATCACTCCTGGCTTCGGGGACCATATGGGTCGCCGGGGATTGAACTGTGGTCTGTCCTAGGCTAGTGCAGGCAAGGCAGACTCCTTACCATTCCACACCAACACTCCAGCCCCCAATTTTTTTTTACTAATAAAATAAAACTTTGATACAGGATTTGGTACTATCTTTTTTTTTTTTTTAATTTTTCAATTTGGGCCACACCCAGTGATGCTCAGAAGTTACTCCTGGCTGTGCACTCAGATATTGCTCTGGCTTTGGGACGACAGGGATCAAACCATGGTCTGTCCTGGGTCAGCCACGTGCAAGGCAAATGTCCTATTGCTACACCATTGCTCAGGCCCCAGTATTGTTATTTTTAAATAAAATAAAAATGAGAAACTTATAGCTTAGTGGGGCAGAAGTATAATCTCAAGAGTAATTACAAGCATCGTAAATATTGTCAAGTCTGTTTGGGGAACATTTGAGAGTGAAGGAACCCTAGATTTGTTAGAACTTGAGGTACAAGAAAAAGTGCACAGGTCATAAGGATAAATTGAAGACAAATGGAAAATACAGTTTGTGATGAATTCCAAATCATGACTGAAACATGATTAATATTGATGGAAATGAAGTGTTCTTTGAAGAAAGATGTGCAAAAAGAGGCAACCCACAGGCAGAGTGAAGGATATTCATAACAGGACTGTTAGAGTTATGAAGATGATACAGCCAAATAGCAAACAAATAGTAGGGAATAACTCAAGATATCATCTAGTACCTGCATCTTAACTGCCAGTTAAAACTAAAAGTCAAATTTCAAATACTTAAGTATATGAGAAAATAGTTTCTAAGAAGCTAAAACAATTAAAGGAATATTAATGTATCTATTCACTTTGCTTTCATATTTTAGGGCTTTTTCATAGTAGAAGATGAATGAGATAAATCCTTGAAAATTGTCAAGGCAGTGAAAGTTAGTAGCTGGCATGTTTATACATTACAGAGTGTGAATAAAATATGTTTGGATACAGACTATATATTATATAAATTTAAAAAGTTAAATTTATTTTGTTAGATGTGTTCATAGCATGTATTTAGATAATATAATGTACTTTTTCTTTTACTTTTTCTTTTTTTTTTTTTTTTTTTTTTTTTTTTTAGTTTTTTGGGTCACACCCGACAGTGCTCAGGGGTTACTCCTGGCTGTCTGCTCAGAAATAGCTCCTGGCAGGCACGGGGGACCATATAGGACACTGGGATTCGAACCAATCACCTTTGGTCCTGGATCAGCTGCTTGCAAGGCAAATGCCACTGTGCTAGCTCTCTGGGCCCTACTTTTTATTTTTCTAATTACATAGTGAAAGGACATGATACCCTAAGCATTATACTTACATATTTATTTTTGTTTGGGTGGCATGCTTGGCAGTACTCAGAAATTACTCCTGGCTCTGGGAACCATTTGTTATGCAAAGGATTTGAATGAGGGTCACTGTTTGCGAGATGAGTGCCTTACCTCTGGAATATCTCTCTAATTTTGAGTTTTACTTTTAAATTGTCAAATTTAAATTGTTAAATTGTCAAAAAGGGACCTGAGAGATGGCACAGCGGAAGGGCATTTGCTTTGCATGCAGCTAACCCAGGACAGACTGCGTTCCTATCCCCGGCATCCCATATGGTCCCCCAAGCCAGGAGCGATTTCTGATTGCATAAACAGAAGTAACCCCTGAGTGTCACTGGGTATGGCCCAAAAAATCCAAAAAAACCTTTTTTTTTTTTTTTTTTGTCAAATAAACAAAGCAAAGCAAAAACAAAAACGTAAAAGCAGGGACATGGAGAGAGCTCAGGTTATAGAGTGACGTGTGAAGTTTGGAGTTCAATTCCCATTAACCCTACTCTAACCATTCACCCTACTCTAGCACTGCAATGTTTAGCTGTGGTAGCCCTAGAGCACCACCAGGCCCAAGTTCTTCACTATTTGGCCCAAATAGTGAACTATCCTCTCTATACTGTCAGGCTTGGAAATCACTGAAAATAGCTCCTATAAAATAAAATTATTTTAGGGATTAAATAAAGTAGTTAGTAAAAGCAGATTCAGTGTGGAAGTGTACATACATTCAAGGTAGTTGGAAATTGGGCCTTTGTTTCTTTGTGGTACCAAGGATATAAAATAGAGGCTCTTACACTCATCACTAAGCCAACCCTATACACTGGAGTTGGGTAAAGAACTCACAGGCTTAGTTATATAGTCTTCTTTCTTCTTTGGTGTATATTTTTAAGAGTTCATAATATATTTTAAAAAAATCACCAGGGACATAGATTTGGATACTCAAACTTTTAAAGAAATGATTCTCTCAAAAGAAGGGAAAAGAAGTTTGGAACAGAGTAGGGGGAAAAAAGTGCCAACTTGTGGATCAAGCCAAAACAAAGAAGCAGAAGAACTTGATCTATCTTCTAGGAGTCAGATCAGAAAGTGGTTTCAAGGAGCTGGAATCTTCTCAGACATTGATTTCATAACATCACCACTGCTCAGGACAGATTTGTATTGTACTTTTGTCATTGTCTGTTGGAATATCTTTCAGCCATAGCAAAATCTGGTCTCCTGAAGGTGACTGTATCTTTGATGTTAGGGAAAATTTTCTTGGAACTAAATCCATCGAATGAAATTAGAGTTCTAGTCAGCTACTACTGTTTTGGGCCAGAGAACTTTTTGTGATCTTCAGATGATAAGACTGGCCTTTGTATTGTGTTTTGAGGATGTAACACATATCTGTCATGATACATTTTCAAAAAAAAGTTTTATTAGAGAAACTGCAAATATTGGACTTATAATTTAGGAATTTGTTTTTCAATATTCCATCTATTTTATTTATTTACTGGTATCCTAAAGCTTCTGATTATTTTCTAGAATCCCCATGAAAGAAAATTAGTAAGAAATAAAATGGTATATAACTCCCAAAGAGCACAACCTCTAAAGACCAACCAAGTTCTAACCACCTTACTTTCATTAATACATACTATCCAGGCCCGGAGAGATAGCACAGCGACATTTGCCTTGCAAGCAGCCGATCCATGACCAAAGGTGGTTGGTTCGAATCCCGGTGTCCCATATGGTCCCCCGTGCCTTCCAGGAGCTATTTCTGAGCAGACAGCCAGGAGTAACTCCTGAGCACCGCTGGATGTGGCCCAAAAACCAAAAACCCAAAAAAAAAAAAAAAAAGAAATACATACTATCCAATTTGTGACAAGTTATTTATTTCTTTAGGCTTTGGTACCTTTCATGTTGTTGGGAATTTTTGTGATCTATAAGCACAAAGTATGGTTCAAGTTCTTTTTTGTTTTGTTTTGTTTGGGGTCACACCCAACCGCACTCAGGGGTTACTCCTGGCTCTTTGCTCAGAAGTTGCTCCTGGCAGGCTTGGGTACGATATGGGATGCCAGGAATCAAACCCAGGTCTGTCCTGGATTGGCTGCTTGTAAGGCTAACACCCTACCACTCTGCTATCTTTCCAGCTCCTGGTCCAAGTTCTCAACATATGACAGGATCACTGATTCATCCTAATAGTGATGAAACGATACAGGATTAACCCTTGGTTTTCCCTCTTGGCACAACAAATAAAATAACTAATGGAACCTTGCTTTTTAGCATCATGAGAAGAGTGGATTACTAATTACTACCTTACCAGAGGGGGAATCATTGCTCAGCTTGTGTGTTTAGAATGTTATTTTTTCATTGCTAAGCTTGTATGTCCAGAATGTTATTTTGTCCTTTGCCAAGTCAAGATATTGGAAAGCTAAAGATATCAGAATTTGGCCAGAAAATGAGTGCCTGTTGTTTAGCAGAGAGGTGATGGAGGAATTATGATTCCTGCCAGTTTGGAAGGATTTAATATGAAGTGAATGGCTCATTATCCAAACTGGTCATAGTTGTTAAGAATAGGTTGACAAATAGATTGCTGACTCAAATGGATGTTTACGCCATGTGGCTAGCCTGTGTCTCTTCCACCAATCAAGTGTTTTTAAATATTCTGTAACACAATAGCAAAATAAAAGTTACTTTCTGCCTTACCAAGCATTCTGTTAAGTTATTTTACATACACTATTAGCTTTGATCTTAAAAGAAGCCCTATCTGTAAGATAACACTGTCAAACTGTACATTATGAAAACTGAAGTTTCGGGAGTCAAGCTGCTTTTAACCACAGAACTGGTGAAGGGTAGCCCAGGATTTCCTTGCTAACTTTAGAGTCCATCTGTTTTTGTCAGCCTACTTTTGAATGCATACAATTCTTGGTCATCAATAAGTGATCAACTTAGAAAATGGGAGAGAAACCCTCTCACGGTCAGGAGACAGCTTTGACATTAGCAAAATCAAAGAGGATTTTAATACCCTTTCACCAATGATTTGTGCATGAAATAGTGAAAAGGACTAGAGAAAATCGGGGCATTTTGGGGGGGAGTGGGAAGGGATACACAACCGCTGTGCTCAGGGCTTACTCCTGTCTTTGTTCTCTGATATCACTACTACTAAACAATCTCAAAGAACCATATGTGATGCCAGAGATTAAGCCCAGCTTGATTGTATGCCTTGCTTCTGGTAGGATCTCTTCATCTGCCTATTTCAGATTATTTCTTGGGGGGACCACCCCCAGTGGCTCTCAGGGGTCACTCCTGGCTCTGCACTCAGAAATAGCCCCTGGCAGGCTGGGGACCATATGAAATATCAAGAATTGAATCTGGTCCCCCCAAGGTTGGCTGCATGCAAAACAAAGGTCCAACCACTGTGCTAGCTCTCCAGCCCCAAAATTTTGATTTTTTTTTTGAGGGGGGGATATTGACTCATTCTTTTTTATTTTATTTATTTATTTATTTATTATTTATTGTGGGCAAAGTGAATTACAAATCTTTCACAGTAATATTTAAGGCACATAATAGTAATGAATGAGGGGCATTCCCACCACCAGTGTTGTCCTCCCTCCACTCCTGTTCCGAGCATGTATCCCTCTTCCCCCCCCTCTACGCCCTGTAATGCTAGTTTCCTCATTTTAATCTATTGCTTGGTAATCATAGTTTTACACATAAAGTACTATCTATCTTTAATAACAGAGATCTATTAAAATGATAACATATTTACTATAAAGAACAGAAACACAATACTTCAAAAGAAAAGTTATTTCTTATCACCATACAGTCTTTATGCCATTGCTTTTACATTTCTATAGAATATTCTCCCCAAGTCTGAATCTTATCTTTTTGAATTAAAGTCTGCAGAATGAAGTAGTTTGTAAATGAAATAGCAGCCTCTCTTTCCATGAAATTAAAAAAAAAAGTTGTTTATTTCCTCTTTGTTTTTTGGGCCATACCCGGAGACGTACAGGGGTTACTCCTGGCTCTGCACTCAGAAATCACTCCTGACTTATATGAGATGTCAGGGATTGAGCCCATGTCCATCCTAGGTCAGCCACATGCAAAGCAAATGTCTTACTTCTGTGCTACCAGACTGGCCCCTGAAATGAAAAATTTGTAAAAGTAAATATCCTTCCACAGCTTAATATGAGGAATTACTTGGATCATATTCCAATTCTTATATCATTTCTAAAAATCTAAACTTTTAGGACATGGGAAGTTGATACATGGGTAGTGAAAGAGGGTAAGGTGATATGCATGATTCACCTTCAGTGACAGTATTGCAAACCAGTGTCTAAAAGGAAAAAAAATTATGTGTGTGTGTGTGGGGGGGGGAATGTTTGTCATAGAGTTTGTCAGAGGGAAATTGGGGGACATTGGTGGCGGGAAATGTACACTGGTGAAGAGATGGATGTTGGACATTGTATGATGGAAGCTCAATCATGAGCAATTATGTTTTGTTTTGGGCCACACTCGGTGATGCCCAGGGGTTACTCCTGGCTATGTGTTCAGAAATCGCTCCTGTTGGGGGAACCACGTGGGCCGATGGGGGATCGAACTGCGGTCCATCCTAGGTTAGCTTACAAGGCAAATGCCCTACTGCTCACGCCACTGCTCCGGCCCCCAATCATGAGCAATTTTGTAACTGTGTCTCAAGGTAATTTAATTAAAATTATTTTTAAAAACATCTTGAATTAATTAAATTTGAGTTACCACACTGCAAATGAAGGTCATGCTGCTTTGCTGCAATTTCCATTTTCAGCTAATTCTCAATGGCAGGGAGGGAATTATTTTAAAAAAAAAAATTGCTTTTTAGTAAAAAAAAAAAAAAATTAGGAAACCAGATGCAGCTCGATGAACAATTGCCCTAGTAGTGTGGCTGTTCTTGGACTCCTTGGGTTCGTCTCAAACTGGTATCAGGAAGAATCACTGGGTTCGGACCCGTTGATTTAGAAATTTCGCTGGCAGCCACCTGCCTTGCATGTGGATCATCTGGGTTCAATCCCCGGCATGCCATATGCCCAACCACAGCTAGGTGTAATTCCTGAGTGCAGAGCCAGGAGTAAACTCAGAACTTTGCCAGGTGTGGGGGTGGGGAGGGAAAGACAGAGACCAACAGACAGACAGACAGACAGTCCCACTATCTGTGGGACTTCAAGATACACAGCAAACACAGGGTAGCAACAAAAGGTGAATATAATGGGAGAAGTGAGCCACACATATGAGTTAGAGGGTGTGGGTTGAGAGGGAGAGGTGTTAGGGCTCTAGGATGAGGGAAATGGATCCACTGGGGGTGGAGGTGTTGTTGGAATTATGTGCATGAGAAAGCATTATTAGCATTATTATAAATGAAAATCTTAAGAAAAACAAAACGAGTACCAATTTTCTGCTCCAGTGGGCCTCTAACACAGGCTTCTTAATCTCTTTCCATTTATGATCTTTCCACCTGAGAAATTTTACATGACCCCATGTATATAGAAGTCTACACATTCAACCCTGATAATATTCTGAAATGAAATTTTGGGTATTCTAGGCCCACAATTTAAGAAGGAGGCTTTAACATCACCAAACCCTTTGGGGGGCTCCAACTCCATTCTTAGCTACAGGAGTGTTTTGTTGGTTTTCTTTTTTCAATGCTTTTTAACTGGGCGTGTTCCTTCCCAAATCTATAGATCTGAATCTAAGATGCTCCAGAGACACACAGATAGATGTAGCTTGGGGGTCCTACCACTGTGTGTGGTGCCATACAAGCCTTTGTTAGAAAGTGCCCCAGGCAGCCAAGAATGCCTGTTTACCAAGGAGGGTGGTGGCTGCTGCTAAGAGCTCTAAGTAAATAAATGTATGTCAGAAGCTTACAATTAAGGGGAGGCAACAAAGAATCATTGCCCTGCCTTGAACATGTTGCTTTGGATGTTTTGGTAATGATTGTGAAGCATTTACACACAGACTAAACTAAGCTCTTTGTGTTCTTTGCTAGGTGGAGAGCTTGCCAAGTCCATTTCAACAGGCCAAAAACCAGCCAATTATTTTCTTGGCGTTTAAGGGGCCGACCCTGTTTTTGCCAGGGTTGGGGGCAAGCAGCCTTTTGACACAGGAAGGCTTTATAAGGAAGGAAAAGGAAACTTTTTCCCTCCTCATACTTTCAAAAACAAGCAAACAAACCTGCTGAATCTCACTTCCCGACTTCCTAGGGAAAAAACTGAGTCAAGTGAAGAATTCCTCAGGCTTCTAAGTACCACACAGGCTTGGGTCCCCAAAGCCTATGGGACTCATTCATGGCTTTCTATTTCTTCGACCTGGCTGCAACTCACAATGAAATTGTGCTTTTCTTTTGTGTCCATGCAGATGGCCGACAGCCCTATTTTTAGTAATTACCTTTAGGAAGGTAAAGATCTTGTAATTATTTAAATGCCTGATCTATTTTATAATGTATGCTAACTTTACCCTGTTGATTCTCAAACAACTTGAAACAACTCAGAACTTCTACAGTTTTTACAGAGGGGGTTTCTTATCCCTATTCCAAAAACATTGGAGAAATGAGTGTCTCCAGAATAGCTGTGGATTCTGTGTGATTGCTAACATACTAGCCACTTAAGTGGTTTTCTGACTTTGTTCAGACTTTTTCAGTCAACAGAAAGGAAATGTTACAACTGCCACGGAAAAGAGTTCTCAATCCTGGCAGAATAAACAGTATTTTAAGGGCTTTCTAGTAGTAGCTAGATGTAAGACTTCTGTTTTCATGTTATTGAACCTTTCACTGCTGTACCCAGAGCCACATGGTTTCATGCCTGCATCAGAATTCCCAGTTGGTTGTAGTTACAACTGAGAAATTGGCTTCAGACAAATGACCTTGTAGGCTGTTGATCTTAAAGACTTAAGGGATGCTTTTCCTTTTCCTTTTTAAATGTCTTCGGAGACTTTGTCATAAGAGTCAACTATCCTAGTCTCTTCAGTTCAAGTTACTGAATACATCATAATTACTGTCAGGTGAGAAGCCTTGAAACTGGGTTGCAGATACATGGTGAAAACTGGATTCAGAACTTCATTTTTTCTTTTGGAGGTGGGGTGTATCCTTCTTTTTAATTAAAAAAATTATTATTGGGTCAGAGAGATAGCACAGCAGTAAGGCATTTGCCTTGCATGCAGCTGACTCTGGACAGACATGGGTTTGAATCCTGGCATCCCATATGATCCTCTGTGCCTGCCATGGGCAATTTCTAAGCACAGAGCTAGGAGTAACCCCTGAGCACTGCTGGGTGTGCCCCCCCCCCCAATAGCTGTACAGTCTTTAATGTCTTTAGAGTATTTCATTGTTTAAAGTGGCTATTTTAGGGTAACTACTTTCCTGTAATGTGATTTACTTTCTCCTTTTGGATTTGCCCTTTCTGACATTCTTCCACTTTAATTTTTGAGTCCTGCATGTTGTAGATCCAAAAGGCATCCAGAGCTCAGGAGAATCCTTGACCACTTGTCTGGATTATATGAAACTGGCAGAAATCCATGAAAACTATCCTTGGCTCTGAAAAAAAAATCTATTTGTTGTTTTAAAGTTGAAACTTTGGCCTCTGCAGAATTTAATCACAACTCATAATCATTATTCTACCATCCCTCTAAATTCTTTCCCTATTACCAAACTAAAAATATGAAACGGTTTTGAAAACACTTAAGGATATATATAACTTGATCCGATAATGATTTTTATATAAATCATTAGACACTTTTAGAGGAGACCCCTGTATCATCTTTCCATGTCCTAAAAGTTTAGATTTTTAGAAATGATATAAGAATTGGAATATGATGCAAGTAGCTCCATATTAAGCTGTGGAAGGATATTTATTTTTACAAATTTTTATTTCAGGGGCCAGTCTGGTAGCACAGAGGTAAGACATTTGCTTTGCATGTGGCTGACCCAGGATGGACATGGGCTCAATCCCTGGCATCTCATAAAAGTCAGGAGTGATTTCTGAGTGCAGAGCCAGGAGTAACCCCTGTATGCCTCCAGGTAAGGCCCAAAAAACAAAAAGGAAAAAAACAACTTTTTTTTCTCATTTCATGGAAAGAGAGGCTGCTATTTCATTTACAAACTACTTCGTTCTGCAGACTTTAATTCAAAAAGATAAGATTCAGACTTGGGGAGAATATTCTATAGAAATGTAAAAACAATGGCATAAAGACTGTATGGTGATAAGAAATAACTTTTCTTTTGAAGTATTGTGTTTCTGTCCTTTATAGTAAATATGTTATTTTAATAGATCTCTGTTATTAAAGATAGATAGTACTTTATGTGTAAAACTATAATTACCAAGCAATAGATTAAAAGGGGGGAACAGCTGCACTAGCATTACGGGGGATAGAGGACGGGGAAGTGGAATACATGCTTGGAACAGGAGTGGAGGGAGGACAACACTGGTGGTGGGAATGCCCCTCCTTCATTGTCACTACGTGCCTCAAATATTACTGTGAAAGATTTGTAATTCACTTTGCCCACAATAAATAAAAAATAAATAAGTAAAATAAAAAAAGAATGAGTCAATATCCCCCCTTCAAAAAAAAATCAAAATTTTGGGGCTGGAGAGCTAGCACAGCGGTTGGACCTTTGCCTTATATTCGGCCAACCTGGGGGGAAGGGCGGACCAGATTCAATTCTTGATATTTCATATGGTTCCCAGCCTGCCAGGGGCTATTTCTGAGTGCAGAGCCAGGAGTGACCCCTGAGAGCCACTGGGTGTGGTCGCCCTAAAAGAAAATCAAATTGTTGGGGTCTGAGAGATAGCACAGCTATAAGACGTTTGTCTTGCACGAAGCCTACTCAGGATGAACCCAGGTTCTATTACTGCCTTCCCCTTGAGCACCACTGGATATGGCCACCCTCAAAAATAAAAACAAAAACAAAAAAATCAAATTTTTCAGTAGTTTAGGGTTTTCAAAAAGAATCAAATTGTCTTAGGAAGAGCTTTGGAATCAGGAAGCATCTTCAGAGTAGGAAAAGCCTGGACATAGGTTTACCCAGCTCCTTTCCAGCTGGCAGCGGGGTGTGGGAGAACCCCCCAAAACAATAGTCTACAGAATTCCAACCTCTGTGAGCACCCATTTGTCTTAACCGAGTGCTCTTCTAAGCATGGCCAAATCTCTGACACTGTGTTCAAAAACTTTTGGTCATTTCCCACAACGATGATTTGTTTTAGACTACGGGTACTATAAATGATGGTGGTTTCTATATTGCAAGAAATGGGAAGATTTCCTTAAGAAAAAGTTCCTCACAAGTCACCCCAAAATAAACATGTGGGCCAAAGTGATGGGTCACTAAGGGTATATATCTATATATACCTATATCTATCTATCTGTCTGTCTGTCTATCACAAAAGAAAATTTTGCCACTGTGAATTTCCTGGTTCGGAACATGATAAGACAAGCAAGTGAGGAAAATGCGGGCTCTCTGCCCCTGCCCTATAAATTTTATTTTGACATATTAGTATTACTTTGCTTGTTTGGGGGGGGTCACACCTGGTGGCACACAGAGCACCTGGCTCTGTGCTCAGAAATCGCCCCTGGCAGCACGGGGGACCATATGGGATGCCAGGATTCAAACCACCATCCAGCCTGTTTGCGTGCGAGGCAAACACCCTACATCTGTGCTCTCTCTCTGGCTCCCATATTAGTATTACTTTATTTGTTTTCTTTTTAGTAAGACGAACTTAAAGCAAGCTAGCTAATTTTCAATGGCTTTTTTTTTAATTTAAATGTGCTTTCTATTTTATTTCTTGTTCACTTATTCTAAATGCTCAAGTTGTTGAAGACAGTTTGAGTCTTTATTTGGGAAACCCAAGAATTCATTCCCATGCCTCTTTCCACCCTAAATAACCACTTTACACTTCATTCTTGGTGCCTTTCATCTGTTTAAAGAAAGAAAAACAAATAATCCAATGCAATCTTTGTTTCCTTCTCAGAGCATGAATATGACTACATTACAAAGTACTTAATGTTTTCCTAAAAGGTACAAAGATGTGCTTATGTGAGCATTTTCTTATCAAAAAGGTATAACATACTTAAAAGGTGATTAGAGTTACACAATTAAACATTTGTAGAAGTTCTTTCTAGCCCTTCTCTCTAAAGTATGATTTTTTTACTTTTCAGTTCTTTGGATTTCTGGAAATCAGAGACTGGTTTCATGGGTAGAAATAATTATTTCCTTTAATATTACTTACCTTTCCCTTAAATCATACACAATGATTTCCAGTGCCATTCTTCAGCTGCAGAATATCCCCCCTAGAATGTGTGTGTTGGGAGGTGGAGAAGGGGCCAGGCTGGTTGATGTAGTTTGTTGTTATTTTTAATTTATAAATGTTCATAGATGTCACTAAAAATTATTCAGAATACCTTTGAATTCCATAATCAAAGGTACCTCTCTGTACCTTATTATTCCCTGCATGGGAGATATAGTTATAAATTCATTTTATGGTGTTAGTCATTTTGAATCACTAGATTAAAAAACAAAAGCAGGTATGAAATACTCCAACCAATAAGAATCCACCTCTTATAAGTATAGATAAGACTTTTTTTCCACCGTTCACTACCTTATCTCATTCTTTACTTGCCAACTGCCTTGGTTTTCTTGTCCCGTGACATACATTTGACATAGACTGTATTATTGAGAAAGGAAGAAAGCAACCTTTTTTTTAACTATCGATTGATTGATTGGTTTTTAGGCCATAACCAGTGGCGCTCAGAAATTGCTCCTGGCAGGCTGGGGGACCTTATGGGATGCCGGGAATCAAGCCGAGTCCCTCCCAGGCCACATGCAAAGCAAAAGCCCTACCGCTATGCTATCTCTCAGGGACCTGGAAGAAAGCAATCTTAAATCTCCAGCTTTCACATTACTTTATTTAATCCTTATTAACAGTCCTCGATGGAAATCTATCTCATTTTTGTGAATGGAATGTGGATATCTGATTTAGAAAAATAAAATAACTTGCCCAAGGCCACATAGTTAATAACAGTTCAAGTGCCCTGTTTCTGTGATTTTTTTTTTTTTTACCTTTTCTGTTTTGTCTTTTGTTTTTACTAGTCTTGCCAGGTATCTTTGCTTGCCTTGCTTTAAATGTTGTTTCTGACTAACATTAAGGATTAAAATGTTGTCATTCTTAGCAAAAAAAAAAAGATAGTCCAATGGGGCCGGAGTGGTGGCCCTGGCGTCCCATATGGTCCCTCTAGCCAGGTGTAACCTCTGGGCATCACAGGGTCCAAGTCTGGGTAAATATTCCTATTAACTTTTCCCAATCTTCTACCTCCTGAGAGAAAGGAGGTATATGTTTAGTATGTACATGCTTAGAATATGTTTAGAATGTCTATGTTTAGTATATTCCCATGAAGCTGCATAGTAAGTTCTCTTTTGTAAGTTCCAACTTACTTTATTTAAAAAAAATTTTCAGATTTGTTGATATATAATGGACAGCACTGTATTAGTTTTAAGTGTACAAGTGAATTATATTTTATTTGTATAGATTTTTATTGTGACCAAAGTGCATTACAAATCTTTCACTGCATCATTTATAGTACATAGTGACAGTGAATGAGGGGCATTCCCACCACCAGTGCTGTCCTCCCTCTGTTCCTATTCCCAGCATGCATCCCACATCTCCCTCCTCTACCCCCCAGTATGCCAGTGCAACTGGTCTCCATTTTACAGTTTGTTGTAGATTGAGCATCCATTCCACTGTCATTGGAGATAAAAAGGATAAGAAAAAGGGGAGAAAAAAATTTGGTGACAACTACCAAAAAAAGAAAGGAGAAAAGAAAAAAAAAAGAAAAATGGAAGAAAAAAGAAAAAAAATGGACCCAGCAAATAAAAATAAAAATAAATCTCTAAATAATAACCACAAGAGTGAAAAAGAAAGAGAAAAGTGGAAGAAAAAAGAGAAGGAAAATAAAGTCAAAAACTAACAAATCAAAACAAAACAAGAAAAAGTATGGGTGCTGGAGTGACAGGGTTTGGCGTTCCCCCCACTGTTTTTTTTTTTTTTTTGCATAGGCACAGTAAGCATTGGGGGAAAAAGGAATTTCCGTGGCCTAAGAAATTCAGGGTTTCTCCATCCTTGAAGCATACCATCATAGGATCAACCCCTGACTCCATTTATACTCATTACTTCATCCCAAAGGCTTTTTTGTGATGCCAGGAAAGTTTCCTCTCGGTTGTGTGTGAGAAAATCAAGCCACCGTAGCTATCGATCTTGGTATTTGTGCAGGTTATAGGTCAGGGTCTAGAATAGAGTCTCTAGGTTCTAGAGGTTCCTATCCATCGTTGTTGTTGTGTTCAGTTTTCTGTAACACTTGCTCCCTGTTTTCATTCAGTCCCTAAGCCGAAGCCTAGGATACAAAAATTGGTTTAAAAATGAAAAATATAAAAAAGAAAAAGAAGAAGAATATAGGGGCTAGAGCAGTAAGGCATCTGCCTTGTGCGCGCAAGCCTAGGATGGACCTCGGTTTGACCCCCAGTGTCCCATATGGTCCCCCTAGGAGCGATTTCTGAGCACAGAGCCAGGAGTAACCCCTGAGCATCACCAGGTGTGACCCGAAAACAAAAACAACAAAAAAAGAGAAAAATGTATCTAAAGTATAATATCAACAAGAATAATCAAATTTAATCAGCTGATCTAAGATAATTTTAGTAGTTCTTGTAAGGCATTGTTCTCTGTGTTGACAAATACCATAAATAATTATAAACAATACTGCATTTAAATATTTAAATGCTATAGTTCTCTTACTCATCATTTAAATAGGTACTTTTTTATAGATATTAATCATATTATAATATTCCTAGTATTTAACTTATATTGATAGAGAATTGTCTCAAGAAATGCACATGTGCTAGCTGGTTGCACACTTTTGTGCAGACTCCTGTCTTTTTATTAATTCCCAAGTTATGTACTCTTGTTAGAGTCAGAACATAGCAAAACATATAACCTGCACTGACTTGCCCTGTGGTTGACCAGTACTTTTTTTTTTCCCACACAGTAGGTCTCTTAAACATCCCTGTTGCCTGCTTAGAACTTAGGTTTCTTATTTCAGTTGCGCCCTGAAGCGTTACCTTGATTACAAGCCTTGGACTAAATAAAATCTTTATGAGGCATCATTGCACTTAGATGTTTGGTAACCACGAGCTGCAATTACTGGCTATCATATTTCATAGGTGAGGACACTAAAGTTCAGAGAGCTGAAGTCTTCGTCCTATGTCACATAACTCTCAAGTGACAGAACTAGGCTTGGGGACCAGGTTATGTGGGTCATCTGATCCTGAACTCTAAGTTTATCTAATATTCCACCAGGCTTCCAAGAAGGAAAACATTTTTATTTTATTTTTTCTCTTTTTATTTCATTTTGGGGGGGTCACACTCGGCAGCGCTCTGGGGTTCCTCTTGAATCTCTGCTCATAAATTGCTCGTGGCAGGTTCAAGGGGACCATATGGAATGTCGGGATTCAAACCACCATTGGTCCTGGGTCAGCACTCGCAAGGCAAGTGCCCTATCACTGTGCTATCTCTCCGGTCCCTTCTCTTTTGTTTTTTGTTTGTTTGTTTTTTTTTTTTTTTGAGGAAAAACATTTTTATGCCAGATAGATTTTGTACAGTCTCTTAATAATTTCCACCTTCTGCCACCACACAGACCCCATGAGATAGGGAAGTCCTAATTATCTTCGCACAGTAATATAAGGTTAGTTAACCTGATGATGGTAATATTTCAGTCTATGGTAGTTAGCATAGAAACTCAAACTCTTAGCTTCTAGAAGCATCAGTTTCCTCATTATGAAAGAATAATTACAATAATATTTTAGGAGTATTGTAAGAACAAAATGAGATCTTTATAAAGTGCTTAATTACCATATTGCATGGTATATAAATCCATAATAAATGTTAGCTATTATAGTGAAACAAAAAATACTATTATTCCTGTTGGACTCTGACAAAGATTCTGTTTTATCAAGGGTAAACCTAAGTGTTTTCTCACTTAAAATTAAAAGAAGCATCAATTGCTGGGTTGTTTGTCTTTCATCACCTGAGCTATTTCTTACATAATTTTGTGGTCTCTTCTAATTCTGTGGCAGTACCATTTCAGAAGTGGAATTCTCATTTTTTTTTTAACTTGATTGATGAATTGACTCATTGGTTGTTGAGCCATACCCAGCAGTACTCAGGGGTCACTCCCTGCTCAGCATAAAGAAATCGCCCCTGGCAGGTTCAGGGGACCATACGAAACAACTGGGAATCAAACCACGTTCCTCCTTGGTCGGCCACAATCAAGGCAAATGCTGCTGTGCTATCTCTCCAGCCCATGAGTGCTCATTTCTTTCTCAAGAAATCTTAGGTCAGACTCAAGTCCTCTCCACCTTAATGAAGTGGTATGCTTACATGGAGGAAGGACAAACCTATTAGCAAAGTCAAGGGTAGACTTTGATTTTTCGAATTGTAAACGACAAACGTATAAACAATGAGGTTGTTGGAGTATTTGCTTCTCTCAGAAAGATAAGATACCCATGGTATTTTTCAAAGATGGAAACAGTGCCCAGATAATTGATTTTTTTTATGAAAGGCATTTATGAAAATATGTTTTATACTTGATGCCAGAATGCAAGTAATTATTAAACTAGAATTGGTGGTCTGAGTTAGATCAGAAAGCCAGTTCCCCAGAATATTTCCCAGCAATTCTTAAAGACTTCTGAGAAGAAATATAGTCAGAATCCAAAACTGTAGCTTCTGAAACTCGATGAAAGATTTGTTTCTATGAAATTATTGTGAAACTCTCTCAGTCCTCCCTACTTAACTCATGAGTGATCTTGAAAACTGCATCCTCAAATATTGTTGGTAAAAATTTCCCAGTTCTCATTTGTAGAATTTCTTGGTTTCTCATAGAATTTTTTAATAATATTTATTGAGACCTGTTAATTACAAATTTTTCACAGTTATATTAAGGTACATAGTGACAGTGAATTAGGGCCATTCCCACCACCAGTGTTGTCCTCCCTCCACCACTGTCCCCAGAATGCATCCCATATCTCCACCCTTAGTCCCCTGGACTGCTAGTATAGCAGGTCCCTTTTAGAGCTTATTGTAGTTTGGGTCTCTTGATTCTGTTGTCATTGACTTTGGGTTGGGCATTTAGGTCTGATCATTTTTTAATTTCCGCTCAATGTTATCTCATGGAATATTTTTGTACACTTTCCTCATCATTGCATCCTGGAATGTAGTAAATGGTGTACTAGGGGACGATTCTTCATCCTTCCTGTCTAAAATAGTGCAGTGTGGGGGACCAGAGAAACAGCACAGCAGTAGGGCATTTGCCTTGCATGGGGCCAACTCAGAACAGACTCGGGTTTGATCCCCGTCATCCCATATAGTCCCCCCAAGCCTGCCAGGATAGATTTCTGAGCACAGAGCCAGGAATCACTCAGGAGCACCAAATCCAAAAACAAAAGTTAATCAGCTCTTCAGTGTCCAACTTTGCTCTCCCCCTCTCAGTCCCAAGAATCTTGGGGAAAACTGCTTCCTCTCTATCTTACCTGTTACTGAACTTACAGAAAAAAAGTGACTTTTGGCCAAAAAACTGTATTATGTTATATATGCTACAGAGCATTAGGAGAGACCCCCAGTTAGGAGTGTTCAGGCAGTGGTGTTCTTTTTCTAAAACTAGCAGACATGGAGAGCCTTTCAGAAAAGCTTGAAGCAGACCTTATTGAAATCTCAGGGCTTATGCAAAAGAACTGAGGAGACATAAAGGTTTGAACAGAGGGTATTTAGGTAACTTCATAGGAGATCCTGTGGCTAGAGCTTTGACTGGGTGAGGCTTGTCGTGTAGGGACCTTGAGGTTTATGATCTAATGAAGATTAAGAGTCTATACTAGGATTCATCTAGCATCTTAAGGAAGTTTAATTTTATTTATTTATTTGTTGGGTTTTGGGCCACACTCAGCGGCACTCAGAGGTTACTCCTGGCAAAGCGCTCAGAAATCACTCCTAGCAGGGTCTGGGGACCTTATGGGATGCCAGGGATAGAACCTGGGTCCATCCCAGGTTGGCCACATACAAGGAAAACACATTACTACCATTTTATCACTCTGGCCCACAAAGGAAGTTTAATTTTATTTAGGTCATCATCAGATCAAGTCTTTCTGAACGATTTGTTTAATTTTATTTATTTATTTATTATTTATTTATTTATTTATTATTTTATTCTTTAGGTGGTAAAATAGGGATGCTATATTCTTTTCTCCAAGTCCTTATGAGTAATAACAACATAGCAAATTATCATGCCTTGATAAATGTATGGCCCTCCCCCATATTAGGTAAATTATATTATAGATATTTGCTTAAATAGAATAAGAAACACTTTAGGATATGACCTTGATATTTTTTAATGTGAGTAGATAAAATTTCAAGCAGTTCATGTTTTCCCCTAAATGTAAATACCCTGTGTTTTCAATAAATATAAAAACAAATTAAGAGAAATTAGGTGACTTAGTTCTTATTTGGACTTTTACTGTCTTATTTTTCCAGGTATTAAATCTTTTTGGGTTGGGTCAGCTTTGTGATATAGTAGAGTAGGGCCTTGGGCTCCTCCTCTAAAGACACTTTAGAAAAAGAGGAACATTATCTATAAGGAAAACACATTATTTTTAAGTTTTCACAGTTATAATGCTGTAGTCTCCAGTAAAATAGCAAAATGACACCCAAGAAGATATGAGATTATTTTCTGGTGATTAAAGGAAAGAACTGTATAAAGATTTTGAAGGTGGTTCTCAGGGATAAGACCCCGGGCTCAGTCATTGCCTAGAGGAAGACTAAGTTTATCCCCAAGAGGGATGGGAGAATGACTGAGAGCATCAGTCTGTCCCTCTTGCAAAAGGAAATTGTTATGACTTTCCAAGGTCATCATTTTCTGCCTCCCTCTTCCTTTCATACTTCCCTGTATCACACATCTCTCAGTAGATTTTGGCAGTCACTTAAGGACCGTGATTGTCTTCCTGCCCAGGACAGGGCAGGGCAGCAGTTACTTTTCTCTTGAACAAAGAATTGAAGCCATAGAGAGGTTTACTGCCTTTATTGCTCTAGTCAGTTTCTTATTCTTCTCAAAAATATTAAGAGGTAAACTTTAGAGTCTGCATTTTACAGAGGAAACCAAACCTCAGAAAAGTTCAGTGGCCAGGCCTGGATGATGATGATGATAATGAAAAAGTCAGTCCAAGGACTAACCCTAGTCCAAACCTCGTAGCACATCTGCTCCTCAAATCTGTAGACTGCGGGGTTCGTGATTCTTGAACACTTGTAGATGCAGCATTTCATTTTCTTTTAATTTTTATTGTGGCCAAAGTGAATTACAAATCTTACACAGTGATATTTAAGGTACACAGTGACAATAAATGAGAGCCTTTCTATCACCAGTGTTGTCCTCCCTTCATCCCTGTTCCCAAGCATATATCCCTTATCTCCCTCCTTCATCCCCCAGAATGCTAGTGTAACTAAAAGCATATATGTTAACACTAATGTAAACCATTTTTTTTGCAGTTCCAGATATTTTTACTAGTGGTTTCTTAAAGGTTTAGAGTCAAAGGAGCATGGTAAAAACAATGTTAATGTGGCAGTTATCGTTTGCATGGGCCCACCAAAGTATGGGGTCATGGAAAGGAAAAACTTTGGTCTAAGTACAAAGAGACCCTACCCCCTGACGTTTCCTGACATAAGACCAATTCTAGGCTCCAGGCAAACTAGTTTGTCCAATCCAGGTCATTGTCTGTGGTGCCCATACAGTTTTATTTTTCACACAGTCTCTGTTGTTGGTATCCTGTTTCTGTATTGAAAATCCTGGAATCTGTATATCGTACTTTGAAGTCAGGATGGTGTGGAGCAGCATCTAATTTCAACTCACAATTGAAGGGCAATGCAGAAAGCCCTGTCCAGTATGCAGGTTGTTGTTGTTCTTAAAATCTTCTCAGTGTTAAGGGAAGACTCTTTTGAGTAAATCTATGTCAGAGCAGCAGTAGGGTCTTCCCTGGTAGAGGATTGTTTCCAGGTGATGTCATAGACAACTTTGGATGTTTCATAGATGGCTTCCCTGGTTCAGGGGTGAATGGAGAATGCCTAAACCTCTGAGGCCTGTGCCATGTCATTCATGTCAATGTTCAGGGTGTAAGTTTCCATTGCACCACAAGATTTGTGTGTTCCTATCTCTATTAGATAAGAACTTATTTGTATGTATAGTATTTTCCATTTTAATGTGCCCATGCAAACAAGAAATAATGCCACCTGGTATTATCAGCGCATAAGGGGGCCGCAAGAACAAGTCCAACAATCTCTGTGACCTGATTCAAACATAAGCATTAAATTGAGGGACTCTTTCACCAACATTCCTTATTGAACAGTTCACAAAGAGAAAAAATGATAAAAAAAAAAAGTGGGGAAAATAAACAATCTAACTTAAGACAGTGGACACAATTGTCACCGTTTAAGAAAATTTGTGTGTTCTCATCTCTATAAGAACATGTTTGTATATAATTTCCCATTTTAATGTGCCTATGCAATGGAAGAACAGTATCACATGGTGAGATTGGTGCCTATGGGGATGCTATAACAAGTCCAACAATCCAATTGACTTGGTTCTTATATAAACGTTAAATGGGGGGACACTTCTACACAGTTCCTTATTTAACAAATAACAGAGAAAAGGAAAGATAGAGAGGGACTCTTTCACCAAAATACCTTATTGAACAGTTCACAAAGAGGAGAAAAGATAAAAAGTGGGGAAAATAAACAACCTAACTTAATACAGTGGACTCAATTGTCACTTTTATGGAAACTAGTCAGAAACCTAGTATGGTAGCAACCACAGTTACACAATGAAAGAAGGAAGAGGCCAAGAGGCCGCTAAGAGTAAACAAGTAGGTAAAGAGTATTGGCCTCTTCCCAGACTGAGAGTCCATCCTCTCATTTTTTTTTTTAATTTTTTTTTTATTTATTTTTGATCATAGTGGCTTACATATTGTTGACAATGATATTTTAGGTACATATTTACATAAAATCAGGGGGAATTCCCATCACCAAAATGTCCTCCCTACACCTCCGTTTTTGTCCTACCACCCATATCCTCTTCCCTCACCCACAGGGTAGCTAGGATGTGTGGTCTCCTCTGTATCTAGCCTACTGCATAGTAGTCTTGCACCTCTTTGGTCCTGGTGTCTCCCTTGTTTCCCCCTCTAATTGGGGGGGCAGGACTAGCTAGTTCAAGTTACGTGGTTTTGTTTAAAGGAGAGAAAAGTAATAAACTGGGGTAAAAGTCTAATACGCCGAAAATAAGTGGAATTCTTCCAGAGGTTTTCAACATCGGTTTGAGAAATGAAGGAAAGAAAAAAGGTGAAACATTCCACCAGTACAAAAAGAAGTGTCAAATATCCCGTGAAGGCTCCAACAATAAGCACAAGCACCAAAAAACAAAACAAAACAAAACAAAACAAACAAAAAAAAACAAAACAAAACAAAAAAATAAAAACCCACAAAAATAAACACAAAACAAAACAAAACAAGCAAACAAACAAACAAATAAATGTCATGGTCTTGATATAGGAAACATGGCATAGCATACAAAGGAAGAACAGAAAGGAAGAGAAAGAATAAGTATAACTGGGGACAACTTCAATTATCACACCCAAACAGAGAAATTGACCAAAAATAGATGGGTAAATAAAAATAATAATAATAAATGAAAATAAAATAATATATATAAAAAAAATAATGATTTGTGCTTTTTTTTTTTTTCCCTCCTGCCCAGGCACAGTAAATATTGGGGTCATTCGAAAAGGAATTCACTTGGCCTAAGAGATATGGGGTTTCTCCGTCCTTGGAGTGTATTGTCATGGGATCAACTATAGACTCTGTTCAGGATCACTTACTCTCCTGGTGGTGCTTTTGTGGTGTTTGTAAGACCTCTGCTCTGTCCTGGGTGATACTATCAGGCCTCTGTGACTAGGGATCTCAGTATCTGCACAGATCCTGCGGTGGGAGTTATGATGAAGTCAGTCTTTGTGGTTCTAGAAGTTCTGTTCCATCATTGTCATTTTAATTCATCTTCTGTGGTTGGTGATCTTGGTCTTTGCACTGAAGCTAGGATGGCACCTAGGACAGTGTCTTTCTTTGTGCTTCCAGAAGCCCCATTCCATTACAATGGTCTCTGCCAGACCTTTGAAGCTGGGGATCATGTTCATTGTGCAGATCGTAGTTCAAACCCTAGGTTAGGGCTTTTTTATTGGTCCCAAGCTGTATACAGTCTGGTCATGGTTCTAGCAGCAGTCATCTGTAACTCGAAATCTTGGCTTTTGGGCCTTCCAAAGGGTGACAAGTCTTCTGATTTTGTCTTGTCGTTAGCTAGAAAGGTAGGATAACCTTCACTTAGGTCAAGTTGTTCCCATTTTCTTCGTTGTCAGGATGTCATATTAGAGCTGGCATTTGTTGGTGGCCTCGCAGTATTGCGGCTGTCCCGGGTGGGATTTGTTTCCTGTAGCAGTTGTGAAGGACTGTGCCGTTCCTGTGTCTGGGATCCAGGGTTCAAGGCTGGATTGATGGTATCTAAACACCTGAGGTCTAAGTTAATTCCACATGACATATTTTCAAGGTAGGAGATATCCCTCTATTGTAAACAACTATGAGTTCCTATCTCTAATAGATAAGAGCTCTCTTTTTTTTTGATATATATATATATATATATATATATATATATATATATGTAAGAATCCCCCTTTATTTTAGTGTGCCTTTGCAGGGGGAAATGGTGCTACCTTATATTGTTGGTGCATTTGGGGGTGGTCAAAAGGGGAAAACAGAAACAGGTTACATACCCAAAAAAAAAGATGAAAAAATAATAAATAAAAAAAAATAGGTATCAAAAATGTATGTGCTTACATATGTATATGTAGGCCGGATTTTTTTTTTAAATGAGGTAGCAAAGTATTTAAAGGGCCAAAGTGATGCATATGACTATCTTACATTTGAGGAAAAGCGGGTAAAGAGGTGGTGTGATACAGTTCTTATGCTTATGTTGGAAATACAGGTTTTCCCATTGTCTTTTGGGTTTTTCTTGTGGTGTGTGGGTCCCCAGGCATCTTTCCATCCCATCCCCAGATCTTCTTCAGAGTGGCAAAAGATTTGTGGCAGGGAGGTCCTGGAAGGGTTCTTGCATTGAGGATACTTTTAGACCTAAGTCCGGTTTCAGGTAACAGTCCACGTTAGGGGGAGTTGTTGGGGAGGGCCTCGCAGCATGGATCCGCAGGGGAGTTGGCTGCCTTTTCTTGCAGGAGACGAGGTGTGGGTTTGACTGGGTGTCCTCTTGACTGGGTGCTGGGTAATGGTTCGTTGGGGTAGGAGGTCAATCTTGATGCCTAATAGATTAAGGACTGAGGGTGGAGAGTTTTAATATGGCGGGAGGTCTGTATGGGATTGAGGGGTGGAGGGATAGTTGGATTTCCAGAGAGGGAAAAGGGGAAGGTATATGGAAGGGGTAGGAAGGGAGAAAAGAGAAAATACTTTAGAAGGAAAGGGAGAAGATAAAAGGAAAAAAGTAAAGAGAAGAGTAGAAAAGAGAGAGAAAAAGAAAAAAAAAGAAGAGAAGAAAAAAAAAGAAGATAGAAAATAAAAAAGAAAGTAGTGAGAAGAGAGGAGAGAATAGCAGGGGAATGCTAGTTTGCCTGAATTTGTTCACAGAATAGAGCGTGTAGTTTAAGTCTGTACGTCTCGGTTACTGCTTTGGTGGTCTGGCTGGTCACGTGCTTCAGTTCCTAAAGTTTTTCTCCATTGCTTCTTCTTTTTTTTTTTTTTTTTGGTTTTTGGGCCACACCCGGTAACGCTCAGGGGTTACTCCTGGCTATGCGCTCAGAAGTCGCTCCTGGCTTGGGGGACCATATGGGACGCCGGGGGATCGAACCGAGGTCCGTCTCCTAGGCTAGCGCAGGTAAGGCAGGCACCTTACCTCCAGCGCCACCGCCCGGCCCCTCCATTGCTTCTTCTTGACGTCAATTTTGAGTTCTGTTGCATAGTGATCTGAAAGGGTACTTCTAATGATCCTTACCTTTGTGGTCTTATATAGGTTGGCTTTGTATCCTAAGACATGGTCTATTCTGGAGAAGGTTCCATGTGGACTTGAGAAGAATGTGTATTCTGCTTTCTGGGGATGTAGGGCTCTATATAAGTCTATTAGCCCCAAATCTTCTAATTTTTCATTTAGAGCTCTTATTTCTTTGCTATTTTTCTGTTTGGTGGATCTGTCCAGTGGTGATAGTGGAGTATTGAGGTCCCCTACTACTATCACATTTCCCTTCATGTGTTTCTCCAGGTTTACGAGCAGTTGCCTCACATATGTTGCTGACTCTACATTAGGTGCATAGATATTGACCAGGGTTAGTGTTTCTTGATCTAATGTTCCCCTGATCAGTAAGTAGTGGCCCTCTTTGTCTCTGATCACTTTCTTGATGTTGAATGCAATTTGGTCTGATATAAGGATGGCTGTCCCTGCTCTTTTTTGTTTTCCATTGGCCTGAATAATTACTTTCCATCCTTTTTTTCTAAGCCTGTGCTTATCCTGTAGTTGTAGGTGTGTTTCTTGCAGACAGCAGAAGTCTGGTTTATTTTTCCTAATCCAGTTCTCTACTATATGTCTTTTAATTGGGGAGTTTAGTCCATTAACATTTAGGGAGATTATTGAGAGAGATGACTGTTGTGCAGTTGTGTTGTGTAGGGTGGTTTTTGTTACAATCGGGGGTTTGGATTGTGTAATTCATCTCTGAGCAGGTCATTTAGGATTGGTTTAGTTTGCACAAATAGTTCAAGCTCGTTCTTGTTTGAGAATGTTTTTAGTCTATCCTCCCATATGAATGATAATTTTGCTGGGTATTGGACCCTAGGTTGGAAGTTTCTTTCTTTCAGTCGTTTAAATATGTCATTCCACTGTCGTCTTGCTTGAATTATTTCGAATGGGAGACCTGGTTTGATTCTTATGTCCCTACCTTTGTACTTGAGATTTTTTTTCTCTCTTATTGCTTTAAGGAGTTCCTCTTTCTCTTTATTTTTTGCCATTTGGATTACTATATGTCTTGGAGTTGTTTTATTAGGGTCTATTTTATTAGGGACTCTTTTCACTTCCTGGATTGGCATTGAGGTTTCTTTCCAGAGGGAGGGGAAGTTCTCTGCTATTATCTCTCTGACTACCTGTTCTTCCCCTTTCCCTATTTCCTCCCCTTCTGGTATACCCACAATTCTTAGATTGTTTCTTTTGTCCTTGTTCATTAGATACTGGACTTTTCCTTCCAGTGCTTTGCCTTTTATTTCTTTGTTGGTTTCTTGATCATTTTTTGTTTGCAGTTTTCCTTCGAGTTCTTCAATGTGTCTCTCCAACTCTGTGTTTCTGCTTGTAAGGCTTGTTACTTTGTCTTTTAATTCCTTCATTTCTTTTTGTATGGACTCTCTCATGTTCTTTAACATTTCTTCTTCAATTTGGCTGATTTGTTCATCCATAGATTTCTTATACTCGGTAGCTAAGGTTTCTTTCATTTTTTTTATTCTTTCTTGCATTTCCTTCCTCATTGCTGCTTTTAGGTCACCTTCCCATGGATCTGTGCGTTTTGGCGGACTTGGAAACTTGATAGGGTCTGTCTCTGTATTTTCAGATGTTAGGGTTCTCTTTGATTTACCCATATTTCTTTGCGTCTATTGGTATGCTTTGGAATACACCCACGTGGAATGGTCCCAGGGGAATGCACTCTTTCTGGGCACTGGTGCGGGGGGGTCGTGGATGCGGGGATCCCTATGCCCCAGGTGGAGTGGCCTCTGGGCACTGCACTCACTTTAGGGAGAAGCACGCAGACTGTGGGGCACAGAGGTCTCTGAATGCCCACCTTTTTTTTTTTCCCCAATTTTATGGGTTCTTGATTATTTAAGAAATTTTAGTGTTAGGCCTGAACTGGCTATACCTATAAGTTGTGTTAAGCTATATTCGCGCTAGCGTTCGCGCGGTTCGCGCGGGCTGCGTCTTTGGACGGTGTCTCCCTAGCTGGGGGGAGCTTCAGCAAGTCGCCGGGGGCGGGGCCAGGCTACTCGCGCAGGCAGCGTGTTTGGGCGGGGTCTCCCTACCTGAGCAGCACGGAAGGAAGTCCCCTGGGGCAGAGCCAAACTGCTCGCGCGGGCTGCGTCTTTGGACGGTGTCTCCCTAGCTGGGGGGAGCTTCAGCAAGTCGCCGGGGGCGGGGCCAGGCTACCCATCCTCTCATTTTTATTTTGAAAATATATGGTACCCCCATCCGAACTGCTCTCTTCCCAACATGAGAGTACATCCTACCATTTTTATTTTAAATATATATGTACACACAGGGGCTAGTTTTGAAATGGAGATCAATGAGAAAAAAATACCAGTGAATGTCATGACATAATGTCCCGACATACACCAGTGTTGCATCTGGCCGCCATCTACCCATGTGTCCCCCACTTAGTATCGGGAGAGAAAGGAGGAAAGCCTGAGGACCACAATAGAGTCCACCTGGGCCGGCAACCAAGGAAGGTCTGAAGTAGGGGAGAAATAGGGGAACGGCTGGAGGCCTGCCAAGCCACCCAGCACCCCCCAAGCTAGGGAGTAAGCCTCTGGAATGGGGTGTCCCCTAACCCCATACATGGGAAGAGCTGGCCTTCAGGATCAAGGTACCGGAAGCCAGCTATCTGCCCGGCCCCTCCCTCTGCTCCTCCCCCCTAGAGTAGGGAGGAGGAAGCCTGGGGACCCCTAATGGAGCCCACCTGGAACCCACAGCAGGCCACCTCTGGAATGAGGTGTCCCCTAATCCCATACCTGGGAGCATTTTATTTTTTTAAAATTTTTTTGAGGCCATTGTGAATTGCAAGTCTTTCACAGTTGTATTGCAGGCACATAGTGACAGTGAGTTAGTGACATTCCACCGAGACTGTTCCCAGCATGCTTCTGCCACTCTTCCCAGCATGCATCCCATACTTCCACCTCTAGCCCCCTGGACTCCTAGTGTAGCAGGTTCATTTTGTGTTTAGCTTATTATAGTTTGGGTCTCTTGATTCTGTTGTTGTTGGCTTTGGCTTGAGTATTTAGATCTTACCTTTTTTTTTTTTTTCCTACTCACTGTTCTTGAGACCACTTGGCTCCTGAACCCCATTCACTTTTTTCCCCCTTTTCTCATTTTTTAGGAAGACATAGAATATGAGACAGAAAGTGATTCAAGTTCTATGGTTCAATGGAAAAGTGAGAGCCTCTATCTAGAATATAAATAAAATAAAAAAAAAAAGAAATTAAGAGAAAAAGTGGGGGTAGATGCAGCATTTCTAATTAGGATATGAAAGCCTATGGGACTGAGCGAGGTTATTGTTTGAAGTAAGTTTTCTTCCACCTCTCCTTCAGACTGTGTCCACATCATTCTTGGGATCTTTCCCCCTCTCCCTTTCTATCATTGTCATATTTTCTCCCCTCTGGAAAGGTGGATCCCAAACAGTACTCCGAAGGTCCAAGGGCTGCTTCCAGAGGTGTTTGGCCAAGTTGAGCAAAGAGGCCAATTCAAGAGCCTGATGTTGCGCTTGCTGCCCAGGCCCAGCAGTGCTGAGTGCCACTAGGGCTACCTCCTGGCAAGACACACCAGCTCCTGGCTCTGCATTCAGGTATCACTTCTAGCGGAGGATCATACAGGATGCCGTGGGTTGAACCTCGATCAGCCACATGCAAGGCAATTGCCTTATCCCATGTATTCCCTTCTCTGTCATTTTTTATTTATTAATTTATATATTGATTGAATGGTTTTGGGGCCATACCCAGCAGCACTCAGGTGTCCTGACTCTGCACTCAGAAATCGCCCTTAACAGGCTGGGGAATCACATAGGATGTCTGTAATCAAACCAGGTCTCTCCCGGGTCAGCCACATGCAAGGCAAATGCCCTACTGCTTTGCTATCTCTCCGGCTCCATTCTCTGTCATTTATGATCACCCCCAAATCATTAACTTGTTCTCTTGGTGGGAGTGGGGTTGGAATTCTGAGATGGGGTGGGAGGGTCCCTTTCACATTTAGGTCTATTGTTCATGCTTCCTTTTGAATGATGTCGTTTTTGTAACTCGTTTTATGTTTACTGACAGACTAAAGCCCTATCAATTTATGTGTTGTTGGCTCTGAACCACGTTTATATATTTTGTGTATTGTTAAGGCTTTTAATTGGCGTTTTAAAAGTAGATGTACTCTGCGTGTTTGGAAGGCCAACAAAGTGGACTGTGAAAAGGGAGACGATTTTTTAAAGTAACCATATAAGGTGAAAAATCCCTTTCTGCATGCGTGTGTGCGTGTGTGTGGATTGCGGGTTTTTATCAGGCACGATATTCGTCAACATTTATTGTAACAGTTTACAATGTGGCCCCTTGAGTCCTCTGGATTGTGCACAGCCCGAATGACGTAACCTTGGAAAATTCAATAAATCTCAAGTTAAAAGCCCTTCTAATGGGAAGTTTCTGGAAAGCTGTAAAGTTAAATGGTCTGCTCCAGGATCAGGGAGATAGTGTGGAGAAAGCCCTAGGGAACCTGGATTTGCTTCTTGCCAGTCTGTGCCTTGTATAAAAATGCTAGGTTCGGAATTGAATTACCTTTTTATTTGTTTGTTTAATATAAAATCCTCTGTTGGGAGTGAATAAAAAATAAATAAATAAAATCCTTTGTTGCCTTATTACCTCATCCTATGGGAGTCCCATGGTGTATCACAATGTCTATCCTACAGATAAATACATGTCCAAGTGCCCCCTCACAGTGATATTTTATGACTTAGAGAGTTTTCACTTTGCAAGGAATCAAGGCATCTTTCCGTTCATTTTTCCCAGCCCTGTGACTCAGTCCAATTATGTGCAGTTAATATTGCTTAGACTTTCTCATGCTTTACATCTTTTATTTTCCTTCCTTGATTCCCTGGGCTGCTGATGTTGTGGCTGAAATGATACGGGGAGGAGTCAGGGGTCACACATGTTTCTGGCTGTGGTTCTCACGGGGGGTCACGGTTGCATGGCGATGCTCGCACATGGGCTTGCAGCCCTCCCTCAGGCTTGCTTCTTTAGTTGCAATTCTTTGCAGAGCTCTGAGAACTCACACACGTCAGCTGAATTATGAGCGATCTTTGGATGTCACTGTGGTGCTCGCACATATGTACACTAAGGGTTGCCCTTCTTTTTTTGAGGGGGTGGTCAGACCCGGTGGTGCTCAGGGGTTAATCCTGGCTCTGAGCTCAGAAATCAATCCTGGCATGAGCAGTGGCGCAAGGCATAAAGCGTCTGCCTTGTGCGTGCTAGCCTAGGACGGACCTTGGTTCCATTCCCCGGCATCCCAAGTCATGATTTATTTCTTAGCGCATAGCCAGGAGTAACTCCTGAGTGTCACCGAATGTGGCCCAAAAACAAAAACCAAATAAAAAAATCATTTCTGGCAAGATCAGGGGGACCATATGGGTTGCCAGGAATCAAACTTGGGTCATCCCTTATTGGCTGTATGCAAGGCAAACACTGTGATATTGCTCCAGCCCCTAGGGTTGCCCTTTTGGTTATGATGCTGGTACTACTTAATTGCAGTGCCTACAGTCTCTGTCTGTCTGTCTGTCTGTCTGTCTGTCTGTCTCTCTCTCTCTGCCTTACCCATAACTAGTAAGACAGCAGAGCTGTCAAGGCAAGCAGTAGAAGCTGCAAAGATCACTTCAAGAGTAAATGGTGTGGGAAATTATACCCCTAATCATAACCAAATGTTGGTATTGTCCCCTCAATAGAACTGCTTAGATCTTTTAGATTATAAGGGCAAGCAAAAGTGTACCCGGGAAGAATAGAATAAAAGTTTAGTATTGCAGAGAGTGTGTTGACCTTGCATATAGCTGCCTTGGAGTTCGATCCTCAGCATCCCATGTGGTTTCCCAAACAATGCCAAGAGTAATTGCTAAGCAGAGTCAGGAGTGACCTTTGAATGTTTGAGCCAGGTATGGCCCCAAAACAACAACAGTAATGACAGCAACAACCAGTTTAGGATCTTTTAAATGTAGTGGTGAACACAGGCAAAAGTAGAATAGGAAATCATCACATTACCCTGTTTTATAAGATTGCCTGCTGTTTGGCTGAGTGAAAAGCTCCAGCCTCTATTTTAATGTTGCCATTGATTGTTGATGTGCTTTTAACCTCCTCAACTTAAACTGTCAACTTAAATAGTGGCTCATATGTTGGACTCCAGGGTTAAGAGTTAATATTGTGTTGACTGGAGCCAAAGAGATAGCACAGCAGTAGGGCGTTTGCCTTGCACACAGTCAATCCAGGACAGACAGTGGTTCATATCCCAGCATCCCATTTGGTCCCCCAAGCCTGCCAGGAGCTATTTCTGAGTGCAGAGCCAGGAGTAACTCCTGGGTGTCACCAGGTGTTGCCAAAAAACAAACAAAAAAAATATTGTGTTGACTAAATTATCTGCCTGTGAGCTCACTGGTGATTGCTCAGGTGGCCCTAAAGCTTGGACTGGACTGTCATTGTATGTTTGTTTCCTTTTATGTTCTTTTTTTTTGAAGGGGGGGCACACCCAGCAGTACTCAGGAGTTACTAGCTCTGTGCTCAGAAATCACCCGTTGCATGTTCAGGGACCATTTGGGATGCCGGGAATTGAACTCAGGTCTGTCGCGGGTCAACAGCATGCAAGGCAAATGCCCTACTGCTGTGCAATCTCTCTGTCCGCCCTTATGTATCTTTTTGTCTCTTTCTCTGCAACTGACCTAAATAGTCTTCTGGCTCCCTACTGAGAGATCTTTGAAGAAAGTGACAGTGATTACACTTCAGTCCCCTTTTAGGTATCAGTCATATGTAGATGTGCCTATAGATTTTCCTATGTCATATTCCATTTGCCTGCCTGTAGAGTTCAAACTGTATATGAGAGGCCCCTAGAAAGTAGGAACAGAGTGAGGACAACAGATTGTGTTTTGGGGAAATTTCTAATCTGGTAATGGTGATCAGGATTCTTTTGGGAGCACCAAAGTCAACTTTGGCAGTTTGAGTTTGAGGGTGTTCAGGAAAGTTTTTTAGAGGATGTACTGTAGTATTGGGGAGGTGGTTCATGGGAATAATGAAACTGAGGTGCTGGAGCAGAAAGCAGGCAGATGGGTGGTAGGATGGGAAAATTAGATCAGACATGGATGGTGATAGGAGTGATCTTTATTGTTTCCCTGGTTACATGGTAACTGTGGGAAATAATAGGCATTGCATGAAGTCGTAAGGGCATGAAAATGTTTTGCATTCTATATTTTATTGGTGGAGAAAGAAGGAATTCAATCATTAAAATTGGGTAAGTATAACCTAATTCAGTAGCAAGACCATTTCTATATTAACAACATACTTAGAGGAACAGGAGCACCAAGATACATTCTTATGTATCTGGGGTACTTAGCAAAATTTTTTCTTTTTCTTTTTCTTTTTTTTTTTTGGTTTTTCGGTTGCACCCGCAGCACTCGGGTTACTCCTGGTTCTATGCTCAGAAATCGCTCCTGGCAGGCTCAGGGGATCATATGGGATGCCGGGATTTGAACCAGCGACCTTCTGCATGCAAGGCAAATGCCTTACCTCCATCCTATCTCTGGCCCTAGCAAAATTCTTGTGTGGTTTTATTTTACTGTTTCAGAGGCACAACTGGCAATCTTGGGGACTATTATCAGGTCTGTACTCCAGGGTTGCTCCTGATAGTGTGCAAGTGATTGTGTGCAGTGCCAGAGGTCAAACCAGGATTCACTTCATGTGAGGCTGGTAACTTACCCCCTATGCTATTTTTTTCTGCTTCCCATAAACTAAGCATTCTTATAGTTGAGAAAATAAAGAGGCTTCTATTCATAGAACACCAGCAGTTATAGCAAATATATAAAACTCTAGGCTGTCCACATGAACTCTCTGTTGTTTCTATATGTATATTATTAACATATTGAAATATTATGACAAAATATCTCATTACATCATGCCATTAAAATGCACTATTCTATAAAGTTAAATAATATGCATCATATCAAAATAGATGATATGATTATATTACAATATCAATGTAACCATAAAGTAATCATCATATAATTATTCATTCTATATCATACTATAGACTATAAAGGATAGAGTAAATATTGATATGATAATAAAAATATGCAATATGGCAATATTTTAACATACATATAATATTTGTATAATATGTGTATTATATATTCTAATACACATACATGGCAATATAAATTACTTATCAAATATAATGCATATGTGTGTTTTTAGAAAATGTCATGCAATTAGCCCTGAATTCTTTTCATTGTTCTAGAGGAAGATTCATAGCATTATAACTTGAATATGCATCTATTTTGCATAAGATATAAAATAATAAAAATGTTAAATAGTTGGATCCAAGTAACCAGGCTTAACAAGGGTGAAGCTAATCTTTTTATTTCACATGACTTTATTGTTATCTTGACCATATTTACTATTTGAATATAAACATTGTTCCATTCACTGATTAAATAAAAACAGAGGTCATTGGTCCTGTAAAATACATTTGCACCTTAGACTTATATGTCTGGTAAGAAATGTCACCACAGTATTAAAAACAGTGGTAATCCGACTCAGAGTTCAGTTTGGGATTCTGTTCAGTTTATTACTATTTAATTGGACTTTTGAATGTTTGGATTTGTTGGGCTACACGTGGCTGTGCTTAGTGCTTACACATAGCTCTGTGCTCAAGGTTCATTCCTGGTGACCCAGTGGTCCTGAGATCAAATCTGGATTGGCCACGTACATATCTATGCTGTACTGTCTGTCTGACCCACGGATTAGTTATCTCTCGCTAGATTACATGTTCCTTGAAAGAAGAGGCAGTGTTTGTATCCCCACAGGTCTTAACCCTAGTACCAGGCATATGTACCAATAGACCCGGGGTTCTAAGGTAAAAAGACCCTTTAGAGATGATGGGGACTGATTTGTTTATGTGACAGGCGAGTCATTGTCTGGGTAAAGTGATCTGCACAGGGTTCAAAGCCTGGTGATAAGGACGTCTAAACAAAATCTCACTCTGTTCCATATCACACTGACATTACATTATCTCAGGTCCCTGCAGAGATCTGTGTATGCCAGGTGACAAAAAGAAGTTGCTATTCCTCAAACTAATATTTCCCAGTTTATATTTCCCAATATAACTTACAGAGACATTGGTGTTTTTTTGGGGCATTAAGGTAATGAAGCTTCTGGAAGTCAATGGAAGCAATTAGTTCCCAAATGACCCTGATAGGCCCAAACCCTGTCATAATGTCCTCCTGAGTCATAGCTCCATATGCCTCCCTCCACTACTTCAAGCAAGGAATGGGAAATGCTTTTCTAAGTTAAAGTCTGACCTCTAGGAACCCTTCATCATTCAGCCACAATAACTGAACAACATTGTCCATGAAAATGTTTGTCCTTTTGGGTTTTATTTGGGGGATGGGTGGGGGAGGCCACCCCAGGCAGTGCTCAGGGATTACTCCTGGCTCTGAACTCAGGAATCACTTTTGGCAGGTTTAGGGGACCATATGGGATGTTGGGGATTGAACCTGCGTCATTCATGAGCAAGGCAAATGCCCTAACACCCCCCCCACCTGCTCTGCTATCAGTCTAGTTTTGAAAACAGCTTTTTCTTTTCTTTTAATTATCTTTATTTAAACACCATGATTACAAATATGATTGTAGTTGTATGATTTCAGTCATGTAAAGAGCACCCCCCCTTCACCAGTGCAACACTACCACCACTAATGTCCCAAATCTCCCTCCTCCTTACCCCACCCACACCTGTACTCGAGACAGGCTTTCTACTTCACCTCATTCATCCACATTGACAGCTTTTTCAACAAGTAAGAACCATGACCACTTTGCTTTATATTTTTTAAGAATTCTAAGCAATTTAGAAAATATCCTTTTTATTTTTGGGGGTTTTTTTTGGGGGTGCCCATACCCATTTGATGCTCAGGGGTTACTCCTGGCTAAGCGCTCAGAAATTGCCCCTGGCTTGGGGGGACCATATGGGACGCTGGGGGATCGGACTGCGGTCCTTCCTTGGCTAGCACTTGCTAGCCTTACCTCTAGCGCCACCTCTCTGGCCCCATAGGAAAATACCTTCATCTATAAATTAATCATGGAGAATTAGAAATATATAAAACTGTGGTACATATACACAATGAAATATTATGTAGCCGTCAGGAAAAATGAAGTCATGAAGTTTTCCTATACATGTATGGATATGGAAACTATTATGCTGAGTGAAATAAGTCAGAGGGAGAGAGAGATACAGAATAGTCTCACTCCTCTGTAGGATTTAAGAAAAATAAAAAACTGTGGTACATATACACAATGAAATATTATGTAGCCGTCAGGAAAAATGAAGTCATGAAGTTTTCCTATACATGTATGGATATGGAAACTATTATGCTGAGTGAAATAAGTCAGAGGGAGAGAGAGATACAGAATAGTCTCACTCCTCTGTAGGATTTAAGAAAAATAAAAAACAGTGCTGTAATAATACTCAGACACAATAGAGATGAGGGCTGGAAGGATCGGCCCACGAAATAAAGCTTACCACAAAGACTGGTGAGTGCAATTAGAGGAATAACTACACTGACAACTATCATGACAATGTTAATGAGTGAGAGAAATAGAATGCCTGTCTCTGATACAGGCGGGATGAGGGAGAAGAGAGAGAGCATTGGTTATGGAGTTCTTTTTTAATTTTTTAGGGTGTGTTCTTTTTTATAATTGAACACCTACTACAAATATTTTCTTAAATAAAGATACTATTAAATATATAAATATAAAATGAGTATGTAAATAAGGGGACCTTTTAAAGACCTTTTTCTGTTTGGTTTGTTTTTTTTTGTTGTTTGTTTGTTTTTTGTTTTGTTTTGGTTTGGTTTTGGTTTTTGGCTCACACTAGCATTGCTCAGGGATTACTCCTGGCTCTGCGCTCAGAAGTCGCTCCTGGCAGTCTCAGGGGACCATAGGGAATGCCAGAATTCGAACTGGGATTAAAGACCTTTTTGATCCAGTAGAAAGAATATGGTTTCTCTTAGAAATTTTACTTCTTTCTGTTAACCAGATACACTGTTTAGCTCCATTATAAGAGAAAAGAACATACACTTAAATTGTGGACAACAAATGCATTCAACATTTTTTTTTTTGAACATGATTTTTTTAATGCTTCTTTGTGCCATCTGATGAATTTAAGTTTTTCTGTGGAGTTGCCTCTTCAGCACTGATTAGATTCGGGAACCACACCCACTCCCTGTGATACTTGAGTGAAAGGACCAGCATGTCAGTGCAAAGTCCTAAGGACACTCTGCTGCTCTGGTCCTGCACTATTAGAATCACTAAGGCCACCTTGATTGTGCTTAAGGATTTCCAAGACCACATTCAGGGATAGTTGGGTTGGTCCCACCAATAGTCAAGTGCAAATGATGAAGCCCAGTCTTCTGCATCCCAGGCAAGGACCACTGTTACTATCTCTTAGCTCAAAAATGAGTTTTGATTCAGTACAGGCTCTTGCAATGGTCTTTATTGCCAGTTCGGTGTGGTAACATGTGCTCCTTCTGTTTATTTTTTTTACAATATCTTTATTTAAGCGCCATATTATATACATGATTGTAGTTGGGTTTCATCATAAAAAGAACACCCCCCTTCATCAGTGCAAATCCCCACCACTAGTTCCCCCTATCTCCCTCTTCCCCCACCGTGCTCCTTCTGTTAATTCATATTTTATGCATGTAGCACAATGTTGTCTCATGGTCATACTGATTTCCAGAATTACTAGTGAATTTATAGCTTGAAATTTCTCCCACTGTGTGGATTTAATAGCAAGAGATTGATATTCTAGCGCACTCTTGCAATATCTCTTAAAGCAGATACATAGAATTTTACCACTTCAAGTCCTTAGAAAAAATTGTTTATTATTATTTTGACTTTTGTGCCAGCATTATTAAGTGGCTGCTCTAGATACTGGTGCCCCTGGGTTGCTGCCAGCACTGCTCAAGGGACCAGGTGGTGCTAGGATCACACCCAGTCTTCCTGCATGTGATGCATATGTTCCATCCCTATGAGCTATTTTTCCTAGCTAGAGAAATTGTTTCTTTAGTACAGAGGTACATTGGGAAGAAACTAAAGCAGGTATCATAGATTTAAAGTGTTGGAAGTTTTGGCCAGAGAGAATGCACAGCAGTAGGGCGTTTCTCTTGCAAGCCAATGATTCAAATAGATGGTGGTTCAAATCCCGGCATCCCATATGGTCCCCCATGCCTGCCAGGAGTGGTTTCTGAGCACAGAGCCAGGAGGAACCCCTGAGCGCTGCCGGGTGTGGCCCAAAAACAAAGCAAAAAAGGAGTTGGGAGATGAGTTGATCAACTCTTTCTGGGTACAGCAGACTCCCCAGCCAGTGTTTTTTTCTTTCTGAACCTTCCTTCCCACCTAAGAAATAAGATTATTGATGCTGTGAATATTTCAGTCTGAAAATACCAGCCCTGCCTCCTTGAATCTATTGTTGTCATGGGGAGATCTCTGAGTAATCCTAATCACGGTAGATTTATTTTGTTCATTGTTTATAAAGATGATTGCTTGCTTCTATTTATCATGTGTAATTAATGCTCAAAATACAATTAATTCTTAGTTCTCACAGTGGTCATTTCAACAAACTTTGACACCTTATATATACAAACACTCCTTAAGTAAAGAAACTTCTTAAAATATAGAAACTCCTTAATATATATATAAATTTCAATACATAGATATATCCTTGAATGTAGAAATACAATTCTATATGTAATTATACTCTATAAAAATCCTTAAATATAGAAACATATTTGTATATATGATATATATACAAAAATAGAAATACATTTCTATATGTAATATATACTCTATAAAAAAAACCTTAAATCTACAAACACTTTCTTTTATTTTCTTTTTGCAAACAAAAACCTTTTGTTCCCCTTGATTTTCCTTCTCTCTCTCTTTTTTAAATATTTGGGTCTCATCCAGCATTGCTTAGAAGCTTCTCTGGCGAGATGCTCAGGGATCACTCCTGGCTGTGCTTGGGCATCATGTGGTGCCAAGGATCAAACCTGGGGCTCCAACATAAAAGCTTCAGCCCTTTGCTCTAGCTCTCTATCTCTGGCTTTCTCTTATCTCCTTTAGTTTTCTTATTTTCTTCTCTGTTCTTCTCAAACTAAGACTGTAAATTTCCTCCAAAAAATGTTGGCTTCTTTTTTTTTTCTTTTTCTTTCTTTGTCTATGTAAAAGCTTAGGCCCTAAAAATAAATATAATTCAGTCCAACAGAATCCTAGTTCTCCATAAATGATTGCTCTTGCATAAGTCCCATCCAAATAGTTTGGAGACTTCGTCAACCTCCTCCTAATAATAATGTAGGATGTCAAATTTGAAAAACTGTCGAGAGTGGGATCTTTGTTAAGTTCTATGGGCCACCTGTACCAGAAGTAACAAGAGAATGAATCCAGTGGAGCATTCTGTACTTGGCCAACACAGCGATTGACTTGAACTAAATTAACTCAAGCTGGCAGGACTCTGAGCTGCCTTGACGGAAAACCCTGGACAGAAGTTAGGTGAAGTATTTTTGACTAACCCTCTGTACTACCCCCAGATGCTGCACAGTTCGGGCCTAGATGATGCTCAGTGACTGCTGAATTCTCTTTGCATTCCCTGCTGAGAAGAAATAGTCAATAAGCAGGACAGAGGAGAGGGCAATAATAAGCCAAAAGAAGAAAGGCTATGTATGGTTTTCAGACTCTGTCCCTATCCTCAGAGACTTTTAGAAAGGTTTGGATTAAGTCTGGCCATGGATACAAGCAGAGGGGACTCTTGGACTCGGTTCTTGGCTCTGAACCACTACCTCTGACTCTGACCAAATCAGCTGACTTCTCTGCCTGTAAAATAATATTCCCCCTGACATTAATACTTACCTCATGAGGTTATCTGGAGGATAATGTTAGTAATAATGTCTTGTGTTTACATCATTCCTTTCACGGAGAACTCAAAGCATTTTTATGTACATTGAGGGGGAAGCTTCTTGTGAGAAATGAATGTGTTCATGTTTTTTGAACGTGAACTTCAGTCACGAGAACCTGAATTTCACACACGCTGCCAGAAGATATATGATGCATATATATGCATATATGATGCAAATGATTGTTTATGGATTTAGGAAATGCAGTGAGTCCCCACTCGGGGTGTAGGAAATCCCATTTATGCCAGCAGATTGGTCTCGTGACATATCTGGAGCTTAAAGAACTGTCAAACACTATTTTGGACCTTGTTTGTGACAGAAAGATACCTGGAAAACAGTCTGGAACCAAAAAACTTCACCAAAGGAGTCTAGAGAAAATTTAAGTGGCTTTAGCAAAAAGGAGTAGAAATAAACCTTAAAAATAGATCTAGACATTAGTACTCTGGAGTCTCTTATATGGATTGCAGTTTTTTGGCTGTTTCAAAAAGGCAAAGGTCTAGGGCTATATACAATGGCAATTGTGTAGTTCACTTGCTTCCTTTTCCAAGATTGTAAAAATGTATTGTGCCTCACTTGAAAATTTGGATAATATTTGGGTTGGAAAGATAGGACAGAGCTTTTTTTTTTTTTTTTTTGGTGGATTTTGGGCCACACCCGGCGGTGCTCAGGGATTACTCCTGGCTGTCTGCTCAGAAATAGCTCCTGGCAGGCACGGGGGACCATATGGGACACCGGGATTCGAACCAACCACCTTTGGTCCTGAATTGGTTGCTTGCAAGGCAAACGCTGCTGTGCTATCTCTCCGGGCCCGATAGGACAGAGATTAAGGTGTCTGCCTTGTCTATTACCATCCTGGTTTAATTCTCAGCACTGCATGATCTCCAAAGCACAGAAGTGGGAGTAATCCCAAACAACTTTTTTTTTTTGGTAATTGGTTTTCGGTTTTGGAGCCACACCCGGTGACACCCAGGGGTTACTCCTAGCTCTGTGCTCAAAAATCACTCTTGGCTCGGGGGACCATATGGGATGCCGGGGGATCGAACTGGGGTCAGTCCTGGGTCTGCAGCATGCAAAACAAAGGCCCTACCGCTGCACTATCACTCCAGCCCCCCAAACAATTTTTATTTTAAATCTCTGTATCACACTGTCTTCTCTTCAGTGAAAAGACATAACCTCTGCCCTGGAGAAGCAGGGAGGATGATGTACAAATAGACGTTTTTGTACATCATCTTCAATACCAGGCTCAAGATCACTTAGCTTTGCTGGGAATTTAGAGAAGTCAAAACTTCTAAAGCCTTAACATTTGCAAAGAGCATGGGAAAGGAATTTGGGTTGGAAGAGTTGAATGTTCAAAGGCCCCCAGTGTTTAGTCTTCTTTCAGCACAAGTGGCAAATTTACAGAAAGTTTGGCATTATAATAATGCCTCAAGTTTCATTTGGGGGTGGTAACAAGAAACCTGGGTTAAGGTGAAAGCAGGCATTGCTGATTTTGTTGTTGTTGTTGTAGGTTGGTTGGTTGGTTTGGTTGTTTTGTGTTGCTGTTGTTTTTACAATTGAATACTATTTTGAAAATGGAGATATTAATACATATGTATGAACAGGAAACTAAACGTTGCATGCAAGTCCTGGTGAGCCATCCAAATCCTAAAATGTGGCAGGCATTGTAAGAGAATCTGGCTGGAAATCCAGGTTCAGGAGCTCACCCTGTACTCACGGCATCCAACATCAAAATCTAATAAATCACACAAGTAGAGTGTCTAAGAATGAGCAGAGTAAATTATCGAAGGCGAAGCTTTGAGGAAGGTAAACATTAAGAAACAAATGAAAGAAGATAAACCCATTAGAAAGTCTAAGCTGAAAAAGAGAAAAATTAAAAAATAGAAAGATTTTTACTATTTTACTATTTTAGCTATCATTAGGACATTAGTGGGTTCGTTGGTGGTTTCCTCAGATAAGGTTTTAGGACAGTAATCAGAGCAGAATTCAGAAACTTAATGGAGATTAAATAGAAATGGGGAAATGCGGAGGCAGAGAACTTAGTCCTCTCTAATACACATTTGTGGCAATATATACTGCATATAAAAATAAAATATATCTGCTTGGTTTTAGAAGATAATGTTGTGCAATATAGCCCAGAATTCTTTTTATTGTTTTAGAGGAAGATTCTTAGCATTTTTTCCTTGTCCCAGTTATTATTACTTGAATATGCATCTATTTTGCAAATGATGTAAAATAATAAAAATGTCAACTAGTTGGATCTAAGTAACCAGGCTTAACAAGGTGAACTGATCTCTTTATTTCACATGACTTTGTTGTTATCTAGACCATATTTACTATTTGAATATGAACAGTGTTCTCTTCACTGGTTAAATAAAAGCAGAGGTCATTGGTTGTGATATGTTAGAGAAAGTGTGTTCTGGAACCAGAAATTGAGGTCATAACTTAACCATTGACTTGGAAAGAGAAATGATAAAACCTTTTCTTGTGTGTTGAATATGAAAGGTCTATAAACATTCAGTCCAGGGATCTAGCATTGTTAATCCAGAGTTTAGCATTTGCCCTGTTCTGTGTCTGACCTCAGTTTGATACCTGGCACCACATAACCTTAGAAACTCTAGGTTTCCCTGAGCCCAGAATCAGGGATAAATGCTGAGCATTGTTGGTTGTGACCCCAAAACAAACAATAATAAAAATCCAGGAAAATGTAGGCCCGGAATTCAGAAATCAAGACTTGCAGAAGATGTAAGTGAAAATATGTCAGCATCCCTTGATCTCCATGATTTTCACTTCCAAAATTGCCACAGACAATCTCTGTCCAATAGCTACACTTTGATATACATTTACCTAAGTATGGGCAAAGGGACGTAAGTAGAGTGTTGCTTTGGATCATCATCAGGACCTCATCCTCCAGAATCAGATGAGGGACTGAGCCTCTTCATATGCACTCAGCAACTCTTCAAGAGAAGCCCCTCTCCATGTGACATCATTGCCTGAAAAGGAGTGATCTCCTAGCATGAATGAATGAATGAGTGATTAGCACATTGGTGCATTTACATCTAACTCATCCTAAAATGCCTGGAACTCTCCGGGAAGTGGGGCTTATACAGGTAGAGTTTCATTCCCTAAGTTAAATATATGTAGTACAGGTTTAAAATATAATTAGGAATATATATTAGTATATAATTAGGAATATATTGAATAGATGGACAAAATGATGAAATATAGGGAATAGTCTAACTTATCAACATGTTGACTACAAGTATTATTAATATGTTTAAAAAGTGAATTGATTTTTGTTGTTGGGGGGCTACACCCAAAAAGGTCAGGGTTACTCCTGACCTTGCTTTCAGAAGTCACTCCTGCAGGGTCGGGGAACCATGTGGGATGCTGGGGATTGAACGTGAGTCGGCTGCTTGTAAGGCAAATGCCCTACTTGCTGTGCTATTGATCCCAACCAAGCAAACTAGTTGTTTCAAGACTAGAATAATAATTATGCAGAAGCCTAAAATCAAGTATGTAGTGTTTGGGGGGGGGTGTTAAAAAGGTCTTTTCATGGAGTAACTACATTTGATAAGAAGACAGTATTTTCACGTAGATAATGGTGTACTCTAGTACTATTCATCTGCTGAATTGACTTCAATTCCAAGGATTTGCATGTGGAAAACTAATGTCCTGGCTGGATTATCAGACTATAAATTCATCCAGACGTTTGATGATATCATAAACTGTGAGAAACCAATGTCCTGTACAGCAGCATCAGAAACCTCCTGGTTGGATCTAGCACTGTTAATCCATTTTATGCCTTTCCATTAGTTATTACAATAATAATAATTTGGTGACATAGTCCTATATTCTGCATCTAGTGCTGTCTATTACTGGGCACAGCTGCTCCAGGTCCTTCTTTCCAGGGTAAATAATGGTTCGTGTTTCTATGGGCTGCTGTGAGATCCTTCTCTGCTTATGAAATAGACTCATGTCACCACCCTATTGGGGAAGATTGAAGATTTGGATGAAGCCAAGGAACTGCAATAAGAAAGCCGGAGTTGCTCCCACACCATTAGAAAAAAAATTTTTTTCTCTTGAGGACATTTAAATTGACTTTTAATGATGTGAATTTTTCTGAGTGTGAGGCTACGAAATTCTATCACTTGCATCTGGCTGATGCAGGCCTTCTGCTTCAGAACTTTTTCTTTCATGTTGGAGGTAAATATTGAGGTCCTGTGTTGTGAGGGGCATGTCACAAGACAGTAAACACTTTTGCAAAGAGTGTCTTTTGATCTTCATGCCTTTGGCAGTTAAAATCTAGAGCCAGAGCAGGCCAGAGAATTTGAGGTAGAAACCACTTAAAAGCTTTCCTTGTATGGAATCACAAAATTAGGTGCAGACTAATGTGTGGATTGATAACTGATGAAGAAAGATGATAGGAAAAATGAGACCACTTGAATAATAAAAGTTAGGTTTGGATTTCAAGATGAGTGAGTTATTTGAGAATGAGAACCATTTTGTAGATAGTGCCTTTAAAAAATGGAATGAAAATATTTCTAACCCTGAATTTGTACACCCCCCCTCCCATATGGTTGACTAAGTGCTTCTGGGAATTGCCCAGGCACCAGAGTCCATGCAACACCACAGTGCCATATCACTTGAGCCTGAACAAGTGAATTAAACTTAATTTTATGAATTAAACTGATTAAACCACCAGATCCACACCTGGCCAGTGTCACAGGGAACCCCCTCCCCACACAAAAATATTTCTGTCTTTCTCTTTCTGTGAGCTCTATAAGGAATTCATAATGTGTTTGAATCCTAGTTTTGAAATTAAATTTTCATAAAAGGCCTATAAGTAAAAACCAGCAATTTTAGATGTGTAAAAGTATATTTGGACTGAATATCCCGTTTGACTATTTTTAATATTGGTATGTCTTAGTGCCTAAATTCTGCCAATCCCATCTCAAATGAGCGTTCCTTTAGTCTTCTGAAAGTTAAACCGTATTTCTATGTAAACAAATCAAAATACACTCATACAATTACATGTGCAATATTTTCTTTTCTCTTGTCTGTATTTATTTGGGGGATACGATTAGTGGTGCTTGGGGGCTCCACCCTCCTCTGTGATTTGCGTTTCATCCACAGTGTTCAGTGAACCACGAGGTATTGCCATTCGAACCCAGCACAACTAGTGCTCAGCCCATCAAGCTAATTTTCTGCTCCCTTGTTTTGATACTTACAAATATTTTGATAATTATATTGATATTTTGATATATTTTGATAATTTGATCATTACATTGTCAGATTTTATTGGTATACAGCTGAGGCCAGTCAGCTTTATTATATAGAATTTATTAATATTTCCACCTTAGTTTTTTTAGAATTCATCGTTTCTTCCTTTGGGTAATAAATGATGAGACATATTTAATGAGCAGTAAATGGTCTTGCACTTCAATCCCTATTCAAGTGCAACTTCCTCCAGTTTGGACAGTGATGAGGAAGGCAGAAACCTGGAAGTCTGACATTCTATTCTGTCCCTCTTATTTTAGGCCTGGTGCCTGGGACCTGTGGTTCAGGGGGAAGAATTGCTAAAGTTTAGCTGTCCTTGACTGGTAATATATGATAGATAGCTTATAAAAAAGATTTAGCTTAGTTCAGTGTTATTTTATTCCACTGTTTACTATAGTTTACGGTTCCAAATACCTGGCCAAATTGTTCTGTGATAAAAGGAAATGTGAAACTACACACCATATTTCTTTCAAGCATTAAGACCAAGATGTGTCTCTGAATATTCTTCTGAGACAGACGAGGGGACTGTGCTCCATTTTAATAGCCTTTTAATTTGAAAGTTGAGCTCAGTCCTTCTAATTGCTTGTAGATATTGGACAATATGACTATTTCCATTGGATAATATGAAGAGGACAATTTATCATTGAAGGTCTTGTCATTTTTATCTAAGCTGAGCAGAGTGCCAGTATATACAGTTTTTGCTTTCAAGTACAGGTTGATTTATTATGGTATGAACCTTCAGTTTTTATGGGAGTTTATGAAATTGAATTTTTGGGGGTAATATTAGTACAGCCCATCCTAACCCTCCTTTTCTTTTAAGATTATCACTTTTAGGTCAAACAACTTAGAAAGATAGAATAAAATCTCAAATTTGGAGAAAAGAACCTACCCCTTAATGACATATAATGAACACATGTCTTTTTATTTAAATAAAAATCTTTATGTATATCTAGTGCCAGGAATTGAATCCAGAATTTCACACATAACCAGTGTAAGATCTTAATTTAATTCTCAGGAAAAAATAAACATGTATAAGTGAAGATGGATAAGAAGCATGTCAGTTCTCTTTCCCTCCTCTGGGCATTGGGTCTAGTATCTGTAACATTTGGGTGGATTGAGCTCCTATTTCTTGAGAATTATAAACACAGGAGTGTTAGTTTCCTTTTTGAAAGTTGTAAGACTGGAAAATGGTTCCATCCAAATATATTAGTTGAAAGCAAGTTCATGATGATAGGAGTGTCATACTAGGGATATACCCTATGGACACAAAAGCACAATATAAAAATGCCTTCTGCACACCTACATTCATTGCAGTTCTATTTACAATAGCCAGACTCTGGAAACAACCAAGATGCCCTTCAACAGATGGATAGCTAAAGAAATTGTGGTACATATACACTGTGGAATACTGTGCAGCTGTCAGAAAAGATGAAGTCATGCAATTTTCCTATACATGGATGGACATGGAAACTATTGTGCTGAGTGAAATAAGTCAGAGGGAGCGAGAAAGACACAGAATAGTCTTGCTTATTTATGGGTTTTAAGAAAAATAAAAGATATTATTGTAATAATGCCCTGAGACAATAGGGATGAGGGATGGAAGGCCCAGCTTACAATATGAAGCTCACCACAGAGTGGTGAGTGCAGTTGGAGAAATAACTACACTGACAGCTATTATGATAATGGTAGTGAGTGAGTGAGTGAGTGAAATAGAATGCCTGTCCTGAAGACAGATAGGGGGTCGGGGGAGGAGAGATATGGGGGGCATTGGTGTTGGGAATGTTGCACTGGTGAAGGGGGGTGATCTTTCTATGACTGAAACCCAAGTACAATCATGTTTGTAATCATGGTGCTTACATAAAGATATCAAATTTGAAAAAAAAAAAAAAAGAAAACATGCGATCATGCAACTTGCTGCCACATGCCACATGGATAGATCTGGAGAATATCATGTTGAGTGAAACCAACCAGAAGGAAAGACAGATACTGAGTGTGATACATAAAGAAACATAGTAAGGAAATAGTAAAGAAACACAGTAAAGACATAATAAAGATATAAATGCCACAAACGACAGAAACTGACAACTATTTTTCATAGAAAGCTATCACCACTGGAGCGGAGAGGAGATTGGAAGGATAAATAGGAAAGAAGGGGAACACTGGATATGGAGGGAAGGAGACATTTTGGTAAAGGGTCTGGTACTGGAAATGAATGTTTTATGTATGAAACCTTACCATTAATGCTATTATAACTCTAGTGCCTAAAATAAAATAAAATAAAATAAAATAAAAACAGGTTAGATGAGAACAATAATCATTCGTTATATCAATGCATATTAATGTCTGTTGACACTACAGGGATTAAGCTGAACATCTTTAGGCAGCTTTGTTAAGATGGTGTTAAGCCTTTCACTTTGTAAGATTCCAATTTTTACCTGCTTCCACCAACCTACAGTTGAACTACCAAACTTCTTTTTAATTATTAAGAATTTTATTTTAGGGCCCGGAGAGATAGCACAGCAGCATTTGCCTTGCAAGCAGCTGATCCAGGACCAAAGGTGGTTGTTTCAAATCCCAGTGTCCCATATGGTCCTCTGTGCCTGCCAGGAGCTATTTCTGAGCAGACAGCCAGGAGTAACCCCTGAGCACTGCCAGGTGTGACCCAAAAACCAAAAAAAAAAAAAAAAAAAAAGAATTTTATTTTATTTTTTAATAATATCTTTATTTAAGCACCAAGATTTCGAACATGTTTGTAGTTGAGTTTCAGTTATAAGAAGAACATCCCTGGGGCCGGAGAGATAGCATGGATGTAAGGTTTTTGCCTTTTATGCAGAAGGTCATTGGTTCAAATCCCAACATCCCATCTGGTCCCCTGAGCCTGCCAGGAGCGATTTCTGAGCGTCGAGCCAGGAGTAACCTCTGAGCGCTGCCAGGTGTGACCCAAAAACCAAAAAAAATACAAAGAGCATCCCCTTTCACCAGTGCATTATTCCCACTACCAATGCCCCCATCTTCCATCCTCCCCCACCACCCTACCTGTATTCTAGACAGGCATTCTATTTCACTCAATACCATTGTCATGATAGTTGTTAGTGTAATTATTTCTCTAACTGAACTCACCACTCTTCGTGGTGAGCTACATATCATGAACTAGTCCCTCAGGCCTTCATCTCTATTGCCTCTGGGTATTATTACAATAATGTCTTTTTTTTTCCCGTAAAACCCATAAATAAGCACGACTATTCTGTGTGTGTGTGTCTCTCTCTCTCTGACTTATTTCACTCAGCAAAATAGTTTCCATGTCCATCCATGTGAGATCTACCAAATTTCTCAGGTGACAGGGATTTCTCTTATTTGTTCCTGTATATGTAGATGCGCACATTCAACAAATAAATGACAAGCTCCTTCAAGATCCAGGAATAATAATTGCTAAAAATTCATCAGTGAGTAATCTTGAAAGACAAAGAACCTTTCATATATCGTCTAGTGCTGGAAACTAACAGCAGATAGACAAATGCTGTAATCCTTCATATAGTAATAAGTACTATGGGGGTTAAAAACTAGGGTAAACATGAAGTGACCACAGTCCTGGGAGATGGAAGACTTAAGAGTTGAATAATCAAGGAAAGAGGATTTTCAGCAGTCCTGTCAATGACTCATGGAAGGCCATTCCAAAAGTAACATTCTTAGTTATAGAAGTCAAGTGAGCAATGAGTTGTGGAAGGAGAGCTTAGATAGAAAAAGCGACATCCATTGTTCCAGCCAGCAAGCAGTAATACAAATTCTCTTTTAAAAGTGCTTAAACGTTTAGCGTGTGTTAGTGTATGCTATTCCTAGTCTCTTGGGAGAAACTAAAAAAAATTTTTAAATCACTTCTTGCTTATAACTCAACTCTGATCATGCACAAAAAATAGAATTGGATAATAATGTGGTGATGTCCATTTAGTGGATGTTTTGGATAAATTATTAAGTTGTGTCCAAAGCAAATGTAGAGACACAATGAAATTTAAGAACAAGAACTCCACAGGGAACTACAGTCAGATTACTCTTTGCTGCATCCAAGATTAAGTCCAATAATGAAAAGCCTAGTCTGGTGATTTTCTTTTGGCACTTCAAAAGGTATACTTTCATGGTTTTCTCAACCCTGTCAGATCATAGCAGTATATGGGGAAAAGCTCAGTGAACCTAAACAGTAACACAGAAGGCTTAATAGCACCAATCACAGCCCAGTAAATCCTCAGACAATGACTTTAGTAACAACATTGAGAGATAGAACAGTTATTTAAATGGATCCTTATTGATCTAAATTTTAATTTCATTTGTTATTATAGCAAACAATATGAATGAATGGGAAAATGGGGACCATGGTGAAGGTGGATACACTGATGGTGGGATTGTCATTAAATATTTAATGCCTGAAACAATTGTATTATGAACAATTTGGTGAATCATGGTGTACAATAGAAAAATTTTAATAAATTGAAGTAAAATAATTACCTTCATTGAAGGGATAAAAATATCCCTTCATCGTCTTCACTTTAAAACATAGTTTGCTGCAAAGAAATTGCACTTATGTTTATTATTTTCTGTACAATATGCCTTTAATGTGGAAGGTTGGAATATAACTTGGTGCTAGAGCAATGGCCTTGCATGTGTAATTCCCTGGGTTTGATTCCTATCACCACAAAAAGAAAAATAAATAAATAAATAGAAATCAGTAATTATAGTGCTTTTTGGGGGTTGCCTCATGATTTTATTTTCAGCAATTTGAATATATATGATTTTTTTTTCTTGCTATTCTTGTTTATCTTAAGAGTCCTATGGGTTTCTTGAACCAGAGGTTTGATGTCTTTGATCACTTGAAAAATACTATTTTTATTTCTGTTCTTTCAATACTTTTTCCTGTCTCGACCTCTCTTCTTCAATAGTGTCCTTTGGTTTCTGGCCCATCCCACATCTTTCTCATGAGACACATGGCCTTGCTATGTGTTCTTTGTGTTCCATGAGAGATCTAGGGAGATAAATCTGAGTGGCTTTGAATGCCCAATGTGAATGCATCACTTAAGATTCCTTTTAACTGTAGTCATAATTGTCCTTCAGATATTCCATTAAACATTAAGGTAAATTATTTTTTGGTGTTGTTTTTTGTTTTGATTTTGGGCTAGACCCAGTGATACTCAGGTCTTACTCCTTGCTATGCACTCAAGGATCACTCCTGACATGCCTCAGGGAACCGTAAGGGATGCTGGGGATCAAATCATGCCAGTTTCATATAAGGAAGATGTTCTATTATCTGTACTGTCACTCTTGTCCACCTTATTAACTGCTTATTGTCTGGTATCTCTTGTCTTGTGTTTCTAGCCCAGGTCAGCAAGTCTACAGGTTTGTTTCCTTGGAGGAAACTTCCCATTCATAGACCTCAGGCTGTTTGCTCTGTGACTTTTGCTCTCTGTGTTAAATAGTTAGCTTTTCATGTTCTCCTGGTTCTGTATCCAGGGATCATTCCTTGCTGGCTCGGGGGACTATATGGGATGCAAAGGAATGAAGGTGGCTGGACTACATGAAAGATAACTAACTACCTTTTGCTTTGAATCACTGTCTTTTTTTTTTTTGGTTATGAATCACTGTCTTTGTAGTCTTGGGATACGTACCAAGGTATGAGATTACAGATCATGTAAGCTATATCCTTTAATTTTTAAGAGGTTCCATTCTGTTTCCATAAAGGCTGAATAAGACAACAATCCCACCAAGAGTGAGTGAGAATTCTTTTTCTATAACCTTGACAACATTAGTTGTTTCTAGTCTTTTTTTAATATTTAATATTTTCACACTGGTCATTCTCATTCTCATTTTAATTTTTGTTTCCTTGATCAAAGTGGCAATGAACTCTTTTAAGAAGCTTGCTAGTATAAATGTGTTCTTTTTAGGAATATGTTTTTTTTTTTTTTTTCATTTTTTTGTGTTTTTTTTTTTTGGGGGGGGGTCACACCCGGCAGTGCTCAGGGGTTATTTCTGGCTCCAGGCTCAGAAATTGCTCCTGGCAGGCACGGGGGACCATATGGGGTGCCAGGATTCAAACAAATGACCTCCTGCATGAAAGGCAAACGCCCTATCTCCATGCTATCTCTCCGGCCCCAGGAATATGTTTATTTTTCTCCTCTCCTCAGTTTTTTTTTTGGAGGGTGGGTATTGCGGCCTATGAGTACTTTCTATATCTTAAATATATGCCTTTTATTGGATTATACAAAGTTTTCAGTCATTCATTGTAGTGTTTTAAAATTATAGTCCATGGGTGAGTGTGCCCAGAGAAGATTGGGACCAGGAGGGGAAAAGAGGACTGTTAATAGCAGGAGTGGCTGTAGACTCTGGCTGGTATTTGGACTAAAAAACACCATTTTGAACTGAACTAAGGTGAGAGTGTCTAGACAAGAGTATGGCTACTCTGCTTCTCTTTGAAGCCACATTTTTTTAAGTCAAGGAGGCCCACCACAGCAACACATAAAAAATCAATATCACACTACAAAGATAACAGTGAGGAAGCAATGCAGAATTCCACCACACTAAGTGAATGAAGATAGTAACTCTGAATACTCAACTAACATCAACCACCTATATAAATTCTCTGATCAGAACTTTAAAAAAAATATGTTAAGGATGTTCAAAGAACTCAAAGAAACAATGGAATGGACAGCCAACAAGATGCAAGAGGATATGAGAGTAGAAATGAGAAAACCTCAAACTGAAATATAGGGACAGAAAAACTTGATAGGCAAAATGAAAAACTCACTGGAAAGCCTAACCAGCAGAGGAACAGCTGCTGAGGACAGAATCAGTGACCTAGAATATGAGCTGCATAACACCTCCATTTAACAGAAGTTGTAAAGGAGCCTAAAAATAAACAAACAGAAGATGGAAAAATCCTCAAAATAAATGAACAGATAATAATAGACATTTGGAATAAATTCAACAGGTACATCATAAGAAACCTTGGGATTCCATAAGACCAGGAAGAAAACTCCTACAAAGAGGCAACAATTCAAAGGTTTCATCACTGGGGCCGGAGAGGTGGCGCTAGAGGTAAGGTGTCTGCCTTACAAGCGCTAGCCAAGGAAGGACGAGATTCGATTCCCTGGCGTCCCATATGGTCCCCTCCTCCTCAAGCCAGAGGCAATTTCTGAGTGCTTAGCCAGGAGTAACCCCTGAGCATCAAATGGGTGTGGCCCGAAAAAAAAACAAAAAAAACAAACAAAACAAAACAAAACAAAAAAAAAAGGCTTCATCACTGAGAAGTTTCCAGAGCTGAAGAATGCTTGGACTTACTTTCTGGATGCCCACAGAGTACCAGCTAAAAGAGATACAAATAAAAACATCCCAAGGCACATCTTAGTCACAATGATGGAGATAGAATATTGAAAGCATCAATGCTAAGTGAAGCATCAAAAGAAGCATTCTTAAGATTTAAAGCAGATTTATTACAAGCAGTTCTCCAGGCCCAAAGGCAGTGGTGGGATAGAGTTAAAAATACATATATATCTCAATGAAATGAATGCCTCACCAAGAATATTTTGCCCAAGGAGACTTTCATTCAGGTATTAAGGAAGGCTATACATCTTTACAAGAAAACAACAGCTCAGGAACTTTACAAACTCAAATTCAACCTTAAAAAAATTACTATAGGGGGGCCAGAGAGATACTATGGAGGTAGGGCATTTACTTTGCATGCAGAAGGACCATGGTTTGAATCCAAGCATCCCATATGGTCCCCCAAGCCTGCCAGGAACGATTTCTGAGTGTAGAGCCAGGAGTAGCCCCTGAGAGCCACCCTTACTGAAGGGTCTTCTTTAAGGCAAGACAAACCCCACAAACACATCAAACTTTTACAAAAAGATGATCAAAATCTCATGAAAATCATCTCTTTCAATGTCGGTGAACTAAATGTACCAGTTGAGAGACAGAGTGGCAAAATGGATCAGAAAAATTGAATCCACTTGTTGTTGTCTGCAAAAAAAAACAAAAACAAAAACAAAAAAAAAACACATCTGACCAATTAGAGCAAACATAGACTCAAAATCAAAGATTGAGGGACAATACTTCAAGTAAACAATTCCCTTAAAAAGGCTGAGATAGCCATCTAATATCATACGACAAAGATTTCAGGCTTAAACAGGTTTTAAAAGGCAGAGAAAATTTTAGCCCATGTGGTTTATATATATATATATATAAATGTTTTAGTCTTATAGTCCCATTTATTTGGGTTTATGGTTTGGTTTATTATTTTACTTTATTTTTGTCATTGCCAATGGAGTTGAATCATTTAAGGCACATATGAGGTCTGCATCCTGGAGAGTGTCCATGTTTTCTTTAATATATTTTATGGATTCTGGTCTAATCTTGAAGTCTTTAACCTGCTTTGAATTTTTGAGTATGATGTAAGATACAGATCAAGTTTCATTCTTTTGCATGTGGCTATCCAGTTGTCCCAGCACTGTTGTTGAAGAAGCTTTACTTCCTCAACTTCATATACTTATTCTTTTGTCATAGATTTGTTGTTTCTATATTTGAGGGCTTATCTCCTTGGCTTGTCTAAATCTATTTTTATTTTAGATCACTGTGTTTTGAATCAATAATATAACATCTTCACCAAGCTTATTTATCTTTAAAATAGGAAAAATAAAGCCACAAAATTTGCTTATACATGGACATACATGGAGAGTACTATGCTGAGTGAAATGAATTAGAGGGAGAATAGACATGAAATGATGTCACTCATTTGTGGAATATAAGGAAAAAAAGGATAATATGGAAATTATATCTAGAGATATTATATAGAGATGAGGGCCAGGAAGACCAGCCCATGGTAGGAAGCTTGCCACAAATAGTGGAGCAGTGTTATTAGGGCAGAGAAGGGGCCCCTATGACAATGATAGTTGGAAGTGATCAAGAACTGGTTATTGAGTGGAGATAAAGTAATATGCATGATACCCCTTTGTTAACAGTAGTGCAAACCACAGTGTCTAAAAGGGAATAAAGGAAGAGAGACAAGTAAAATGTCTGCCCCAGATTTAGGCAAGGAGGGTGGGAGGGAGACTAGGGACATTGGTAGTGGGAAATGTGCACTGGTGAAGGGTGGTGTTTACTGTATGACTGAAACTCAATCATGAACAACTTTGTAACTATGCTGTTTAAATATGGTAGTTAATTAAAATGTAGAAAAATTATCAGAAAATAATAGAATGCCACTTGTGTTGTTGTTTATTAGAAATAGAAAGGTTCACTTGAAAGGTAAAGGAAAAAGACTTCCTAGCCAGGGAAAAACTTAGTATAGAACTAAGTTGGAGAACATTTTTAAATGGAACTTAACATTGTTCCAGTGGAGTGGATTGGTGGGTGAGTTTTATTATTAACCAGTATTAACTTACTTTATTTGATGACCTAACCCTAGCAACTTATTTACAACTCTGTATGGAATAGGAGGAATTCATAACTTCCCTTTTACTAGAATGCCAAGTGAAAGTAATTAGCCTAAAAGACAAAGCTTCAAAACATTAAACTTGGCCACATTTTTAATATGTAAATTAGGTTGTATGATTCTTTTTAAGATTTTGTTTTGAGATCCCTGTAACTTCACAGAAAACCATTCTTTACACAAAACAAGAAATGGACATTTCAAAATAAATCTTTTTTAAAAACCTTTAAAAATAATTTAGAAAATGTTAGAAATAAATATGATTCAAAGTTAAAGATATTATCAGTAGAGTGAAAGACTCTAAAGATGTTGTATATTGGTAATTTTCTTTGGGGGGGGGTTGGGTCACACCCGGCGGCACTCAGGGGTTACTCCTGGCTCTATAACCAAGATGCCCTTCAACAGATGAATGGCTAAAGGAACTGTGGTATATATACACAATGGAATATTATGCAGCCGTCAGGAGAGATGAAGTCATGAAATTTTCCTATACATGGATCACATGGAGTCATTCATGCTGAGTGAAATAAGTCAGAGGGAGAGAGAGAGAGAGACGCAGAATAGTCTCACTCATCTATGGGTTTTAAAAAAATAAAAGTCATTTTTGCAACAATCCTCAGAGACAATGAGAGGAGGGCTGGAACTTCCAGCTCACTTCATGAAGCTCATCACAAAGAGTGGTGAATGCAGTTATAGAAATAACTTCACTGAGAACTACCATAACCATGTGAATGAATGAGGGAACTGGAAAGCCTGTCTAGAGTACAGGTGGGGGTGGGGTGGGATGGAGGGAGATTTGGGATATTGGTGGTGGGAATGTTGCACTGGTGAAGGGAGGTGTTCTTTACATGACTGAAACCTAATCACAATAATATTTGTAATCAAGATGTTTAAATAAAGAAAAAAGAAAAGAAATCGCTCCTGGCAGGCTCGAGGGACCATATGGGATGTCAGGTTTCGAACCACCGTCATTCTTCATGCAAGGCAAATGCCCTACCTCCATGCTATTTCTCTGGCCCTGTTTATCAGTAATTTTCAACATCTAATACACAACCTGGTGCTGGTCCACAAACATTTCCTGTATGTCTGTGAAAAACTTACTGTTGCTTAACTCACAGTGGTTTTCAAGCAGAGACCTTCCATGGATTAGTGCTGGTCCCAGGAAATGAGGGACATTGGTGGCAGGAAATGTACACTGTTGAAGTGTGATGTATGTTGTACGACTGAAATTCAATCATGAACAACTTTGTAATATGTATCTCACGGTGAATCAATTAAATTATTTATAATTTAAAAAAATACAACAACTATACTTAAAACTGTGCCTGTCAAGGACGCAGATTGTGGAATGGGAGGAAACCTGGGGACACTGGTGAAGGGGAGTTGACACTGGTAGTGAGATAGGTGTCAGAATATTGTGTGCCTCAAACTCAACTATGAATAACTTTGTAAATTATTGTGCCTTAGCAAAAAGTTGATTTAAATGGAAAAGCAAAGAAAACAGAAAAAAATCATATATGGCACTACATTTAATTACCTAATATATTTTCTTTTGTTGATTTATTTTATTGACCTCAACTTCTTTGATATTAATCAACATTTAAAAGGGGGAGAGGATAGGGCCTCCGCTATAGCACAGCAGCCAACCCAGACAGACCCGGGTTCAATTCCCATCCTCTCATTTGGTCCCTCCGAAACTGCCAGTAATGATTTCGTAGCGCAGAGCCAGGATTAATCCTTGAAATCACTGGGTGTGGCCCCCAAACCAAAAAAAAAACCAACCTCCCCCTCTAAAAGTGGGGGAAATAATAAACCAGAAAAATAGTACAGAGATTGAAGTACTTGCCTTACGTGTGGACAATCCTCATTTGATCATGGACACTGCAAGTTTTATCAAGCACAGCCAGGAGTGATCCCTGAGCACTGTAAAACGTGTTCAAATATAAAGCACAAAGTTTCATGATACTGAGTTCTACCAGATTCTGAGATATTAAAGAATTAATCCATTTTTTCTGGATGTTCATCAGGACTTTCATAAGTAGATTTTTAAAGTGAAGTTGGAATGTGATTGTATCAGGTCCAAAAAATGTATTCTGTGAGTACTATTTCAACTAGTAGCAATTCACTTATTTTTTTATGTAGGGTGCCCTGTCAAAGCAAATTAAGAGTTATATTGTGTCTTCCCCACCAGTAATCTAGAGCCAAGAATGAAAACCACATAATTTATTTTTAAGATTAGACTATTTATTACTGATAGATAATAGCAGGGCAGTAACAGAAGGCACCAGTTAGTCTGCATTAGTTCATGGGCTCGGGTTAACTTTTTTTGTGAAGTCTAAAAAAATTGTGTGAGTCTGTCACTTGCATAGTTGATGAATTTTTAATGTTGTCAGTTGTTCTCTTTCCCTGATCATTGTAATTCATTTTGAGAGCTCCTAAGGGGCTTCTATTCTCAGCCTTTGCCATGAATTTTCCTTTTGGGGTGCTTTCTTATGAAAAGCGAGCACTTTTGCCAATTAAACTAAGCCTCCTCTCTAACCAGCCATTTAACCAATATGGATGAGAGGGCTCAGCCTGTTGAAAGGCTAGGTTGTGTTAGAGATATTGAAAAAACTATTTTTACTTCAAATCTTGCCTGATGGAGAAGCTAAGTGAAGCATATGATAAACTTGTGAATCGTAGCAAATATTTGTTGAGGACATTCTGTGGTGCCAAACAAATGTCCTTCCCCACACAAAGTACTTTGTTACAGAATAAAACTTGAATAGTTCCTATAGCCTATGCAGAAATGAGATAATTCATTCACATCTAGGTGCCATATTTTAAGAGCGATATTAACAAATGACCACAGTAATAAGGAATTTGGACAACTGGGATTTCAGGGTTAAGTAAACTAGAGGATATTACTTTTGGAAGAAAATATTTAGTGGGAACAAGATAACTCTTGTTAAATGTAAACATTTAAAAGCTTTGCCACGAGGAAGGTCTGTGGAGTTAGAAGTGGCCTATGTGTCTTTCTTTAGAAATCACTGAGTAACAGATGTAAAGCTAAATAAGACTTGAATTAGGGCCCGGAGAGATAGCACAGTGGCATTTGCTTGCAAGCAGCCGATCCAGGACCAAAGGTGGTTGGTTCGAATCCCAGTGTCCCACATAGTCCCCCGTGCCTGCCAGGAGCTATTTCTGAGCAGACAGCCAGGAGTAACCCCTGAGCACCGCCGGGTGTGGCCCAAAAACCAAAAAAAAAAAAAAAAAGAAAGACTTGAATTAATTGAAGATTTAATGGGAAAATTAATTGAATAATCAATGGGGCAAAAAGCATTCTATCCAAGGCCATAGTTAAAGTAACTGGGGAATAACTGCTCTAGAACATTTTTTTTGGGGGGGGGCCCACACCCGGAGTTGCTCAGGGGTTACTCCTGGCTGTCTGCTCAGAAATAGCTCCTGGCAGGCGTGGGGGACCCTATGGGACACCGGGATTCGAACCAACCACCTTTGGTCCTGGATCAGCTGCTTGCAAGGCAAATGCCACTGTGCTATCTCTCTGGGCCCGCTCTAGAACATTTTAAGATTTCCCCAAATATAGTAGATTGTTGGTAAGATAATGCCTTAAGAAAGGAACTAGCAAAAAAAGGAAAGAAAGAAAGAAAGAAAGAAAGAAAGAAAGAAAGAAAGAAAGAAAGAAAGAAAGAAAGAAAGAAAGAAAGAAAGAAAGAAAGAAAGAAAGAAAGAAAGAAAGAAAGAGGGAGGGAGGGAGGGAGGGAGGGAGGGAGGGAGGGAGGGAGGGAGGGAGGGAGGAAGGAAGGAAGGAAGGAAGGAAGGAAGGGAGGGAGGGAGGGAGGGAGGGAGGAAGAAAGAAAGAAAGAAAAAGAAAGCCAAATCATTCTTTTTCTTTTTTAATAAAATCCAAAATTTTTCTTCAACCTTATGAGCCTTATGAGCACAGTATACACCTTATTTTAGAGGCCTTCTCTAAATTTCTGTTGTATGTATCTATAAAATACATTGAGGGATAAAGCCAGCATTAACTACAAAATGCATGGGATCACAATGCTTTGATGCTAATAGGATTTTATAAAATAAAATTTGTATAGGGATCGGTCAAGAATAAATATGTATTGAATAATATATATGGCGAATAAATGTATTCACCAAGGATTTAATTGCTATGAGGTATCAAAGCTCTTTTCACGTGGGTTGCAAGTTTTATAAGAGGGGATTAGATAGAAAATTAAATCACTTTCAATTTAATAAGAGAGAAATATTCCAAATGTATTGAAATAAAATAGATTGCATGATGAATGACAGATGGTCCGTGCACATCAGCATGGAAACTTAGTGTCATGTAGCAGCCAGAGATTGTTTATGAAGCTTGTCATATTATACCAGTGGCTATGCATTTATGGCTGTATCATTACAAAATAAAGAGAATGATGATGAATATTTGCTTGATGGTTTTTGTACCTTAGAAAAATAAAGGGAGGGGCCCGGAGAGATAGCACAGCGGCGTTTGCCTGGCAAGCAGCCAATCCAGGACCAAAGGTGGTTGGTTCGAATCCCGGTGTCCCATATGGTCCCCCGTGCCTGGCAGGAGCTATTTCTGAGCAGACAGCCAGGAGTAACCCCTGAGCACCACCGGGTGTGACCCAAAAACCAAAAACCAAAAACCAAAAACCAAAAAAAAAAAAAAAAAAGAAAAATAAAGGGAGGACTGGAGAGATACTATAAAAGATAATAAGGCATTTGCCTTACCTGTGGCCACTCTGGCCACCATCCTAATTTAATCCTAGTCACCACTTTGGTTCTGAGCAATATCTGTAGTTGCCTGTGAGCACAGAAGCATGAGTAAGCCCTGATCACCACTGGATGTGGCTCAAAACCAAAAAATGTTAAATAAAATGGTGGAAAACTATTATTATTGGCATAGATTATTTTTAAAATATAGCTTGAGAAGTACTGGGAAAGATTCGTCTTTCTAAACATTAATAAGGAAGATTAAGTTGTAGGAATTGGATTTGAGGTTGATTTGTGTGTTTGTTCTTATTTTAATGGAGTAACTGAGATAATAGTTTGTCAAAGAGAGGAATGACAAGTTGCAGATAGAAAGAGAAAGGCAGAGAGAGAAGAGAAAATCCAACTTGTCATGGGGATTGGTGTAAGAACACACACAAAAAAAATGAGAAACTAAAAAAAAAATCTAGTTTTATTTTTCTCAACAAGAGAAACTTGTAACCAAGGGACAGTTGTCAATACCTGGTGGCAGTTCTGATTGTAAAAATTGGGATTAGATGATGTCTACTGATGGTATCTACTGAGTAATGTTGTTCAACATACAAAAACTTGGAAAGCCTCTGTAACAAAAATTTATTTAGCCAAAATGTCTAATTCAAAGATTGAGAGACCTCAGTCCAGTTTGATCAAGACAATATTGAAGGACTATTAAGGAAACAAATCTTTGGTCCTTAATTTTAATAAAATAAAAAATTACATGTCTAATAAAACTAATGGTCCTATTATAAATATAAATGAAGCAGTAGAATTACTTTAACATCATCCTTTAGATTTTGGTCATTTTCTTCATGGGTTCATGTTTTAAAATTTTAAAAATTACATGTTAAATTGTGTACATATATCCTCGGAGCAAAAAACAAAAAAGCTGTTGCTAAATCAAAAATAACACTCCAGCAGTAAACATTTTATTAACTTGATCTAGTATGTAAGAGGGCACATAGTTTTATTTTATTTTATTTTATTTATGTATTTTTTTTTTGTTTTTTTGGGTCACACCCGGCAGCGCTCAGGGATTACTCCTGGCTCTATGCTCAAAAATCGCTTCTGGCAGGCTCGGAGGAACATATGGGATGCTGGGATTCGAACCACCAACCTTCTGCATGAAAGGCAAATGCCTTACCTCCATGCCATCTCTCCGGCCCCGAGGGCACATAGTTTTGAGACAGAGCTTGCTCATCTGTATTCTTGAAAAATCTTAAGGATTCAGTAGAGTATATGCCTTGTATATGTGACCTTTGTTTTATCCCTGACACAGCCCCCACCCCCACACCCAATTGAAGCTTGTGAATTATTTGGCCATTAGTTTTTTAAAAAATAATATCTTTGTTTAAGCAAAATGATTACCAATATGATTGTAGTTGGTTTCAGTCATAAAAAGAACATTCCCCTTTACCAGGACAACATTCCCACCACCAATTTCCCCCTTCACCTTCTTCCCTCACCCTGGTCATTAATCTGTTTCCAAAGGATAACTTTTTTGCTAATCAATTTATAATTTTAAAAAGTGATTTGGTATACTAGAAAGCAATAAAGGTCATAAGGCAGCATAAATGGAGAATTGATCCACACAGTTGAGCTGATGGAATGGAGGTGAATGCAAGGGAATTTGGCGACCTTCATGGAGCAAAGTGGGTACACTGGTGATGGGTGTGGTGCTGGAATTATGTGCATGAGAAACTGTTATTAACAGTATTGTAGACCACAGAATTTTAATTAATAAAAAATTTTAAATTTTAAAACAAGAGCAGATGTAAGCATGAACCATAGTTCATTGTTAATGCATGCCTCATAAAAATACTGTATTTATTATAGTTCTATTTCAGAACCTTTTCATTTCTAGAACAAAATAATAAAAATGAAAAGACTTATTTTGGGGTTTTTCAATCTTAATCTAAACCACGCTTTATAGAAAACCTGAACATTTTTCTTTGCTATAAGAAAAGCTTTGTATAAGAATGCTTTTATTTCAAAGGTATTTCTAATTCCTACTATGTACATTATATTGATATTTGATTAGCTGTTACAAAACAAAAAATAACCTTTTCTTTTTTCCCCTTAAACATAAAAACTAGAATACTATGAATTAACTATAGTTTTACAATAGTTTCTATATTAGAACTACTCTAATGAGCAAGTTATTCTTTGGTCATTATTATTATTATCATTATTGCTTTTTGAGCCATACCAGGTGATGCTCAGGGGTTAGTTACTCCTGGCTATGTGCTCAGAAATTGTCCTAGGTCACACGTGCAAGGCAAACTGCTTGTGCCACCACTCTGGCCCCTAATGAGCAAGTTATTCTTGAACATATTCCCATTTGTGACTTGTTGCACTAGCAGTCCAGCTGTCTAAGGTGAAGGTACAGGATGCATGCTGGGAACAATGGCGGAGGGAGTCAACACTGGTGATGGGAATCGCCCTAATTCACTGTCACTATGTACCTTAAATACAACTGTGAAAGACTTGCAATTCACATTTTTTGATAAAATATTTTATAAAAAGAAACATGTTCCCATTTGTAATTTGTACTTTTATCCTAAATCTAGCAGGTACCTTATTTTTCTTTTGGGTTCTATTTTGTTCTGAATAAATATTTTTCTGTTTTTGTGTTTGGCTACACCTGGCAGTGCTCAGGGGTTACTCCTAGCTCTGTAGAAATCACTCCTGTCAGGCTGGGGGACTATATGGGATGCTGGGGATCGAACCCAAGTAAGTCCCAGATTGGTTGTGTACAAGGCAAACAAATGCCCACCGCTGCCCCGGCCCCATGTTTTCAATAGAACTTTAAGATTGCCAAGTAATTTGAAACTTTCTCTGTTTCCAAATTTTTATATAAGATTGTTGGAAATATGGTTTAACTATGTTTAGACCTTTAGAGTAAGTGAAATTTCTAAAGGAATGACTTCAAAGGAAAAAGTAGATTATATCTTAAGTTCCGAAGTCCAATAGTAAGGGTGAACTTTCCTATATCACTAATGAATCTCTGTTTAATTCAATCTACAGTTGATGGGTACCTTCTCTATCTTGAAGGATATTTATTCTTATGGGTAAAGAGTAAAGCAGTCTTATTTAAAAAAATAATTACTGTGAGGTACAGATTAAAAAGTTGTTAATGGTTGAGTTTCATACAAGGATCTAACACCCATCTCTTCACCAGTGTTCATTTCCTGCTATCAATGCCCCGTTTTTCCAAAATAGTCTTATTTTAAAAGTACCTTTTGTTGAAAAGACACATCTAGGCAAGAGATACAAAGTGTGATCAGTTCTACATGGTAGAAGACAAAACATGGTACCATAACACAGAGGAAGAGTAGCACTGTTGTTCAGCACCTACCAACCCTGACTTAACTATGACTTGTGTTTTTTCCCTTTGGAGTGGGAGCTTAGATATCTCATGTTCCAGTGGGAAGTTTAGAGTAAATAAATGTTCAGGGGTAGTTATATGTTGAATGGATGAATGGATAAATAAAAGGAAATTAAAACAAACTGCCTAAGATTACCAACCAATTCCAGCGATTCTTGATTTCCTTATTATCCATTACCAACTTTATTTAGAGTTGGTGAATAAAATTGGGAAGGGAGCAGATATGAATATGAGACTAGGTAAAACCTTTACCATTTGGGGTGGACCCTTGCCTTGGAGATTTCTTTTTCAGTTCATCTGATATTAATGTGTTTGCCTTTAGTGGAAGGCTCAGGGCCTTTACTCAGTCTTGCTAATCTCATGCTATAAGTCTGTCACTAGATGCTGGGGTGAGATTGGGGTGACAAAACCATTTAAAGAGCCTTGTGTGTTTTTATTCTCTTGCTCACCAGTGAGGGCAGAATCCCCAATTTTATCATATCGCCAAATGATGCATTCATTTTTATCTCAATTAAATAGAAATAGAAAAGCCCCACAATTCAAAAACTTCGTGGTTTTTGTTTTAATTTTGGGTTGTTGTTGTTGTTGTTAGTATTTGCTTTTGTGGCAATACCTGGTGATGCTTGGGTTATTTCTGGCTCTGTACGCAGGAATTACTATGGTGGGTTTGGGAAAACCTTGTGGAATAATGGCAATTAAACCCAGGTAAGCCAAGTGCTAGCCAAATGCCCTACATGCTGTACCATTTTTCTGGACCCAACATGCAAAAACTTGGTAAATCTGTTTCATTTTTAGTACAATTCCCTATAATGTCTAAAGACCTCTGTTCATCCTGGCAGCAATGTGCCACTGTGTCTAGACTCTAGGACACTGATTCTTGGCCCTTAGCTTTTAAAGGAAGTGAAGAAAAGCAATATGGACTACTTTCAAAGACTTCCTGAGTAAATTTTCATGTGTAATAAGGATTTGAAAACACTGGGCTAGAGCCAAAGCCTCAGAACTTGACACAGTTCCTGGATTTTGCTTCCAGTGACTGCCTCCTTCTTGTCCTTCAAGCTTTACCTGAACATCACCTTCTTTATGATGCCCGTCCAATCACCCTGTGTTAGAACATTTCCACTCTATGGAAATAGTTTGTATATTTGTTTTTTTATTTAAGAAATCTCCCATTGGGTTAAAAACTCATTAAGACGTTATTGACAGTTGTTGTGGAGTAACGTGAGCTAGAGATATTGTATATGTTTGATTACTACTTGACTGAATCAATGGAACAGACAGAAGCTTGAAGAATTAAAAACAGCAGTTGAACATTTGATGAGAAATATTGTAGTTAAAAGAGTAACCGGTGGCTGGAGCCATAGTACTAGGTAGAGTGTTTGCCTTTTTGCCTTGCATGCAACGGACTCAGGTTCAATTCCCGGCTCCCATATGGTCCCCCTAGCCCATAAGGAATGATTCCTGAGCACAAAGCCAGGAATAACCCCTAAGCATCATCGGGTGTAGCTCCCCCGCCAAAAAGAATATACAACAAATAAAAGAGAAGGAGTAACAGAAATGCCTTAAATGGATGGCTTTTAAGTCAGTTGTTCTGAATTTCAGTTGTGATGTGAGAGGGGGGGGAGAGAGAGAGAGAGAAGGAGAGAGAGAGTGAGAGAGGAGAAATGTAATAAAATTCAAATAACAGGCCAGAGATTTAGTACTAGTACTGGGGTAAGGAACTTGCTGCACATGGCCAACCCTGGTTCAGTCCTCAGTACTGTATGTAGTTATGAGTACCACCAAGACTGACTTTGCAGAGAATTAGGTAAAAGCTCTGAGAACAGTTGGGTATGTCCTAACCATAACCCCCTCCCCCCCCAAATATTTAAATAAGGACCTCAGAGATAGCTCAGTAGGATGGAGCATGTATTTTGCATGCAGGAGTTTTCAGCTCTTTCCCTGGCACATCTTGATTCAAGAAGCTACCCCTAACAGTAAGCCAGGAGTAGCCCCTGAGCACAAGTGGGTGTCCCCCCTACAAAACAACACAAAAATTAAATAAGATAAAAAGTGCAGCATTCTCACTTTCATTCTCTAGGAGTAATCATTGTAGATTCATATTTATCATATAAAGTACTTTATAATATGTATACAAGTAATGTACAGTTTAGTATTTAAAATTAAACTTTCAAAATTGCATTGTTCAGTTACCATTGTATATAAACAGTAAATCAAAGTTCTTAGTTGCCCTATAGCAAGATACCTATCCTGTTTCCCCCAAAATAAGACAGTATCTTATATTAATCTTTGCTCCCAAAGATGCGCTAGGTCTTATTTTTGGGGGATGTCTTATTTTTCCATGAAGAAGAATATGGTACACATTTATTGTTAAATGAAAATAAAGGAAATTTATTACCTGTATGCAGTACAGTAGTACGGTAGTTGTGAACACAAACCAGACAAACACAAACTAAAGATGCGTGTCAGAGTGGCCCTAGCAACCAGTTTACGGTAAATTAACTTTCATTTTAAGACAGAGTCTGGGGGGCCTTATTTTCAGGTATGCCTTATATTTCACCCAGAAGGAAACCTGTTAGTAGGTTTTATTTTTGGGGAAACACAGTATAAAGGTAACCTGAAGCTTTAGTGCAAACTATATTTTCCCAAGAGTATCCATTAGTGAGCATTATCATTTTCTTTATTTTGAATCATCTTAGTTTCACACACATTTTGTTTTAATCCTCTGTGCCTACTCTAAGGTTGATTATTTTAGAAGTTAGTTTTTCTCCCCAATCTGTGACTTAGAAAAAGTGTTTCAAGTAATGATACATCTGGCACCTTCTGGCCTTACCTGGCTCAGCTATTTGGACACACAATAGCTCTGGAGTTAGCTAGCTATGCTAGCCATAGCTTGCTCTGATTTTTAATCAATCAGATCTTTTGATCTGTTATTTGTTATTACTGATCAATAAGTTTTTATTGCAACACAGTAATGATAATTCATTTGCATTCTGCCAGTATTTGTTCTGTGTTTTAATCAGAGGTGAGTGTCCATGACAGAAATACCCAACATTTTTCAGTTTCTTTAGGAAAATTTCTTTTTCTCAAGTTGAGCCCAATGATTAAATATTATCAGTAATCAATCAGAACAAACCTGCTGAGAACAAGAGGATGTGTTGATAGTCCTGAGTTCTGTTTTAACTTTGTTTTATTTTACATTTCTAGCTAAAGACAGATAAAGTAGGGAGAGTGTCTGCTTCCGTAAGAAAGAAATTGCCAGATCTTGTAAAAGATTGGGTGGGGAACAGATGGGAAGACCTGTTCCACCTACCTGCATCCTGTCTTCCTGTCAGACAGGTCACCTCCTCACCCTATTTGCTTCCCTCTCAGGAGTAGCAGCCCTTCTTAGAGAAGAGGCCAAGGTTGCAGAATGCCTGTGGGCTTGGAGCCTTTGAATTTAAACCAGTCTGCTCTGTCTTGGCTGACAAACTTCATAAATCACGAGGCTGAACAAATAAAGGGTTGGGTGCCTTGTCGAATGCTGCCCCAGGTGCAATGAAGTGACCTCCCCTGCCTCCAGCCACTTAGTATCTCATGTAAGAGACCTCACGCAATGCCAGCCACTACAGACTACCCCGCGCTACAAAGCATATGGCTTTCATATCCACTGAGCTTAGATCGTTTCCCCAGATCCCCAATATCAAATTGCTTCTCTATAGCTTCATGACATCTCTTTCACCAATAGATCTCTAAATGTTCACCTTGGCTAGGTTGGCAAAAGGTGTGGTGCCATGACTGGCTTGCCAACCCTCCCCTCTTTGCTCTGTTGGTCTCTAATGAGTGTCTCCTTCCTGTGGTGTGGTGGTGTGTGAATTCACAAACTAGCACTGCTTAGGTAAATCATGTGCATTCTAGCCCTGAGTGTGGTTTTGAGTCAGAGTTATAACATTCTTCTTAAGTTAGGAATTATTTGGAGGTTAGGCTTCCCTCCTACCTCCCCACTCCCACCTTGCTTTTTTTTTTTCTCCCCTGAAAATCCTTGCGGTTCACTAATTGCCCCTAGAGAAAATAGGTCTTAATACATTTTATTCCCTGATGAGCATTCTTTTAAATCTCCCTTAGACTGAAAGATCTTTCTAATCTCCAGGTGTGAACATTCACATTTTTTTAGAATCACCAGTTCTTATTTATCTGATTTTCCCCTTGCTTTCACAGATTTATACATAATTATACACTCTCGTAATTTGGAGGGCAGCTAGATCTAGGTAGCTAAAATTTAAATGATGTATAGACCTGAAAATAAAGAAAGCTGACTTTGTGCCTTCCTTGGGCAAATAAGGAATGATCCTTTCATGGCTGTGGTCGGCGTGATCCTTCCATGGTAAAACTGCAGAGCTAGGAAGGACTTTGAAAATGAATTAAACTTGAAGATGAGGATGAGCCTGTAGATCCAAAATGAGGAACTTTGTCCTTTCGATCTTCAAAACAGATGGCTTCATCTACAATTACACTTCCCACCCATAAAACTTCCCTTTAGAACATAATTTTAAAATAAATGCCTGAAACTTCAGTTGGGGTTCAGATTGCTTCCTATGATGTATACGTGTGTGTTCTGGGCTCTCTCTGCTGTCTGCAAATCAGACATTCTTGTGGGGTTGCATCAGAGTCCAGGCAACATGATTGATGAAGAAAGGGCAGAGGAGAATGATGTAATGGTTCTTGCAGCGTTTACCTGTGAATTATCTCTAGCTGTGTACTTCTTGGTGTCTCTGTGACTCATGTACTGAGGCACTGCCATCCCTGTTATTCAGCACTGAAGCCTCACACTTACCTCACCCTGCGTTTCTCTCCTTTCCTTGCCAAATCTGATTAGAAGCACTTTTGTTGTAAGTCCATATTTGTGAAGCCATATGTGGACTTTGTACCAATGACCATGTGGAGAAAGGAATGTTTGGACTGATTACATGTTGAGGAGGTTAAATCAACCTGATGTCTCTCTCAGTTTTGCTCGATCAATACTTAACTGGCACCTTTTCGACACCCTATACTTTCAGTGCTGATAAGTTGCTTTCTTATGTGGTTGTTTTATCTCTCACCTTTCAACGCATTCACAACAAACAAACCTTAAGTAAGTGTCTGCCTCTATCAATGATTCTGGTACTTGCCCTCACATGTTACTTTTTCTTAGAAACCTCAAAGCAGTTATAGAGTGAAGAAACTGGTCCAGTTTACTTAACTAACATCTATCAGAATTGGAACTGGAATTTGGACTTTGTTTTTAATTTAAAGCAGTTTATTGATTGATTGATTGTTTTTTGGGCCACACCTGGCGATGCTCAGAGATCGCTCCTGGCAAGTTTGGGGGACCAGAAGGGATGCCAGGAATCGGGCCCTTCCGAGTTGGCCACATGTAAGGGAAATGCCTTACTGCTGTGCTATCTCTCCGGCCCTTGGGTTTGTACTTTTGATACCAAGTACTGTATTTTCTTCTATTACACAAAATTCTTTTATTTATCAACTAAAATTTTTTTTGAGAAGAATATATCCAGTTCTCTTCAACTGGTTTTTATCCATAATCTAATAGTTGTTTCTGTTCTCTGATATCTGAAATACTAAGTATCAAGAGAATAGGCATTTAGGTTATTTTTTTTACACAGTAATCACTCAATTTATATCACACAAGAACAAAATTTGTGTGAATTAAACTATACCTGTTTAGCAAAGTGACATTAAAAAGAGAAGAAATAATAATTTCCATCATGCAGAAAAGTCTATTGAAGGGCCAGAGCAGGGCCACAAGTGATAGGGTGTTTGCTTTGCACGCGCTAACCTAGGATGGTTAGTTAACCTAGGTGGTTGATCCCCCGGTGTCCCATATGGTCCTTCAAGCCAGAAGTGATTTCTGAGCATAGTCTGGAGTAACCCCTGAGTGTCACCAGGTGTGACCCCCCAAGAAAAAAAGGAAAAAGAAAAGTCTATTGAAATTCAGTCAGTGTCTGTGCCCAAGATCCAACTGAGATAGAAGATGTATTTTTTATTTTCCTCTGTGTCAGTTCCCATGTGCTCCATGAGGGTGAATCATCTTACCTTGCTCAGTGTGCTTTGCATAAAATTCATCACAAAGACAGGCTAAGTATTATACCTTGTGTACAACCAAAGACATAGTAATCTATTCCACTGACAAAAGAATAACTCTTCTGGGTAGGGCCTAGGGTGAGTTTGTCAGTTCTATCCTAGGGGATTTTTCGGAAAATCTGAGTGCACCTTAATTTTTTTCCTTTCATATTCTTTTAAAACCTAACCTCTAAGTGAAATACAGTTTTGTGGTATGATATTGGCGAGTGTATAAGCAGAGAGAGGATTTTTGTTCTGATTGAGCTAAAAATGGCTTCAACCCATTATCCTTGTGTATACTAGTGACTAAATATACCCTCCATTTTCTGTGTTGTACCATGTTGTAAGGATTAAAACCCACCATACTAATTTACATGAAAGAATTGTGTGATATCTAAAACAGAGGGGCAAGAGTTAGTGGTAATACAATAGGAAGGGTGCTTGCCTTACACACGACTGATCTAGGTTGAATCCTTGGCATCCCATATCTTCCCCTGAGCCCACCCCTGAATACAGAGCCATGAGTAAGTCATTAACACCGCCAGTTGTAGCCTCCCAAAATAATAAAAAAGAAAATAGCCTTAAAACTGAATTTGTGGGGCCGGAGAGATAGCATGGAGGTAAGGCGTTTGCCTTTCATGCAGAAGGTCATCGGTTCGAATCCCGGCATCCCATATGGTCCCCCGTGCCTGCCAGGAGCAATTTCTGAGCATGGAGCCAGGAGTAACCCCTGAGCACTGCCGGGTGTGACCCAAAAACCACACACACACAAAAAAAAAAAAAGAAACTGAATTTGTTCTCTGAAGCCACAGAAATAAAAATTGTGACAAGGTCACCATCAGAATGGTAAAGGAAAACAAAGGAGTATAGCCACTGGTGGCTTTTATGAAACTAGAGGTGACTAATCATGTTGTTGGAAGCAGTGTTCAAGGAGTTAAACATTATCCAATAACACATCAGCATAATCAGAGGCTGAGATCAGGAAGGGGGGTCACAGAAGAACAGGGTTCAGAGGTTGGGAATTGAGACCTCTGAACCAAAGCTTGGGAACTGTCATATCTAAAAGGTAGAAGTTGGGACTTAAAAGTGCATATCTTCAAGAATTCTCAGTTCTGGACTTATCTGGAATTTGTCATATATTGCTTGTGGGGAAAAAATTCAACAAAAAAATTTTAACAACTACAAGTTGATATATCTGTTGGCCAGCAAATTCTCATACCCTTCTACCTATTGATCAGGATTTTATGAGTCTTATTGAGTAATTAGACTCCAATTTGATTGCATCTGGGAAATTGAAGGTGACCTTTTGTGACCTTGAAAAGCTGTCACTGGGCTGGGAAAAAGAGTCCCAGAAGCTAGCAGACATAATTGGGGAGTCAGAAAAGGTTCCATTCTTCTGAAGAGAAACATTAACTCATTCGTAATATCAAACTCATCATATTCAAGGAAGTGGAGTTAAAACCCAAGGTTCCTCCCTTTCTTTCCTGTATTTGTGTAGCTGATTGTACCTTGCATTGTTGAAAGTGAAATCTTGCTGTTGATCATTTTTTTTCCCTCATAGATTATTCGCTTTGTAATGTGACTCAATAATTCACTGTAAACTACAGGAAACTGTTTTACTTCTGTTCCTAAAATCTTGGAGAAGAATTTGAAGTTGAGAGGATGGAGTCCAGGGTTGGGAATGGGCCTTATACACCCACTATACAAATATGAGAATCCCTTTTATTAAAATGTTTATTCCAAGGGCTAAAACTCTAATGCAGCAGATAGGGTATTTTGTCCTGCATGTGCCTGGACTGACTTCAATCCCTGGCATGCCATATGGTCCCCCACGCCCCATATTTCTGAGCACAGAGCCAGGAGTAATCCTTGAGAACTTCTTGGTATACTCTTCCCCCCAAAAAATAAAAACAAAATAAAAAGTTTATTTCATTCGATTCCAAATTGACAAAGTACAAATATATTACCAGATATAGGTCAAGAATATACATAATTGGATGCCTAACTGTGACATTCTGTTCCCTAACTGCCTAAATGCCTGTGACATTCTGTTCCTAGAGCTATTTGTTCCAGGGGATTCCCTGGTGTAATTGCTCAAGGGAGTCTCCTTGAGGCTGAAAGCTTTGGAGCCACTACACCAGAGATGGAGAGGGGCAACATCCCTCCTCCCCCCATTGGTATTCCTAGTTGGACTTGAGCTTGGGCCATCCCTCTTCCGTCACAGAGAGCTTTGATTAAAGGACATAAGACTGGGGCCGGAGAGATAGCAAAGTAGTGGGGCATTTGCCATGCATGAAGCGGACCCAGAAGGGACCTGGTTTGATTTCCAGCATCTCATATGGTCTCCTAGCCTGCCAGGAGTGATTTCTGAGTGCAGAGCCAGGAATGACCCCTGAGCACTGCTGGGTATGGCCCAACAACAAACCAATCAATCAATAAATAAAGTTTAAAAAAAAATAAAGGACATAATACCTATCAACACTGTGTTACTCCAAAGGCACCCCTAAGCCCCATGTTCATGCTTAGCTTCTCCCCAGTGCCTCACCTACTGCATCCCACCTTTTCCCCAACCCGGCTATGTCCTGTTTCCCTTCATATATCCCAGTTTCTCTTTTGGTTCCATATAAGCATTCTTGGAAGGGAATGAACTCTGGTAATTAGCCTGGGACCCATTCTTTCCTGGTCATGTGCTGGGTGAACATACTCCATCACCAAACACACAGGGAGGAAAGAGTTGACCCTTGCTGACCTACATGGTGGGCACATACATGATAATAAGTACCCCCATTGTGAATCCTGAAACTTGAGAATTCTTATTAAAAATGTAAGAGCCTGGCCAGAGAAATGGCCCTGTGGTAGGGTGTTTGCCTTAAATGAAGCCAACCCAGGACAGACAATGGTTCAAATCCTGGCATCACATTTGGTCCCCCCATGCCTGCTAGGAACAATTTCTGAGTGCAGAGCCAGGGGTAACCCCTGAGCACAACCGGTGTGACCCAAAAACAAAACAACAACAACAACATAAATTTAAGAGCCACTGACTGGCTAGGAAATGTGTGTAGAATGAAAAAAATTTCTAGAATAATTTCAACACACTGAATTTTGATCATTTGAAAGCTTAATTTTAGAATGTCAAGCATGTTTATTTAATGGAAATTTATAACCTCTGTGAAACTCTTAGAAGAAAAATTTAAATAAAAGTTGGGTGCAAAATGTTAGCAATAGTAATAAATTAAACACACTTGATGCTGAGAGAAGGAGATTGTAGTGAATGCAGAAAGGCTGTGTGTTTTGTGACATTTAATTTGTGTTTTTTCCAAGAAGGGGGAGAGGTGAAAGGAGGGAAGAACAGAGAGAAGTTTGGCCTTGGCTTTGAAGATTCTACTTCTTTGTTCTTGCCTCCAATATGCAGCTGCTTTCTAGTCTCAGTCCTTTTGCGACAAGCCAGCTGTGTCCTATTTATTTCCACGATGGTGTTTTCTACCTCTATTCACTAGAACTAAAATAAAGACAAGTAGAGGGGCCAGAGAGATAGCACAGTGGTAGGGCATTTGCTTTGCATGCAGCCAACACAGGACCAACAATGGTTCGAATCTCAGTATCCCTTATAGTCCCCTGAGCCTGCCAGGAGCAATTTCTGAACGCAGAGCCAGTAGTCACTCTTGAGTGCTGCCAGATGTGGCCCAAAATTTTTTTAAAAAGAGAGTAGAAAAGGCGGGGAGGGAAGGTGATGGTAGAGGTAAATTTTATGATAAATAGAAAAGAGGGAACCTAAATGTTTAATTTATAAAGACACTCCGCAGGGGGTGGGTTACCAAGAAGTAGTATAAAGATTAAGGCTTGCATGGAAATAACCCCTGGTTCAGTCCTCAGCATCACATATGGTCTCCTGAGTATAGTCAAGTATATCCCCCAAACCAAAAATAAATAAGTCAAAATTAAAAGACACTCAGAAAGCCTTTAGCATTTGGTTATTACGCTTCCCATCTTTGTGAGATGTAAAGTATCTTTGGGAATTCTAAGGGTAGGAACAATCAGAGAGGCTGGTTCTAGTAATCTCATTGTTGCATTTCAGATACCCTTAAAAATGAACCCAAATCAAGGCCAGAGTGATAGCACAGTAGATAGGGAATTTGCCATGCATATGGTCGAACCAGGTTTGATCCCCAGTATCCCATATATGGTCGTCTGATGCCTCAGGAATGAATCCAGAGTGCAGAACTAGGAGTAACCCCTGAGCACCACCAGATGTGGCCCAAAACAAAACGAAACAAAAAGAGGGGCCAGAGCATTGGTGCATCGGTAAGACATTTACTTTGCATGTGTCTGACCTAGGATGGACTATGGTTCGATTCCCCCCCCCCAGCGTCCCATATGGTCCCCCAAGCCAGGATCGATTTCTGAGCACATAGCCAGGAGGAACCCCTGAGTGTCACCGGTTGTGGCCCAAAATTAAAAATAAAAAAAGAAGTGAACCCAAATCACTCTACCCCAAAACCTTTTCTGATCTTGCACTCCTTTCCTTGTTTTTGTTGGGGTTGGATGGAAGATATTCCAAGTACTAAAGGGAGCATACAGAATAGAACTCAGGTTTGACACATAAGAAGCCTGTATACCAGTCGCTCAGTTGCCCTTCTAAAGGCTCCTTTAAAAAAGTATTTCTTTTACAAAGACATGGACACCATCATTATTAGTTTTACTCTCTTTATTTTGTATTTTGCTTTGTGGGCCACATCCAGCATGCTCAGCACTCAGGAATTACCCCTGGCCATGTATAGGGGACCATTTGGGATGCCAGAAATCAAACCCTGCATAGCTGTAAGCAAGATAAATCCCCTACCTGCCTATTATTGTTCTTTATCCTATATCCTCTCTTCCCATAAGAAAGTTTCAACTTGGGCTGGAGTGATAACACAGCGGTAGGGCATTTGCCTTGCATGCTTCTAACCCGGGATGGACCCAGGTTCGATTCCCCCACATCCCATATGGTCCCCCAAGTCTACCAGGAACGATTTCTGAGTGCAGAGCCAGGAGTAACCCCTTGGCCCTTCTGGGTGTGCCCCCCCCCCCAAAAAAAAAAAAGAAAAGAAAATTTCTTTTGAGCCTTTAATGTAGCAAATCCTAGAACTTGCCACTTAAACAAGTCTCAAAATAAAAACAGGAACAAATATTTCTGACTATACTTAGAGCCAGAACCAAATTAGTAGTTGCACCTTATTCACCAGGCATTCTTCATTATGGATTACTGATACACTGTTCTGAGCTATTTGTTATTAAACTTACCTTGGGTAATTACAGTGCAGCATCCCTAATGCCTTGTAATGAATTAATAATGAAAAATTATTTTGAAAGTATGTTTGGGTGGTTGGTTTTATTCACTGTTAGTTTCAGACCTGAACACAATACTGCATCATCATCATCATCATCATCATCATCATCAGACCTGCATAATACTTTTGCTATTTACTGACTTTCCTAATGCCTTAAATGAAATTTTTCATATAAGGTTTGTACCTTCTTGTGACTTATAATTTTCTCTAGCTCGCAGTTCTTCTGTCCTTGGCTTTTGTTCTCCAGTTAGAACATATTTAGAATGGGTGGGTCAAGCCATATCTGTCACTATCTTCATTAAAGGCCGTATTTTTTCCTGTTCTTGACTAAGAAAGGCAATAGTTGAGTTTTCTGATTTATTTTTTTAATTAATGTCAAAATATTGTCTGGGATTTTGATTTAACTAGAAGCGTAAAACAGCTAATTTTCCACACTGTTCACTGATCCGTTTTGTATGAATTAGCAAATTCTAGAATTCAGGCTTATATATTCCCGCCAATAAAAACGTGTTACAATGAAAGAAGTCAAATCATGTAAGAATGATGAAGAAATATGGGTAAGAGATGTGTTGTGTGATCAAGAAGGGATTTAGGGGCAGAAGAAGAAGAGGCAGGGGAGAAAGAAGAAAAGAAGGAAGGAGGAGGTAGAAGAAAATTGAAGACAAAATACTCTTCTATTCAGTGGCTGAAGCCCTGGGAGGCATTTAATTGTGTTACTCATAATTCGGGGTTAACTTGTAAATGATTGGAGTCTAGCATTGTACAGACAAAATTAGGCTCCTTTTGACTGAATTTCATTCATCAATTATATTATCATACTGACTGGAATCATTGGGAAAGACATTTCAGTCTTTGTTTTGTTTTGCGGACACATCCAGTGGTGCTCAGAACTTACTCCTGGTCTTGAACTCAGGGAACTTCTGGATGTCTTGAGGTGCAGGTCAGCTGCTGTCCTTTCTCTATGGCCCCAAGTATTTAGGCTTTATTCTACTTTTGTCAAATTTTCTAATTCTAATTTTCTGGAATCGAGGACTTTCCCAAGCTTAGCAATTGAGGGTTGGTGTCCCCAGCACAACCTTACCTCTAAAAGTGTTAGTTATTCTTTTCATCTACTAAATTGGCATAGCCATTTCTACTTTCCTGACTGTTGAACTAATGTAATTAAAGTAAATTATTGCTGCTCTGGGAGATAATCTCTTTGCTCACTTCTTTTGGGGTTAAGTCTTTCAGTAAGGCTGTTTAAGCAGCAAGGAGGAAAGTGCCCTTCCCTAAAGTTAAGGTCTTTCCTGATAAAGGTAACTTACTCCACCCCTCCTTCCCAATTAAATCCCCTGCCAGATGTAGCTTAGACTTGAGAAGGTGCCAAATGTCTTTACGCCATAAGGACTTGTTTGATAAAGACTATGCATGGAAAAGGGAAAGAAAAAAAGTTCCCAAACTAAAACTAAAATTTTCCAGGATTTCCATAGAAGAGGCAGCCAGGGCACCCTTCAACCTAATGGTTACCATGTGTGGCTGCAGTCGTTGGTACCCTGCAATTCTCATTCATCCTGCACTTCTAGAGATTAGAAATTACGGGAATTGCTAAATCTGTCAAGATGGAAATCTGTTCTAGCACCAGAGTTTCTTTTTTGACCAAAAATAATAAAGTGCAATAGCAAAGTCAGGAAGCCACTGGAGGATTATTGCTCTGATCGTTCCAAATAATTGCGAAGCAATCATTAGCCTGTTTGCCAGTGGTATTCAGTGTTGTAGTTTGTTGCTCCCTTAATATTTTTCCATGTGTTTGCTCGTTTTGTTTCCCTTATTGTTAAGAACTCTAGGTAGGAAAAGATGTTGATTTGCTTGCTCTGACATTTCTATTTTTTCTTGGAGAACTTGCAGAAAGCAAAAGGTGACAATATTGAATAGTTATTGGATGTCTAAATGAATGAAGCAAAAAGAATTTATAAATTCCCAAACATCAACAAGATTGATGAATGATTAGTAGTTACAAATTACTCGGACAACTAGAAACTTTAAGTACTTATATAAGCAGATGAAACAAATAATTTTCTCTATTTAGCTTAAAGTGCTTTTCAGAACTTTGATATGATACTTTAGGCCATTACCTTTACCATAGTTGCTAGTGAATAATAAATACAATTTTATTGACTAATATATATTAGAATGTCTTTATATGGGACCGGAGAGATAGCACAGCAATAGAGCATTTGCCTTGCATGTGGCCAACCTGGGAGGGACCTGGTTCAGTTCCCAGCATCCTATGTGGTCCCCTAGCCTGCCAGGGGCGATTTCTGAGTGCAGAGCCAGGAATGAACACTGAGTGCCGATAGGTATGACCCAAAGACCAATCAATCAATAAATCAATAAAATAAAATAAAATAGAATGTCTTTCAATGAAAATTTGCATTGATATAAGTGACTTTTTGTATCAAGCCTAAACACTACTAAACATTGTTACAGTCCAAAGGTAAGACTTTAACTAAGCCTGTGATATTACTTGAGAATGGAAGATTAATCTTTAATTTATTTTCCTGTTGTCCTGAGAGAAAATGACAGCCACAAAATTTCTCAGAGAAAGGCAGGGCTCACAGAATTAGTAATAAGAATGATTAGCATTAAGAGCAGGAACAAGATTGCCTGTTCCCATTTGCAACCAGAGCAACAGTCAAAGGCATTAATGGACCATGAAACCCGAGAGCTGAGGAGATCATGGGTCAGAGCTAGCATACAGAGGCAAGCACAGGAGAAGGGAAACTTTCAGCACCTCCTCAACACTAAGCCTGTTCTCTTGATGGCAAGCTCTTAATTTCCTCAGGTTGTTAATCTGGCACCTTTCATGAGCATCAACGTTCACTTTGGAAAATAAAAAAGCAAACAGCCCAAACATCTCAGCATTAAAGAGGAAAAAAACCCAGCAGAGGAAATTACAGTAGCGCTTGATATAATGGCACCTTTTTCCTGAATCACAGGAATGGAAGATATTTGAAAGTTTGTAACTTTGACATTTTTTCTTTAAGACAGTAATCAGAGGTCTATGGAGAGGAAGTAACATTTCTATACTGCTACAGTTTAGTTTGGGTCTTTGTGTATACATATGTATCCACATTTTCAAAAGAACCTCTTCAACTATATTTGACAGTCAAATGATGTGAAAGTAAATATCACTTCCTTTTTCCATTGCCTTTGCTTCTTGTTTCTGTTTCCTTCTTACCCTAACCTTAAATTACAGTTGCTAAAGGAATTGTGTTTCCTGAGCCTGTACAGTTTCTGTTTGTTTTGGCTATTCTCATAGTTATAGAGATATTTATCATTAAAAAAATATCTCGTTTATCAAGATCTCACTTTCTTCTCTTTCTCTTTTACAGGTAAGCAACTGACTGAAATAAAGTTTTATTGGATGGGATTTTCCATTTGGTAATGTATTGCTCTTTTTTATCAAATTATGTAGGCTTTCACCTTCATAATTTATTACTCTTTATTTTACAAGAAACTTATTGGTACTTTGTATCAACAGAGTACTTTTTGTTGGAATCATGTTTTTTTAATTTAGGGGATATTTGCACATTTTAAAACACTATTAAACAGAACAATAGCAAAAGACACAATTTTGAAAATACAAATGTCAGTTTTCTGAAGCATTAGGATGGTGCTAAACCTTACAGTCCATCATCAAATGATGGAAGCTTTCAAGATTATGCACTATGATGGGACCAAACAAATGCATCAAATAGTTTTTTGATTTTTTGTTTATTTTCACAAGTTTAAAGGGTATCCGTTTATGATAATCTGATTGCACAGTTGGTTGGATGTGCTATGAATCCTAGTAATTCTTATTCCCTTGACTAATATTACCTTTTCTATAAACTTAGGGACAGATATCTATTCTTGAGTAATAAGCAATCGGAGTCTAAAAACCCTATTTCTTGTATCATGTCTTTTCCAGTATCTTTTGCCCAAGAATTTTATTGTATGTTTTCTTCTGGGGATTAATGATTTAAAAAAATGTCATCCAGGAATATGGCTCAATAGTAAAGTACTTGCCTTGCATAGGTGAAGCTCTGGGTTCAATGTACAACACCACCTGGTCCTCTGAGCACTTCTGGGAGTGACCCAAGCAGCAAGGAGAGAGTTTTCTCTGAGCACTGCTGGTATACCTGAAAACACAGATTAAAAAGATATCTCTTAAAATATCCAGAGAAGGGGCAGAGAGACAGTAAGGAGGTTCAGGTAGGTGTATTCTTTGAAAGCAGACAACCTGGTTTAATAGGTTTAAGTAGACGACCTGGATATTACCACTAGCAGTATAAAGGTCCCTTTTTCCCACATCCACACTAACACTAGTTGCTATTCTTTTTGATAAATGCCAGTTTTCTCTAGTATGAAGTGATATCTCATTGTTTTAATTTTCATTTTCCTGATGATTGGATATAGAGCTTATTTGTTTGTTTGTTTGGGAGCCACACCCAGTGCTATTGGGGGTTACTCCTGGCTCTGTACTCAGGAATCCATCCTGGCTGGCTCAGGGGACCTATGGGATGCTGGGGAATTGAACCCTGGTTGGCCACATGTAAGGCCTACTTTCTGTGCTATTGTTCCAGACAGGAGATATAGAGTATTTTTTGTTTGTTTTTGGGGGCCACACCCATTTGATACTCAGGGGTTACTCCTGGCAAGCGCTCAGAAATTGCCCCTGGCTTGGGGGGGACCATATGGGACGCCGGGGGATCGAACCTCGGTCCTTCCTTGGCTAGCGCTTTCAAGGCAGACACCTTACCTCTAGCGCCACCTCTCCGGCCCTGATATAGAGTATTTTTCATATACCTTTTAACCATTTGTATTTCTTCTTTGAGGAAGTTTTGTTTATATCTTTTCCCCATTTTTTTGATGGGGCTGGGTATTATTTTTCTTGTAGAGTTCTACCAGTGCTTTATATATCTTGGACATTAATCCTTCATTGGGTGAATAGTGAGCAAAGAATTTTGCCCAGCCTGTGGACTATTTTTGTATTCTGGTCTTTGTTTCCTTTGAAATAGAGAGGCTTCTTAATTTAATGTAGTTACATTTGTTTGGCCATTAGTATTTCATCCTTAAAGATAACTCTAGCTTCAGTGACATATGAGAGTTTTGCTTATATTTTCATCTATGAGCCTTATGGCTTCAGATCTGATATTGAGGTCTTTAATTCATTTAGGTTTGACTTTTGTTTTTGTTTTTTATTCATATATTTATTTAAGTACCATGACTATAAACATGTTTGTAGTTGCGTTTTAGTTATAGAATGGTTTGACTGTTGGACATGGCATTACAAAGAGGTTTAAGTTCATTGTTTTGTATGTGGCTAACCCATCTTCCCATCTTCTTTTTCACTAATAATTCCATGCTACCCATCTTCTTTTTCACTAATAATTCCATTGGCTCTCTGAGCATGGGGGTTTGGGGTAGTTATTGTTCCATATAAATGTCTGGAATGTTTGATCTATTTCTTTGAAAAGGGTCATGCTATCCTTATAGGGATTGAAATAATGTTTGCATTTTAGTTCTTATTTTAAAATAAACTACTTCTGGGGCCGGAAAGGTAGGTGGCGCTGGAGGTAAGGTGTCTACCTTGCAAGCACTAGCGTAGGACAGACCATGGTTCGATCCCCCGGCATCCCATATGGTCCCCCCAAGCCGGGAGCAATTTCTGAGCGCATGATCAAGAGTAACCCCTGAGTGTCAAACAGGTGTGGCCAAAAAAAACCCAAAATAAAATACAATACAATAAAATAAAATAAACTACTTCTAAATAGTCCCAATTTGTCTGCTTTCCTTGGGCTGAAAGTTCAAGCAAGAACTGTTTCTGCTTTTACTTATTGTTGTACCGCGAAAGCACTTGCCATTTTGCCTGATATACAGTGGGACTCATGAATATCTATGAATGAGCAAAGATATCATCAGATGTAAAATGATTCCAGCCACAAATTAAAATTTTAATTAAAATAAATTTTAATGTATTAAGATGTAATAAATATGTTATAAGTATTAAAATATTATTTTGAAATATAAAAATAGATATGTTTCTAAGCATATTAACCCAGCACACTGCCTTTCAAGCTAGTACACCGTGTTAATTTACAGTAGATACATTACAGACCTTCCTTGAGGACTAGAGCTACTTATATCTCATATTCACATCCTGTTATTGATTAATCCTACATTAAATAGCTGAATATTACTAAGAACCCATTGAACATGAAGGAAGAATAAAGAAAATAAGCAAAAGCAGGCTAAGTATTCCTTTTCATTCTAATCTTTCATTTTGAAATTTAGCCTATACTCCCCTTTGATAATCTTGTTAAAACATTATTAATTCTGGGGGGCCACAGTGGTAGCACAGTGGTAGGGTGTTTGCTTTGTACCTGACTGACCAGGACTGATGTAGGTTCAATCCCTTGCTTCCCATATGGTCCTCGGAGCCTGCCAAGATAGATTTCTGAGTGCAGAGCCAGGAGTAACTCCTGCGTACCACTGGGTGTGCCCCCCCCCAAAGTATTAGTTCTGATTTGACAAGTAAGTATCCAATGTTTAGAGTATGGACCACTGAATTGAGATTCAGTGGCAAATAGTATAATTGAAAACTTCATGTGAATTATAAAATGGAAGCCATACATTTTTTCTATCATCTAAAACTCAGTGTCTATGCTAACAAAAAAGAGAAAGATACAGCCTTTGAAAACCTTTCTAGGATATACGAATTTTTCACAAAGTATGTAGAACCCCTACCCTTTGAGACATATTTCCAAAGTTGAGTAAATTTTGAAAAAGACTGGGACTAGAGATATAGTGCAGGAGGTAAGGCCTTGCACACACAAACCTGGATTTGATCTCCAGCACCTTACGGTCGCCAAACACCACCAGGAGTGACTTCACAGCACAGATTTAGACTCAGGGCAAAATAGTAAGTCCTGAGTCGCCCCAAACCAAAAAAGAAAATAAAGATATTAACCAATAGTCTGAATAAAGCATAAATAAAATATATATTATTAAAATGTTAAGCATTTGGGACTGGAGAGATAGCATGGAGGTAAGGTGTTTGCCTTGCATACAGAAGGTCATTGGTGGTTTGAATCCCGGCATCCCTATGGTCCCCTGAACCTGCCAGGAGCGATTTCTGAGCATAGAGCCAGGAGTAACCCCTGAGTGTTGCTGGGTGTGACCCAAAAATTAAAACAAAAAAAAATGTTAAGCATTTAAAAAAAAAACAAGCTTAGCTTTTCTGAATTAATTTAATTGAGACTACATTCTAAAGAAAACAAAGAACCAATAGTGAAACCTTTTGAAGTTTGATTCATTCGTTCAGTATTTATCAGTATTTAAAATGCTGTTTTTGTTTCCTCTTCCTATGTAAAGAAAATTTTTTTCTTGGTAGTCTCAAAAGTATGCCGGTCTCAAATACAGGCTGGGGGTGGGGAAGGAAGGAGATGGGGGCATTGGTGGTGAGAATGTTGCACTGGTGAAGAGGGGTGTTCTTTTTATGATTGAAACCCAACTACAATCATATATGTAATCATGGTGCTTAAATAAAGAAAAAAATTTTAAAAAATAGTCTGAAAAGTAAAGAGGGCCAGAGAGATAATTCAGTGGGCTAAACCATGCTTTGGATGCACAAAGCTTGAATTTGATCTCCAGCTCAATAAGTTTCCCAAAGTACTGCCAGTGGGTGTTTTTCAGTGAGAGGAAGTGACTAGTGTGAGATTAGGAGCAAGAAGAGTGTGGTATAGGAAACTGGCTTGAAAACTCTACATATTATATGCAACTTTATTTTCTGAGTAATATCTTTGATTCAATAATCACTCTGGGAAGTAGCCACACAAGTGTTCTTATTCCCTGGAAAGCCTTACTATAATTGAGAATTTTGCTAGCATATCATGTACCTTGTAATTTTATTTTCTAAAATTATGTGGCATATAATGTCTTCATTTTCTTATGTCAACTTTCAAAATCCTTGTATCTCCCTATATTTTATTGTTCCCAAACTTTTTCGATTACAGATCATTCCTTGCAAAGTAAATTCTTCACTTTACTTTGTTGTGCTCCAAATGAATCATTTAGATTTTTTTTTTTTTTGGTTAGACTTTTTTTTTAAAGCTAAATTATCTTACTATGGTCTGGTGCTGTGGCTTTTTAGTAGAAGACAGATTTACAGCTGGAAGCTATAACTTTCCTAAATTCAGAATTAAAAGACAATAGAGGCCAATCAGCACACAAGCAGAATCAATTTGGTAAATTCTGTGTATTTTGAAGATCTGAGATAGGGTATATAAGATCCTACATTGCCTTGGACATTCTTTTTGAGAACTGCCGTTTGGTACTTTTTGCCAAGACCTAAAATGTATATAAATAAAAATTGGCATAAAGGTTCTCTCTCTTTCCTAGCACTAAAAAAATAGCAGGCAAAACTGAATAAGGGATAGCAAGTCTTCAAGTAGTATTGATGTATATGTTTATTTTTAATAACTTTATTTTCAAATTCACCAAGTCAGAATACATGTTACCACTTACTTAATATGTGTTATTTCAATAGAAGGTAATTAATAATCTTAAGTTTCCTCCTGCCAATGTGTCCTACTTTTATTTTCAAGATCTGTCAGTTATCTAAAACACAAATTCCAATGTAGAATTCCACAGTTTTCTGTACTTTCCTAGAAAATTGGGGAACAAAGTCTTCTCAATGTCACTGCATTCCTGCGCATGAAATTAAGCTGTTAAAACTGCTTTGAGTTTTTAGTGATACGTCTTAGCACTCTCATTGTATGTAATAAGTTAATTCTTTGCTTTTAAATGGTGATACTTAAGGATTTTTTGCCCTCAACTTTATCCTTCCTGGTTCAATTTTTCTTTCCCAGTTAAGCATCTTTTTATGGTCTTTGCTGCAAGACATAAGCTAAAAGTGCAAAAGATTAGGCAAAGAGCCTTAAGGGAGATGGAAACCCTCCTAGAATTTCCAAATTAACTCATAGGAAAGAACAGTTTGTAGCATGTATTTGAAAATTTTGTCAGCGAAAGCAGAGGCAGGAGAGAAGTTATTTCGAATTCTTTATTTCAATGTATGATCTATATTGACATTACTTAGAAAAATACTGACCTTCTATAAAGCAGTTCTTTGACCAAGTTAGTTTTATATCTAGTATCTTTATTGCTTGTGTTTAATGAAAGAGTAGGGGGTGCACAAACGCTGCTCTGCCTCTGTGCTCAGTGGTCACTCCTGGCAGTGCTAAGGGAACCATGTACAGTGCTAGAAATTGAACTGAGACAGGGCCCGAAAGATGGCATAGAGGTAGAGCATTTGTCTTGCATGCAGCTGACCCAGGATGGACAGTGGTTTGAATCCCAGCATCTTATATGGTCCCCTGTGCCTGCCAGGGATGATTTCTGATGCAGAGCCAGGAGTAACTCCTTAGTGCCATCGGGTGTGGCCCCAAAACAAAACAAAACAAAAAAGATATTGAACTGGGGTCTGCCTCAGGCAAGGTAAGCACTTTACATACTCTCTCTCCAGCCCAGTTGCCTATAATTTTTAATATTTCAAAATAAATACGAATAAGTCAATAGAAATCATTTGCCAATTAGAGAAATATCCAATACTGCATAAAATCTGTCTTTTAAGGGAGAAAGTAATAACTTGAATATTAGTTTCATGTATGTTTGTGTGTAGGTATATATTAGTCTGTCTAAGACAGAAAGGGAACACACACATGACAGATGTAGCATTATATTAGTCTTCTTTTCTATAAAGCAATGCGGTAATTCAATACATAATGAAATTCACACAGGGGTTTTAAATTAAAATGTAGAGGAAAGACCAGGAAAGAAAAATATGGAATCAGAATAATTTTTGTTCTCAGGAACCCTACAGTACTTTTACTGAGGTGCATTAAGAGTATGTTTGAGGGCATTTGTCTTGCACACAGCTGACCCAGGATGGACCACGATTTGATCCTCATTGTCCCATATTGGTCCCCCAAGCCAGGGGCGATTTCTCAGTGCATAGCCAGGAGTAACCCCTGAGTGTCACCATGTGTGCCCCCCACCCCCAAAAAAGTATGTTTGAGAGGAATCAAGTACCTTTCTTTATTGAAAAGGAGAGTAGACTTTTCCACTGGCTTCTCACCTAACCTTTAGTAGACCAGGAACCATTACCAAGTAAACATCAGGGCTTAGACCTGCTCATTTATTCTGGTTCCTCTATCTCTGCCTGTACTGCTAGGCATTCATGGCTCTTCCAACATGTTCTTTCATTCAGAAAGATCAACCATTTCCATAGTTACACATCCAGTTATAGGTTCATTATTGAATATGATTTTTGATATCATGTATCAGTTTGGATGTATATGTATCTTATGTTGGACCTAAATAGTCAAAGACATGACTCCAGGTTTATAACTCCATTGTCTTTATTAGTGCTTCTATATAAGTATATGCACATATGTTTCCATATAAACAGACTTGAGGAAAAGCCAAACTCTTGCCAAGAACAGGGGAAAGGAAAGTCAGAGAGATTCCATTCTTCATGACTCAACTGCAATAGGTAGAAAGTCCAAGAATCTTTTTCTTTGGTGATCCACACTTATTTCCATGGTTATTTTCCACTGGCCAGTTGCATTTTAAAAGCTCTTTAAAAACATCAGTGAGTCTTAAGAGGCATAGAGAATTAAGGTGCTGTACCAGATTCTGAGACAATTTAAAATTTTGGGCTGAGGTCCTACTTCTGAGCTCATGCTTTTTTTATTATTATTATTATTACATAGGATTTGGCTGAAGATCTGACATATAGTGGCTTGAACCATTACAAAGCTAGTGCAGTCTCTTGTGTCCTAGATTCTTGCCTATTGTTAGAGTAGGCATACCTTTTTTGTGTGAGTTTTGGATAGTTCATCTAGTTGGGGGAAAAGGAAAAAATGAAGAGAAAGGAATTGGTAGTAAAGAGAAAGTGATTGGAAATGAAGAGGTGGCAGATGAGAGTGGAGTATATACTACCTTATGGTTTGGGCCAGGTGATTGGTTGTGGATACCTTTACTGCAGTGATAATTCTCTCACTTTATTATTAGTCCTTGTTTTTCTATCATGCTTGTCAAAATGCTATGACAACTGGCTGGGTTTTTTTGCAAACAGAGGCTAGCTCTCAAGAGACAGAGGATCCAAAAAATCAAACATGGATGGCAGCCATTGGCATGCAAAGGAGTCAGAAACCACAGATTGTTTTCTCATTGGATGAACAGCTTAAAGCAACGTAAAGTTAATTGAAGAATTCCTTGAAAGTGAAGTCAGACTCAGAGAAAGGCTCGAGTCTGTAATTTTCTAAATGTGAGCAATCTTTCACTAGTGGTAGTGAGACTAAAAGACTTTGAGGAGGAAAAAGAACATTTCTGTAAACAGATCTGGCTTGTATTATTGCCTCAGCAGTCTTAATTATTTGCTCTAATAATGTCGATCTGCAGAACAATCTCTAATTAGGTTAAGCTTGATTTATGGAATTGGCCTCACATAAACCGTGATGTCATGGTGGCTGTAGAAAATTACAGGCCTAGTCTTGCCATTGAAAACTATTAGTTCTACCTAGAACTGCTAACAACCTGCATGTCTTCTTCCTCAAATGAAATCAAAGCTAAACCCTGTGTTCTCATTTGCAGTGTCCATTACCCAGGTAATTTTAATACATTTTATTATTTATTAAGGTATTTAGCATATATGTTTTAAAGATTAGATATCAGGGCAGAATTTGCCTACGAGCACTAATAGGGATTTTTTTTATGATTTTTATTGAAACCAATGTGAATTACAAATTTGTCACAGTTATATTTAAGGTACATAGTGACAATGACAATTAGGGCAATTCCCACCACCAGTACTATTCACCTTTCTCCGCCAAACTAGGACTAATAGTTAATGAACTCTTCTTTTTGGAAACTTTAGTAAAAACTCTCTGAGACTCTACAGAGGTGCCATTCACTCTCTCTTCCACTCATGTCCTGCCAGAGACTTCCTGGAGTGTCCAAAGTAGGGTCTATGTCTGTTGTCTCTCCCTCCCTCCTTCCCACAGCCCTTTCTTTATTCTCCACTTTCTCTCTCCCTCCTTAGCCACTTCCTGGGAAGCTGTTTCCTAGTCATCATTCCCTCTTTCATCTGGTTTTAAATAAGAACATAGAAACCCTGTAACATTTTACCATGCTGCTTATTCCCTTTTCAGTTGTAGTGGAAGCCTTGATGTCAGGCCAGGGTTTTATCTTTGATTATAGGCCTGCTGATTATAACTTCCTAATTTGTTTCTTGCATTAATTATACCTTAATGATTGCATTTTCTCTGGTGCCCTATTTACATTTTGTTAGAATATAAAAGGACTTTAGAAGGCGTCCTTAATTTTTAGAATGTGTTTTTCATTCTTCTAGAATTCTTATCTACACTGGCCATAGTAGCTGTTCCAAATGATTTTCCTGTAGAGTCTTTTTAGACTATTCTAGGTACTTGTGTAATAGTCAAGCCCTGACTTTCACTCTTGCAGTTTTTCCATTTATGTGATATTTGATTAAATATATAATTATCAAAACCAGGCCAACAAGCATAAACAGGTTTAGAATCGCATGCAGTTCTTTAGACAGGTGGAGGGATGCTGACCTTCCAGAGTAAAACCTTCTAGTCTGCTCTGTATGCAAAGGGACATAGAACTGGACAAGGTGAACTTATTTAAGTATTTGAATCTACTCTATTTTTATAAGACCCAATAATAAAAATATTATTATTTTAATGATGCAACACTAGGTGGTTGCATGATTTGCCCAAGATTATGAAACTAGTTGGTTTCCAAGTTAGCTGTTGTAACCAGGCTTTTGTTTGTTTCCGGGTCATGCCCGGTGGCACTCAGGTTAGTCCTGATTTTGTGCTCAGAAATTGCTCCTGGCTGGCTTGGGGAACCATATGGGATGCTAAGTTTCAAACCACTGTCCATCCTATTCGGCTGCATGCAAGGCAAACTCCTTACCGATGGGCTATCTCTTCAGCCCCATAGCAAGACTTTTCTATGCTACCAGATGCAGCTGGATATACTAGTCCTTTATGTGCTTGTCTTGCTACAGACTAAGTTTGATGATGCAGGCTATAGAGTGTTATAGAGTGATGTGTGTTTTTTATTTGTTCTGTTTTGTTTAATTTTTATTTTATTTTATTTTATTTTTTATTTTGGGCCACACCCAGCATCAGTCAGGGGTTATTCCTGGCTATCTGCTCAGAAATAGCTCCTTGCAGGCACGGGGAACCATATAGGACACCCGGATTCCAACCAACTACCTTAGGTCCTGGATCGGCTGCTTGCAAGGCAAACACCCCTGTGCTATCTCTCCGGCCCCGTTTTGGTTTGTTTTGGTTTGGTTTTTGGGTCACACCTGGCAGCGCTCAGGGGTCACTCCTGGCTCTATGCTCAGAAATCACTCCTGGCAGGCTCAGGGGACCATATGGGATGCCGGGATTCCAACCACCGACCTTCGGCATGCAAGGCAAACGCCTCACCTCCGTGCTATCTCTCTGGCCCCTATGGAGTGATTTGTTATCACAATGTCTCTGCTTGATCTTACTATGGCCATATTTTTTGTGGTACTAAAGAATATATTTTTTAAATTCTTCTTAATCTCTAAATGTATCCTTTTCTATAATAATGATTTGTCTTTTTATCTCACATAACCACTAGATAAAAGAGAAAACGATTACATGGCAAACTAGTTCTATGCCTATAGATGGATTATTTTTCTTTGTACTGTACAAAGTACAAAGTACTGTACTGTTTGTGGCCACTTCTGTGCATTTAGGGCCATATGCAAAAATCTTCTACAAGGAGGTCATGTCACAAAATGAGAGAGAGAAAAAATCCTTTTTTTATATAGGATCATTTTTTTATTTTACTAATAGAGTTATACTTTCTCAGTTGGTCAATAAAACTAAGTGATACAATTAAAAAGTAATACATTAAAAAGTTAACAAAAAATTATCCCATTTGGAAACTGAAGACTAGTCTTCTTAATAACTCCTGCCACACAAAGTATCAAAATCAAAATTATAAAGAACTAAAGAGATGGGGCCAGAGCAGTGGCGCAAGCGATAGACCATTTGCCTTGCATGCATCAACCTAGGATGGACCACGGTTCAATCCCCTGGTGTCCCATATGGATCCCCAAGGCAGGAGCGATTTCTGAGCACATAACCAGGAGTGACCCCTGAGCATCACTGTAAAAAGCAAAAAATAAAAGTAAATAAAGAACCAAAGAGGACAGCAATGAAAGTCTTTAGCTTGCATGCAACCTAGAGAGAATCCTTAAAGGTAAATTTAGATGTAGCTTTTTACTAAAATATGATATGTAGATATTACATATACATATATATTTATCATACATGCATATGATATTCCTCAAGCAAGTTAGACAGTTGGTACCATTCACTGCAACATATAGACTCCCTTTTGTTTGATAAAAAATTCTTTGTGCGGGGCCGGGCGGTGGCGCTAAAGGTAAGGTGCCTGCCTTGCCTGCGCTAGCCTTGGATGGACCGCGGTTCGATCCCCTGGCGTCCCATATGGTCCCCCAAGCCAGGAGTGACTTCTGAGCTCATAGCCAGGAGTAACCCCTGAGCGTCACCGGGTGTGGCCCCCCAAAAAAAAAATTCTTTGTGATTTACTGAGACCACTAAATGTGTCTGTACCAGATGTAAGCTTTGGATCATATAACACTGCCAGTATTATCATTTATTAACAGTTATGATGTCTATTTAATAAAATAAGATTTCTCAGGTAATAATCATTTTAAATCATATCCATTTTAAGTACATAAATGAAATGTTATACATTCATTTCACTGTTATATTTGCAGCCTTGCCAAATACCTATCACATTATAATGTGCAATATTTTTTAGTTTAAAGTATTAGATGGAAACAAGAGCTTTTAGTTAGAGTTTAAGTAGAGCATTTGCTTTGCATGTGGTCATCCCAGGTTTGATCCTTGGTATCCTTTATGTTCCCTCAAGTCTGCTATAAGTAATCCCTGAGTGTAGAGCCAGGAGTAAGCCCTGAGGACAGCCAGGTGTGGCCCAAAAACAAACAAAAAAGTGGTCTGTACAGTACTTGCAGGGTTTTTATGTGTTTTTTTTTTTTTTTTGGCCACACCCTGTGACGCTCAGGGGTTACTCCTGGCTATGCGCTCAGAAGTTGCTCCTGGCTTCTTGGGGGACCATATGGGACGCCGGGGGATCGAACCGCGGTCCGTCCTAGGCTAGCGCAGGCAAGGCAGGCACCTTAACTCCAGCGCCACCGCCCGGCCCCATGTGTTTTTTTTTTTTTTTTCATTTGGTTTTGGGCCACACCCGGCAGTGCTGTGGTTATTTTGGCTCTGCACTCAGGAATTACTCCTTGGGGCCAGAGAGATAGCACAGCCGTAAGGTGTTTGCCTTGCATGCTGCTGATTCAGGATGGATAGTGGTTCAAATCCTGGCATCCCATATGGTCCTCCATGCCTGTCAGGAGCAATTTCTGAGTTCAGAGCCATAACTAACCCCTGAATGCCATCGAGTGTGACTCAAAAAAAAAAAAAAAAGGATTACTCCTGGCCTGCCCATAGTACTATGTGGGCTGCAGCTGCAGATAGAGCCCAAGTTGACCATCTATCTGCAAGACAAGTGCCCTAGTCACTGTATTATCTCACTGGTCTAGTAATTGCAGTTTTTATACAGGCTATTTTTCATTCCATTCAACATTTATTTCAGCTTCTATGTTCTAATAATAAAAAAATAAAATATTGAACAGCTTACAAACTATTTTCAAGGTTCTAGTGCAGCAATTTTAGTTCAGTGTCTGAAAGCAACTAAATTATTTTCAGGGCTTGTTTTTGTTTTGTTTTAACTTCAGAATTCTGCCAGCCTGGGATTCGTTTATTTAAAAGGATTATTCTTGTACCTTAGTGTTAGAGATCGAAAGAGAATATTCTGAGTCATGAAAACCTTTGAGATAGCAACAGCAAAGCAATATCAAGCTATAAGTAATTTGGAAAGCTGAAGTAAAGATCAAGTGTTAGGATGAAAAAGTCTTAAAACATTCAGAGACAACAGGTATGACATAAGTGAAACACTCAGTTGAAAAACTTCACTTTGCGGGGGATAACGTACTCACAATTGAATTTTCATCTCAGTAGCAGGAAATACACATTATAGACAAAGAGAAATTTGAACTGGAAAGGTTCACAGAGACTGTAATATGGTACGGAAACTTAATTCCAGAGAGTGCCAAAGACAGTATGTCACATCTACAATCAATAAAGAAATGAAGTTGAGATTTAGAACTCCTAGTTTCTATTTCAGTATCCTCTTTCCTATAACCTCAGGCATTATTTTGGAATGTGTACTTGTACCATTTTTTTAATGTGGCTTGTACCAAAATGGAATGAGCTGGGGCCAGAGAGATAGCATGGAGGTAAGGTGTTTGCCTTGCATGCAGAAGGACACTGGTTCGAATCCCGGCATCCCTTCTGGTCCCCTGAATGCTGCTGTGTGTGACCCAAAAAACAAAACAAACAAAAAAGCCTTTTAGGGGCCAGAGAGATGGCATGGAGGTAGGGTGTTTGCCTTGCATGCAGAAGGACAGTGGTTCGAATTCCGGCATCCCATATGGTCCTCCGAGTGTGCCAGAAGTTATTTCTGAACGTAGAGCTAGGAGTAACCCCTGAGCGCTGTTGCATATGACCCAAAATAAAAATAAAAAAAATGGAATGAGCTGACTTGGTACAGAAAAGGATCTTTCCGTCACCAGAATTAAGTGATTGAGCAGAAATTAAAAAATAACTACCTGTCCTAACTATGGATTTTTCCATGCAAATAGAACTTTTACAACTATTTTTAATAAACTTTCATATTATGTTATAGTATAATATAGACTTTCATAGAATATGCTATAATTTCCATCTTATTTTAATAGGATAATTATTTGTCATTTACACTAGTTTTTTTCCGAAATGTTTACCCATTGGGAGAATCAACCTCTTCTAATGTTGCTTATTAAAAAGTATATTTGACCAAAACGTATGCTGATTCCCAAGTCATGTTCATCACTTGGAATGATAAGTAATTATTGTACCCACAAACAATTAAAACTTCTGCATATCAATTCTGTAGTTTGCAACGGGGAGTTCTAGGGCAATAAAATCATTTATCTTTTTTATCCTACCACAAGTACTTGGAATGTTAAAAGTTTTGATCCGTTATAACTTAATGAAGGTGAAATCTTAAGGTGAAATTTATTGTGCAAAATATATATTTTTGACTTATAAATACAAATGTGTAGTTGCATAAAATATGTTATCTTGAGCTGTGTGATGCTAACAGACCTATTCTAAGTGATTAAATATGATGTAGATACTTCTACATATTTACTTAAGTATGAATATAAAATGATCTGCTTCATCTTTAATCCTTAGTTCAACTTTAGACTGCTTTTTTATTTTCTCAGGCAGGAACAATCTAATCATATAAATAACAGACATCTCAGACGGCAAGTGATTCAGTCCCTTATGCCCTAAATATTCCCAATCCTCAAAATTTCAGAATTTATTGTAATAGGTATATTGTTACATTGGCAGGCAGTTGTCTTCTAAGGATTATTACTATGTTTAGTTTTCCTTCTTTCATTCTTTCCCTCCCTCCCTCCCTCTCCCTCCCTCCCTCCTTCCCTCCCTCCCTCCCTCCCTCCCTCCTTCCTTCCTTCCTTCCTTCCTTCCTTCCTTCCTTCCTTCCTTCCTTCCTTCCTTCCTTCCTTCCTTCCTTCCTTCCTTCCTTCCTTCCTTCCTTCCTTCCTTCCTTCCTTCCTTCCTTCCTTCCTTCCTTCCTTCCTTCCTTCCTTCCTTCCTTCCTTCCTTCCTTCCTTCCTTCCTTCCTTCCTTCCTTCCTTCCTTTCTCTGGGTTTTTGTTTGGTTGGTTTATTCAGGGGCCATAAGTTGTAGTGCCCAAGGGTTACTCTTGGCTTTACAATGAGGAATCACTCCTGACAGGCTCTGGGGACCACATGGGATACTGGGAATCAAAACTAGGTTGGTTGCATTCCAGGTAAGTTCTCTACTCACTATCTATATGTAATACTATACACACACACACACACACACACACACACACACACACACATATATATATATATATATATATATATATATATAATACTATATTATTTCTCTGGACCTTTTTTTTTAATTAAAAATTTTTTTTGTTTTTTTGGGCCACACCCGGCATTGTTCAGGGGTTACTCCTGGCTGTCTGCTCAGAAATACCTCCTGGCAGGCACAGGGGACCATATGGGACACCGGGATTTGAACCAACCACCTTTGGTCCTGGATCGGCTGCTTGCAAGGCAAACGCCGCTGTGCTGTCTCTCCATGCCCTTTTTTAATTAAATTTTTTGTCGGAACTGAGAGATAGCTCAATAGGTAGGGCATTTATCTTACATGTCATTCCAGGATTAATACCCGGCACTCCATATGGGTCCCCAGCCCTACCAAGAGTGATTTCTGTGTACAGGACAAGATTAGATCCTAAGTATCACTGGTTGTGCTTATATATCTATATATATATAGATATAGATATATAGATATATAGATATATATATATATATATAATCATGAACACCTTTGAATGCAAAAATGTTCAGCAGCTGACCCCAGCAGCTCAGAAGTCACTCTTGTTGGTGTTTGGAAAACCATGTGATGTCCAATATTGAAAGTAGGCATCCCACATGCAAAATGTGTATTCTAGCTCTTTGAGCTATCTCTCTAGGCTTAAAACTGGATTTTCAAACTTCATCCTGCAGTCCTGTGGGAATGTTTTCAATATTTTTATTTCCCATACTCTCACTGACCTTGGATTAATTATGGAGTTAAGATGAAGGGGTCCATAATAGTAAAGTTTACATTTTTACCATAGTGATCCATCCAGGAATGCAATGAAGAACTCTTTTTATTTTTCCAAACTTAATTTAAGGAACCTGAGAAAGTGACATGGCAATGTCATGTTATAAGACTGGGAGATTTGAATACATAATTTCAAGAACCCACAAAAACAAATCTTGAGATCTATAATTGTAGTGTCAATTTTTTTTTTCTATTCTAATCTACCCCTGTTAAAGTCAAGCTCAGAGATATTTCTTTTTTCAGTCTGACCAGACAGGAGGACAGACACTGTATTTCATATGCTTTTGTCTTATTGTCTGTCAAGAGGTCAAGAGAAATACTTTCTTGGGCAGTGTCTCCAAAATTCTCTTGTAAGAGATTAGCTAGTAAATATATAAAGCCACATGATGTCTGTAGCAACTACTCAGCTCTATTGTTGCAGCATACAAATAAACACCAGAGACAAAAAAATTTGAAATAAATGAGTATGGTTGTCTTGCCAAAAAGAAAATATTATAGTTGTAGAAATTTTAATTTAATATATTTTCACATATCAAGAAAATTAGTTTTATCTTTATTTTCTTCCCATACTTTTTATATGAGGGTGAGTAAACCAGGTAAAAGGTGTGAACTGTATAGTGAAGACTGAATTGGACTTTTGATGATGGATGTTTAATTTGCTGATATATCTTGAACATTGTTATAGTGTAAAATACTTTTTGTGTGAAAATCATTCTTTCAAGCTATATAAAAACAGACTTTGGGACTAGAAAAATGTTACAGATGATTCAATCATCGGCCCATTTAAGCTCCCTCAAGCACCACCAAGAGTGCTTACCTGAGTGCAGAACTAGGAGTGAATCCTGAACATAGCAGGTGTGACCCTAAAACTGCCCAGAGTGGTCCAATGTCCCCTACCTACTGCAGAAAAGAAGGAGGGAGGAGAAGAAGAGGAGGAGGAGGAGAATAATTATGGAAGACAATACAGGCACTTGTCAGGTACAAGACAGGTACTTGTCTTCCATGTTGCCAACCTTGTAATCTCCAGCTGGGCATGCTACCCCAGGTCACCACTAGGACTGACTCTGCACCACTCACTTGCATAGAACGTGGAGTAACACTTGAGCAGGTGTGGCCCAAAATCTGCCTTCATCCCATCCCTCTCAAAAAAAAAAAAAAAAAAAAAAAAAAAGAATAAGAATTTATGAAAGACTTTAGCACAGCAGTAGGGCATTTGCCCTGCACGCAGCTGACCCAGCATGGATGCGGGTTCGATCCCCAGCATCCCATATGGTTCCCAAGCCAGGAACAATTTCTGAGCATAGAGCCACAAATAACCCCTGCCCCCCCCAAAAAAAAAAAAGTTGTCATAAACTAAATACATAACTTTTTGGTGGGGGAGTGGCATCTACTTATCAATTTTTTTCTTTTTCTTTTTTTTTTTGTTTTTTTGTTTTTTTGTTTTTTTGTTTTTGGGTCACACTCATTTGACACTCAGAGGTTACTCCTGGCTATGTGCTCAGAAATTGCTCCTGGCTTAGGGGGCCCATAAGGGGCACCGGGGAATCGAACCGCGGTCCGTCCTACGCTAGTGCTTGCAAGGCAGACACCTTACCTCTAGCTCCACCTTCCCAGCCCCTACTTAGTAATCTTGAGGTGGCCCCTACTGATATTCAATCAGCTGGGCCTGTGGTTCTATGCTGGGGCATATGGGTGCAATATTGTTTGGGTCCTGTGGTGCTGGGGGACACTAGAATCACCGCCAGCAGTGTTTAAGAGGCCACAAAGAGCTGGGATTTGAACCACAGTCAAAAATTCATCCTGACCTCTGTACAATCTTCCTAGACCATAGACAGAAGAACTTTGTGTTAGGAATTGCAGCTGGTAGTTTCTTATCAGTGAATTATTGTAAATCCATCCAAGGAAGAAAGAAGGTAATAAGTATATTGCTCTTCGTCAAAAACTAATTCATGAAGCACTCATAGAATGTCTTTTCCCTGATGAGAATACCCATAAAATCTCCATTTTATTTTTTTTTTTTTGGTTTTTTGGGCCACACCCGGTGGTGCTCAGGGGTTACTCCTGGCTGTCTGCTCAGAAATAGCTCCTGGCAGGCACGGGGGACCATATGGGACACCGGGATTCGAACCAACCACCTTTGGTCCTGGATCGGCTGCTTGCAAGGCAAACACCGCTGTGCTATCTCTCCGGGCCCAAAAATCTCCATTTTTGTTATGTTAAATATGTATGTATAAACTAAAAAAACCCTATCAACTCAGAACTGTAAAGAACTCTTTTTAAAAAAATAACTTTATTGATTGATTAATTGATTGGGTTTTGCACCACACCTAGTGGTGCTCAGGGGTCACTCCTGGCCTCATAGTCAGAAATCACCATATGGGATACCGCGAATCGAACCAGGTCCCTCCTGGGTCAGCCACATACAAGGTAAACACCCTACCACTGTGCTATCTTTCCGGCCCTGTAAAACTTTTTTTTTAATTTTAAATGACATGAATGATTTATGTGTAGTTGAATACAGCTCTTTTGTTCTGTAGGTCCTCTCACCTACCTCAATTACACATATATGGTTGGTATTATGGAATAGTATGGTTATCGATAACAAAAGGCATTATCATGTTAGTAGTTCTTGTCATGACATCTAACATGCATTATTATCTCACTTATTCTCACAACAAACCTACAAATAAATGTAAGTCTTCTATGTACACACACACACACACACACACACATGCACACACTCACACGCATGCTGAATAACAGTAGCAAATCTAAGTCTCTGACACAAATTTTCTGTTTCCACTGTACCATGCATGCTAACAAGAATGGTGACCAAAACAAAGAAAGAAAACAGCAGCAAATTGTGTTTGTGATATTTAACTCTATTGCTGCCTCTATATATCGCTACTCTTCATTAATTTTACAGTGTATGGGTTATTGTACAATAAATATTTAGTTTACCCCGTAAAATCTTGAAAACCAAACCAGTCCTGCGGTTTGCGTGTCCATTCATTGTTCCCAGTTTCGAGGCAGGCTGCAGCCTTGAACTGTTCACTGTCTGAACTTGCCCTCAAAGAATTTTTCCTCCCGCCTTACCTCTATCAAGTGGCAGCCAATGAAAAACCCACAAACTTTGCAGCTGCAGCTCTGGAAAGCTTCCATCAAAACTCTCATTCCCTCATCCGCTTTGAAAATCTGAGCTCCTAGAACTTGCTGTTATCTTCTGGATGGTCATGACTAATGATGGTAACTTCATAAAAAGTCCACAACAGGGCCCGGAGAGATAGCACAGCGGCATTTGCCTTGCAAGCAGCCGATCCAGGACCAAAGGTGGTTGGTTCGAATCCCGGTGTCCCATATGGTCCCCCATGCCTGCCAGGAGCTATTTCTGAGCAGACAGCCAGGAGTAACTCCTGAGCATTGCCGGGTGTGGCCCAAAAACCAAAAAAAAAAAAAAAAAAAAAAAAAAAAAAAGTCCACAACAAACACTGCCTGTAAGAACCAGATTCCTTAGCTGGAGCTTTGTATCAACTTGTCTCCACCAAGACTTTTCATGTCTCTCAACTGCTCTACCCTAAAGTCTTACTCAGTAGCTTAGGAAGTACCATATTTTTCTTACACACTTTTTCCCCAAAAAGATGTGTCTTAGGGAGTGAATGCTGAAGCCTGGGTGCAGGGCAGGAAAGCATCTAAAAACTATGTGCGTGTTGTGTATGTAAATATTTTAGGGGATTATTATGTTACTGATTTTACCCTGATTGGTGATTGTGCCCTACCCTAGGGTGTGACCTGGCATTCTGCCCCCACCCTAGGGTGGTACCTGATTCTGCTTCCACCATTGGGTGGTACCTGATCCCATCATTGAGTGGTACCTGATTCTGGGGGATAAAAACAAGGGTCTGTGGAAGGCGAGGGGCTTTGGGCTGGGACTTATGCTGAGTCTTTGGACTTCAGTCTTGCCCACCAAATAAAGCTAATATTTCCACAAGCCTGACTGTCTGCGAGCTGTTTATCCGCCGTTTCACCTCAGAACCATCGGCTGGACAGGGTGGCAGACGCATGCTCCGAGCTGTAGAAGAAAGGCCTCATCCTCCATCCCTCCATCAGTCAACCTCTTCAGGGGCTGACTTGCAACATGTGCGTCTTATAGAGCAAAAAATATAGTAGATATTGGAATAAGAGCACTAAAATAAAAAAAGAGTATGGGGGCCGGCGAGGTGGTGCTAGAGGTAAGGTGTCTGCCTTGCAAGCGCTAGCCAAGGAAAGGACCATGGTTCGATCCCCCGGTGTCCCATATGGTCCCCCCAAGCCAGGGGCAATTTCTGAGCGCTTAGCCAGGAGTAACCCCTGAGCATCTAACGGGTGTGGCCCAAAAAACCAAAAAAAAAAAAAAAAAAGAGTAGGAACTAAAAATCTGAAGGAATTTTATAAAGAACAGAATTTAACTTTTTAAATTTAATTTTTTTAAAAGAAGCAAACCCGGGGATATTGCGTATGTGGAGTAATTTAGCCCTGTTCTCCTTCCCTAAGTTTTCTTCCTTCCATGTGTGGTTTTTAGGCTTTCGAGGTCAAGTATCCAGTATATCTGTCTCAGAGGAAGCAGTTTTATTTCTCCTAGATGTTGAAATAAGTACAAAAGTGGTTGTTTTATATAGGACTGAAATATACCAAAGTCCAGTTTTTGTTTTTTTTTGCAGCCTTTATGTGTATGAATCATGTTATTTAATCCAGATTTCTTTGAAACCACAACCAGACACACCGTATGGGTATTTGATTGAAGAAATATGGTTGGCATTATTCACCCTGTCATGCTTTATGTTATTTACATTAATGTTCCATTAATACATTGAAGAATAGAATAAAGTTGTATCATCATCCATTGAAATGGTCAAGATTGGATGATGGTGATTATGGACACATAAGGAGATAACTTTATAATCTGTACTTATCACAATATTTAGTTTTACAAACTATGCTACAAATATGACCTGGAACTTGGGGGAAAATAACGACAGCCAGGAGACAAGTATTTGCTAATGCACCACTTATTGTCTTGAGAAAATATTTCCTCGTGATAGTAGTTTTTTAGTCTGTATTTACTTAGAATAGGTAGAATAGAGAATGTTCACATCCTAGCTATGCCAGTGCATAATAGAAAAAATCATTAGAATTTCACACTAGCTTTATTGAAGAATGCATCATTTGACTCAACAGTTGTTAAAATGGTGTTCATTTAGGGAGGCTGGTTGATAGAACAGATAGGGCATTTGCCTTGATGCAGCTGACCCAGGTTTGATCCTTGGCATCCCATATGATCCCCTGTGTATCACCAGCAGTAAACCCTGAATATCACTGGGTATGGCCTACATGCCTCCCCCAAAAGGTTTTCATTTAGTTCCAGCACCAAAAAGATTCCTTGCTAAAATTTTATAGAAAATGACTTGTGACTTTAAATCCCATTTGATTGACTGGATTTTGACTATGTAAGCACTTTCCTTATAAGTAAAACTGAGTAGTATGATTTTTTTTCATTCTAAAAAATATATATTATTTAAGTAAGATAGCTCAGGTTTATTACAGAATTTAGTATGGGGGAAGAAACCTCATGACATGAGAGATTTTTTTCAAGTATGTTAAGAATATCAGTGTTGCCATGGGGATAATATCCAGAGTAATGGAGATGAGGATTGGAAGGTCCATTCCATGGTAGGAATCTCGCCACAAAGAGTGGAGAGTGCTATTGGAGTAGAGAAGGGTCTAATATGAAAGAGACATCAATGGCACCCCTTCATTAGCAGTACTGCAAGAGGCAATATGAAAAAAAGAAGGAAAAGACATTGGTGTCAGGAAATGTACACGTAACTCAGTCATGAAATAAAACTGTAATATGAACAACCTTGTAACCATGACATTTAAATAAAATATTATTTTATGGGGCTGGAGAGATAACATGGAGATAAAGCATTTGCCTTGCACGCAGAAGGTCGGTGGTTCAAATCCCGGCATCCCATATGGTCCCCCGAGCCTGCCAGGAGTGATTTCTGAGTATAGAGCCAGGAGTAGCCCCTGAGCCCTGCCTTGTGTGACCCAAAAACTTAAAAAAAAAAAAAAAAAAAAAAAAAAAAAGGAGTATTTTACAAAAAAAGAGAATATCGGTGTTGGGGCCAAAGTAATAGCACAGTGGTTAGGACGTTTTACTTGTACATAGCCAACCTGGTTTAATTCCCAGCAACTCCTATGGTCCCCAAGGAGTAATTTCTCTGAACAGAGCCAGGAGTAACCCCTGAGCACCCCTGGATGTGACCAAAAAACATATAAACAAAAACAAAAGAGTATCAGTGTCAGCATTTCTAATGGGAAGGAGGTAGAGAAGAGTGGAGAAGCCGGTACCTTAACAAAGTTATCAAAATCCCAGTCACCAAATAAAACATTATGAGCCTATTGTTGTTATGCATTTAGAAAGACAGTGATATACCATATTTGTTGTACCATAAGATGCACTCCCCCCAAAAAAAAGATGGGGGGAAATGTCAGTGCATCTTATGGAATGAATGCCACCTGGAGCTGAAGCCTGAGTGCAGGGGAGGAGAGACAGTCCTCATGATTCTTAAATGTCTTGTTGACTGTTGTTCACTTAACATGGCTGATATATTATTCTATTATAATTTATTAAATATTTTAGTACTCCATTTGCTTTAGAATATTTTTTTCTTGTTTTCAACATCTAAAAACTGGTACATCTTATGGTCAGGTGCATCTTATAAAGCAAAAACTATGGTACTTGTAATTCAAAATGCTTGATCAATTTAATGTTAAAGAAAGATCAGGCAAACCCAAACAGAATAGTACTGTTTAAAAATCCAGTACTCAGGCCAGAGACATAGCATGGAGGTAAGGCGTTTGTCTTTCATGCAGAAGGTCATTGGTTCGAATCCCCTGCGTCCCATATGGTCCCCTGTGCCTGCCAGGAGCAATTTCTGAGCGTGGAGTCAAGAGTAACCCCTGAGCACTGCTGGGTATGACCCAAAAACAAACAAACAAAAAAGTTCAGTACTCTTGGGGCCAGAGCAATAGCAAAGCCGTAGGGCCTTTGCCTTGCAAGCAGCCAATCTAGGATGGACCTTGGTTCATTCCCCTGGTGTCCTCTATGGTTCCCCATGTCAGGAGAGATTTCTGAGCTCACAGCCAGGAGTAACCTCTGAGCATCACAGGGTGTAGCCCAAAAAGAAAAAAAAAAGTAAATAAATAAATAAATAAAAATCCAGTACTCAAAAATACAAAAAGACTTACTTCAAACTAAAAAAAAAAATCTTGGGCCCGGAGAGATAGCACAGTGGCGTTTGCCTTGCAAGCAGCTGATCCAGGACCAAAGGTGGTTGGTTCGAATCCCGGTGTCCCATATGGTCCCCCGTGCCTGCCAGGAGTTATTTCTGAGCAGACAGCCAGGAGTAACCCCTGAGCAACGCCGGGTGTGGCCCAAAAAAAAAAAATCTGAGATTTGAATTCAAATGTATGTGTGATCTTGGATTGCAGCCTAACTTGGAGTGAGGAGCAAGGAGAAGTGTAGAAAGAACAGCACTACACGGTTGGCAAAACTTGAATATGATCTGTAGGTCTCTAGAAGTTTTCTGGTTTGGATCATAGTGTTGTTATTGAAAAAATGATTATCTTCCTGACTGGGAAGCAAGGCATTGAAATATTTAGAGACAAAAAGACATGACATCTGCAACTTAATCGGCTGGTTTAGAAAAAGTAATGTGAAAAGAGAATAACATTCTGAAGCAGCAAAGACTCACTACTGTGAATATGAAGGGAACCTAGAACTGTTTTGTGCAGTTGCAACTATTAAATTTGGAACCGTTTCAAAATTTTAAGATGGTATTGTGAAAACAAAATGCATACAGAAGTTTCTTTATTGTAAATTCTTTCAAATATAGACAGCTGAAAACCAGACCCAAAGATAAACTGAGCAATTGAAGGTGTTTTTTTTTTTTTTTTTCCCTCTCAACAAATTTGCAATCACTGTTAAATTTTAAAAGTGCATAAGCACACCAAGAAGTTTTGGAACCTGCATCTCTATATTGAAGTAGGTGCCTAGCAGTTGTTTCATTCTGTCCTGGTAATGTTTGTTGTATTCATCTAGCTTGCTTTGTCAAGTTCCTTTCATAGAATTATACAAGCGCTGTTTCTGCTTATGTTTTTGTTTGTTTTGAGGAGGTTATACCCAGTGATGCTTAGGGGTTACTCTTGCCTCTCCACTCAGAAATCACTCCTGGCAGGCTCAAGGAAGGGACCATATGGGATGTTGGGGATTGAACCTGGGTCAGCCATGTGCAAGGCAAACACCCTACTGCTGTACTATCACTTCGGCCCCGCTGCTTACAATTTTTGAAGAAAATTAAGCAGATGAAAATTTGCCCCCAAATACAGATTTACAAGTATATCTTTGTAATTTTACTGTATATCTTTAAGTAGGAAAACTAAACTCCTACTTAAAATTTATCTCTTCCATTTACCTGAATAACTTTTCAGTTATTCTGAAATTTTAGGAAATAATACTCCTTCCACCAATTGTCTCTGACTTTTCTAGGTGTTCTCCATAACCTCTTCTACTTTTACTAAAACATAACCTTTATGAAAATAGTAGTAATAGAGTACTGAGTTTCTTATTTTAAGTTTATCCAAAAACTATTGTCATAGTGATCATTAAAAATAGTTTTTATATTTAATTCTACAAAAACTTATTAGCCAATACCCCATCTTGCCTCTTTCTTAAGCAATTTTGTTGCTTATAGAGAATTGATGTAGGAAGTAGCAAAAAGCAGAACGAATCAGTAAAATATAGTTTGCGGTTTTCTTTTTGGACAGGAAGTAATGTTTGTTTTAGCAGTGCTCAGGGGCTAATCCTGGGTTTGTGCTCAGGAGTGACTCCTGGTGGTACTCTAGGCACAAGAGGTTTAAATTTAAATTTAAATTCAGCTTCATGCAAATCAAATCAAGTCAAATCATCAAATCAAATCAAATCAAATCCTGGGATGGATACTCCACTGTTGTATCTCTCACAGTGTCATTTCTTTTAAATTTGGTTCAATCTCTCTGGTTTCCAATGTAGTTTTTAAAAAAATATTTAAGTTGAGTTTTAATTATCAGGCATATTCTGTAATAACAAAAGGTTAGAAATCATCTAAATGTCCTTCCATTTGGACAGGTTAATATTAGGTGAAATTGATTCATAAAGTCGGGGATGGGGTGGATGTGCTTGGCCCACATCTGGCAATACTCAGGGATTATTCCTGATGAAAGTCCAGGAAACATATCCGCCTTTTTAGAGATGAACCTTGGGTCAGTTGTGTGCAAGTCCCTTACCTGCATACTATCTCTCCTGATAATTGAATGCTTCTATAAATAAAGACTTGCAAGGTTTTTTATGTACTGATATGGAAAGATTTCTAGGATGTATTAAGTCTAAAAAGCATAGGTATAGCCAGGTAAATGGCTCAAAGCGCTGAAGTGCATGCTCTACTTGTAGAATCCCTGGCTTTAATCCTCTGCCTTACATGGCTTCCAAACATTACCCAGAGTGAAGAGTGACTCCCAACTCCAGCCAGTACCATCACAATAGTCACCCATGAGCACCACTGGATGTGCCCTACCAAAAGGTCTGAAAAGTAAAAGCAGAACTTTTCATTTAAGAATAGGAATAGGAGCCAGGAGCAACTTCTGAGCGCATAGCCAGGAGTAACCCCTGAGCGTCACAGAGTGTGGCCCAAAAACCAAAAAAAAAAAAAAAAAAAAAAAAAAAGAATAGGAATAGGAATAGGATCTTCTTTATCAAATAATACCATTTGCATGGAGTAAGAAAATAAAGAAAATATATGCCATATAAAATGGATTTACCTGCAATATGGCTGAATATCTCTGAACAGAAACATACCCTAAAAACTGCCTCAGTAGATGCAAATTTGGTGTTGAAGTGCAAGTGTCTCATTTAGTATTAATGGATATTGAGAAAATAGGCATAATATATCATAGGAAATTAATTCAGCTGATTTTAGTGATACAGAATTACTGGTCTATAATAATCACAAACATAGATGTTCCTACACTTGCTGTAATGATAGGAGCAATTATGTATTTTATCTGATTAAGCTTGTCTGATTAACTTATTAAGTTGATTTCCAAAAACATGACCATCATTTTTTTCTTCAGTGTTCTTGATCACAGAAATAGGAATGAACATAAAATTCTCCTACTAGGAAAATACTATGCCTTCAATGTTTAAGGAGTTACATAAGTTTTATGGCTTTAGATTGCTTTCTGTGCTGCTAAGAAATAATATAATATATTACAATCTGGGGTCTTGAGGGACAAAGTAATTGTACATGGGTTCTGTTTTAATGTTCTTTGACTGAATGAATGTTCAGTTAAGATATCAGCAAGGGGACTTCTGAGAATTCTGTTTATGGGTGATTGTCCTTCCACTGTAACTTTGCCTTGTCCTCTTTCTTTGCATCTTTGTTCTCATAATTAAAAATTAAAAAATTTTTCCTACTATGGGAATATTAAAGATATGAAAAGGATAATGTGCTTTCAGCAGAGTGCCATCAAATACCAGGCTGGTTTACTACCTTAAAGGAAGTAGGAAATTACATCCTCTTTCAAATTGAATAGTATAAAATTCAGTGCTATTATCAGATGTGGGATGCAAAGAGAATCTCAGGAATGCCAGAAACCAAATAACACCAAATAGTTTAGGAATCCAATAAAAACTTTAAGAATCTAATAGAATCTTCTGCAAAGGTGAGGTTTTAATATGTCACCAATGTTTTAAGTCAAGATCTCAGTATTTCCTTTAAACAGGATATTAAATGGCATGAGTAAAGTTTTCCCTTAATGTACCATTTGTAATCAATAGCTTTTATTATCAGTACACCTGCATTTCATAAATGAAAAACTAATAGAACCATTTGAATATTTCTTTTTCTCCCTGCACCTGCCAAAGTCCTGTGCAAGCCTGTCAAATAATCCTAAAACAGTATTTGTTACAGGTAACCACTACTAAACCTCTATGTTCCCTCTTGAAATAAAAAATCAGAACACAGATTTCTTTTGCATATTTCATGATTGTCCTATTGAACTCCATCTTTAAAAAAAAAACTTAAAAAAAAAGACTGTTTATTCATTCCATACATAGTTAATGCATATTTAAGCTCTTTCCACTAAGAATTATTTGTATAATTCCAGTAAATAACTGTTCATTTTAATAGAGAAGCATACACAGATGTTGCAGTGGTTTTGGAAACGATTTAGGTAGTATCGAGAAACATCTGCAGATTTTCCCAGCAGTCTGAGTAACTAAGTAGAGATTTGTACAGGCTACTCTGCATCTGCTCTTTCCTCACTTCCTTTCTCCAGCACATATAGATGATTAATAAACTGAGTGTTCTCTGTGTGCACTCTGACAGCTGTGGGGGATTGTGGGGATGACTGTATATTCATTACCCAGCGCTATCATGAAACACCTCATTGGATGCCCTGTACTAGGAGACTAGCTAGCACTTGGAGAGAATATGCGGGAGCGATATATAATTTTTTGATAGGACCATTATATCGCAGAAGGAAACTTGGAGTCATCATAGTTAGATGTCCTCTTGACTTTAGGTCATGCATTTAAAGCGTGAGTTATATGCCTGAAGAAAAAGAATATAGCTCTGTCTTTTAAAAAGCAAAGTCTCATTATTCCAAATGATAAACAGTTTTCATAATCATTTTATTCATTTCACCATGAATTTTGCTGAAAAACCCATCCTAAAGCATGCCTCAAATTCCAAGGCTCAAGTCTCACAGTGACCAAAGTTGACTTCATGTGACTTGTTGCATTTTCCGTAGATGTTTGGATCTGATCACAGAAAGGTGATTGCCAAGATTTTATTTCAACTCAGATATAACCAAAGGCAGGTCATCATTTACCAACATCTTTATTCTGTCAGCCTCTCCTCCCCAAATCACCATGTGGAGAAGCTATAGGATGTACAAAACGATCTGCCTGTGTTGCAAGCGAATTTTGAAAATGACTTTTTATGTGTGGTTGATGGTTTCTTTAGAAAAGCTGAATTATGATGGAAACACTGTGACATCCTAAGCTGTAAAAAACGAGCTGTTCTTGAAGATATATGTAACTTCTCTTCTATGAAGCTAAATATTTACTTTTCACATGATTTAGCGTGCCTTTGTTCCTTTCCTCACTGGGCTTTTTCTCTCAGTGCATCCCTTCAGCTCCAGACTACTTTTTGTCGTCCTGTTATATCAGTGTTTTGTGATGGTACAAAAAAGCATAGAGTGTGAAGTCAAATTTTCCATTACATACCTCAAGAGGAATGCCAGGGAATCTAGCCAAACTTAGTCTACAAAAAAATAATAAAATAAAAATTACAGGAAAGATGATTCATTAATCAACAATTGCTCTACCAAAAAAAAAGTAGAATTCAGTGTATGTATTTGCTTTGGGGGAGATTGGAATGAGTGAAAACAGCTTGGCTTTGGGGTGAAGTGGGGTGCTTTTATGTGTATATGATGAGTTTAGGTCTACTAGGGTTCTTTTAAACTGCAAAACTCAGAGAAAGAATAACTAATTTTGTGCCTTGATTTCTCACAACTTCTTTTAAAAAAAAAAATGGAACCGGAGAAGTGGCTAAGGTGTCTGCCTTGCAAGCGCTAGCGTAGGACGGACCACGGTTCGATCCCCCGGTGTCCCATATGGTCCCCCCCCCCAAGCCAGGAGCGATTTCTGAGCGCATAGCCAGGAGTAACCCCTGAGTGTCAAATGGGTATGGCCCAAAAAAAAATTAAAAATAATCTCAACTACAGTTTGGTTTGAAAACTAGTGGCAGCTGAAAGATATGATAGAAAGGCACAGCTTGTAGCTCCAGAACTGACAGCATGAGTCATTGCTTCCTCTGTTGTCCCTGGTACATGGTCTTTGTCATTTCCTCTCCCCAACATAGGTCTGCTTCTGCCTTCATTCTCTTTTATACAGGCTGAGGATCTGGATCTTACCCTAAACTGTTATCAGTTCAATTAAATTATTCAACTTCTATCTTTAAAGTTATTAAATGTTGAAAGAAGCTTAAGAGGACAAAACGTATAATACCAAAAGAAAGCAATTACTAAAATTAAAAGGAAAGAGCTTCCAAGCTTAAGTAGAATTTTTGGATCTTAATGATTAGCAATGTTGGATGTAGCCCCAAAACAAATAAATAATTAGTACCATAAATATGTATCTACTTATGGAATATATTTTAGATACTTATATAATGCATATATTTATGTACCATAGATATGTGTTATTCACAATGGCATGCAAATCTTTATTTGGCACTCTAATATGAAAATCATTCAGTACTCTTTGTGATTGATCAATAATAGGTAGGGTAAGCTTTATTACCAAATGTTTTCTTATCCAGGCCTCCAGCACTATTGTAAATAAAACCCTGGAGTATTACCAGATCTTGGACATCTTCTAATTCATCTAAAAAAGATGATATTTAGGAACTACTAGTATTTATATTTTATTTAATTCATTGAAAATTGGTACACCAAGAGTGATTCATACTATATTAAACAGAATAAGTAGTAATTAGAACAATCCCAACCATAATGTACAAGGAAGCAAAGACACTATGACCCCAGGTCCAACATGAGAGTGTTACTGTCCCTATAAAGGTGAAGATATTCATTACTAGAAGCTCTCACCTTGTAACTGCAACAGGATGACAATTGGCCCAGGATATAAAATATATAAAAATTCCCAGGCTGAAGTGCTCGGGGGCAGAAACTCTGCTGCTCCCACTGGATGTCACTGCATAATTGCTGGAGAAACTATTTGCCAGACTCCCAGCTTCCTCGTCTTTTGTCTCCTCTCCTACTACTCCAGGCCTAACAGTAAAAGTTGGCTCCCAAACAGGGAAGGTAACACTCTTATGGCTGACCAGGAATCATAAGTGTCTCTCTTTCCTTATAATGATGGATGATGGAGGGGCAGAGAGATAGCACAGTGGTAGGGCGTTTGCCTTGCACACAGCTGATTCAGGACAGATGGTAGTTCGAATCCCAGTATCCCATATGAGGGTCCCCGTGCCTGCAGGAGTAATATCTGAGGACAGAACTAGGAGTACCCCTGAGCACTGCCAGGTGTGACCCAAAAACAATAAAAAAAAAGTGATGGATGATGGCAAATTTACCCCCCCACAAAATTTTTTGTTGACCCTTTATGAAGAACATAGGGTGAAATGGAGAATAGGGTATTATGTGTGTAAAACACACACTTTTTAGTAAAAAGGCTAGTTATTACCTCATCTACATACATAAATGTCTTATTAAATAACCTATTTGTTATTATCATTTCATCTACATAAGTGGAACATAATATAAGAAACTTTCAAAACTGTTTTAAATTGTTGATTACTTTATTGTGAGAAGCTAGGGACAGTTGAAGAAGAGGAAAAGATCTTTCTATCTTTAACCACTAGGACAAATGTAATCTACACTCATGTGGGAAATTGTAAAGTCCTGTTCTTTTTGAGAAGAAAACTAGAATGCACACACAGAACCAAGGAGATAAAGGCCTAATATAGTCTTGCTGTTTAGATGCCTCTGTGCCTTTCTCTCTTCACCTCCATCTGAGGGTCAATGGCAGACCACCCACTGGAGAATGTTTTTGGAATAATCCTAATGAATGGAAACATCCTAAGTCTCAGATGAAAAAGAATTACTCCCTAGTCATCAACCCACAGAAGCATTTTCTAGGCATTTCCAATGGTCCATTTCTTATTCTCCCCTATTTACTCTGTCCTCTCCACGCTCATACACACAGGAGAAAGGAATGGAAAAGACATAGGCACAATTCCAAATCTAGTAATTTCCCCCCTTAAAAGACTTGTATGTTTTCAAAATCTCTCTGCTTTTGTTCTTTCGACTGTATGAAAGAGTGGATTATAAAATTAATTTGTAGAGTGTTGAGTGTTGTTAGAGAAATAACTACAATGAGAACTATCATAACAATGTGAATGATGTCTAGAATACAGGTGTGGGTGTGGTGGGGAGGAGGGAGATTTGGGACATTGGTGGTTGGAATGTTGCACTGGTGAATGTTGCACTGAAATCATACAACTACAATCATATTTGTAATCACGGTATTTAAATAAAGATAATTAAAAAATTAATTTGTTTAGGGGCCAGAGTGATAGCACAGTAGGTAGAGCTTTTGCCTTGCATGTGACCAACCGGGTTTGATCCCTGACATCCCATATGGTCCCCCAAGCCTGGAGTAACTTCTCTTCTGTTTGTTTGTTTGTTTGTTTGTTTGTTTGTTTGTTTGTTTTGGGGCCACACTCAGTGGCGCTCGGGTGTTACTCCTGGCTCTGCACTCAGAAATTGCTCCTGCCAGGCTCAGGGGACTATATGGGATGCCAATGATTGAACCCAGGTCCATCCCAAGTTAGCTGCATGCAAGGCAAATACTCTACCAGTGTGCTATTGCTCCAGCCCCCTGGAGTAACTTCTGAGCACAGAGCCTTGAGTAAACCCTGAATACCACCAGGTGTGGCCCCAAAACAAAAGCAAAATTGATTAATTTTGTTTAAGCTTAAAGCAATTTGATAATCTCTAATGGCTTTTCACTCTTTCATATTCTCATTTCTCTGTTATGACTATTCCTTCAGACCAGTAAATGTTTCTTATATCATAGTGGTAATAGGAGACAGGTTGATCCCCACCATTATACTCCCAGTCTCATTCCTTTCAGACTTTTTTTTCTTTTTTTGGTTTTTGGTTTTTGGGTCACACCCAGCAGCATTCAGGGGTTACTCTTGGCTCTATGCTCAGAAATCGCTTCTGGCAGGCTCAGGGGATCATATGGGATGCCGGGAATCGAACCAGTGACCTTCTGCTTGCAAGGCAAATGCCCTGCCTCCGTGCTATCTCTCCGCCCCCCTTTCAGACTTTCAGACAATCAAACATCCAGTCATTCATTTGAGTCAATTAGGACTTTGAAGATTGGAAAAGGTATATATTAAAATTCATGATGGCTGGAGTTTATAAAGAAATCCTTCCAAATCCTTCCTGCTTCTCAATATTTTTAAAGGGTATGTACTTTAGAACAAGATCAATTGAAGTTCAACTCCTGTGACCTTGAACCTTTTATTTGGCTCATTTGCTCATTTAACAAGTACTGATTACATGTCTTCTCTGTACCAGCATGTTGGTGTACATGATGGAAACAGTTGTTGACAAGATAGACTTGGTTTTTCTCCACATCAAGTTTATACTCCAGTTAGGGAGGCCAAAGAAAAACAAACATTCTAATATATTTGCCATTATAGTAAGTAGAGGGGAGAAAAATATGAAGCTTCTTATAGTTTAAGGAGCTGGAAAGACTATTTTCTAAAAATGATTTAAGCTGAAGCTCAGAGAATAGATTGGAGTCAGCCAAAGAGGAAGTGTAAGAACATCACATGTTGATTGGAAGCCAAGACCCAAAGACGGAAAGGAACTGAGGACAAAAGAAGAATGAGAACATACAAACTAGATTGGAGGCTAATATAATAATTTAGTGAATAAAAAGAAAGGTGAGGGTGGAGCGATAGCACAGCGGTAGGGTGTATGCTTCGCCAACACAGGATGGACCTGGGTTCAATTCTCGGCATCCCATATGGTCCCCCAAGCCTGCCAGGAGCTATTTCTGAGCACAGAGCCAGGAGTAACCCTGAAAGCCACCAGATGTGGCCCCCAAAAAACAAGTAAAAAAAGTGAAAGCTACCAAGTGCTTGTGTAGACATTGACCACCCACTGAAATTATGATCTCTTCCATTAGCAAGGAGAAGCCATTGAAATGTTTCATGGGAGAAAAACATCATGTATAGTCTGAAATGTTCTAAAAATTGAATCTCATTACAAGAGTTTGGTGGATCCTGGGAGTGGTGCAAAGAGAACAGTGTCACAGAGGAACTTCCTGTCTTTGGATATGAGGTGCTATTTCCTGATTTGAATGAAAACTTTTTGAGGGTTAGCCAGAGATTGTGGTGAGATAGAGAGTAGGTTTAAATCCCAAGTTCAGTTTGGGGCATATTTGATCTGTGACAATCGCTATTATTTATTGATCTGTGATGGCTTAGCACTAAGTGACAGAGTAAAAAAGAAAAGAAGTATCATGACACACAAAGGAATTAACAAATATATTATGACACATATATGTTGAGATCAAGGCACATTTTTATTTAGGTTTTGTTTTGGTTTGTTTTGTTTTGGGGCCACACCCGGTGATGCTCAGGGGTTGTTCCTGGCTATGCACTCAGAAATCCCTCCTGGCTTGGGGGACCATATGGGATGCTGGAAATTGAACCACCATTCGTCCTAGGTGAGTCATGTGCAAGGCAAATGCCCTACCACTGTGCCACCGCTCAGGTTCCTATTTAGAATTCCTGTTTTATTTTTTACTTTCTAGACAGATCCCCTCTTGGAAATAATACAATTTCCCCAGGGGAAAAAAATGAGTGGTCTTTATTTTTCCTAAGTGGGACTTTTGTGACCTTTTGTGAGGTTGCCATTCGGGCTCATCTTCGTGGCAGGTCCCCTTCATTGTTGCTCAGATCCCTGATGGATTGGTTAAGACATCACTAAGTGTTGTTTTGGTAATATTATTTTTAGGAAGGCAAAGCCTTTACATTTCCAGACAGCCCCTTCCCTGCGAATGTGGTGCGACCACAGAACTGTTAACACATTGCACATGTCAACAGGGCAGTCTGGGCTTGTTGGCATTACTGATGATGATAATGACCCTGCCTGGTGGAGGCAGACCCTCCCTGCAGCTGGCCTCCTTTCTGCTCAGGGATGAGGTCATTTGCTGGGGTGGGGGAAGAGAGAGCTGGAGAAGATGAGAGAAGAGAAGGGGAAGAAGCTGTCACATCTGCATTCTTGATGGAAAAATAGAAGCATATTTGCCAAATGCTTCTTTGCTTGATCATTTTAAACAGAGAAAATGAAAAGCAAAGAGGGATGAGAAACTGACTGTGGAGAAAGCTGGTTTCACACACACACACACACACACACACACACACACACACACACACACAAAACTGCATCGATGAATTCCCATTCACAGTAACTGGCTGTGATAGTAATCAGAACTTTTTAGGGATTGATAAGCTAATGGATCTCATCTTTGAAATAGTCCGTAGACTTTTGCTGCAGTTTAGAGCCCTGTAACCACTTTAGATTCGTGTAAGAATCTGATGTTCGATAGTCCAACCCCTTCGCCTGCCTCAAGTGTGTCTTAAAAAGAGACACTTGGAATTACTGTTCCTTTAGCAATATACTTAAAGGCATTAGATCATTCTCCCTGTGATTTTTCACTGTCATCATCCCAAAACAAATAGCTTGTTTTTTGTTTAACAGCAGGAATCCAACCAGTGCACCAGAGGGGATTTCTTAGAGTTTGTATGCACAAAGATCATACATTTCCAGGGTGTGGGTTTGATGTTAGAGTTGTTGTTAGAGGGGATGTTGTTGCAAATGGTTGTTATTAAGGCTTTTTTTTTTTTTTTGAGGGGAGGGGTTACTAAAAGACTTTGAGCAAAGACCCAGACAACCCCAGCCAGGCACGATCAAGTGGGCTATGTCAATTTAGCTGTATCTTCTCAAGGGAATAGAATCAACTTTGATGGAAATGAAAAAATTCTAAAAATGCTCTCAAATGTTTGTGAACCTTTCAAAGGCAAGGCTGGGTCTGATGAGCCTTTGCAATCTCAGTGCCTCTGGGAGTCTCAGGTGAATGTTCATATAGAGCTCTGGGCCCATCTCCAGGATCAGCATTGCTATATTAGCAGGCCCAAAAGACCAGGAGTACTTCTGTGGGTGAATTAGTTGTTCTTAACAGCTGGGGGAAAAAAGTCTAATCATTAACTCCTGATCTCAGTTTTCAAGATAGTGTAGGGCTAGAGTGATATTACAATGGGTAGAGTGCTTATCTTGCACACAGCCAACTTGGATTTGACCCCTGGCATTTCAATTGGTCCTCTGAGCACTGCCAACATAGTTCCAGAGGGCTTAGCCAAGAGTAACCCCTGACCACTGCAGATGTAGCCCCAAAAGAAAATAAAAAGATGCAGTGTAAAGAATACTGAACCGGAGACCCCAAATCTGACTCTCTCATAGAGCCACTAACACTTCTTGGCCTTGATTTCATATATAAAATAAGTATGCTAAGATCTTCTCTTTCAGGCCCAGAGTGGTAGGGCATTTGCTTTTCATGCAGCCTACCCAGGAGGGACCCGGTTCGATTCTCGAACCCCAGCCTGCCAGGGGCGATTTCTGAGTGCAGAGCCACGAGTAACCCCTGAGAGCTGCTGCCACAGGGTGTGGCCCAAAACCAATCAATCAATCAATAAAAAATTATTTTTCTCTTTCTACCTCCTAGGGATATTTTTGGTATTGAGTCCTATCAAGAAAGGGAAACTAGTAAGAATTGTAGGGAGTGCAGTATTGCTTCTGTTGAAAATACTGTAGCCCTAAACATTTTTAGGAAAAACAAAAATAGTTTTCAAAAGCATATTTACTGGTGCCATTGTTGTTGGTTATTAACCATTTTATGCATTTCACTAGTTCAACTACTAATGATAGGCCGTCCTCTCTGTTTCTGGTAAGCTTTAATGGCTTAATTCATTTGGTTTGTGTTTTGGTTTTGGTGGGTGGGGAGAGGGAAGGGAAGCAGAAAGAGGATTTAGGCCACACCCAGGTGCTCTGGGCTTATTCCTGGCTGTGCTTAGAGGGTCATATGTGGTGCAAGCATCTTACCTCATGTATGATCTCTCTGGCCTTTAACCCTAATTTTTTTTTTTTTTTTTTTTTTTTTTGGTTTTTGGTTTTTGGGCCACACCCTGTGACGCTCAGGGGTTACTCCTGGCTATGCGCTCAGAAGTTGCTCCTGGCTTCTTGGGGGACCATATGGGGCGCCGGGGGATCGAACCGAGGTCCGTCCTAGGCTAGCGCAGGCAAGGCAGGCACCTTACCTCCAGCGCCACCGCCCGGCCCTTGTGAGATTTTTTTTTTTTTTTTTTTTTTTTTTTTGGCTTTTTGGGCCACACCTGGCATTGCTCAGGGGTTACTCCTGGCTGTCTGCTCAGAAATAGCTCCTGGCAGGCACGTGGGACCATATGGGACACCGGGATTCGAACCAACCACCTTTGGTCCTGGATCAGCTGCTTGCAAGGCAAACGCCGCTGTGCTATCTCTCCGGGCCAACCCTAATTTTTTGTATTAAAATCCAAAGTATCTGGGGCTGGAGCCATAGCACAGTGGTAGGGTGTTTGCCTTGCATGCCATTGACCCAGGATGGATGTGGGTTCAATATCTGGCACCCCATACGGTCTCCCAAGTCAGGAGCAATTTCTGAACACAGAGCCGGAGTCACCCCTGAGCACCGCTGGGTGTGGCCCAAATTAAATAAATAAATAAATAAGACCAACATATCTGATTTTTCTTGAAAATTAACATTGTTAAAATATCCTCTGAAATGAGCAAATATCAAGATGCTGACTTCATGATTCAAGTCACAAACCAAATATTGGCATTGCCACATTATATGCCTTGCCTGCAATTTGACCTCTGCAAATAATGATTCAACTCAGATTTCCATCAAAACACAGAAGAATTTTTTCCTGAAAAGAGCACTTGTACAGAGTCCAGAAACAAGGCCTCCGTCACTTTCGAGCCAAGGCCGCAATCAAATCTCTCCATCCCCCTCCAGCATGACTTCTTCGTTGCTAAGTAAGAGAGCGTTCATTGGGGCCGGGCGGTGGCGCTGGAGGTAAGGTGCCTGCCTTGCCTGCGCTAGCCTAGGACGGACCGCGGTTCGATCCCCCGGTGCCCCATATGGTCCCCCAAGAAGCCAGGAGCAACTTCTGAGCGCATAGCCAGGAGTAACCCCTGAGCGTCACAGGGTGTGGCCCAAAAACCAAAAAAAAAAAAAAAAAAGAGAGCGTTCATTCATTCTGTGGCTCTGATGTCACAGCTTAGCTGCCTTCCCTGATGGACACATGAAAAGAAGGAGGGCATTTGAGATTGTGAAAATCACAGGTTGAGTGAAGAACGACAAGGTAAAAGTATATTACTGACATTTAATGAGCAGAGCTGGAACTAGAAAGATAGCACAGCAGTAGGCCATTTTTTTTTTTTTTTTTTTTTTGCATGCTGCCAACCCAGGAGGGACCCGGTTCAATTCCCAGTATCCCATTGTCCACAAGCCTGCCAGGGGTGATTTCTGAGTGCAGAGCCAGGAGTAACCTCTGAGCATCGCGGGGTGTGGCCCAACAACCAACCAATCAATAAATAAGTTTAAAAAAAATTTTTTTAAACGAGCAGAGTTGTCTCCTTAAAGGAAAAATGTCCCCTTACTATAAAAATACCTTCCCTATCGCTCAGTGCAACCCAAGAACAATAGGATGAAACTGTTTAATTGAGAAAAAGAAAAATGAGTAATACTTGACTGAGGCAAACTGGAATGTGTGAACCAACCAGCCCACTTTTGCTGCCATTATCTCCCCCACATTCTTGTCCTGCCCCCTCACCAGTGGCAAGATCTCAAGGTCTAGTAAACAGCCCCCAAGGAAGGAGATAAGTCTGGACCACATCCCTTCCGTGGGCTCTGTTTTACCAGGAAAACTAGCCGTGGTGTTTCAGTGACCTCATTTCTTCATCCCTCCACTTGGTTATAATTTGACCCCAGCCTCCCCCGAGTTTCTCCCTTCCCTCACCCTCAAGATACTGCCAGCATTCAAGTGTGACAGCTGCCTGAAGCATTTGTTCAGGGCTGGAGGGGGCAGAATCTGGAAAAGTGGGTCCAGCTCTGGTGCTGCAGCTGCAACTAACCAAAGCAAGCTGCAGACAGACACACAAACCAGAAAGCTCGCGCCATTGCTGGGGCCACCCTGAAGCCATATCTGTGGGTGCAAAGTTATTGTGACACATCCCACCACAGGGCGTGAGTCGGGAAAGAAACTGTTCCCCCCCACTGGTGCAAGTGTTTTGTTCTTAGATGACTTCCTGGGACCATCCATCTTGAGCCAGTGCACAGTCCAAAACAGGAATTCTTCCAGTTGAGCTGAAATCGCGGGTTTTGTCTCCTAACTCCTGTATATTAACCAAAGCTGGGGTTCCAGAGTTTTCTGCCTCATCCTAGGTTTTTCTCAACAAGATCTTTTTTTTTTTTTTTTTTTTTTTTTAGCTTCCTAGACTGCCTTTTCAGTCTTTAAAGAAAATCTGTTCTGCAGAGTTGTGTAAGGCTTAACATGATGGGTTAAACTAATTGCTTAAATATGATCTTAGACAATTGTTGAAAAGCACCTTTGTTTGTGTCATGGAATGAACATTACCACATACACAGCGATCTATTTTCAACCCTAAATCAATTATGCCTTAAAGAGAATAAAAGAGCATAGAAAATAAACAAATAAATAAATAAATGATAAGAGTTAGGCCTGTGTAAGGTCAAACCAAAATTTGATGTCTAAATTCAACTGTTATAAAAAAAAAAAAACTATAGAAATTGACCTCTAATGCTGATAGTAGTTCTCTTTATACTTTTCTTTCTTTATCGCCTCATCTTCTTATTTGAAAACTTTGGAAATTTCTTTGTTATAGAGAAATGGCAGCTAAGCTGAGGTAGCAAGCAAGCAAAGTTCTTATTTCATTTAATATTGCTTAGAAGGAGTGTCACCTCTTTTGTAGGAGTAAGACCCAGTAAAGGCCATTGCTTTTCTAACTTTTCCATAAATGCTGGGGTTTTCTAGAACATGCCAAAGATGGTTTGGTTGCCTTAAAAAAAAGAAAAAGAAAAAAGAAAAGAAAATCGGGGCCGGAGAGATAGCATGGAGGTAAGGTGTTTGCCTGGCATGCAGAATGTCAGTGGTTCGAATCCCGGCATCCCATATGGTCCCCTGAACCGGCTAGGAGTGATTTCTGAGCATAGAGCCAGGAGTAACCCCTGAGTGCTGCCGGGTGTGAACCAAAAACCAAAAAAAAGAAAAAGAAAGAAAGAAAGAAAGAAAGAAAGAAAGAAAGAAAGAAAGAAAGAAAGAAAGAAAGAAAGAAAGGAGGGAGGGAGGGAGGGAGGGAGGGAGGGAGGGAGGAGGGAGGGAGGGAGGAGGGAAGGAGGAAGAAAGAAAAGAAAGAAAGAAAGAAATAAGAAAGAAAGAAAGAAAGAAAGAAAGAAAGAAAGAAAGAAAGAAAGAAAGAAAGAAAGAAAGAAAGAAAGAAAGAAAGAAAGGAAGAAAGGAAGAAAGAAAGGAAGAAGAAAAGAAAGAAAGAAAATCATTCATGGGGCCACAGCAATAGCAGAGTGGAAAGGGCCTTTGCCTTGCACACGACCAACCCAGGCTCAGTCTCTGGAATCCCATATGGGCCCCCTAAGTGATTTCTGAGAAGAGAGCCAGGTGTAGCCCAAAAACTAAAAAATTAGAAATAAATAAAAATAAAAATTATTCAACATTGTGGGGAGGTTAATAAGGTATCTAAAATATCATATTTTACAAGATATTGTTATTTACTAGTTGTTGTTATTACCAAAGACGGTGGGCATGGAAAAGTGGGGAGAATGTATATATAATTGTGTGAATGTATGTGGTTTTGGTTTTTGGTTTTTGTTTGTGTTGCCAAGGAATTGAACTCAGCCTTTTAAATGCCAAAAATGATTAACAGTCACTGAACCATATTCCTTTCCTTTGTTAGACTCACTTTCAAAGAATGTGCATTACAGAAGAATAAAATAATTAGTTAAGGAAATATATAATCGGAATACAAAACCAGAGATAAGAGTGAGAACCAAAATTCTTTATGGTTGAAATAAGTAAATCACAATCTTTTCTGTAAGCTTTCTAGTGTCCCAGGAGAAAACTTACATACTCCTTTAATCATGCAGAATTATCCTCTAGAATACATTGATTACAGTATCATAAAGTCATACTCAGGGTGGGGCTGGAGAGATAGCATAGCAGTAGGGCATTTGCCTTGCATGCAGCCGACCCAGGAGGGGTCCAGTTCCATTCCCGGCACCCCTAGCCTGCCAGGGGCAATTTCTTTTTTTTTTTTTTTTTTGGTTTTTGGGCCACACCCGGCAGTGCTCAGGGGTTATTCCTGGCTGTCTGCTCAGAAATAGCTCCTGGCAGGCACGGGGGACCATATGGGACACCGGGATTCGAACCAACCACCCTTGGTCCTGGATCGGCTGCTTGCAAGGCAAACACCGCTGTGCTATCTCTCCGGGCCCCAGGGGCAATTTTTGAGTGCAGAGCCTGGAGTATCTCCTGAGCACCGCTGAGTGTGACCCAACAACCAATCAACCAATTAATCAATCGATCAATAAAGCTTTAAAAAATGTAGTCCTCATGGGTAAGTAGTTTTTATTGGTTCATTCATTTAACAATACTCATTGGATACCTTTTACTGTGTCAGAAATTTATAGTGATAAAGCACCTGAACTGTGTCAGAGAGAGGTGTATTTTAGACTTGCGTGAATGCTTATTGTAAAATGTAAGTCTTAAAATTGTTTTTGCGGGGTTGGAGCAATAGTACAATGGGGTAGTGTGCTTGCCTTTTATGTGGCTGAACCAAGTTCCATCCATGATATCCCAAATGGTCCTCCAGGCACTTGCCAGGAATGATTCCTGACTACAGAGACAAAAGTCATTCCTGAAATTGCTGGGTGTGACAAAAATTAAAAAATAAATAGATAGATAAATGAAGTTACTTTTGACCCTGTTATAATGCTGAAAGAGAATGTCTATTTGTAATAAGACCAAACTAGATAAGACACATTCTGTTTTTTCCCTAGAAAAATCTTTTTAGATATCAAGTCTTGGGACCAGAAATGTGGCTTCCCTATGGAAAACCCACCTGCATGTGAAGCCCTGGATTCAATCCCAAGAACCCCTTTTATTCCAAAAAAGAAATGCTCAAAAATTAAACCCAAATCTTAATTTTTTTTTTTGGACGGTCACACCCGGCAGTGCTCAGGGGTCACTCCTGGCCCTATACTCAGAAATCGCTCCTGGCAGGCTAGGGGGACCATATGGGATGCCAGGATTCAAACCATCATCCTTCTGCATGCAAGGCAAACGCCTTACCTCCATAATATCTCTCTGGCCCCAGACCCAGATCTTATTAATCACCTCTGACCCTGGAAAGTACCACTATGTGTTCCAGAAACTTATTTGACTGCATGAAGAAAATGTTTTCAGTTTCAGAACCTGGTACAGAGACAACTCTTCAAGCCCTCTACCAAATTCATTGTCTTCAGTGTACGAGAAAGGAGTCCAAAATAAAAATCACTAACTATCCTAAGCATGATATTTCTCCCAGAAAATTATTTTTTTCTTTTCTTTTTTAAAATATCTTTATTTAAGCACCATGATTACAAACATGTTTGTAGTTGGGTTTCAGTCATAAAAAGTACATCCACCCTTCACTAGAGTAACATTCCCACCACCAATGTCCCCCATTTCCCTCCTCTCCCTCCCCCCACTTGTATGCAAGAAAAGCATTCTACTTCTCTCACTAATTGACATTGTCATGATAGTTGTCAGTGAGTTATTTCTCTAACTGAACTCAACAGTCTTTGTGGTGAGCTTCATATCATGAGCCGGTCTTCCGGCCCTCATCTCTATTGTCTCTGGGCATTATTGCAATAATGTCTTTAATTTTTCTTAAAATTCATAGATGAGTGAGACTCCTTCTGACTTATTTTACTCAGCATAATAGATTTCATGTATAGGAAAATTTCATGACTTCATCTCTTCTGACAGCTGCATAATATTTCGTGTGTGTATGTACCAGAGTTTCTTTAGCCATTCATCCTTTGAAGGGAATCTTAGTATTTTCTTTTATTTTAAATGCTTCAATTTGTTAGTTTTTTACCCTTCCTTCTCTTCATTGCTGTGACTAGGGTCCACACACTTTAGTTGTGGTATTCAGACATACCTGGCTGTGTATTGGAGATCACACACTATAGTGCCAGAGCTTCATCAGAACTACGCTTAAGGCATACTTACATACATACTTGTCTGACCCTAGTTAGCATTTGAACTGTCCACTGCTAGCCCAGTGCTTAGGCATTTATTTTAATTTTCCTCCTGACAACATTTCAAAGAAACTATACTAAGCACTTTGGGACAAATGAAGACTAAGTTGCTGGTTTTCCATCCCTTTGATTTATACTGTGTTTAGCAGCTTTCTCCACTGCTTCCCAAGATCAGGGCAAAGATAAACACTTTTAATCATAGTGCTTCTGAATTCCATGACTTCTGCCTACCCCCTTTTCTTTTCTTACTGTCTCATTCAAATTCAGGATGTTTCAAATTTTCAAGAAAGGGAGGTAATGCCTGTCTCGAATACAGGCAGGGCGTGGAGGAGGTGGGAGATGGGGGGCATTGGTGGTGGGAATGTTGCAGTGAAGTGGTGAAGTGGGGTGTTCTTTTTATGACTGAAACACACCTACAAACATGTTTATAATCCTGGTGCCTAAATAAAGATATTATTTTAAAAAAATAAAATAAAGAAAGGGAGGTAATTGGAAAGTTAGTTTCCAGTAGGTAGTTATCTGGAAATCTTATATTTTTGTAAGGTCTTACTTTCTTTTGCCTTATAAAGCACCTCAGGATAGCCTCAATAACAGGCTAAGAATTTTTCACGCTCCTTTGCCCTGTTCTTATCCATTTCTTCCTATGCCCACAGTGCTTCATAGAATATCATCACCTTAAACATTCTTCAAGATCCTGATCTATGCCTCGCTATCTTTCATCAGAATCATCTCCATCTCCACGACACCCTCCTCGCTTTTCATTATACCCACCATTGGCACATTCACTCCATAGCTAGTCCATAGGAAAATAACTACCAAAATTAATCATATGGCAACATGTTCCTAGGAATTTATGGGATATGTTATCATGCCATGGCAATCACTGTTGATCCCAGAGAGCCTCTAATTTTAAAACTTTTGGGAGCATCTTTCTGATTGTAATAGCAACATGTTAATTATAAGGAATGTGGAGAATATACACACAAAAAAGGCAAAAATCAGAAAAGTTTTCCATAACTTCACCATCTAGAGATAACCGTTGTTAACATTTTGATATTTTTAATGCATTCTTTTTCTAGTTTCTTAGTTTTCAAGCACTCTTGAGACAAGAGTAATTTTATGATTATCCCAAATGTTACCCCCAAAAAAGGGAGTTACATAATTCAAGAAATTTCTAGCCTTAAACATCTTCAACTGTTTTCAATATTATACACATTCTTGTTAGTTTTAGATGAAATCCTTTTACCCTTCCATAATATGCCGGATTTGTATTTGTTATGATTAGCCCCAAAGAGTCCAGAGATTCTCTTTTCAGTTTCCTCATGTATCTGAGTGGAAAGATTATATTAGAGACAACCCCTATGTGCAAAGCCTGGGCTTAGTTCTAGGCATTTGTTACAGACTGAGTTGTGTCCCCTCCTCCCATTCCACCCCATTCCACCACTGAATGTGTACTTGAAACCATGCCTCCCCCTTGATAATATAAAGAGATAGGAGCTCCTTCTGATGGTAAGTAAAATAATAAAAGGTCATGAAGAGAGTCAATATAAATGGGAATAGTGCCCTTATAAGAATCATGAGAGAAGCTGTTTTTTTCTTGCTATCTCCTGCTTATAAAGACAATTCAAGAAGTCAGCAGTCTATAGTCCAGAAAAGGTATCTCATCAGAATTTGACATGCTTTCTTTTAACAATTTAATGTTTCCAAAAGAACAATGAAAATTTTTTTTCAGATAGATACCTAGATGGATGGATGGACAAATGGACAGATAGATAGACAGACAGGTGATTGATAGATAGATAGAAGAAATATTTCTATTAATAAGGCACTCAAATATTGGTATTGCAGTCAATTAAATATAACTGCATCTCAAGAAAGGAGATCATGACTATAAAACATATTTTTGGTGGTTTTTTGGGGGGCCACACCCAGTGATGCTCAGGGGTTTCTCCAAGCTATGCACTCAGAAACCTCTCCTGGCTTGGGGGACCATATAGGATGCCAAGGGATCGAACCGTGGTTTATCCAAGGTTAGCACGTGCAAGGCAAATGCCCTACCACCTGTGCCACTGCTCCACCCCCCCCCTTTTTTAATATCTGTATTTGCCCAAGGTATCAGCATGTGATTTCCAGGAACAGGGTAAACTATGAATACCATCCATGATGGTCTAAGACCTTAAGGTAAGGCTTGAAGATGGGGGGAAAATGGAATTAGAGAGGAAAGCTATTTTGATGCAAGTTATAAAACGAAAAGGTTAGGGAACAAAGAGTTATTAGTAGCTGAAAGTGTAAGTAGCCTGTGGCTGGGAACACAGTCTGATTTTCAAGTCTGGGTTTTCTTTTTTTTTTTTTTTTTTTTTGGTTTTTGGGCCACACCCAGTAACGCTCAGGGGTTACTCCTGGCTATGTGCTCAGAAGTTGCTCCTGGCTTGGGGGACCATATGGGACACCGGGGGATCGAACCGCGGTCCGTCCAAGGTTAGCGCAGGCAAGGCAGGCACCTTACCTTTAGCGCCACCGCCCGGCCCCAAGTCTGGGTTTTCTCACACTTTATTTGATGAACTGACAGATCTCCAACGAATCATTCAATAGCATTAAATATACTAAACTTCACTCCTACTTATAAAAATTGCACAAAACATTGTAAAATGCTACTTAGCTATAAAAATAGATAAAATTATGCAGTTTGCTGCTACATGGATGGAAATGAAGGGTGCATGCCGAGTGAAGTCAGCCAGAAGAAGAGGGACAGATGAAGATACACTTTCTCCTATGTGGTGTGGAAAGAAGCATTGTAAGGGAATAACAAATGATGAAAAGCAATAGAATCTGAAAGCTGCTCTCCAGAAGTACAATGGGTCTACCATGTTTGGGATAAAGGGTTAAGATCTGGGGGGAGGGAGTGAAGGAGATGAGATAGTGGTAGAGGGAAATACACTGGGGGGGGGCAGGGCATTGTAATGTGGCAATGTTGAATGCATTAAGAAGCTTGCTTGTGGGGCCGGCGAGGTGGCGCTAGAGGTAAGGTGTCTGCCTTACAAGCGCTAGCCAAGGAAGGACCGCGGTTTGATCCCCCGGCATCCCATATGGTCCCCCCAAGCCAGGGGCAATTTCTGAGCGTATAGCCAGGAGTAACCCCTGAGCATCAAATGGGTATGCCCCCCCCCAAAAAAAAGAAGCTTGTTGAAAGAATTGTAAATCATAGCAACTAACATTTTTTTAATTTTGTCATGTATAAAATGCATTCTAGAGAGGCCAGAGAGAGATAGCATTGTGGTAGGGCATTTGCCTTGCATGCAGCCAACCCAGGATGGACCTGGGTTCGATCCCCGGCATCCCAGATGGCCTCCCGAGCCTGCCAGAAGCAATGTCTGACTGCAGAGCCAGGAGTAACCCCTGAGCGCCACCAGATGTGACACAAAAACAAAAACAAAAGCGTTCTAGAAAATTTTTCTTACTAACAGAAATATCTATTTTAAATAATATTTACATGTTATGTAATATTTCTATTTTAATTCATATCAATTCAATGTTACTATAAACAAATTACAGTTACTGAATGCTTACTAACTGGTGAAGAAAATTAAGTAAAGTTTATGATATATTCTTGTGCCAGTAGAGACCTTAACCATTTTAGTCTAGGTGAAAATTGCTTTTAGCACTTACTGGCTTATCTTAAAAATTAACAAATGTGTTGTAATATAATTATCATAGCAAATGTTGCTTATAGTCATCTATCACAAATGTTTTATTGCATTTGGACTTCATACAACCAGGTGGCCTGTTCAGAGCATTCAAAACATGAACAACTGTTCTGTCCCACACACTTTGGGAGGTCACTGTTTGAGAGAAACTGGTGATTGGATGACACAGAGTGGCAGATTGTAATGGCAAGCTCTGGGGTGGGAGCCTGGGAAACTGTGATGCTGGAAGACCAACATTTATTTCTCTCTTTTTTGCATATCACATGGTTGTTGTTTTTTTTTTTTTCTTTGCTTCTCCAGATGACAAGATAAACTGAAAACTCTTCCTGTTCTAATGTTCTACAACTTTGAGTTCACAGAGTATATGTCATTCTTGCAAAAAAAGAAATTTTGTGTGGTGTTACTTTTTTAATTTTTTTCTTTATTTAAGCACCATGATTACATACATGATTGTAGTTGGGTTTCAGTCATAAAAAGAACACCTCCCTTCACCAGTGCAACATTCCCACCACAGTGTTCCCATCTCCTTTCTTCCCCACCCCCTGCCTGTATTTGAGACGAACATTCTACTTCTCTCACTCATTAACATTGCCATGATAGTTAGTGTAGTCATCTTTCTTTTTTTTTTTTTTTTTTTTTTTTTTTTTTGGTTTTTTTGGGCCACACCCGTTTGACGCTCAGGGGTTACTCCTGGCTATGAGTCCTTCCAGCCAATCTTTTCTGTTGTCTCTGGGCATTATTACCATCATGTCTTTTGTTTTTCTTAAAACCCATGGATGAGTGAAACTGTTCTGTGTCTATCTCTCTCCCTCTGTCTTATTTCATTCAGCATAATAGATTCCATGTCCATCCATATATAGGAAAATTTCATGACTTCATCTCTCCTGACGGCTGCATAATATTCCACTGTGTTTATATATCACAGTTTCTTTAGCCATTCATCTGTTGAAGGGCACCTTGGTTGTTCCCAGAGTCTGGCTATTGTAAATAGCACTGCAATGAATATAGGTGTGAGAAAGGCATTTTTGCATTATGTTGTTCTGTTCCTAGGGTATATTCCTAGGAGTGGTATAGCTGGATCATATGGGAGCTCTGATGTCACTTTTTTTTTTTTTTTTTTTTGGTTTTTGGGCCACACCCAGTGACGCTCAGGGGTTACTCCTGGCTATGCGCTCAGAAGTCGCTCCTGGCTTGGGGGACCATATGGGACGCTGGGGGATCGAACCGCGGTCCGTCCAAGGTTAGCACAGGCAAGGCAGGCACCTTACCTCTAGCGCCACCGCCCGGCCCCCTGATGTCACTTTTAAGCGAGATGCTACTTTAAGGAAAGATGACGCCATCACTTGGCCTCAGTGTCTTGTTTAACTTCAATTAGGCATGTCAATTTCAGGTTACGCATTATGTCATCAGGGAAAAGAGCCAATAGAAGTTCAGGCCTCTCAGTCTGTAAAATTAGCTTGTAAATTGGAGGGGACAGAGTAGCTGCAGTTTTTCCAAACTCTAAAAACCTACATATTCTTGGGTAATATGAACATGCCTTCATTTTGTGCTCTGCATCTTGTTAAAATTGCCGTGATCTACCCCTATAAAAGTCCTCTGGTCTCCTGCAAGCAGGGAGCATGCCTTTGGTTATCTGTTACCAGTTAGTTCAGTTGGTTAAAATCCAAGACTGTGGGATTGGACCCCATATGGGACAGTTGGCTTCATATGGGGCCAGTTGGCTTCAGTTCAAGCTGCTCCTGCCCGCTTAGCTAGTTCAGAAATGCATGTTTTGGGTCACAGGAGGGAGAGATGTGTGGATGACTGGTTCTCCATTACCTATCCATCCTGCTGGGAAAGTCACGCAGGATCCATGTTCCACTGACAGGAGTTGCTGGACTCCACTTTGTTTAAAATCACCACTGTGAGCACAATGCCAAGTCCATTTATGTAGTCCTTAAAGATCTCAATGACCTTTTCCCAGCTGGCTGTCTAAATCTTTCTACATTGTGAAAAACGCTTTAAGAACATTGAATTGTGCTATGTCTCACTTGGCAATGTCTCCCTCAAACCTCAGAGTAATCTCACACAGTATGGGCTGTTTTTATCTTCCTGTTGCAGGTGATAAAGCCGTTATCTGACTTCCCAAGAGTCTCAAATCCACAGACTAGCACTGCCACATCTAAGTCTGGATGACCTCAGACAGAGCCTGTGCAATCTGTCTTCTATTTTCTTCCTTCAGATCTGGCTTTCTTAGGATACTACACCATTTGGGATTTCTAAAATTTTGATATGCCTCTATTTATTTAAAAAAAAAGTTTCCAGAATCTTGTGTGTTACAAGGACCTATAGGTTTTAAGAGGCCATTTCTAGAAATGAAAAATAAAGTCACCTCTTTAGAGAGAATAATTTGACTAATAGTCAAATGAGGCAAATTTCTATTCTTGGCTATTTCTCCCAGTTTCCCATTAGTGACCTCCTTTCTGTCCAGCAAATTGAGATCCCCAAATGTTACACTTAAAGCTTTGCTTCACTTGACTTCCTCAAAGATAAATTCACAGAGAAGACAAGTTCCCAAGTCGCTTCCCCACTTATCTGAATGTCCTGTGCGCTCATCACCAGAGCAGCCCCCTGTATGCCATCATACTCTGAGGCATTAGCTGGGTAGTGAGACAATATTTTCCTGACTTTATCTTTAGCAAAATTACAGTGACTTTCAGGAGAAGGAGGAAATTGTCACCTTTGATTTCTCCAGAGTCAAAATCACAGTTTCATTTTTGAACTTGAAAATTGAGCCATTAAGGGGCTGAAGAGATAGCACTTTGGTAGGTCATTTACCTTACATGCAGCTGTCTGGGGAGGGACCAGGCTGATTCCCGGCATCCCATAGGGGTCCCCAACCTGCCAGGGGCAGTTTCTGAGTGCAGAGCCAGGAGTAACCCCTGAGCACGGCTGGGTGTGGCCCAACAACCAACCAATCAATCAATCAATCAATCAAGTTAAAAAAGAAAAAAGTAAGTTGAGCCATTAAATGATGTACTTCAGATTTCCCCCACATTCTAAAAGTAGAATGTTCTGTTTGGGCGCAAATGTGGGAGAGTATTTGAGGGGTCTAGAAATGCTGTTACCCATAACTTATACAGAGTTGTTTTGAGCCTTTCCAGATGCTTCTTGGCCTGCTCCACTTCACTCCCGTTGTAGTGCAAAGGATCTGAATGGCATGATGATGGCGTAGGGGCAGAGCCTTTTCCTAAACACCCGTCTCTTATCATGGGTTTCTTTTTAAGATTTTGTAGACAGAAATGAAACCAAGACTGCATTTAAGGTAATTTTTCTATTATTCTGTCAGCATTACCATGTAAGGTTTATATATTCACAGATGTCCTTGAAATAGGGCTTGACTGGCTCACTTCACCACTGACATAGTGAAGTGGACACCAGAGTCAAGAGCTTCTGAGATCATTTTAAAAACAGAATGGTGCCTTTTATAATTTTTTAGTAAATCTTTATCAATCATTGTTTTATAAAGTTATGAAAGAACAAGGTAAGACTTCCACTGCATATCTTTTCTATGACACTGAAAGAAAATCACACTTTTTTTGTTGGTTTGGTTTGACTTTTTGTTGTTGGTTTTTCTTTTTGGTTTTTTTTTTTTTTTTTTTTTTTTTAGGGCAGAGAAGATAAGGCCACACCTGGTGGTGCTCAGGGCTCTGTGTTCAAGAGTCATTCCTGGCATTGCTCAGGGACATATGTAGTACTAGAAATAGAACCAGGCTTAGCAACATTCATGGAAAATGCCTTATCCCTCTACTTTCTGGCTCCTAACTCATGTCCTTACCCTTGGCCTCCTTGTATCCACAGCTCTGTGGTGCAAGAGGATTGAATACCAGTGGATATCAGTCATCTGCTCTAGTCCTTTGACCTATTGCCATGGCCCTGAAACCTTATTTTTAAATGTGAACCACATGATTAAGAGAGCCCTAATAAATGACGCAGACAATGCCTATAGGTTACAGGAGTTTGAGAAAAGAAGGGAAAAGACTGGGGAAATGGGAGGAAGGATGGTGATGACCAGGAACTTTAGCTGTGCGATGTCTAGGAGATATGAGGACATTGATGGAGGTGTATGTTGAGAATTTTAGACATTTGTTGAGCCTAGGCTAAAGAAGTTGGGCTTTATCTTCTGTGTCATGGGTCTTCTAAAGATTTCTTGATATGCTGCTTTAGGAAATAAAAGCTGTTGGGTGAGTAAGGGGTAGATGGCATTCAGGAATAGATCAGCAGACTCTTGGAATAGAGCTTTCCTGATTTCCACTCTGTTAATTCCTTCACCCCCCTACTCCACATTCTGAATATCTTCCATCTAATACATTTCAATGTTTTGTTTTGTTCTTTGTCCATACCAGGCACTCTTCAGGGCTTACTCCTGACTGTGCTCAGGGATCACTCCTGAAGGCACTTGGGGACCTTATGATATCGTGAAAATGAAATCCAGGCTGTTTGCATGAAAAGTGCCTCGCCTCAATATAAGATATCTCCAGTCCCCTAATGCACTACTAATATAAGCCTTATCTTCCAAGGTTGTTTTAGGGTATCAGTGCCCTAAAACAGAACAGGGAGTTGAAATCAGACCAGAGTAGAATGACACACCATCGGGGAGAGGTGAGGGGACACAATTCATTATAAAAATAAAAATACAGGGGCCGGAGAGATAGCATGGAGGTAAGGCATTTGCCTTTCATGCAGAAGGTCATCAGTTTGAATCATGACTTCCCATCTGGTCCCCCGTGCCTGCCAGGAGCAATTTCTGAGCATGGAGTTAGGAGTTTCCCCTGAGCACTGCTGGGTGTTTCCCAAAAACCACAAAAAAATAAAAATAAATAAAAATACAGATCTTATTATAGAATCATTATGTATCTATTTGATAAACACAGATATTAATAACAGTATTGGTTAAACAGAAATATCAGTGTACTTAATTTTACTGAATTATGCAGTTCCAAGTGATTAAATGAGCACTTTATTCTCTGTTATTTTTTATTATTTATTTATTTATTGGTTTTTGGGCCACACTCGGCGCTTAGCACCTGGCTCAGAAATTGCTCTTGGCAGGCTTGGGGGACCATATGGGATGCTGGGGATCAAACCTGGGTCTGCCTCACGTCCGTCGCATGCAAGGCAAATGCCCTACCGCTGTGTTATTGCTCTGGCCCCATGTTCTCTGTTATTTTTTTAATTACTTTTGTGCCACACATGGAAGTGGTCAAGGTTCACTCTTGGCTCTGCACTCAAGGATCACTCTTGGTGGGCACAGGGGATGCTGGGAATCAATTCCAGGTCAAATGCATGCAAGGCACATGCCCTATCACCATATTCTCACTCCAACCCTTGTTCTGTATATTTTACTACAACAAAATAAAAATAAAATGAAGTGAGGGCTCCAGAGTTAGTTCTTTGAGTTTAAATATTGCCTCTTATGTTGCCTAACTGTGATACCTTAGGCAGTGTAGAAGTGCCTTAGTGCTTCAGGTTTTGTTTTTGTTTTTTTTTTATCTTAAAATACACAGAATAGAGACCGGAGAGATAGCATGGAGGTAAGGCATGTCTTCCATGCAGAAGGACGGTGGTTCAAACCCTGGCATCCCATAGGTCCCCCGTGCCTGCCAGAGGCGATTTCTGAGTGTGGAGCCAGGAGTAGCCCCTGAATGCTGCTGGGTGTGACCCAAAACAAACAAACAAAAAAAATACACAGAATAGGGGCCGGAGAGATAGCACAGTAGGGTGTTTGCCTTGCACATAGCCAATTCAGGACAGACAGTGGTTCGAATCCTGGCATCCCATATGGTCCTTCAAGCCTGCCAAGAGTGACTTCTGAGCACAGAGCCAGGAGTAACCCCTGAGCACTGCTGGGTGTGATCCCAAAACTAAAAAAAAAAAAAAAAAAATAGAATAATGGCATAAATGTCAAAGAATGGTGAGGAATAAATGAATTAGTATTTCACATAAACAAGACTAAGCACTGTTCTAAAATTCTGTTATTGGTGTTTTAATTATTATTGCTGTGATTATGTGGTAGAATGAGTTAAAAAATTATTTTGAGTTAAAAAAAATTTTTCTTTTTGTGGTGTTTGGGTCACACCCGGCAGTGCTCAGGGGTTGTTCCTGGCTCCATGCTCAGAAATTGCTCCTGGCAGGCACGGGGGACCATATGGAATGCCGGGATTCAAACTGATGACCTTCTGCATGCAAGGCAAACACCTTACCTCCATGCTATCTCTCCAGCCCCTGAGTTAAAAAATTTTTAACCACTTTTTCCATTCATATTCTCTAGACAAATAAGTAGAATGAGTTAAAAAAATTACTTTGAGTTAAAAAATTTTAACCACTTTTTCCATTCATATTCTTTAGACAAATAAAAAAATGTAAATCTAGATTCTTGTCACAACCTTTCTCCCAATTCTCAGTTGCTGGTTAAACTGGACATTAGGTGATCTGACAACTGCTGCTCGAACTTTGAACAGGTTTTTTAGTCTCTCTAAGCTGGTTAATCTTTTGTTTTAGCAGAAAAGGAGCATAGAAATAGTTGTTTCCCAAGAGAGGTACCAAGACCAAACAGGTGTAGGATCACTAAGCAGTAAGCTGGGCACAGAGAGGACCACTCATGCTAGCCCCGGGGGTGAGGGAGGAGGTTATGGGAGGCAGGATAAGAACGGAGGTGGAGGGAGGACAATTTGGTGATGGGAATTCCCCTGATTTTATGTTAATATGTACCTAAAATATTATTGTCAATGATATGTAAGCCACTATGTTTAAAATAAAAATATATTATTAATAAAAAAAAGAAATAGTTGTTTCCTTTTGAGTCAAGAAACCAAAGAAATTCAAGCTACATTAAATGTTTCTTTATTATCTTGCTATATAGCTAGCACCATATTAGCTGTGAGGTATGAATTTCCATTACCCACAACTGTTGACTTTTAACCCCAAGACTCCACCTATTATTTTTGCCAGCGCACAGATAATTCCATTATTTCCTCTCCTTTTTCCATCTTCCTAGTTATAAAATGTTTTACAGAAAACATTAAAGCCTGTTCCTGCCTTAATAATTTCAACCAGCATTAAGCCATCTGAATAGCTTATTATTGAATGGTTGAATAGCTATATTACACTATCCCTGTAATTTTCACTACATACTGTATTATTATACATTATTATTATATATTATATTTCATAGCATATGTTTTATTAATTATCTGAATAGCATGTTGCTGTAATTCAAGGTATGATGACCTTAGATTTGGTAAATTTTTTTGGGGGGGGGGTCACACCCGGCAACGTTCAGGGATTACTCCTGGCTCTGTGCTCAGAAATCGCCCCTGGCAGGCTCGGGGGACCATATGGGATGCCGGGATTTGAACCACCATCCTTCTGCATGAAAGGCAAATGCCTTACCTCCATGCTATCTCTCCAGCCCTTGAAATTTTTTTTTTTTAATTTTTATTGTGAACCAAGTGAATTGTGAGTTTTTCACAGTATTCTCTTGGTAAATTTATATATTTATCTATTTTTTTTGGAGTGGGGAGGGGGTTGGGCCACACTTGGCAGTGCTCAGAGTATTCTAGAAACTCTTCACTCTGCAATCAGGAATTACTCCTAGTGGACTTAGGGAATCATATGGGATTTTGGGATAGAACCCTGTTGGGCCACTTGCAAGGCAAATGCCCTTCCCAGGGTACTATTGCTTCAACCGCTGGTACACATTTATTTGATCACACCCAGTGATTCTCAGGATTTACTCCTGGCTCTCACTCAGGATTTACCCCTGGTAATGCTCAGGTGACCATATGAGATGCTGAGGATCAAACCAGGGTCAGCTACATGCAAGACAAGTGCCCTAACTGCTATGCTAGCACTTGGTACCCTGACATACTAGTTCTAAAGGAACTTTCTAAACCAAATTTAAAGCTTCTGGGCTCCCCCTTCCCATGCACATATCTCTGATGTGCCAAGATGGATTCTGTATTCTCTCATGCAGACTTTGACCATCATTTTTCAAAAATCTCATTAGCTAGCTGTTCTCTGTTTTGTTTTGTTTTTCAATTTAGATGGTCACCAGAAAAGAATTCAGCCTGCATGAATCCTCATCATAACTTTGGACTTCAGAGCACAGAGAACTAATTTTCCAAAAGCTTCTTATTTCTTTTGTCTGTAACACAGCTCCAGCTAAGCAGGGAAATGGGCTTGTTCTAGAAGTTGAAGTATGGAGAACTATGAAGATCTCTCCATGTTTCTTCTCTGTTTCTACCTCAAACACTGTCAACCATACCATTGCCAGCACTGAACTCTTTTGTCTCAGTTTAGAAACATTGCTAACAGTCCTCCTTTCAAAATCTCAGCTTTCTGGAACCTTCTGCAGCAGATGGAAGATCATTATTCTGATTTGCCTTGATTTGGTTTGGGCATCTCAGAAGAATGGAGATTTGGGAAGCGAGTTTGAATCTGCTCTAAACCCTCATGGGCTTTCTTTCCTTCTAAAGTCATTGTATTTTCCTCTAAAAGTATTTGGGATTTGATATATTGGGAAGACAGAGGATTATCAGTGTAAATATTTCATGAGCTTCTGCTTTGCAGTTTAACTTACTGAGTAGTCAAAAACCTCTGAGTATTTCCTGTATATCTTAAAAGACAAATTTATCACCAGTTCCTTGGCCTCTCTCTTTAACTAATGCCTACCTCCCCCAATACATACATACTTAAATATATAGAGATATATAGATATACATATATGTAAATACATGTGTTTGTAGGGCCATGCTGACTGAGGTGTGCTGTAACTTATTGGAGAAATGGTTTTCATGTATGTTTGACAAGTGCAGCACAATATTTAATATAGAGGACTTAATTAAAGGCCCTTTGGTTCTCTGTGGGATGGAAATCCCTGAAATGGAAGAAGGGAAGCTCTGGCAGAGGCCTTGGAAAATACATAAAGCCCGAATAGAACTTGTGATTTCCAGTTGCTGATTTTCTTAAGCTTCAGATTTGTTGAGGGTATGTTGGCAAATTGTCCTCATACATGGAAACACTTTTAATAAGTTGTGATATCATCTACCCCTAAGACTGAGTTTGACAAATAGCACATTTTTTAAGAAATACTACAGTTAGATTTACATGTCATCAAAAGATTGTTAGGGATAGAATTGAACAAAAAAGAAGCCTAAATAAACACATATTCCTGCTGTTGCCCACACAACATCAGTCTGCCAACATATGTCGGTATGTATGTACATAACAAAACACCACTAAATATTGTGTAATACAAAAGAGAACAAGGCAGTTTGCACGGGAATCAGTCGAAGAGAGCTGAAAGCCATGAGCAAAGTGACTTAAGGTAGAACATGGAAAGTGATGTCATGGAGATCTACATTGAGAAATCAACATGGTGTAATGCATATTTTTTTAAATTCCATTTTCTCTCCCTTTTGGTTGTTGCTACTGCTATTGTTCCTCCAGTGACTTGGAGTACTCAGCAAGGGCTCTTGCTGGTGGTTATGCATTGACCATCATGTTTTTTTAAATAATAGCTTTATTTAAGCACCATGATTACAAACATGTTTATTGTTGGGTTTCAGTTATAAACCCCCACCCCTCAACAGTGCATCCTTCCCACCACCAATGTCCTCCAGCTCCCTCCTACCTCACCCCCTGCCTATCTTGGAGACAGGCATTCTATTTCACTCACTACCATTGTTATGGTGGTTGTCAGTGTAATTATTTCTCTAACTCCATTCAGCACTCTTGGTTCATATCATGGGCTAGTCCTTCCAGTCCTCATCTCTATTGTCTCTGTATATTATACAGTAATGTCTTTTATTTTTCTTAAATCCCATAGATGAGTGAGACTATTCTGTACTTTTCTCTCTCTCTCTGACTTATTTCACTCAACACGATAGTTTCTGTGTTCATCCATGCATAGGAAGGTGTCATGACTTCATCTTTCCTAACAGTTGCATAATATTTCATTGTGTATATGTACCACAGTATTTTTTAGCCACTCATCTGTTGTTGAGCATTTGGGTTGTTTCCAGATTCTAGCTATAGTGAGTAGCACTGCACTGAATATAGGTGTAAGGAAGGCATTTTTGTACTGTGTTTTTGTGTCCTGAAGGTATATTCCTAGGGGTGGTATAGCTGGATCATATTGGGGTTCGATTTCCAGTTTTTTGAGGAATTTCCATTATTGTTTTTCAAGACAGCATTTGTACCAGCAGTAAATGAGAGTTCCTTTCTCCCCAACTCTTCACCAGCACTGATTGTTCTTGTTCTTTGTGATGTGTGCCAGTCTCTGGCACGATGACCATCCTGTTTTGATACTTGCATACTTACTTGCCACGAACTGCATCCCTGACTGCAGTACACCCTCAGAAGCAGAATGAAAGGTGTGTACTGGCCCTCGTGATCTCACGCTTTCATAGTCACAGGGCTTGTCAAAGGTCACATACTTTATTTGTGGCTCTTGCACATCCCTAGCTGCACTGCCTCAGAGACTACATTTTGGTGTGGGGTCATGGATAGCAAGCAGCAGAGCTGACAGGATCAAAATAACTACTAGGAATGACACAGGCTCAAACTTATGCTTGTAAGGCAGGGCCATCTCCACTACTCTGGAGTAAGTTTTCTATGGTAACTGGAAATATATTGGACTTGTTCCTCATTGGGGGCTGGAGCAATAGCACAGTGGGTAGGACATTTGCATTCGGCCAACTTGGATTGGATCCCTGGCATCCCATATGGTCCCTTGAGCCTGTCAGGAGCATTTTCTGTGTGCAGAGCCAGAAGCCACCCCTGTATACTGCCTGGTATGGCTCAAAAACAACAACAACAACAACAACAAAAACCAAAACAAAACAAAAAGACATGCTCTGTGCTGTTCAACATATAGCCTGAGAACTGGTTGCATCAGAGATAAAGTGTCTCAGGGCTGGAGAGATAGCACAGCGGTGTTTGCCTTGCAAGCAGCTGATCCAGGACCAGAGGTGGTTGGTTCGAATCCCGGTGTCCCATGTGGTCCCTCGTGCCTGCCAGGAACTATTTCTAAGCAGACAGTCAGGAGTAACCCCTGAGCACCTCCGGGTGTGGCCCAAAAAACAAAAAAAGAAATAAAGTGTCTCCAGGCCGTAACAGCAGACAGTGTGAAAGTCTCTTGCACATGGCCAACCCTGGTTTAATCTCTGGCATCAGGAAGGAAAGAAGGAAGGAAGGAAGGAAGGAAGGAAGGAAGGAAGGAAGGAAGGAAGGAAGGAAGGAAGGAAGGGAGGGAGGGAGGGAGGGAGGGAGGGAGGGAGGGAGGGAGGGAGGGAGGAAGGGAGGGAGGAAGGGAGGGAGGAAGGGAGGAAAGGAGGGAGGTGGTAAGTCACTGGGGAGGAAATATAAGTCAGAGATATGTAGTGTTAGAAGAAATACTGCAAGGACTTTGGTGTTCTAGATTCAATCCCATTTCTTTTTGCCCTGTTCATATAGTCCACCTGCATTTGTTGATGGCATTCTCCTAAAGATTTGTTTCTTTGTTTGAGATTCAGGGAGTGGAATTAGATTAATTCCATTGTAACATTCCAGTGTAACTTGGACTATTTCTGGAGTGCCCCCTGATGGTACTAGGAGAATCTTATGTGGCACCAGGGATTCAAATTGGGGTCTTCTTCATGCAAGGAAAGTGCTTATCTTTTCCTGTGTTATCACTCCAGCCCCTCACCTTAATAATTTTATCACTGCTGTAGTTCCCCATAATTGTCACCATTGTGATGTAATATGCAGATAATGCTTCTAATTTTTTTACCATATTCATATCAAATGACTACACTCTTAAACCTAATCTACGTCTATAGCATTTCAGCACATGTTCAGACTTAGAATGAGGAAGAAAATATTTAGGGAGAGTCACATCCAATAGCGCTCAGGACTTATTCCTGTCTCTGAACTCAAGCATCATTCCTGGTAGGGCACTGGGAACCTGGATCAGCCAGATGCAAGACAAGTGCCTTATCCCCATACCATCTCTCTAATCCAAGAAAACATTACAAATTTATTGTCCAGCTGCCATTGGCCTCACGCTATGCTCTGCCCGATAAGACAGTGAGATGCTTAAAATACGGTTTCTGGGCTAGAAGGATCCCCTGGAAAGTTGCTAAATTGAAATTTTAGACCCTGGGTTAAGTGATAAGTCCAATAGTCTGTATTTGCCTGGTTTGTTGTTTGGGGGGGATCTTCGTGTAGGAGCCACATTTGGTGGCACTTCTGATTTTGTGCTGATGGATCACTCCTGGTGAGGCTCAGGGAAACCACATGTGATGCTGAGGATCAAACCTGGGTCATTCATATAAGGCAATTACCTACATACTATACCATCTCTCCAACTCCCAGTATTTTGTTTTTAAAAATCATTCAAAATGACAATTTAAAAATTTGAGAACAGTGGCCGGAGCGGTATGGCATTTGCCTTGCATGTGGCCAACCCAGGATGAACCTGGTTAGATTCCAGCATCCCATATGGTTCCCTGAACTTGCAAGGAGCAATTTCTGAGTGCATAGCCAGGAGTAGCCCCTGAACATCACCGGGTGTGGCCCAAAAGCCAACCAATTAATTAATTAATAAATAAACTTTTTTAAAAAATTGAGAACAATCTTTATAGGGTCAAGAGTGATCATCTTTATTCTTTTTTCTTTTCTTTTTTTTTTTTTTTTTGGTTTTTGGGCCACACCCGGTAACGCTCAAGGGTTACTCCTGGCTATGCGCTCAGAAGTTGCTCCTGGCTTGGGGGACCATATGGGATGCCAGGGGATCGAACCGCGGTCCGTCCAAGGCTAGCGCAGGCAAGGCAGGCACCTTACCTCTAGCGCCACCGCCCGGCCCCGATCATCTTTATTCTTAAGGAGATAGTGTGCATCCTATCTGGCCCACTTGTCTGTCAGTGGTTAATTTTACCTGGGGATTTCTCCTGAGAGAGTATCACCATTTTTTGCTTTCCTATATCTGCAAGATTTAAAAATGCTTCCTGCAGGTTTCTGTAGGCTCCCCCTCCCATTACCTCTTTTAATGAGAGTCAATCACTCATTTATAAAAAAAAAAACCACTTACAGAAATTTGAGTATGTTTCAGATGGCAATTACACTTTCTCTCTCTCTCTCTCCAGGGGTCTCAATTGCAAAAAAAAAAAAAATTCTTATGGAGCTGAATTGTTTTGTTTATGTAGGCAGTCATTTGCCATGTGGTGAACTTGAAAACAGACTAAATACATGGTTCCGATGGTGATGTCATGGGGAGTGATGATTAAAGCAAGGATAATGGCGAAGACTGTGCTGCTTAAGCAACCCAGGACCATACTTTCTCTTGAAATCTTCTGTCTCAGTTTCAAGATTTTTGAGTGACTGTATTTATAGCCAGTCATTTCTTTATTTCTCTCAGGATATTCTGTTTCAAGAGAAATCTGTTGGTCTTCTCCAGACAGATGCCTGAAAATGTATGTGCCACGCAGATGTCCCACTCTAGTGTCTTTGTGTGCAGAAGAGCGAGCCTGCACTACATTAGCTTATGCATATCAGGGACCCAGTCATCTAAACTATAGAAACTTGTCCCCTCAGTGGTCCAGCTACATTCTCAACTCTCTTGTTTTCAAAATGGGCAAGTTTCCTGTGTTCAGTTAATCTAGATAAGAGGATCCTTATTCAAACCAGTTATCTTGACCTCCTTGCCCTTTCAATTTTTGCATATCCATGACTCAAATACAGATTTATTTAATACCACGTAAGCCCTTAAAATGAAGAAGTTCAGGGACCAGAGAGATAGCACAGTGGTAGGGCATTTGCCTTGCATGCAGCCAACATGGGACCGACCCAGGTTCGATTCCCAGCATCTCATATGGTTCCCTGAGCCTGCCAAGGGCGATTTCTGAGCACAGAGCCAGGAGTAACCCCTGAGTGCTACTGGGTGTGCCCTCCCCCAAAAAGAAGGAATTCACATTATTATTTTGCCTATCTGTGTGTATATAGAATGCTGGGGTGTTATTTGGTTGCTTTGTTGGTTGGTTTGGTTTTATTTCTTGGGGCCACACCTGACAGTACTCAGGGATCACTGCTGACAGGGCTATATGGTACTGGGGATCAAACATGAAATACTCTGCTGATTTTGATAATGGTTAATTAATGGTTAGTTAATTTTAAAACTGTGTACTGTGACCTATTACATGATAAATGGTTACTTAAAATAGAATCCTGATGGTGTCTACTCAAACTTTCGGTCATGTATGTAGACTGCTGTTGCAAAAATGCTTTAAGGTGGCCACCGTAGAGTCTTGAACTTTATCATTGATTTAATGGAGAAGCTCGGTGTAGAAAAAAGTTCAATAGAGTAAATAGGATCAAAACTCTCCACATCTCACAAATCACTTGTGCCCTGTGGCACTCCACTCTGACTTTTTCAATCCCTACTTTAATGCAATTCAGAATTCACAGGCTTATAAAACAGACCAGGAAAAAAAAAAAAAAAACACAAAAAACTCACAGTGGATCCTGCGAGAGGAGCAAGTCTGAAATTAAACAAAAATGTAGCTACCTTTAATGATGGGAATTTAGGATAACTGCTTGATTGGTTTGTGTGTGTGTGTGTGTGTGTGTGTGTGTGTGTGTGTGTGTGTGGTTTTTTATGCAAAATTACAGAGATTTATGTAAGAATCCAAGACAAGGGGCCGGGCGGTGGCGCTGGAGGTAAGGTGCCTGCCTTGCCTGCGCTAGCCTAGGACGGACCGCGGTTCGATCCCCCGGCGTCCCATATGGTCCCCCAAGAAGCCAGGAGCAACTTCTGAGCGCATAGCCAGGAGTAACCCCTGAGCGTCACAGGGTGTGGCCCAAAAACCAAAAAAAAAAAAAAAAAAAAAGAATCCAAGACAATAAACTAAATGCATTTATTTCCACATGCCAATTGGCAGATTGTTGTAGGAACCATCATCCTACCAGATGACAAAGGCATGGGAAAAATAGGTGTTCTTGCACATTACTGTTGGGAGTATAACTTGCTTATATGCAGTTCTGTAATAGCCATAAGCACACATGGATAGATGGATGAGACAGAGTTTTGACCCAGCAATTATAATTTGAGGTATTTATACTAATTAATTTTAAGGGATATAAATATACAAGGATTTAGTTATTAGGCTGATATCTAAATATTATTATAATGCTAAAGAACTAGAAACAGCTAGCATAGCACTGGATGAGTTTGGTTACTACCCATTCACTCTGGAAACCGTATCCACTGTCACTCCCACCCAATCTGAACCCCAACTCACCCAACATGAAAATCAAGGCTAAAAATAACTTGAATACAATTTTATAAAAAGATAAACACTAATTTTTTTCTGTCTTTTAAAGCATCTGTGCCACTCACTATATTATCTCTTTTTTATTAAATTCAAGACTGACGTGTGCTCATAATTGCTTGTCCTTCATTCTGAAATTCAGAAAGTCCCCCAAAGCACCAAAGTTGTTAAGAAGTTTTTCGTTTGATTGTTTTAGATTTTGTTGTTGTTTTGTTTTGTCTTATTTTGTTTTTCTTAGTGGTGGTGAAAGAGTGTCAAACCCAATTGTATGTTTTCCAACTGTATCTAACTCCTGGTTCTTTACTCAAGGATCACTACTGATGGGCTCAGGGGCCCATATGGGCTATCAGGGATCAAACTTAGGTAGACCATGCACAGTCAAATGCCCTACCCTGCCGAACTATCCCTTCTGCCTCCAAGTTGTTAAGAAGTTAGTGACAGTCACTGTTTCTTAGAGACAAGATTTTCTTAGCTAGATGTTTACTAGGTTCCTGAATTATTAAATGTTCTTCTGATAGGGTTGATTATAAGTGCTTTCACTCAGAAAACACACACTTTACCCTCTTTAAGATAAGGAGAATAAAAGTCCATATCTCAAGGACTGACCTATTTTGACAGACACATAGCCCCTGATTTATGTTCTTGGTTCTGATTTCCTGTTTGGACATTTAAACAAAAATGCTTATCACTGGACACCACTGTGGTGTGGAAAACACTGCAATAAAGATGATCAAAGATGTCTACCTCTCTTCAAACTTGCCACCAAAGAAAATACTGTTTCTAAGTGTTTTATGTACAGTGGGGGAAATGTGGACATTCCTTTCTCTGAATAAAAAAAAAAAAAAGTAATAATTGGTTAAAGGATCAATTCCCCAAAGCCAAGTTTTGCTCTCTATTCACACCCAGCAGGTGGCGCTGTAAAATAGAGAGATATGAGGGTGCCATGAGCTGCCTCCCTGCACAAACCCAGTTATATATAATCTTGGCAAGTTTGACACTTGACTACTTTATCATTTGAAATTCTCCCACGTCCACTGCCTCAGTTTAGTTTCCAGTCTCCTGCTATGTTCCTACTTCCTCTAAGAATCGTGGTATTCTTAGAGGCTTATACCATGTGACTAGCATAGGCAAGAATCCTGCTAGAATTTGCTAGAATCTAGCGTGGCTGGAATCACAGAGGCCCTTTAAAAAGGATGCAATTCTTGTCCTGCACCTGGATATTAGAATGGATCCTTTCTTCCCATGTGTGCAGGACGTCAGATTCTCCACTTATGAGTTCTTATTAAGCCACCTGCCTGGGAAAGACTCCATTAGCCACTTGTGTGAACTAACTTACACGTGTGACAGACTTCTCTGAACCAAACCTTAGCTGCCTGCTCAGTTCCTATACCCAGCAAGTAAGTAGTTAAGTGAGATGGAAGAAATAGCTCTTGTCCCTCCAGACCTTCCTTTTTGGAAAGAAACTGCTTTTCTCTTCTGTGCTCTGGAATTTGGCTAGAGCAGCTGATTGAATTCATGTCACCATCTAAAGCCCAAATGGCTCCTTCGAGGCTGCCGTCTCCTGGGGTACCAGAAGGTTTATGCCCAAAAGAACTTCGACTTCATTTTCACAGACATTAATAGTTTCCTGGCACTGCCTTTCAGGAAATGTCGTCATAGAGGAACCAATAAAAATACAAGTAACCTGTTCTGACAGATCCCTTTTCTGTCAGAAGTTGCAGGATTGGAGAAGCAAGCATGGCAGACCAGTCCACTTGTGATGGTATAAGGAGAGACTGGATTTTCCATAAAGCTGGATATATGCCCTGGGCATAAAATACAAAGAGTTTCAGAGTTAGAGCTCCAGGAAGATCTCTCACAGGCTTTGCATTTGAAAGACTCTGGTTTGATGCACAACACTGCCTGCTGCTGTGGCCCCACCAGGAGCAATATCTGAGTACAGAATTAGGAGGAAGGCCCCCAAAACACTGGGTGTGACCCTCAAATAAAAAAAAACAAAAATTATACAGATGTCTGACATGCCTTGATCCTGGTTTGAATCCCCAGCATCACATATGGTTCCCTGGGCACTACTAGATGTCACTTCTTCTGAGTACAGAGCTGGATAACCCCTGGCAATGCCAGGTATGGGTGGCCCAAACCACCTTTACACACACGCACATACAATTACACACAAAGAATTCCAGCTCAATGCAGCAGACACTTAAGAACAAAAACCAAAACCAAAAACCTCCTTTGATAGAATAATTCCAGTCTATGGTCCATTGAGAGGTTTCTTCTTGTTTTTCTCATTCCTTCTCAACTTTAAATATAATTCTTTTTTAGGTGTGTCTAGAGGGTGGGGGGGGGACACCCACAGTGACCAAGAACTCTTTTTAAATACTCTACTTTTTGCTTATTCCTATGTTAGGTTACACCTTATTTTACCTAAAACAAAGATCATCCCTGGTTCCTTTGTATGTTTGTTTACGACTTGGACTCACCCCAAAAACAGAGATTGTCTTCCTTAGAAACCTGAGTGGGGGACTGGCTCGGGATAGCCTGCATTATCTCTCCTTACACTGTCATTTCTGCCAGAAGCCATATAGATAGTCAGTCAGGCTCCAACCCAGAAACTTCCACCTGCAAAGCATGAGCTCTAGCCCTTGGAGCCTTCTTCCTGCCTTCAGACACAGTTCTTAACTCGTTTGATCCTCAAATCGAAAACTCATGCAATAAAAATTAGCAGCATTTGATTGGGATTGCACACATGGCATTGCCATAATTTATGCAGAAAGGAGGCCATGGATTTTGATAATGATTACCAAATGCATAACACTAGATGCTCTTTGCCTACCCCTGGTATGACCAGAGCAGGGATCTGAATCCCATTAATGTGAGAATCACTTTATGTTACACTAAAGCATGTATTGAAATCAGAATGGGGTATTGTTTGGGGAAAAGCAAAAGTTCATTGTCATAATACTAAATCAATGTATTAAGAGTAAAACTGATAAGAGATACTGACTAATATTTTCTGTTGACCAGTGAATTTAAAAAGCTTTTTTCATGAGTACTGATTTTAAATACTCTACTTTTTGCTTAGCAGATTAAGCATGTTAGGTTACACCTTATGTTAGGTGTATGTTAGGTTACATACCTAAAACAAATATCATCTCTGGTTCCTTTGTATGTTTGTTTACAACTTGGATTGACCCCAAAACAGAGATGGTTTTGCTTGTAAACCTGGGCAGCACTGGCCCAGGATAGCCTGAGCTATCTGTCCTTGTTGGCCCACCCAGGGTCTCTGTACTCAATAAAAACAGCAGGTCAGGCTGGTAGGTGGGTGGAGATACGAAGTAGAAAACTGCCAGACTATATGTGTTTCACCCTCAATGAATTAATTTATGTGCAACCCTGATTCAGACTCGTTCACCTGGGCTTGGAGATACGGTGCATGGGATGATTTTACAGTCCTAGAGTTTGAAATAATATTCCTTTACTCTCCTCGTCAATTTAGGTTCATATATATATATATATATATATATATATATATATATATATATATATATATATATAGTGCAGTGCTTCTCAAATAGTGAGGCACGCCCCCGGAGGGGGGCGCAAGGCTTTGTAAAGGGGAGCGCGTTTGACCTGGACAAACACTGTCATAACAAGCTGAGCCCTGTGTTTATGTTTCTGTATGTCTTTGGAGCTGAGAGTTGCTGTGTCCTGCTTCAAACCCCGCTGCAAAAAGCTATGCATTGCAAAACGTGCTCATTGTAGCCATTAATCCAGACATCACCTCGGATTAAAAAATCAGCTCAAATTATTTGATGTATTTTTGTTTTGCAGTTTAAAGTTGTTTTTTTTAAAATAAAGATAGTATTTACAGTAGCGGGGGGGGCGCGAAAAATGTTTTCTTCTTCTAAGGGGGGCATGGCAGAAAATAATTGAGAAGCACTGATATAGTGCAAGATCATAAAGCTTAACTTTGAGCTAATTTAAGAAAATGTATTGGGGGCCTGAGCGATAGTACAGTGGTAAGGCATTTGCCTTGCATGTGGCCTACCCAGGACAGACCCAAGTTCAAGCCCTGACATCCCATATGGAGCAATTTATGAGCTCAGAGCCATGAGTAGCTCCTGAGAGCTGCTGGGTATGTCTAGGAAGGAAGGGAGGAAGGGAGGGAGGGAGGGAGGGAGGGACGGACGGACGGACGGACGGACGGAGGAATATAGGGTTGTAATAATGACAATAATAATATTCTACCCCAACTCCTAACATTTGCCTGAAGGATTAAAGAGTTAGTACAGGGGTTAAGCTGCATGTCACAGCATGATCACTTGAGCATCATTGTGTGCAGCTCAGAGATCCCAAGCCTCACCAAGGTGGCCTTTGTATGCGTCCCCACAGCACATCATCCTTGGGCCTCACGTTGCATTTCTGGCCTAGTTAGTGGAGAATTGATCAAAGGGACCGCTGGGTCTTCTGAGCACTGCTTGTAAGATACCCTAACCCCCCCCCCCAAATGCGGCAATTCATACCAGCAATGTTGTCTTTTTTTCCTCTCCATGCAGTGTTCCTTATAAAATACTTTCCTGTCAATATCCCTTTAGTACAAGAATTGTCACTTGGTTGTGACACTTACTAAGGATCCCACTCTTGGCATTGGCATGTCTTTAGTCTCAGTACTTTTTGTTTCCTCCATTTGAATTAACAGTCTGTTTTCTTTCCAACTTGGTTAAATGATGGAGAAAATTTTAGTGTTAAGAAGAAAATTGAGAACAGGGCCTATGACCTCCTGTTCCCTGGAATAGCAGCCTCAGTGTTTGTTGACTCTTGCTGCATTCCTGGATCCTGATCCGAGAAACGCAGTCAGTGTGGGCATCATTTCCTCTAAGTCCATCCCAGTTTGAGGAAGAAAGTGTCAACAAACTCTTAGAAAGTGGTGAGTCTCCCCTACTCTGGCTTCCTTCCCATCAGAGCTCTGAGCCCCACTTTTGAGCCAGAGGCTGACCCTAGAGACATCTTCGTGGTCCACGTTCAGACCTTCCCTCGCCCAGACTCAAAAATCCTGCTTCTGGGGACCGGAGAGGTAGCATGGAGGTACGGTGTTTGCCTTGCATGCAGAAGGACATTGGTTCAAATCCCGGCATTCCACATGGTCCCCTGAACCTGCCAGGAGCGATTTCTGAGTGTAGAGCCAGGAGTAACCCCTGAGCGCCGCTGGCTGTGACCCCCAAAAAAAAATCCCATTTCCTGGCAAAGCATTTTCTCCACTTAGTTCATGACTAGCTTCTTTTTCTGATTTCCACCCTTGTCTCCATTCCTTTCCTGCCTGTTTTTGTTCATTAGTGCTGGCCTTGATTTCCTCCTGAAGAGAATCTTTCTAAATTGACAATTTTCTACCCAAACCAGATCAACTAAACTCATTGAGTCAACTTACCATATTTTTCTCTCTATAAGACGAACGTGACTGTAAGATTCATGTAGTTTTTAGATGTTTTCCCCTGCACTCAGTTCAGCTCCATGTTGCATTAACTCCATAAGATGCATCTGGGAGGGGGGTGTGCATCTTATGGTACAAAAAATTAGTAATTATTTACCAGGTGTGAATCAATTGTCTTATCAATTATATAGCTTTGCCAAATCTGCTAATTATTTTTTATTTTATTTTATTTTTGGTTTTTGGGTCACACCTGGCGGTGCTCAGGAGTTACTCCTGGCTCTGCACTCAGAATCACTCCAGGTAGGCTCAGGGGACCATATGGCATGCCAGGATTCAAACCACCATTCATTCTGGATCGGCTGGGTGCAAGGCAAATGCCCTACCACTGTGCTATTTCTCCAGCCCCTTAATTAAAATTTTTTCTTCCCCCTACTCCTAATTAAATTTTTTAATTGACTTATTAATCCAGAGACTCAAACAAATTAAATAATTCCTACCAGCAGAAGTTGCTAGGACCATTTTTTGCTATAGGAAACTAGTTAACCCATGTCATATAAAACTGTCAACATTGATGGACATACTACTATAGTCATTCTATATGTGTAACTCAGACTTGCCACTACCATTAAGGCAAAAGCACTAGGTAATAAGTGCTGAATTAATGGTTTTCTATTTAGCTACTTCCATCTCATGTCTTAAGATGTAAAAGATCCACCTGAGAATGGACTGATCCTAACTTATGGGTTATAATGTTTTTAATGATCACCTCCACTTAGCTGTCTATACTTTAAAATTCATACACAAAGTCATGAACATTCCCTGAATTAAGCTTGTGACTTAAGTGATAAGTTGTTCTTCCTAGATCCCTGGCTTCTCCTCTACCTGGTTTCTAATTTTTTCGATGACTCTGCTTTTATCAACTCAGCAGAAAAAAGTTTTGCTGATCCCTGCCTGATAATAAAATGGAGCAAATTCCACTTAACTGAAGTACACATTTAATTATAAACATAATAATTTTATTGGGATAGGGAAGGTGATAGTGTGGGTAGGTAGGATCTTAGGTCCATGAAATAATATCTCAGCTTTTTTCTTTAGATAGTTCAAATTCATATAAAGAATTTGGACCCACTTTGTAAGAAACTGAATTCAGATAGCAAGTATCTTCAATTGTTTTTTTTAGGGTTTCTTAAAGTCTAGGAAGCCTTCAGTGTCACTCACAGATTTTAGGAGATCCTGGAAATAACTTGACAGTTTTCACTGTAAGATAAAAGAGAGAAACTTTACCCATGTGGTATTTCTCCCATTTGGTACTTCTGGAAGGCTAGTCACCAGGAAGGTTTTTATTAAGAAGCTTTTCTAGAGGCCAGAGTGATAGCACAGTTGTAGGGTGTTAGCTTTACATGCAGCAACCCAGGACAGGCCTGGGTTTGATCTCCCGGGCCTGCCAGGAACGATTTCTAAGCACAGAGCCAGGAGTAACCGCTGAGCACTGCTGTGTGTGGCCCAAAAACAAAAGAAAAAAGAAAAAAAAGAAACTTTTCTACCCATATATTCTTCTTATTTATTCTTGCACATCTTTTCTTTGAAAACTCAAGTTCAGCATTACCTTTCTTTCCCTTGACTGCCCACCAGTGTTCTCATAAAGGAAGTCATGGCTTTCCTGTTTCCTTTCTGGGGACATTTTACATGGTATGGGGGTTCTCCTTTCCTTTCCTTTTTATTTATTTATTTATTTATTTATTTGTCCCTAGTCTTACATGCAAGTAAAACCAAGTCTTCTTCCACAGTTTAAAACAGAAAAGGTTTTGGGTCTCACAACCCCCTGCCTGTGTTATTTTTTCTTTTGACTTCCATCTTCCACAACTGGAAACTCTGAGGCAGATCCTGTTTATGTATGCTGTAACCTCAAAAGGAGCTGATACGCTGTTGTCATTATGGAAGAATCCAGAGCTGTTTATCCTGCAGCGAAGTCACAGGCTCTAAATCAAAAAGCCCCCTGGGTCCTCCAGGCTGATTGTGCGAGCTCTTTTGCTGCACTCCCAAGGCTACTCCAATCTTGCAAGATTATATATAAAAATATGTATGACAAATTGGGGCCGGAGAGCTAGCACAGCGGTAGAGCATTTGCCTTGCACGCAGTCAACCCAGGATGGACGGTGGTTCGAATCCCGGCATCTCATATGGTCTCCCATGCCTGCCAGGGGTGATTTCTGAGCACAGAACCAGATAAATTCTTCTATAAGTGAATATAAAGATCTCTTCAAGTGCAACAAAGGATATTGTGATATGTATTTGAACTTTAAATATATTAAGGGCTATTCCTAGCTCTGACCCCAGGAGATTGGCCAAAGACTGTGTTGGGATCATACTAGGGGTCACAGCCAAAATAGTCTCACATAAAGCAAGTACCTTACCTCCTGTGCCATATTTCCAGGCCCCTTTATGTCCTTCAGCTTACAGGAGCAAAAGAATTAGGATAATGAAAGAAAGATTCTGCATTTTTAAGGCACTTAGATGTTAGAAAGGACCATATGAATCCTTTGAGTTTCTCTTTATTTCTTTTCTCTTTCTATAGGAGCCTTATTCTCATTTATAAAAAAATATATACATTTTTTCTAAGAATCAAAGTAAAATAAATTGGGAGCTATTATAAACCAGGAGATCTAAATGGTAGTGAAATTCTAAAACTACTATGCAAGTAAAGGGATAGGAAAATTATAAATTCACTCTAATTTCTTTAAAACTCAGGCTAAGGGGCCAGAACCATAACACAGCAGATTGGACACTTCTCGCATACAGCCAAATTGGGTTTGATCTGTAGCATTCCAAATGGCCTGTTGAGCCTATCAGGGGTGATTCCTGTGTGCAGTTCCAGGAACCCTGAGCACCACTGAGTGTAACCCAAACCAAGGAACCAAACAAACAACTCAGGCTGGGAGTTTTTGTATTAGTGAACCAGTAAGTGTGAGAGTTGAGAAACTGCTAGAAACCTCTTTGTATTTTTGTATTTAGCACATCGCATAATTCTGTTTTGTGTGGTACTCGACTTTAGAACCTACTGTATTTTTCACTGTCTAAGATGCACCTGACCATATGACACACATAGTTTTTAGACAAGGAAAACAAGAAAAAAATATCCTAAAGGAAATGGTGTGCTAAAATATTTAATAAACCGTAACAGAATAATATTTCAACCATGTTAAGTGAACAGCAGTCAACGTGACCTTAAGAATCATTATGATTGGGGCCGGGAAGGTGGCGCTAGAGGTAAGGTGTCTGCCTTGCAAGCGCTAGTGTAGGATGGACCGTGGTTCGATCCCCCGACGTCCCATATGGTCCCCCCAAGCCAGGAGCGACTTCTGAGCGTATAGCCAGGAGTAACTCCTGAGCATTAAACGGGTGTGGCCCCAAAACAAAACAAAACAAAAAAAGAATCATTATGATTGTCATTAATTAACAAATGGAGAGAGTTTAAGTTTTCTGGGAACCCCAAGAATTCCTCATTGCTAGAGTCAGCATTCACTCCATAAGACACCCAATCATTTTTCCCTCTTTTTTGGGGGGGAGGGATACATCTTGTGTTATGAAAAATACGGTATTTAAGATTTAAGCATCAAATCCTGTCAGTAACATCAATCATGGTGGATATTTTCATTGATCCTATCTCATGACTCTCTCCTTCACTGTGGCATATTCAGTGGAGCAGTCCAAGGAAGGCAGAATCCATTCTAAACCTTCTCCCTTATGATAAACTCAAGCAAAGCCTGGGAGATTAAGCCCAGCTCACTCAATAAGTTTGGATTCCTTTTATGGTCAGTGGCAAAATGGAAGGACTCTCTGTTCAGACTGGGATTTAAGTTCACAAGCGTAGATATTATATCATCTCAACCAGAGACTAATTAGTCATTTCTGACTCCTATTCCTGTCTGGGTGTGTTTTATTTTTCAGCTTTCTGCTCCAATCTTTATTCTCCATTCTCTGATATCTCACCCTCCTTTACTACCAAAGAAATGAAACAATATCTAGAAAGAAAATCATATTTATGGGAAAACAGTGCTCTGTGATAATAAGGCGATTTTCTAGGTTTGGAGAATGTTTCACTTCAAAGAGGGAATGGGTTCACACCAGGAGCCAGAACTTATTGGTGTCATTTTGTCACTCTAGACCTTAATTGGAAAGAAAACCCAGAACCACGAAAGCTTCTCAGGCTGATCCTTCTGGAATGTTAGGGTTGGGGAGAGCTGAGTAAGAACTGAGACAACTATAGTCAACTATACAGGCAAGTCTAAGTTTGGTGACCTCCACCTCTCACTCTGAAGTCAACATTAGCTGGGTCATCTCAACCATCCCTCCTCCTCTAAACTTCTATGATCAAAAGCCTTCTTTCAACTACATGGCTTTGTGCAGAATTGATACTTGCTCTAAATTCACTTTTTGGTGTGGATTATGTCTAAGGAAAAAAATGTGTTTCTTAATTACCTTGCCCGGCACAACTGAGAGTGTAAATAATAATCGAGAACAGGTCACATTCTTCTTTTTATCCTTGCTCAGCAGAGTTTTATTTGCCTCATTCTTTTAATATCTGTGATATGCCTGTGAGAGGGGGTTGTTTGAAGGTTTGAATCTTTGCTCCAGAGCTTCTGAGGTGCTTTTCAACTTTCTGAAGGAATATTTAGATCTAAGGAAGTTCAGCTTCTCACACTCATCATTTTAGTCATCTTCAGTGTTTGCTGATGACCTCTAAGGCAGCATGATATAGACTTTCTACTTTTCTCTATTTTATAAGTCCATCTATTCTGTGGGTCCCAAAGTCCATCCAGTTGATTTTTTTTTTTTTGGCCATTTTTATTTTGGTTACCATGATTTACGACACTGTCAATGATAGTGTTTCATGTTTCAACTCCTCAATCATCTCCCAGTGTCCACTTCCCTCCGCCATTATCTCATCCAGTAGATTTTGACCTCATTTTGACATTGCATTCATCCAAAGAATGTTAGTCTTCTGAGATATTTTCCTCTTGGAGGTTTGTACTTTATTCTGTTTTGCCAGACTTAACTTGCAGCATGCTTTTACTGTCTGTGTCTAATCTCCTCAGATCCATTAATATTGTTGAGCCTCACCTCTGTCTCTTACCATCTCCTCATTTAGTGCCCTCTGAGGAACTTACTGCTGGAATGTCCACTGGTTTCCAAGTCATTAATAAAGTTATTTAATGAGATGGTCCACTGTCTGAGCATTGTGCATATCTAGCATTTTTTTGCAATTTTGTTATTCTCCTTCCTGGCATAATGACTTAACATAGTTAAATATATGCTGAACACAAAGGATATTCTTTAAAGTATGGGTCACATAGGAGATGCCTGTTCCTGGAAGAGTTTTTTGCTGTTCAGTATGAAAAATTAAATATCTCTTTACTTAGAGAGGTCTTTCAATAGTAGGATACACTTACATAAGCTTATTTGCAAATTCTGGCTAAGTCTCCCAGGTAAACAGACAGCTGTGTTTTAAAATTTGCATCCTTTCAAAGAAGAGAGAATGTTGAGATAGCTCTGATTTGACATGCAAAGACCTTAGGGAAACCTGACTTGCATGCATTGTTCATAGGTTTCAAGCAAATGACTGAAATAGCAAAGGACTGAAGACAGAGTTTCTGCCTTTATTTGTGTGGTTCTTTGGTAATGGTGCATGATCTTTTTAAGATACTAACAGAGGCTAAAACAAGGTCATCTAAGATGTAAAAGAGAAAACATTTTACTTCCTTGCAGTGTTTCAAGGTAACCACCAGATTCAGAACTGATAGAAGCTAAGTAACAGGTAGGTTATTTAGCTATGTAGTCTTGGCTGAATCCAACCTTCAAGGAGTTTATAGCAAAAGGTTAATGCAAGGTCACGGGCATTTAAGATAAGGAGGGCTTAGGTAAATGGAAAGGAAAAGAATAACATTCCAGGTAGAGGATAATCTTCATCCTGAGGATTTACTTGAAGTGTAAATAACACAAGTTTACTAACAATAAAGAAAAAATTTAAGGAATTCTTAAAGCAGATTTTATAGGAAAACACATTTTTATTTATGCACCCCCCAAAAATAGGATATGAGTTGAAAATGTATAATTTGAAAGATTATTAGACATCCTAATAGGATTAAGTTACTATTTTAATAGCCTAAAATAATGAACATTTAAATATGCACTAACTTAATCAGCAATCTAGGATACAAACATCTTAGGATAGTGTAGGAAATAAATTTAGTTCTATTTCTCAGTTGAAATAAAGAAACCAGAAAAGAATATTCTTTTCAAAATCTCCAAGTATATTGGAAAGAAAATAGTAGTTCCTGTATTTATAACCCCTACCAGAAATACAGCCTCTAAGATCAAACTCCTTGTGTTTTAGCCAACAGTTAATTGATCTTGTGCAAATACAAAAAAAATAATTACTCATAATTTTCCTATATCAGTTCTATAATCTGGAACAGTGACTGAGAAAATATATAGCGATTGTTTCAGTTCTCTATTTCTGCAGAACAAACTCCTTTCCAACCACTGCACTTTCGTGGTTGAAATAGTTCATTGACTGGATCCCGCTAAGTGCCTGTTCTCCACATGTATGTCATGGTTAAGGTCTCTTGCACCAGCATTCAGCCGAGAGTTCAGCTGAGGGTGAAAAGTATTAAATGGCCGCTTGTTCTTGAGATCTTTCTCCCAAATTCTGTCACAATCCAGCTAGTGCAGACTTCATTGCAGCATGGCAACTGACTTCCAAGAATACAAGTGAAAGCTGTCTGCTTAGTTTAAGACTAATTTACACTCAAAAGTGACCGGGGTTATTTTGACTCTTTCCAGGTAAGAAATCACAAAGCTAGTCCAGATGTAAGGAGCGGAAATAGCCAATACCTGTTGACAGGATGGCTATCAAAGAATTTGTGTTTCATCTATCATACAGTTCTAGAAGGATACATTTGTGGACTGATTGTGTGACTACTGCATTCTAAGTGATGTTTATCTTGTAGTTCATAAAAAACTTACAAAGATATATATTTATTGTGGGGGGAGTACAGAGAATCCAATCCAGAGCCTCCTCACTCAAGTAGGGCATATACTTAACCACTGATCCACATCCCTCAGCCCCCCCCCCCAAGGGACAATTTTAACATTGTAAGAAAAAGTAAAAAATAATTGTATATAGATAAAGCCATTATCACTTCTGGTTCTTAGAAACTTTTAATGGTGTGAAATAAGAGTAGTCTTTACATTCTTCCTATTCTCTCTTTATTGTGGAGAGAATTTTATTTTATTTTATTTTAAAGGAAATGATGTGAATTTCCAAAGTATTAGCTAAGTTGGGGGCAGACAAAGAGTACTGGACTAAGATGTTTACCTTATACAAAGTCACCCCCCAATTTGATCCCTGGCACCTCTGTGTACAACTGAGAGTAAGCCCTGAAGTGTGGCACCAAAAGAAAAAAAAAATTTTAAGTAACCCTCTCAGTTTTGGTCTTCTATAGCTTCCATTAAATTTTTTCTACCCTTCTCTGGAATAAACCAACTACTTTTCAGAAAGCTCTTATAGGCTCATTTAGAGGGAGAAGAAATAAACATTTTGTATAGCTTCAGGATGAGAATTCTGCTGAAGGCAATTATCCATTTATAGAAGATTTTTCCATTTCATGTAAGGAACATCAAGTACAGCTTCCTACAGTATCCATAGATGATTTTAGTGTATGGTGGGTGATAAGTCCAGAATCTGTATTTAGTGCCCTGAAGTGAGGCCAATATGGGTGATGTATAGAACACATTTTGAGACTTTCAGCTGAGTTTCCTCCCTATCAATCCTAAAGGTAGATACTTGTTACATTCCCCACTGGTGACAAGAAGCAATTCAGATGGCAAGAAGTCTATGGGTTCTTCATGAATAATTAGAACCTAAGTCACTTCTTGGGTAATATCAGCTAATTCTTTATTTGCATTGGAGAGCTGGAAAGCATGTGTGAATAGAAATGGAATGTTATCGCTTTTCACAAGTCAATTATTACCCAAATAAGGCCTGGGTTGAGTTTTCATAAGGTCCTATTTTGGGATGCTTGTGTATGCAAGCTTTCCTACCATGGTTACTAAAACAATCCATTTTAAACTCACTCCCATTCTGTCCTAAAGTATGAATTTATAGTATAAATTGGTTTTTGGTGTGTGTTTTCAAAAGATAGTCATGTTTTCAGCCATTATTTATTGAATAAATATGTTGAGCAATTTGGTATGAAGAAGCATTGTTCTAACTACAGACAGACAATGTTATATGCACTAGACTTACTGATGTTCCAGCTCTCATTTGATGCCCCCTAAGAAAAGTGTGTAAAACTGCAATTTACTTGTATAGTCTATAATACTCTCAAGATGTGGCTTTTTGTTTGTTTGTTTGTTTGTTTGTTTGTTTTGGAGCCACACCCAGTGGCACTCTAGAGGTTACTCCTGGCTCTGCGCTCAGAAATCACTCCTGGCAGGCTCAGGGGACCATTTGGGAAGCCAGGGATCAAAATCCATTGAACCTGGTCAAACCTGAGTCCATCCCATATCGGCTGTTGCAAGGCAAATACCCTACCCAGCCCAAGGTTTATCTAAAAAACCTTCAAAAATCCTCTTTATGGCCTTTAATTTTTTAAGAGATAAAGGTCCTTTGCCATTTACAAACTAATATTTTTTCAGTGTCTTTTAACAATCTGAACTCACACTGATACATTAAAGAAAACTCTTCCTGGGCCGGAGAGATAGCATGGAGGTAGGGCCTTGCATACAGAAGGATGGTTGTTTGAATCGCGGCATCCCATATGGTCCCCCAAGCCTGCCAGAAGCGATTTCTGAGCATAGAGCAAGGAGTAACCCCTGAGCGCTGCTGGGTGTGACCGCCCCCCCCCCCAAAAAAAAGAAAACTCTTCTGTGTCAGCAATAAAGATCTAGAATAGCTTATATGGGGCAGGGGAGATAGCACAGTGGTAGGGCATTTGCTTTGCACAGGATTCCCAGCATCCCATATGGTCCCCTGAACCTGCCAGGAGCGATTTCTAAGCACAGAGCCAGCCAGGAGTAACCCCTGAGCACCACCGGGTTTGGCCCAAAAACAAAACAAAAAACCAGTTTATATGTCACCATTTATTATTATGTAGTAGATATACTAATGGTTAGTTGATGTTCTTTGAAATATAAAATAGTATTTTTATAAAGCATCTATCAGTACTTTTGGGCAAATTTTAACCTCTTTAGATTCTGGATGTACTTCACAGCCCTCCTCTACCATGGACTTGACTAGACAGATCTTTCTGTACGTAACACAAGGGTGAACATTTTCTGTTGCTTTCCTGATGCTTAACTTCCTGTGTAGTTTGATTTTATGAATTAAAACCTCCATTTCGTAACCATCACAAAATATTCTCTAAGTAGTAAATTTTAATATACTGATACATTAATATACAATTATACATTAATAGAAAACTACAGAATGTTTAGGATGGTCAAACTTACTCTTACCATTTTATGTCATGTCATTTTTTTTAGTTACTAATATCTTCTTAGTTGTTTTAAAGTAGGGTTTATCAGTTGCCAAGCTATTGACATTTTATGCCAGGTAGAAATTAGTAATGTAGGGTGTGGAGAACTCTCCTTGGAATTATAGAGATTTAGCAGCATCTTCCTCTTCCTCCTAGATGCCAGTCACACCCTTCCATTATCATAGTCAAATGTCTCTAGATGTTGCCAAATGTGCCCCCAGAAAAGCAACACCCAGTGAAGAGCCAATTTTTGGTGTAGACAATGAGGCATGACATATGGAAACTTCAGGCTATTCCCTCTCCATCTTTGAAAAGTACCACATAATGTTTTATAAGTATAATTAGCAGGGATTACTTACTCCTAGACATTTTGAGTTTCACTGAATCTTCAGAATGAAGCTGCGAAATCTGAGAGCCTCTTGATTCTTTATTACTTTGTTTATAACAAGACAAAATATTTTTACTAAACCATAGTCATATATCAGAATGTAGTATAGAGATATCATATAAACTTGTGATATTTTTATACATGGACATATATATGATATAGTCATATTTTTTTAAAATGTGGTAGAGAATTCATAAAACACGATCTATCCTATTTAACCTACTGGCTTAAGCTGTGCATATAAAAATATTTTAAAAAATATTTTATACACAGTATTTAGTTTTCCAACAGTAGTTTACACATACATTAGAAGAAAAATTTAGAGCAACCCTTATGGGCCCAAAGAGATATTACAGAGGTAAAGCACTTTCCTTGCATACAGCCAGCCTTGGTTATGCAGAAGGCTCTGTAACCAGCGTGGCAATGCTTATGGTTCCATGATTATATGTTTGGGCTAGACTAGAGAGATGGTACAGTGGACAGGGCACTTGCTTTACATATGGCCAACCTAGGTTTGATCCCCAACACCCCTTTTGCTCCCTTGAGCCCACCAGGTATATGTTTGTTTGTTTTTTTTTTTTACTTTATTGATTGATTAATTGATCGATTGGTTGTTGGGCCACATCTAGCAGCGCTCAGGGGTCACACCTGGCCCTGCACTCAGAAATCGCCCCTGGCAGGCTGGGGGACCACATGGGTGCAGGGAATCGAACCAGGTCCCTCCTAGGTCAGCCGCATGCCCTACTGCTGTGCCATCTCTCCAGCCCCCACCAGGTATATGTGGTCCCCAGGCACAGTCATAAGTAAGTCCTGAACATCATTTCTAGTGGTCACTCTGAGCACAGAGTCAGGAATAGCCCCCAAAGCATACTGGGTGTACCCCCCCTTAACCACCAATAAAGAAACTCAAACTCTTAGGAGAAAAAAATATTTTACCACCACAGATGACAAAATTTACTGTCACCAAACCTTTAGCTTATAGCTAGTAATGCTGTTTTTCATTCTCTTCTATCAATGAGAGATTATTCATTTTAGAATATCTTAGAGGTGTCCCATAGAATATCTAGGGAAAGCATGAGCTAACTATACAAGCCATAAATATGAGCAACTTTCTGTTCAGAAGAATGTAGTTCAGGAAGGGAAAAAAATATCTCCTAGAGCAACTTTTTCGTTATAGTCAAGTTACAACAAATTCTTGTACTTTAGTGAGACTAAAGACACACAAACACAACCGTTTTTCCCCCCTCTAATTTATTGTTACATGTTCTGTTTCTGTGAGGTCCATAAATGCCACCAAATCCGCTTGTCATCATGAGTCAAACATTTACCCTTGTTGACTCAAGACACCGCCTCGTTTGACAATATAATTCACCCATTGGGGTCTATTTGGTCAGAACAATATGTGGAACATTCCACAATCTATATAGAATTAACTTGCCTGTGGCTTTGAAAGAAGAATAAATGGAGAACTCTTGCCCTTGTGGTTTTGCTCATGTTTAGATAAGTTCAAGTCTGATCTCCTCGAGGTTTTTATGAAATCATAATTCTTTACCAGCAATTTAGAACTTTAGAAAGATCGTATGTGGTTTTTGCTGTTCAAGGACATACATATTGGCAGCCAGTCTCTGACAGGGCAAAAGTTGTCTGTAAAATGATGCAAGGAAAATTTTTACTTTATCTTTTTTTTAACTTTCTTTTCTTTATTTAAACATCTTGATTACAAATATGATTGTGATTAGGTTTTAGTCATGTTAAAAACACCCCCTTCACCAGTGCAACATTCCCACCACCAATGTCCCAAATCTCCCTCCATCCCACCCAAACCCCCACCTGTACTCTAGACAGGCTTTCCAGTTCCCTCATTCATTCACATGGTTATGGTAGTTCTCAGTGTAGTTATTTCTATAACTGCACTCACCACTCTTTGTGGTGAGCTTCATGGAGTGAGCTAGAAGTTCCAGCCCTCCTCTCATTGTCTCAGGATTGTTGCAAAAAATACTTTTATTTTTCTTAAAACCCATAAATGAGTGAGACTATTCTGCCTCTCTCTCTCTCTCTCTCTCTCTCTCTCTCTCTCTCTCTCTCTCTCTCTCTTTCTCTCTCTCCCTCTCTCCCTCCCTCTGACTTATTTCACTCAGCATGATAGATTCCATGTACATCCATGTATAGGAAAATTTCATGACTTCATCTCTTCTGACAGCTGTATAATATTCCATTGTGTATATGTACCACAGTTTCTTTAGTCATTCGTCTGGTGAAGGGCATCTTGGTTGTTTCTAGAGTCTGGCTATTGTGAGTAATGCTGCAATAAATATATGTGTGAGGAAGGGGTTTTTGTGTTGTATTCTTGTGTTCTTAGGGTATATCCCTAGGAGTGGAATAGCTGGGTCGAATGGGAGCTCAATTTTCAGTTTTTGGAGGAATCTCCATATCGCTTTCCATAGAGGTTGGACTAGATGGTATTCCCAGTTCCTTTCTCTCCACATCCCCGCCAGCACTGATTGTTCTCATTCTTTGTGATGTATGCCAATCTCTGTGGTGTGAGAAGGTATCTCATCATTGTTTTGATTTGCATCTCCCTGATGATTAGTGATGAGGAGCATTTTTTCATATGCCTTTTGGCCATTTGTATTTCTTTTTTTATCAAAGTGTCTGTTCATTTCTTCACCCCATTTTTTGATGGGATTAGATGTTTTTTTTTCTTGTAAAGTTCTGTCAGTGCCCTGTATATTTTGGAGATTAGCCACTTATCTGATGGTTATTGGGTGAATAGTTTCTCCCACACGGTAGGTGGCTCTTGTATCCTGGGCACTATTTCTTTTTTTTTTTTTTTTTGGTTTTTGGTTTTTGGGTCACACCCGGTAACGCTCAGGGGTTACTCCTGGCTATGAGCTCAGAAGTTGCTCCTGGCTTGGGGGACCATATGGGACGCCGGGGGATCGAACTGTGGTTCGTCCAAGGCTAGCGCAGGCAAGGCAGGCACCTTACCTACCTCTTGCGCCACCGCCCGGCCCCTGCACTATTTCTTTTGAGGTGTAGAAGCTTAAATGTGCTTGAGCATATTCAAAATCATTTTACTAACTCGATAGAGAATGGCCAAAGAGTTACTTTCGATAAGACTTCTCAAAGTATGTTGTCTGGAGCAGCAAGATAAACATTACCTTTTAAAATCAAATTTTTTAAAAATTCTAGAAACTTGGGGCTGGTGAGATAGCACAAGAGGTAGGGCATTTGCCCTGCATGCAGAAGGATGGTGGTTTGAATCCCAGCATCCCATATGATGCCTGAGCCTGCCAGGAGCGATTTCTGAGCATGGAGCCAGGAATAACCCCTGAGAGTTGCTGTGTGTGACTTAAAAACAAACAAACAAACAAAAAGTCTAGAAACTTTAGTCCGGAGACATACCACAGCAATAGGGCATTTGCCTTGCATGCAGCTGATCCAGGACAGACAGTGGTTCAAATCCTGGCATCCCATGTGGTCCCCATGCTTGCCTGGAGGAATTTCTGAGCGCAGAGTCAGGGGTATCCCCTAAGTGCTGCTGGGTGTGACCCCCCTCCAAAACAATTTCTAGAAACTTTCCTTAGAAGCAGCTTTATCTCCTCTGAACAAGTGCTCTACATCTGCTGTCACATTTTTAAAGGTATCCTAGAATAATCAATATTAATTGCTGTTTCAACTTCGAAATTTTTCCTTCTTGCCATATATGTTCTATCATAGTTTTGCTGATATTGAGTTAGAAGCATAATTATCCCAATAAAAATTTCCTGTTGTGAAGCTGACTTACAGACAGCATTCACCCAGGTCTTAAGTTGCTTGTTATTTCTTGTTTGTTTGTTTTGTTTTGTTTTCGGGCTACTCCCAGCAGTTCTCAGGGGTTCCTCCTGGCTCGGTGCTCAGGAATCACTCCTGACTGGCTCAGGGGAATGTCAGGGATCAAACCCAAGTCAGTTGCATATGAGGCAAATGCCCTACCCACTGTACTATCACTTCGGCCCACCTGTTATTTCTTACTTTAATAAAATAATAACAATAATGATTACATTCAATCTCTTGATACCCTGCTACTTTCTTTATTTTAATATCTTTATTTAAACTCCTTGATTACAAACATGATTGTGGTTGGGTTTCAGTCATGCAAAGAACACCCCCCATCACCAGTGCAGCATTCCCATCACCAATGTCTCAAATCTCCCTCCTCCCCAGTACAGCTCCGCCTGTGCTCTAGACAGGCTTTCTACTTCCCTCATTCATTCACATTCTTATGATAGTTCTCAATATAGCTATTTCTTTAACTGCACTCACCACTCTTTGTGGTGAACTTCATGTAGTGGGCTGGAACTTCCAGCCCTCCTCTTTTGTCTCTGAAAATTATTGCAAGAATGTCTTTTTTTTTTTTTAACCCATAGATGAGTGAGACTATTCTGTATCTATCTCTCTCCCTCTGACTTATTTCACTCAGCATAATAGGTTTCATGTATATCCATGTATAAGAAAATTCCATGACTTCATCTCTTCTGGCAGCTGCATAATATTCCATTATGTATATGTACCACAGTTTCTTTAGCCATTCATCTGTTGAAGGGCATCTTGGTTGTTTCCAGAGTCTGGATATTATAAATAGCGCTGCAATGAATATAGGTGTGAGGAAGAGGTTTTTGTATCTTATTTTTGTGTTCCTAGGGTATATCCCTAGGAGTGGTACAGCTGGATCATATGGGAGCTCAATTTCCAGTTTTTAGAGGCATCTCCATGTCGCTGTCCATAAAGGTTGGATTAGATGGCATGCTCACCAGTAGTGAAAAAGAGTTCCTTTCTCTCCACATCCCCGCCAGCACTGCTTGTTCTCATTCTTTGTGATGTGCGCCAATCTCTGTGGTGTGAGATGGTACCTCATAGTTGTTTTGATTTGCATCTCCCTGATGATTAGTGATGTGGAACATCTTTTCATGTGCCTTTTGGCCATTTGTATTTCTTTTTTGTCAAAGTGTCTGTTCATTTCTTCTCCCCATTTTTTGATAGGATTGGAAGGGTTTTTTCCTTGTAAAGTTCTGTCAGTGCCTTGTACATTTTGGATGTTAGCCCCTTATTTGATGGGTATTGGATGAATAGTTTCTCTCACTCAGTGGGTGGCTCTTATACCCTGGGCACTGTTTCCTTTGAGGTGCACAAGCTTTGAGCTTGATATATTCCCATCTGTTTATTTCTGCTTCCACTTGTTTGAACCCTGCTACTTTCATGCCATTCGGTTTTAAAGGAAAACCTTAGATCCTGAGACCTGCATTGTCTGCCACAAGTCTTAACATCTAAATTCTGCATGTACACCCCCACTTAACTAAAAGCTCCATGTTGTGGTTTCATCCCTATGAATACATAGTTGTGTTTTGAAATTATTTTAATTGAGATAACATTAGTTTACAAGACTATACCAGGATACAGTTTTGCATCTCTTCAAGGTATATATTATCATCCCACAATCATCATTAAATTACAGTATTCTTCACCACTGTTTATTGGTCCCTCTCTCCCCTCTCTTCCATCTTGAAACCACAGCTCAGGAGATTGTCTACAATTCCGTTCCCTTGTTTTTCTTATTTTTATAGCCCACATCTGAGTGAGATCACGCATATTTATCTTATTCTTTCTGTTATTTTACTTAATGATTTCCCCCCATTCAATATATGTGGTAACTCTTACTGTAAGAGTTTATTTTATGTCTGAGCAATATTTCATTATATTCCATAATTTTAAAGCTAACCATTTGAAAGGCACATTTAAAATGGTTCTCTTAGTCTCCTGTCAACTTATTCGTTACTGTTCGGAGTCAGTACAGCAGGAAGGCACTACTTGCCTTGCACACAGCTGATTTGCGTTTTATTCCCAGCATCTTTTATGTTCCCCTAAGCCCACCAGAGTAATCCCTGGAGTAAACCTTGAGCACTGTCAGGTGTGGCCCAAAAAATTAAAACAAGTGAACAACAGAAAAAGAACCAACCCAACCTTTTCACTACTCCAATAGAGTTGGTTTTGTTTGTTTGCTTGTTTTTTGTTAAATGCCACACATGTAAAGGTTTGTAAATATAAGCTCAACTCAGCTTAACTGTTATTTGGTTCTAATTATGAACATTGATCAATGTTCCTTATAAATTTACCACTTGGATCTACTTTTGAGATACATAGAAATATTCAGAATCATGAAAGCTTTTTTTGGGGGGCGGGGATGGGGGTTGGGTTTTGGGTCACACCTGGCAGCGCTCAGGGATTACTCCTGGCTCTACACTCAGAAATCGCTCCTGGCAAGCTTGGGGGACCATATGGGGTGCCGGGATTCAACCACCGTCCTTCTGGATGCAAGCAAATGCCTTACCTCCATGCTATCTCTCTGGCCCCCATTAAAGCTTTTCAACGATTCAGAATTTTTATTATTGTTAGTAAACTTGGGCTTTCATAATATTGCAAAAATGTTGGGGGGCCACACCCGGTGGTACTCAGTGTTTACTCTTGGCTCTGCACTCAGAAATCACTCCTGGGGCCGGGCGGTGGCGCTCGAGGTAAGGTGCCTGCCTTACCTGCGCTAGCCTAGGAGACGGACCGCGGTTCGATCCCCCGGCGTCCCATATATGGTCCCCCAAGCCAGGAGCGACTTCTGAGCGCATAGCCAGGAGTAACCCCTGAGCGTCACCGGGTGTGGCCCAAAAACCAAAAAAAAAAGAAATCACTCCTGGCAGTGGAGGGACTCTATGGGATGCCAGGAATCATACCTGGGTCTGTCCTGGGTTAGCAACATGTAAGACCTACCCTGTGCTATCACTCTGGCCCCCAATATCGCAAAAATTTTAAGACTTTATGTCCCCAGCCTAACTTGATGAAAACTGTAATTATTCCAACTATTTGTACATTAGAACTCTGAATATATAACAAAATAATGTCTTGGAGTTCCTTATACTGCAAAACTTAAGAAATCTTTTTTTTTTTTTTTTTTTTTTGGGCCACACCCGGCAGTGCTCAGGGGTTACTCCTGGCTGTCTGCTCAGAAATAGCTCCTGGCAGGCACAGGGGACCATATGGGACACCGGGATTCGAACCAACCACCTTTGGTCCTGGATCGGCTGCTTGCAAGGCAAACGCTGCTGTGCTATCTCTCCGGGCCCAACTTAAGAAATCTTAACATGGGGCTGGGTAGGTGGCGCTGGAGGTAAAGTGTCTGCCTTGCAAGCGCTAGCCAAGGAAGGACCGCGGTTCGATCCCCCGGCGTCCCATATGGTCCCCCCAAGCCACGGGCGATTTCTGAGCACATAGCCAGGAGTAACCCCTGAGCGTCAAACGGGTATGGCCAAAAAAAAAAAAAAGAAATCTTAACTTCCCATGGTCACATGACTTCTGAACTGTTTTATTTCCTGATAGTACAGTGAGAAGGGGAAAAAACACAGAGATTTGTTTAAAAGGGAAAATTCACTGAAAAAAAATGGAAGACAATATTTGGGAAGTAAGAACCATGTGTGACTAGTCAGAGAAGCTTTATAAACAGGAACTGCTGTGGTTTTATTCTATGTAAAGGGATTTGACCTTAAAATATTGTCATTTGAGAAATCATCACTTAAACATAAACACAAGCATATGCGCACACAGAAGGAACTCACTCTTTCTACTTAAAAGAGTCTTCTAAAGATGAAAACAGAAGTTGGGGGCTGGAGTGATAGCACGGCGGTAGGGCGTTTGCCTTCCATGCGGCTGACCCGGGAAGGACCCGGGTTCTATCCCCAGCATCCCATATGGTCCCCTGAGCCTGCCAGGAGTGATTTCTGAGTTCAGAGCCAAGAGTAACCCCTGAGCTCCGCCGGGTGTTACCCATAATAAAATAAAATAAAATAGACATTATGCATACATCAAAACGTAGTGCTCGCTTATATTAACAGCTCGTTCAAGCTTGCATTGTCTTTTGGGTGGGAGCACACCCAGTGATGCTCAGGGGTTACTCCTGGCTCTGTGATCAGAAATCGCTCCTAGCTTGTGGGACCATATGGGACACTGGGATTCTAACCATTCACCGTCTGTCCTGGATCTGCCATATGCAAGGTAAACGCCCTCCTGCCTCACCTTCCCTCCTCTGACCCCTGTATTGTCTTTTTCTACTAACCTTAACAGAACATAGAGTTAAAGAAAGGATGGCTTTTTTCCTGACATAATTACGTTGCATATATTAATAACTACTCATTATATTTATTCACAATTTATATGAATTCCAGATAAAATGATTATAGGAAAATGTTTTTTTCCCTAATTTAAAGATGTAGTGACATCTTTAAAAACACAATTTCTCTAGCTTGCATAGTATTTTATGAAACGTCAGCTGTAAGGAAAGATTTTTTTTTCCTCTGAGTCTCTATTTCCATTTTGTTTTGTTTTTAAGTGAGATAAAAAAAAAAACTATTTACACATTGGGCCAAACATAGTATAACTTGTCTTGCATATGGCTGGCCAGAGTTATTTTTTTTTAATAATTTTTATTGTGACCAAAGTGAATTACAAATCTTTCACAGTAATATTTAAGGTACATAGTGACATTGAATCAGGGGCATTCCCACCACCAGTGTTGTCCTCCCTCTACCCTTGTTCCCAGCATGCATCCCATATCTCTCTCCTTTGCTCCCCAATTTGCTAATAAAAGTGGTCCCTTCTGTGTAAGCTTGCTGTATATTGGATATCGATTCTCTTGTCGTTGACTTTGGATTTAGTATTTAAGTCTGATCATTTTTTTTATTTCTACTAGCCAGGGTTTTATCACCAGCAACCCATAAATTCTTCGAAGCACAGCTTAGGAATGATCTCTGGATGCAGAACTAGGAGTGAATCCTGAGCACTGCCAATTGTGTGTATGTGTCAGACACACACATACACACACACACACACACACACACACACACACACACACACACACACACTGCACGAATTTACAAAGTAGTGTATGTTTTAGGGGTACAACCTCACTCTCCTTCAAAGTTTAACTTACCAGACCATAACTATCACCAAAGTACTCAGACCCCATTAGCACAGGCCTTCAGAACTTTTAGCCTTTTCTGTCACTCCACATCATTCCCAAAGTGGTAATCACAGTTTCTGCACTCTCAGTGAACAGGTCTGTTTTCATTGGATATTTCTCTACATCTTACCTATTGATGAGTTTGTCAATATTTACCTTTTATAAAATTCCTGATGCCTCATCAATGGAACTAGAAGTGATTTTACTTGTCACCCAGAGTTGATGGCCAGATGCCAGAGATAACCTTTAATATTCTTGTCTTCTAAATTAATTAAATTAATTAATTGACTGAATTTAATTACTTTCAACTTAATTTAATATGTTGTGTGACTGTAAACCAATGAAAGGATATCACACCAAGCCCTATAATGTTTTATTTTCCTAACTTCTCTAGAATTTCATTTCTTTTTTTTAATATTAACGTATGTACTTTATTTGGGGTTTTCATAACAGATATATTCATGTAATATGATTATAGATATACTTTATATTATTATATTCAGAAAATAGTTTAAAATTAAAATGTCTTTTTTTTAATATCTTTATTTAAGCACCTTGATCACTAACATGATTGTGGTTGGGTTTCAGTCATGTAAAGAACACCCCCTTCACCAGTGCGACATTCTCCCTCCTCCCCAGCCCACCCCCACCTGTGCTCTAGACAGGCTTTCTACTTCCCTCATTCATTCACATTGTTCTGATAGTTCATAGTGTAGTTATTTCTCTAGCTGCACTCACCACTCTTTGTGGTGAGCTTCATTTAGTGGGCTGAAACTTCTAGCCCTCCTCTCTTTTGTTTCTGAAAATTATTGCAAGAATGTCTTTTATTTTTCTTAAAACCCATAGATGAGTGAGACTGTTCTGCATCTATCTCTCTCCCTCTGACTTATTTCACTCAGCATAATATATTCCATGTACATCCATATATAGGAAAATTTCATGACTTCATCTCTGACGGCGGCATAATATTCTATTGTGTATATGTACCACAGTTTCTTTAACCATTCATCTGTTGAAGGGCATCTTGGTTTCATTTCTTAGCATATTTCTTCATTTAACAAGATAGAGTATCAGTGACTATAACTGCATAGCAGGGTATGTGACTCCTTAAAGACAATATCTATACCTTTCCCAAAAAATTGGTCTTTTTTTTTATAATTTCTTCATTTAAGCACCGTGATTACAAACATGGTTGTAGTTGGGTTTCAGTTATAAAAAAGAACACCCCCTTCACCAGCTTTCAAAAAAACTGTAATTGCTCAAAGCCTTACATCAACATTGCTTTTCCCTTTTGTCTTGAAAGCAAATATTTTTATTTTTCTTTCTTCCTTATCATCACATTCCCCTGAGTGATTTTCTTTCATCCCATGTCATCACAACCTCAAGATGTGGGCAAATAATATCTTCATATATAGACTTTACAGGTCTCATGTGGAAACTAAGGAAGCACCTTTCATTCAGCCAAAATGTTTCTAAGGTATTCTTCAGTCAGAAGTACCTTCATATTTTGTCCTTTTTTGCTAGTCACCTGGGGATCAGAGCTTTGCATGTGGATGACCTCTTCCTAAATGGCCAAATAGAAGACATTGCATGTGTCTTTTATTTACTCATTTTTCTCTAGAGACCTCTAGCAGGAAAGGAGGTGGGTTTTTCTTTTCACTGTTTTCTTTTTCTTCTATCATGAAAAGTAACACACTCCCGCGTTAGATCTTAATGGGTAACTTAACTCCTGGGTAGATTCTTTGTCATAAACGTCATTACTTTTCAGATGGTTGTGAATGTAGTCATTAAATGAGTTCATCACATGATCTCTGTAGTTCAAAAGTCCATCTGCACTTAGATAAAATATGATTTGTATTAGAGAGCTGAACTTGACATTTGGTTTTCCCCAGGTAATGAAATAGCTTTTAATGAAATAAATGTGTACCTTTCTGCCTCAAACCTGCATTAAGCACGTATAGTTTTGTTGTATTTTCTAACTGGCAGTGGAAGAAAATCTTTGACCTGCAAAGTTTTCTTTGGCTGTTTCATTTCATTCAGACCAAAGTAGTTAGCCTGTTGAGTTGCTTAGCAAAACAATTTGGATCTAATTGTTAGCAAGACAGATGAAAGGAATAGAATAGTCTGTTGTGCTTATTTGCACAGGAATATCATTGAATATACTATTTCAAATGTTATTACTGAGAAATACCTTTGACTCAACTTGTCTTTTTTGTGTTTTTTTTTTTTACTTTATTGATTTATTGATTGATTGATTAGATGTTGGGCCACACTCAGTGGTGCTCAGAAGTTACTCCTGGTTCTGCACTCAGAAATTGCCCCTGGCAGGCTGGGGGACCATATGGGATGCCAGGATTCAAACCACTGTCCATCCTCGATCAGCTGCTTGCAAGGCAAAAGCCCTACCGCTTTGCTATCTCTCTGGCCCCAACTTGCCTATGTCTCAACTTGTCTGTGTAGCCCTAATTCTTTATAGGGTCAAAAATAAGTCCTATTCATATAGTTTCCTCACTAATAACAGTACTTAAGCAATTCTTAAGTTAGCACAATTTTTTTTTTTAACTTTTCATCAGTTCTCAGTTCTTTTAGCTTCTGGTGAGGCTCAGGAGACCTTAAATAATGCAGAAAATCAATTGGGTCAACTGTCTAAAAGATAAGCACCTTACCCATACTATCTCTCTGGCCCTTAAAATTCACTTTCTGTAATTCTGTGATGTCAGTAAATGCATATATAGTGATAAAAATTGCAGTCAGCATACAGAACATTTCCATCATGCCAAAAAAAATTCCTCATGCTTTCTATTTAATCAGCCTCTCGGTCCACTCTCTACTCCTGTTTGTTTTCTTCTTGAGTTCCACTTTTTCCTAGATGTCATATTAATAGACTCATAGTCTGGGTTTTGGGAGTGTCTATTCCCTACTGGTTTCATGGGGGGCTTGTGGCCTGTCCTGTCATTTTTTTTTTTTTCAGTTAGCCAGGTCATTCTGTTAAACACTAGGGTCCAAGAATGCAGTGCTTTCTAGGACCTCTGGTGCTGGTAGTTACCATAACTACCTAGTTTGCAGACTCTCCAGGGCTTTATCTGGTGAAGCATTTGCTATGTGGTTTCTTTGAGGCATAATGTACTTGAGAGAATGTTGTATGCAACACTAGTTTGGGTTTATTTTTTTTTCGCTGTTTTATAATATTTCATCCGACAGATATGGTAGTGGTGGTTGTGCTTTACTCCTTGGCTCAGGGACCAGGCTGTATGGGAGATTAAACCAATTCTACCTAAATTCAAACTTGTGCTTTATCATTTGAGTCAAAGCCTTGTCTCTGTTTTCATATTGCTGAGAGTTGAGGTTTATTTATATTTTCAATGGACATCTTTTTCACATACAACAGTTGTATAGTTTTCCACTCCTCTGGGAGTTGCCCTTCCCTTTTCTAGCACTGTCTTCCACTGGTGTGAAGAGGTATTGTAATGAAGTTTACTTTATCAATGTTTTCTTTTTTAAATTGGGCTTTTGGAGTCATTTCTAAGAAGTCTTTAATGAACCTACGGTTATAAAATATTTTTTCTCCTGTTTTCAATTGGAAATATTTTTAGGTACTTAAAAGTTAAATTCTCAGGTTTTTGCAGTTAAAACTGAGAACTTATTGGATGGAGGGAGTAGTAAAGAGGATATTATTTTTTTGTCTTTGAGCATCCCTAAACTAAATTAGAAACTTGATTTAAGATAGACAAAAATAAATAATAAAAATAATAAAAAAATAAATAAACCAATAGAGGTTTGCCTGAAGCTATAATAAAGGAGTTCACACTATGGACAACAGGTTGTAGTTCAGGTAATACAGTAGAATAAGTTCTTATTACAATTAAAATATATTGAGGTATATCTATTTACAATATACTCCACTATGTATGTGGACAAGTGACTTTCTAATAGAGAATTAAATTTCTATACTATCCCCTTGGTCTTGTCCTACATATTGACATTTAGAAAACTCTTTACACATTTTTAATAAAATGGCCAAGAAAATGATTACACTTTTTAAATTGTTCAAGTGACAATTTCCTAAGATTTTCACATAAACATCCAGTTCTTTCTCTTCCCTTTCTCTCCTTTCTAGTGTTTTCTCTGTTTTTTCTTTCCTCCTTGTTCCCACTTCCTGTTCTTTCTAATTCCAACTTGTCTCCCATCTTCCTATCCATTTTTGCTCAGAATTAATTTTTTCCAAATATTATTTGTCTGCTTCATTTTTAAGCCCCTTAATTCACTACTCTGTGAAATATTTCTTTTCTTTAGGTATTAGTTATAAGCTATTTTATTTCATTTATGTTGAAGTTTTTAATTTTTATTCATCTTCAACCTCTAACTTAGAATGTTTTTAAAGCACCAATTAAGTCACTGCTCACATGTGTGTGTATAAATCCTAGTTGACACTTCCCTGAATGTGTCTCATGAAATAGCAAAGTTTGTTATTTCTGCTCTATAAAGCACCAGTATGAGAAAAATCCTCCCATAGACATTTATTCATTTTTTTCTTTTAGATAAGTATTTCATATTAAAAAATATACCTAGTAAACATTATGTATCTAAAGATGAATACTGTGTTAGTAACCTAGTTTTTGTTTTCAGCAGCTTAAGAAAATCATTTAGCTTTCTTGATTTGCTTTCCAATTTTTCTGACCATATTTGTTCTATGGGATTTACACAACCATTATGCTTTTACTGTATTTACCTTCTCTAATTACATAATCTACTATGTTCATATACAAAAGCCAAACAATCTAGGAAATTTGTAGTGTGGCTTAGTTGTTTTTTTTAACAGTAGCAAATTATGAAAAATAAATTTCTTCTTTAGTTTTACTAAATTTGTACAGATACTGAAGTAATTTAGTTAAAAGCTGTAAAGGAGATAGAGTTGTGAAGAATTTTCTGCACTTACCTAACCTATGTAGAGTAAAAAGCCTTATCATAAAAAATACATATGGACCTTTTTTTCTTTTTTTGGTTTTTGGGTCACACCCAGCAGTGCTCAGGGGTTACTTCTGGCTCTACGCTCAGAAATCACTCCTGGCAGGCTCAGGGGACCATATGGGATGCCGAGATTCAAACCACCGACCTTCTGCATGCAAGGCAAACACCCTATCTCCATGCCATCTCTCCGGCCCCTATTATTATTATTATTAGTAGTAGTAGTATTATACATTATTATTTCCAAAATAATCACTCTTAAGAGAAAGTAATCATTTTTAGTATAATTTTATCTGGTAATCGGTGACAGAATTGTTTTATTTTATTTTATCTTTGTAGGGCAAGATTCCATTTTATAGAAATTTTGTAGTAATACCATACAGTAGCTAACCCATATCCATTATGAAGGGTTTACTGTGCTTCACAAATATTGTGTACAGCAAGACATTTTTCTCCTTGGTTATTTTTCAGTTTTACTAAAACACCATTATTACCATTATTTACATTACTTACAAAGTCATTAATAGTTGAGTTTAAGATATATAGTGTCCCAGCTCCAAACCTACTACCTGTGTCCCAGGTTCCCAATCAACCAGTCTCCCTCCTGGGCAGGTAAATTTTCAGGTTCGATAATTGTAATTTAGATCTCCTGTTTCCAGTGTTCTTGGCTATACCACTTCTCTATATCCTGATGTATTTGAGGCCCTTGATCCTTGACCCCTGCTCCCATTACTTTCTTCAGCTTCCTATTTCCCCATTCAATTTCTCTTCTTCTCACTACTTCTTGCTATACTGTGGGGTCACGGGTGATCTAAGCAATCCCCCTTTTATACATTGCATTTTCTTGTTCTATATATCGCAGATAAGTAAGATAGTCCTGTTTGTCCTTCTTCCTCTGACTTAACTTCATTTAGCATGGTATCTTCCAGTTCTATTTCTGTCGCTGTGAATTGCATGATTTCATTATTCCTTACAGCAGTATTACTCTGCTAGTACTAGTAAAGATCCATGTTGTATATATACCTCATCTTTATAATCCAGTTATTCATTATTGGATACCTAGGTTTTCCCATATCTTAGCTATCCATATCTTAATCTGTGTCTTAGCTAAGTGCTACAGTGAATAATAGTGTGCATATGTTCTTTTGAAAGGATATTTTGTGTCCTGGAAGTATTTACCCAAAAGTGGGATTACTGGGTTTTATTCAGCTAAATTATTTTTTTGTTTTGTTTTTTGTTTTCTTTTTTGTTTTGGTTTTTTTGGGGGGGTCACACCCAGCGGCGCTCAGGGGTTACTCTTGGCTCTAAGCTCAGGAATCGCTCCTGGCAAGCTCGGGGGACCATATGGGGTAAAGCAAATGCCTTACCTCCATGCTATCTCTCCGGTATTAGCTAAATTCTTAATTTATTAAGACATCCACATTATTTTCTATAGGAGTCTATTCAGACAGCTTTCCCACCAAGAGTGAATGGGAATTTCTTTTTTTGCCACATCCCCACAGAAGTTGTTCCCAGTATTTTTTGATCTATGCCATTCTTGCTGGTGTAATCTCACTACCGTTTGAATTTCCCTAAGCATGAATGATGATGAACATTTTTTATGTTCTTAACGGCCACCTATTGGTCTTCCTCAGAAACTTAGCTATTTTTCATCTTCTGACTTACTTCATTTAACATAACATGTTCTAGGTCCACCCAGCCTGCTGCAAAGTCTGTGACTGAATCATTTCTGACTGCCATGTAGTATTCCATTGTGTATAGATACCACATCTTAATGATCCACTCATCTGTTGTTGGGCATCGAGGTTGGTTCCAAGACTTGGCTATTATACTGAGTGCTGCGATAAATAGTGGGGTGCGGGGCCGGGCGGTGGCGCTAGAGGTTAGGTGCCTGCCTTGCCTGCGCTAGCCTTGGACGGACCACGATTCGATCCCCTGGAGTCCCATATGGTCCCCCAAGCCAGGAGCAACTTCTGAGCACATAGCCAGGAGTAACCCCTGAGCGTTACCGGGTGTGGCCCAAAAATAAAAAAAAAATAGTGGGGTGCACACATATTTGGGGATGAATGTCCTTCCGGCTTGGGGGTAGATACCCAGGAGAGCAATTGCTGGGTCAAATGGCAGCTCAATTCTGAGTTCCTTGAGCACTCTCCAGACTGTTCTCCATAGGAGTTGGACTAGGGGGCATTCCCACCAGCAGTGGATGAGAGTGCCTTTCATACCACAACCCTGCCAACAGAGATTGTTTCCATTATTTTTGATGTGAGCCATTCTCACTGGTGTAAGGTAGTACCTCATTGTTGTCTTGATTTGGATTTCCTAATGATGAGTGAAGGTGAACATGTTTTCATGTGTTTGTTGGTCATCTTTCGATCTTCGGTGAAGTGTCTTTTCATTTCATCTCCCCATTTTTCTATGGCTTTATTTGTCGGCGTAGTCGATTTTTACCCCATTATATTACCTTTCTCTTCCTCAAACAAAACCATATAACTTGAACTTTATAGTCCCACCTCCCAATTAGAGTGGGCAGTAATGGAGGCACCAAGACCAAACAGTTATAAGTCCACTAAGTAATAAACTAGACACAGAAGGGACCACACATTCTAGCAGCCCCTGGTGGGGGGGGAGAGTGGAGGGTATGGGAGGCAGGATGGGAGTGGTTGTGGGAGGACAATTCGGTGGTGGGAATTCCCGATTCAATGTAAATATGTACCTGGAATATTACTGTGAATGATATGTAAGCCACTATAATTAAAATAAAAATTATATTAAAAAGAGAAACTTAGCTATTCATTTTTTTCTCCCCATTTTTTTGGATTTCTTTTTGTTGATCTTAGTACCTGAATTGTTGAATATGGCTATTTTTTTCCTTTAATTTAACGTCTTTTAGTTTTAGCGCATGTGTTCTTTTGGCATGAAGCTCTGAAATAAGCAACAGAAATAAAAATTTTTATTTTTATGTAATAAAAACCAAATTTTATTTCTGTTGCCTTTGTCAATGAGATCATATCATTGGAGATGCCCTTGAGACCCACAACTGGAAGCAGTGGGCTTATATTTTCCTCAGTGTACTTTATGGATCCTGGTCTGATCTCCAGGTCTTCAATCTACTTTCAACTTGAATTTACTTTGTATGAGATATGAGATATGGGAATCATGAATTAATTTTTTATGTGTGGTTATCTAGTCTTTCCAGGACCTTTTGTTGAACCAGTTCTTTATTCAATTACATGGACTCAATTTCTTTATCAAAAATTAGTTCAACATATGTTTGTGAATTTTCTTCTTGGATATTCAATTCTGACTCATTGGTCTGAGAGTTTATCCTTATTCTACTACCACTATAACTTCTTGAGTCTTTGTGTGTGTGTGTGTGTGTGTGTGTGTGTGTGTGTGTGTGTGTGTGTGTGTGCGTAATATTTTTATTTAGGGCCAGAGCGATGGCACAAGCAGTAGGGCATTTGCCTTGCATGTGTTAACCTAGGACAGACCTCGGTTTGGTCCCCTGGTGTCCCATATGGTCCCCCAACCCAGGGGGCGATTTCTGAGCACATAGCCAGGAGTAACCCCTGAGTGTTATCAAGTGTGGCCCAAAACCAAACAAACAAAAATATCTTTATTTAAACACCATGATTACAAACACGTTTGTAGTTGGGTTTCAGTCATAAAATGAACACCCCCCCTTCACCAGTGCGACATTCCCACCACCAACAAATCTTCATGAATCTTATTGGCTGTTTGTTCCACAATTTCTTTGAGTTCCTTGAACATACTCAACATTTTCTTTAAAGTCTATCAAAGAGGCAATATGGGAAGCTGATACAAGTTGGGTCTTCGGAACCACCATCTTCATTCACTAAGTGAATTGGGGTTCTGCATTACTTTTCTCTGTGACCACTGCAGTGTGGTGATGTTTGTGTGTGTGTAAGTGTGTGTTGTGGTGTAGTTAGCTAAAAGATATGCATAGCTGCAGAGCAAAGCTGAACAGCTGCCCACTTCTTAGGGCTCACTAACCTGGGTGTGAAAAAGACTCCTGAGTCACATAGAGAACCCCACTGCTGGTCTGTCTGTCTGCCTCATTATTTTTAGGACAATGTCTGGCTTTGAACCCTGGCACCACATCGTTCCCTAAGTACTAATCCAAGAATGTAGGCTCTGAACATTGCCAGGTATGACCACAAAATTAAAACAAATAAAGTAAGTCAACAAATTCTCCCCTAGTTCCAAACAAAATTTGAGTGTAGGAGACACACATATCTGGGGCTTAAGAGATATACAGCATGTAGAGCTCTTGCCCTGCATATTGCCAACTGAGATCACTTCCTAGGCATCTCAAATGGTCCCTTGGGCACCACTAAGAATAATTCCTAAACACAGAGCCAGGAGTAAGTTCTGAGCACTGCCTTTCCCCAAAAATCAAACAAACAAAAAATCACACTTCTCTTTCCTCCTATCTTACCCCTACCCCTAAGGCGAGACAGTTTTACTCAGAAGCAAGACTTGGTGTTGCCACGGATAATCTGATTCACAGTTTCAAAGCCCTTTACTGTTGATTCCATCTTTGTGGTAGCCACATTTGAGTACCTTCTTTGGAGGACTTACTCAAGAGAGTCATTCTCTGGACTCAGGAGCATTCTAGGAGTGCCACTTCCAGTAAAGCCTGGGCTCCCGTGGTCATAGGGGACCCCATCACGCAGCTGTTTGCTATTGTTCACATCCAGATTCAAATTTAATTGTCCTGCTCTTCTAAGTCTTTAAGATAGTCAAGGGAGCATTAGCTCACAGAAAATAATTAAAAACACCTTTGGAAAAGTGCAGCTGGAAATGCAAACATGAGAGTCAGTCATGCTAATCGCGGTTTTTCAGGGAAGGAGTTATTTCTCTACCTTGTACCATTTTCTTAATAATTTTTGAAAAAGCTATTCCGCCTCCGATTTTCTGATTCATTGACTTTCAGGGCAAAATAAGGCCATAGAGATGCATAATTTTCCCAGGGTCTCCCAGATGGATGGCGGGTTATAAAGCTGTTTTAGGATCCTGTCTGGATTCTGCACTGCCAATCTCAGCCTTACTGCAAAGCCTAGTATACCCGCTGGAAACTAGCCTTCATCACCTTCTCTGCCTCCCTTCGACAGTGAGTTTCATTAAAAAGAATGAATGAACTAGACATAATTAGCCTATATTTTTGCTCAGGAAAGCAGAGGAATTGCACAAGTTGTCTCATCACCATTCTCTAAAGACTCTTTGCTGGTTGGGGAGGGCTGAGAGGTGGGACTCTTTCCAGGAATATGGTGTCTTGATCCTGTTGTGTCATACTGTGCTGCTCTGTTGTTGAAATCTTTTTTTTTTGTTTTTGTTTTTGGGCCACACCCGGTAACGCTCAGGGGTTACTCCTGGCTATGCGCTCAGAAGTCGCTCCTGGCTTGGGGGACCATATGGGACACCGGGGGATCGAACCGAGGTCCGTCCAAGGCTAGCGCAGGCAAGGCAGGCACCTTACCTTTAGCGCCACCGCCCTGCCCCTGTTGTTGAAATCTTATCTTGCAAACATGTCAACTTGTATAGTGATGTAAAACATCTTGAGCATCAGGGGCCGGAGTGATGGCACAGCTGTAGGGTGCTCTCCTTGCATGCGACTAACCTAGGACACACGGCAGTTCGATCCCCCCCACTCAGGATGTCCCATATGGTCCCCAAGCCAGGAGCTATTTCTGAGTGCATAGCCAGAAGTAACCCCTGGGCATCACCAGTTGTGGCCCAAAAACAAAACAAAAGAAAAGACTGGCAAGATTTAAAGATGATTCTGACATCTATGAAACAAAATAAATTTAATTGGGGGGGGGGGCTTTTTGGAGTGTTGGGGTTTCACCCGGTGGCATTCAGGGGTTACTCCTGGCTCTGAGCTCATAATTTACTCCCAGCAGGCTTGGGAGACCATATGGGATGCTGGCTCTAAGCTTAGAGATTACTCCTGACAGAATGGGGAGGTGGAAGGGTCATATGGGATGCCAGAGACTGAACCCAGGTCAGCACAACTAGCACAACTAGCACAAATAGTGCTACCCACTATACAGCTCTGGGTCCCCAAAACAGGATTCTTGCTACTTGAAGATGTCCTGATGAAAACTCATGTCCCTAAAACCTGTATTATTTCTAATTATAATATTTTTTGATTCTAGAAAACTTATATATTCTTAAAGATAATGGGGACACAAAACAAGGCATCATGCACAATTTGTCTCAGGTTAGCAGTTTGCCTTTTTGTAAATGAAAGGGCTGGTATGAATTTAAGTGGGTTGTCAAACTACTTTAAAAAAATTAAGTATTTGCCTTGCATGCAGAAGGACGGTGGTTTGAATCCCGGCATCCCATATGGTCCCCAGAGCCTGCCAGGAGCGATTTCTGAGCATAGAGCCAGGTGTGACCCAAAAACAAAAACAAAAAAAAATTAAGTTAAGAAAAAGTTAGATTATAATTAAGTTTAAGATTGATTTCCATAAAACATTCTTGGATGGACACATTTTGCAATACATGTTTGCATACATAATCCATCTAACCCAATTTGTAGGTCTCTAGTTATGAGGTTTAAATAAGTTCACACAGTTAGGTTCTTTGTTAAGCCTTCCTGTCTAAGTAGCACTTTGCAGAAGTGGGTTTTTACTATTGATAGTTTTAGGCTCCTTGTTCAGGAAGAATTTTGTGTAAACTTGAGTTCCTATCTTGCTTTCTAGACTTATATTCCAGCAACCACCCTCTTTAGAATTACATGACTGGTTTTCAGGAATATCTGTTTCCTCAGTATTAGAAGCACAATTTCATTCTTTTTATGAATCCAACTTCATTCTAATTATACAGCTAAGACTTCTTGTCAAATCCCATTTAGTTTGGTTACTGCAAAAGAGTCCTTAGGAGATACATAACCTTCGTTATGTGTGGACCTAGCCAGAGAGTAAAGTTCCATTAAGTTAGAGGACCCTGCAATTTTATAATTACTGTTAGGGTTATTGGATAACTGAGGAAATAGAATACAGAATGGAAATATTGTGATTGTGTGTGATACTTGAAATAGTCCTATTTGAAGCACATAGCAGCAAGAATATTGCATCATTCTTTTTTTTAATATTGCATCATTCTTATAAAAGTATGCTATTAAATGTGACAATTATGCTATAAAATATAGCATAATAGTAATAAGAACATAGGCCAATGTCTGCTTGCCTTTGGCTGTGATGTAGTTTGTTATTGATAGGTCTTTGGTCTAGTCTGTACTGCTTGAAACACAGGTAAGAGAAAATATACATATAATGTATTTTAGTTGTTGGCTGATCAATACCAGTGATAAGTAGGAAAAATAAACTCTGTTGAGATTATGAACTAAGGGATGAGCTTCTTCAGTAGAAGATAATGTGACAGATGGGAATAGGTACTGTCTTTTTTTTTGTTTGTTTTTGTTTTTTGGGCCACACCTGGCCATTCTCAGGGGTTACTCCTGGCTCTGCGCTCAGAAGTTGCTCCTGGAAGGTACAAGGGACCATATGGGATGCCAGGTATCAAACCTGGGTCCATACCAGGTTGGCAGTGTGCAGCAAGGCAAATGCCCTACCACTGTGCTAACCATCTGGCCCCGTACTTTTGGGGGGGGGGGTCACACCCGGCGGTGCTCAGGGGTTATTCCTGGCTGTCTACTCAGAAATAGCTCCTGGCAGGCATGGGGAACCATATGGGACACTGGAATTCTAACCAAACACCTTTGGTCCTGGATGCGCTGCTTGCAAGGCAAACGCTGCTGTGCTATCTCTCCGGGCCCCCGTACTGTCGTTTTTAAGATTCGAAAAATCCCGTGTATGGATTAGAGCACTATTACATCAGGAAAGCTACTTGCCTTGAATATGGCTGACCCAGGTTTTATCTTCAACATCACTTAGGGTCCCTTAAGCCTCACCAGGGGTGATCCCTGAGCGCAAAGCTAGGAAAAAGCCCTGAGCACTGCCAGGTGTGGCTCCAAAATATATTAAAAATTCTATATATAATTCTTATTTTTGTTTTTTGGGAGTCACACCCAGTGACACTCAGGGGTTTCTCCAGCCTATGCACTCAGAAATCGCTCCTGGCTCAGGGGACCATAAGGCATGCCGGGAATTGAACCCAAGTCCATTTTGGGACAGCTGTGTGCTAGGCAAATGCCCTACCACTGTGCTTTCGCTCCAGCCCCCGTATATGATTCTTAATTTTACCATTTAACCTCTCTTTGGTTTTAGGTAAATTATGGAATCTCTCTGGGAATTTCTAATCTATAATATGGTGATTATAATGCTTTATAGCATTCTTAGAATTAATTTATTGTGTGAATATTGAACCTGGCATATAATAAACACCAGTGACTAGCATTGTTATTTCTGATTTTCAATAATTATTGAACTTTGGTTCTTAATTCATATGGATCTCAGTGGATATGCCTAGGGAACTTTCCTGTAGTGTGGAAACTGCTGTGACTTTCTTCACTGCAGGAGTATAAGTTCCTGTAAGCTTAAAATATAATATTTGTTAGTGTCTAGTTCAGCAGTTTCGTCCTAAAAAATTGTTGGATTTCTCAAATATCATTTCTTTATACAGGGATGGAAATTTATCATGAGAAGAAATTATTGACTGTAATATCTTTTAAAAAAAATGACTTCCTGAAGCTAGGAAAATATTTTAAAGGTTGCAAATGACCCAGATAAGAAGTATTTTTCATTTCCTACCTGAAACTAGAACCATGGCAGTTTGGCGTTGTAAATCAGTTAAGCAATTATTCCAGTTAAGAACTTTCTGGACAGTCATTTCTGGAATGTGACATAGAATGGCTCAAGAAGCAGATTTTGCTTTGCCAATTGCAGAAATCTTCTTTATAGACTTAAGGGAAAATCTCAAGTTTCTGCCAATATCATTTTTCACTGGCAACTCAAAGGGATTTTGAATCATTATTTTGTAGGATTTATCAAGAAGTTTAAGTCCAAGATTAAATTAATCAGAGGACACAAGATTGAGTTTCAGTTTTCCAGGTTTGAAAACTACTTAATTTGTTAATAGGTTGAACATTTATCATATTAGTATCCACAACAAGGGTATTGAAATACAACAATGCGTAATTCTCTTAAGAAGATTCTGCAGAGGACTGAAGTGATATTACAGCAGGTTAAGACACTTGCCTTGCATATGGCCGGCCTAGGTTCAATCCCCAGCATCCTATACAGACCCCATCAACACCAAGAGTAATTCTTGCATACAGAGCCAGGAGTAACCACAGCTTCACCAGGTATGGGTCAAAAAGCAACCCCCCTCAAAAAAAAAAAAAAAAAGAAGAAAGGAGAAAAAGAAAGAAGGAAGTATAAGACCCTACACATTTAATATATCCTCTGATAACAGAGAAACCCTTGGAATACAGAGATCTGTCATCTTCCAAACTGCTTTTTAAGGTCTTCAGAAAAAAAAAAGTATATAAGAAAATAAGTTTTATAGGTATGTTTTATAATTTATTTACATATATTAAACTATACTTATCTCAAGATAAAGCCCATTTGAGGTGGCATCTTTTTTTTTTTTTTTTTTTTTTTGGTTTTTGGGCCACACCCGGCTGTGCTCAGGGGTTACTCCTGGCTGCCTGCTCAGAAATAGCTCCTGGCAGGCACGGGGGACCATATGGGACACCTGGATTCAAACCAACCCCTTAGGTCCTGGATTGGCTGCTTGCAAGGCAAATGCCACTGTGCTATCTCTCCGGGGGCATTATCTTTTTTTATATACTCTCTGATTGCTGAATTTTTGTTGAGGGTTATTAAAACAATATTCAAAAAGGAAGCATATATGTACTAATAACTGTAACTCCTTTTAGTGTAATTTTGGCTTCATGAAAGCTACTAGGAAGGATTCTTGATCCTATAATATTTGGGGAAAAAAAACAGATAACAAATCTTTTTTGAATATTTGATAGAATTTACTAGTAAACCCAAGAGGGCTAGTTCTTAGGGAATTCTTAAATTAGTGTTTCAGTATCCATGTTTATAATTGTCCTGTTTAAGTTTTATACTTCTGCTTATTCTTTAGGTTTTATGATTTCATAATTAATTCATGTCTTTGTCTCTAGGTTCTCCAGCTTAAAAGCTTAGATTTGTTTGTAATAACCTCTCATGGTCTTCTTTAGTTTGGGATAACTATTGGTACTTCTCCCCTTAATATTGAATAGTTTATTTGTGTATTTTCTTTTTCTTTCATCATAAATATAGCTAAGATATTTCTATCTTGATTATTTTTTGGATAAATTAAACTCCTTGTTTCTTTGAAAAAAAAGAAAATAAGGAAGGAAGAGAGCTATTTTTGTAATGTAGTAGATATGAAATCTTTAGCTGTTCTCTCTGTGTTAGAACATGGCTGTTTGTTGTGGTCTAGCCATGTAACCTTATATGATTCACTCAATATTTCTCAGCTTCATTTCCATCTTTATACAGAAAAATAAATATGTTTACAACACCTTTCTAAGGTGATGGTCAAATAAGACAATGGATGAAGAAACATACTAGAAGCTATTTTTTTAATAAAAACTATAAATGAGGGCCAACAAGATAGCACATTGGGACTTGCCTTGTAAGAAGTAATTTGGGTTCAATCCCAGCATCCCATATGGTCTCTGAGCAGCCAGCCAGGAGTGAAAGCCAGGAGTAATCCCTGAGCACTGCTTGGTATGGCCCCCTAATAAAATAAATCAGCTCTATAAATGAACCATGTTATTCTATAAATATTTATTAAACATCCATCTCCCCTAAGTACAAGAATAACATTTCTAATGAGATATGGTCATTAATGATAGGAATGAACAGTTTACCAAGTAGAGATAAATAAGCAAACCATTTAAATATCATAGGAGTTACCAACATAGATTATTCCTACTCATGGAACTGGATGACTGAGGTGAGATGTACAGGGTTTTAGTCAAGAAATTTTGGAACTCACATTGTTTTATAAAGACTATTCATGTTTAAGAAATTGATGCTACTCAAAACAGGGAAGGAGTTGGAAGGTATGAAATCATTTCACTCTTTGCCAAGTGCTTATTAAATAGATGGAAGGAAGAAGAGGGCAGTTGTTGGCAAAACTGAGGACAAGACTTATGTGGGCAGATGGCTTGAGTCTTAAGGGAGAAGACATTTTGATATGCCAAGGGAAAGAGAGAGCCACAGAAGAGGTGCACTATCAGGCTTCGTGCTTGGGTTTTGGGATCAGAAGTCTTACCTTCAGAGACTAGAGGAAGGATTGATCCAATAAGAGAAGGGGGGAGTCTGTGAGAAGAGTGAGGATATATAAGTTACAGTAAGAACATATTTGTAGCAGATAGAGCACCTGGGATATGCCAAATACTGCTCTTAGCTGTTCTTTTATATTTAGCCTTATAGGAATCTGCAGACGTATTAACATTTGGATTTTTTGTTTATTTGTTTTTGGACCACATCCAGTGGCACTTGGGGGGGGGGGGTAATCCTTGTTCTGTGCTCAGAATTCGCTCCTGACAGACTTGGGGAACCACATAGGATGCGGAGATTAAACTTGGGTCTGTCCTGGGTCAGCAGAGTGTAAGGCAAATGCCCTACCTCTGTGCCACTGTTCCGGCCCCTATCATCTGGATTTAATGGATAAGAACTTGAGGTGCAAGGCTTTATATTGTTTAGAGCACCACACAGTCCACATTTGAATCACTGAACTCTAATCTGCCTTAACTACAAAGCTGTACCTTCCTGTCATCGCTTTTATCTTCAAAGAACACTGTGAGAATGACTTGGATGAAGAGAGAGAAAGGGAAGAAAGTAAAAGAAAAAAACTGATTTATATACAGTTTATGGTTTCGCAGAGGTGCTTGAGTTTTTGCTAAGAAAGCCAAGGCAATTAAGATGAGTCATTAAGATCACTTGTAGAGCTCAGAGTCTAGTGAAATTAGTGATCGCCTTGCTGTAGATTTAGGTAAAATGCTGTTATTGAAAGTCACTATCCCAGGTGGTGAACCAGGTGGACCTTTCTTGATTCTTCCATTCCTATTGAACTGGTTCGAGGAGGTTTCTCTTTTTGTTTTTTCGTTTTTTGGTTTTGGGTCACATCCGGTGGTGCTCAGAGGTTACTTCTGGCTCTGCACTCAGAAATTGCTCCTGGCAGGCTCGGGGGGGACCATCTGGGATGCTGGGAATCGAACTCAGGTCCGTCTGGCATGGCTGCATGCAAGGCAAATGCCCTACCGCTATGCTATCTCTCCAGTCTCACTAGAATATTTCACTTACTAAAGTGTTGGTGATTAATCTTTCAGCCTATGTCATGGAAAGCAAAGAACGAAGTTTAGGGTGATTCTCACTCACATATAGGAAGGAAGCCAATTAGATTTGACGTGGCATTCAGGGGTCTCAAACTCGCAGCCCGCGGGTTGTTGCGGCCCTCCGTGCAAATGCCCTACCGCTATGCTATCTCTCCAGTCTCACTAGAATATTTCACTTACTAAAGTGTTGGTGATTAATCTTTCAGCCTATGTCATGGAAAGCAAAGAACGAAGTTTAGGGTGATTCTCACTCACATATAGGAAGGAAGCCAATTAGATTTGACGTGGCATTCAGGGGTCTCAAACTCGCAGCCCGCGGGTTGTTGCGGCCCTCCGTACAACATTTTGTGGCCCACGGCCGGCCTTCAAATATCACAGTATTCACAATTATTCGCTTACCGAATAAAAATTGCATATTTGAAGGCCGGCTGGCCGCCACAAAATGTTGTACGGTGGGCCGCAACAACTCGCGGGCAGCGAGTTTGAGACCCCTGCATGTAGTTTGATGCAAAGTAGAATTTTGATTCAATAGTTGTTTAAAGCAAACATATATAGACAGGGAAGGAAATATATTTTTGCTTCCTCACCATCCAGAAATGGCCAAGTTACTGCCTGTTTGTCTCTCTTGTTTTGAGGCCACACCTGGTAGTGCTAAGGGTTTACTCCTGACTCAGGATCACTCTTAGTGATGGTCAGCAATCTTATGGGATGCTGGAGCTCAAACCCAGATCAGCAGCATGTAAACAGCCTCTCTACTGTACTATATCACTCCAGCCCCAGTGCCTCTTTCCTTTCTTTTTTTTTTCCTTGTTTGTGTGTTTCGTTGGTTTTGGGCCACACCCAGCAACACTCAGGGGTTACTCCTGGTTCTGCACTTAGAAATCACTCCTGGCTTAGGGGACCATATGAAATGCCAGGGATCAAGCCCACGTCCATCCTGGGTCAGCCGCATGCAAGGCCAACGTCCTACCACTGTGTTCCCACTCTGGCCCACCTCTTTCCTTTCTAATGGAGTTGAAGCAAGAGCTGAAATGTCAACTCCTCAGGAAGCATGAGGAGAGGTAGTGTGCTGAATAGATGCACTAAGTAAGATTAGATTTTTGGGTCAGCTACCTTTGATGTTTGAGAGGAGTAACCCAGTTCTGCAGCCACATTAGCAATCTCAGGAACTGAAGTTCTCCCAAAGGCAGAGGACAAGCAACTGAAGAAAATCATGACTCTCACAAACTTGCTTCACTAAAGTATTTCCATACAAGTTCTTGATTGTGCTGCAAGCAAATAGGCCCTTCAGAGTACTAGAGTGATTGGGGTGGTGAGAGGAGAATGAATGTGTTCAGATTAGGACTAATAAGGAGATAGGACTTTTCAATCCCTCAGTCAGAGATGCTGGCATAATAAGATGCTGTAAATATGATTTTTTTTTGTTTTTTGAGCCACAATCAGCGGCACTCAGGTTACTCCTTGCTCTGCACTCATAAATCACACCTGGCAGGCTCAGGAAACCATATGGGATGCCGGGAATCCAACCCGGGTCCATTCTGGGTAGGTCGCGTGCAAGGCAAACAGCTGACCACTGTGCTATCACTCTAGCTTTGACTCACCTCAGATATGATCCTCTTGGACCTCTTTTTGTATTTTACTGTATTGAAGAGTTTTTCTGTTTTTCTTACTCCTACTAAATTATTTTTCCTCAAGGGCTAGGCTTGTGTTGGGTTGCATTCTATCTTCTCTGGTGTTTTATATTCAGTTACTATTTAGTATTTGATGCAAAGAACAAATCCAAGGATGCTGATTCTAATGCATTTACTAACACTTCATTGGCTAGCAAAGACAACAGTTTGCAAAGGCCAGAGTTCTCTGGCATCAGGGATTATATTATGTAGTGTATATTAGAAGTCTTCTATAGTAGCTGGAGTTTGTAGTTGAGATGTTTTCTGTTTGGATAATGTTGCTAGGCCATCTCATTAAAAATAGCCTTTCCTTCTCCCTCCAAACTCTGCCAGGCTAGAGCAGATTGGCAAGGGCAGTGCAGAGGGAAAAGCTGTGTAACACTAATGCCTTTAGCTCACTGCCATGCAAGTGCCAACGGAGGAGGAGAAAAATGTGGGTGGCTGCAGTTTGGGATGGTCAGTGCTGTGACAACAGAGCCATCAAGCTGATGGGGTGAGAGTGCAGAGACATACACTTTATGAAATGCCTCCCCCAACTCTAGTTTATTCCTGTATACTTTGGTTTTTTAAAACTTTATTGATTGATTGGTTGGTTGGTTTTTGGGTCACATCTGGCGACGCTCAGGGGTTACTCCTGGCTCTGCACTCAGAAATCGCCCCTCACAGGCTGGGGACCATATGGGATGCAGAAAATTGACCCTCCTGGTTTGGCCACATGCAAGGCAAATGCCCTATTACTGTGCTATCTCTCTGGCCCCATATTCCTGTGTACTTTGTGATCTTAGGCTAGGAATCTTTACAAGCCACTATTGATTACTTTTAAGCAAAACTGCATGTCACGTAAGTAAAGGAAGTGTCCAACTTAGAAGGTTGCAGTCCTGTAGCAATAGCACTCAGAACCCTGAGAGGATCCGAAACACATGTGTTCAGAGCCCTAAAGATCCAGAGAGAGGCAGAGGGCCTTGACCACTTCATTCTCTAAGGCTGTCATTGGCCCTTTGGCTACTCCCTGCCACACAGATAAACCATTTGAATGGTTTTAATCTGATTTTTATAACTGATTCCTACTGTTTTCTGAAGATATAAATTCTCTAGGAGGTTCTCCTATAACTCGAGTCAGGTTTTCCTGGGAAAGCGGGAAGCATTGATCTGGCAGGTTGCATCCACCATTATGAGTTGAGGCAGGGGTGATGAAAGACCAAAGTTAGGCTGAGAAGGCAGTGTTGCTGGCTGACAGAGAAGGTCCTAGAAGCTCTAGAATGGACACTAGAATGAACAGCTGCACATAGTGCTTAGAGAATTACACTGAGTTTGGCCTGACTAGCATTGCAGTAAATATGTGTGTTGAAATAAAACCGGACGTGTCTTGGTTTTGGCGAAGGAATGTGACATAAATCTAAAGGATGAAGGAGGCTACGTAGTCTCTAGTTGCCAGGCTTCATCCCCAGCACTGTGAGATGAAGAACTGAAGTACATCCGGCCAACCCTTCAGGGCAGGACTTTTCTGTCTGTCCTCAAACAGTTGCATGTCCCTGAGGAAAATCCACCATCTGTATATTTACACCACCTGAAATATGCTACTACTGACACACTCACAGAACTACCATGTGATCATTTGGGTTTAAAAACAGTAACATGGGGTCGGAGAGAGAGCATGGCAGTGGGGTATTGGCCTTGCACGCAACCGACCTGGGAAGGACTTGGATTTGATTCCTGGCATCCCTTATGGTCCCTTGAGCCTGCCTGGAGCGATTTCTAAGCACAGAGCCAGGAGTAACCCTTAAGCACTGCTGAATGTGCCCCCCTCCAAAATAAGATTAAATAAAATAAATAAAAACAGCAATATGTTCTTCTCTGAGCATAACTTTGTGTTACATAAAGTTTCTACTTATGCTATAAAAAGCAAAACATCTTCAAGTGCGTGTGTGTGTGTGTGTGTGTGTGTGTGTGTGTGTGTGTGTGTGTGTTTTGTGGAGATTGAACCCAGGGCCTCACTTGCAATGCAAATGCTCTATCAGTAAACTCTATCCCCCTCCCAAAATTTTAACTTCTTAACTTTTCTTTGCTGGTTTTATTGACTTAGTAAGATTTAGTTTTTAAGGGTATGTGATGTGGAATTACATAGTCAAGTAAACTGAATTACTTAAGTAATAGGTAGTACATCTCTTTATTTTTGGCCCACATCCGGTGACACTCAGGGGTTACTCCTGACTATGCACTCAGAAATTGCTCCTGGCTTGGGGGAGCAATGGAATGCCAATGTATCGAACCTTGGTCTGTCCTGGGTCAGCCGTGTGCAAGGCAAACGCCCTACCACTGCACCACTGGTCTGGCCCCATAAGTGGTACATCTTTTAAAGGTTGTCTTTGACCATTGAACTGATTGAAAATACCGATATCATTATTCTCATTATTTCTCTGGGTAAAATGAACTATAATGTCAACTCTCTGGAGCTGGACTGGGAAATGTCTACAGAGGCATTATCTAGTTAATAACTCACTATTATGGAAATATTAACCTCAATTAATAAGATCCAGAATTATGGCCTCCCAAGATGCTCCATTGCTTGTGTAAGGAGCAGCATTAACACAGAGGTTTCCAATTAATCAAAGTGTCAGTTTTCACCCTTATTTGCTTAAAGGCCAAACTATCAAATTAAGTCTCTTCTTCTCCCTCTGAGCAGTGCTTTTCATTTCCCTAGAATGAGCATGGCTGCTCTCAGTGTGATTGTGCTGGGACAGACCTTCTCTACTCAGCCCAGCACCCATCAGGCAGAGAAGTTTGCTCTGCCACCCTGACCCCTGCCTGAAGCAAGGAACAGAAGACCAAGCTGACATAGCTGTGGTCGCACAGAGCCTGTTAACTCCATCAGTGGTCTTTGTTTATCCAAGAACTCTGCGCTTTTTTTTTCCTAACAAGAAATAGGAACCACATTTTGTTTGAGATATTCCAGAGAGATATAGCAATGTGGTTACCATTTTATAAACTTTTAAACAAAACTGTTAGCAGTTCACAACTTCGTTTAAAGAACAATGGCTTAGTTCACAGGCCTCTCTGCTTATGACCACAGCAGTGGTCATTTGCTCAGTGACCACAGCAGAAAAGAATCTGGTGCAGAGTTGGCCGACCAAAGCTGCTTTTGCAAATCCTGGGAATGCACAGGTTAGGGTAGTGGGCCTCTTTCCATTTTTGCAAGAATGGCAGCGAATTTGGCCCATTGCTCTAGTGATTTACCAGACAATTTACTAGGTCTCAAGTGAAAGAGAAATTCCGGAAATGGAATAAAAACTCATCTCTGTTTTTTTTTTTCTATACACCAGAGACTGTATGAAAACCACCATTAGCATAGCTGCTTTTCTGACTAATATTAATAAACATAAGTATATAATTGTATAACAATAATAGTAAAAATAATAGTCTGTGTAATAACCAGAAACCTGTGCTTTTGTTCTAATCACTTTTTTTTTTATTCTTCATTGTCATGAGTTAATCTGGGCCACACTCTGTGACAGTGGGAGTCTAGGATCTGCTTTGTGGTACCAGGGACAAACAGGGCTTTCCACATGCAAGAGATATGTTTTACCACTTGAACCATGTCCTCATCTTCTAGTGGTTTTTATTAAAATATCTTCCTTTATTTAACATTCTCCTTATGATATGACTCATGTTTATAGGAAATTTCTCTTAGAGTTGTTTCTTTTAGTTAGCTATAAACTATTGTTCTTTTGGCCTTACCTTAGAAAATAGTCACACACAAAAACACTTAACAGGAAGTATTGTTTACATCTCCTAAATGTTTCTGTGGAAGTATATAAATATTTATACTCATATTCATTTGGCTAGGTTACTCACAAAAATAGTTCAGTAGATCAATATTCTTCTGCCAAATATTAAAATTGAAAAAAGCTACTGAAATTGAGATATTATTCATTTGGATTACCCTGGGTTTCCAAATATATTTTTAAAGAGTAAATATTGTAAGATTTTAGATTAATAGCATCCTTTTTGGCATACATATTTGAAAACTTAACTTCAGAACACCTTCAGGAAGGACTTTTCTTTGGATTCATTACAATTCCCATCCTACAACTTTTGAGCTTAAAAGACTGTGATTAAAATATTAGTCAGTTCTGAGGCAAAAGGGAATTCCAGGAAGACTCGGTAATCATTGCAAAAGGTAGTTAAGGGGCTCTAAGATTAACCATTTTAACCTGAAACACACTATTTCTCATGTTCCCTTAAAACAGTACTGACAAGGTATTTCCTAAAGATTAATGACAGACTGAGTTAATGGGCTGAAGGAAGGTCGTTAATCCTTCCACAAAGGTAGTTTGGAAAGTAGGAATGAAAAACAACTGCTAGGTCAAGGTGATGTCTTCCCAGGAGATATTTCAGGGGAATAGTTCCCTTTTCGGAAGCCCATCTATTCTACTGTTGTCACTCTCTCTTCTCACTAGGCAAACTTGAGCCTCAGGCATGCAATTAGGTTTTAAAAGTGGCTTGTAAACTCTTGGGTCCACCAAACCCACGAGCTCTCCATGAGCTGCCTCCTCTTCTTGGTCTCATGAAACTTTTTTTTAAATAAAATTTTTATTTAAGCACCATGATTACAAGCATGATTGTAGTTGGGTTTCAGTCATAAACAGAACACCCTCTCCCCTTCACCAATACAACATTCCCACCACCAATGCTCCCTCTCCCTGCTTCCCAACCCCTGCCTGTTTTAAAGACAGGCATTTTACTTCTCTCACTCATTAAGATTGTCATGATACTTGTAAGTGTGGTTATTTTCCTAACTGCACTCATCACTCTATGATGAGCTTCATATTGTGAATCGGTCCTTCCAGCCTTCATCACTATTGTCTCTAGGCTTTATTACAATAATGTCCTTAATTTTTCTTAAAACCTATAGATGAGTGAGACTATTCTATGTCTATCTCTCTCCCTCTGACTTATTTCACTTAGCATAATAGATTCCATGCACATCCACATATAGGAAAACTTCCAAGACTCATCTGACAGCTGCATGATATTCCATTGTGTCTATGTATCACAGTTTCTTTTGTCATCTGTTAAGGGCATCTTAATTGATGAAAATCATTTTGGACATTATTCATTTTGGGTCACTTCTCACCATTAGACTTTTTGGGAGAGTTGTGAACAGAGTTATGCCTAAGATTTCTACTTGGACAATCAGAATGTATCTCCTATGGATTTCCAACTTGTTAAAATTTGTGTAGCATCTATCAGTTATGCAAATAATAGGAAACTACTGGCAGGAATTGATGGAACAATCAGACATCTTATCACCCTCGAGTAAGTTAGAAAAAGGTCAGTTTATCAAAGGACTCAAGCACATTTCGGTACAGGTGGGAAACCTTGGGGCCGGGCGGTGGCGCTAGAGGTAAGGTGCCTGTCTTGCCTGCGCTAGCCTTGGACGGACTGCGGTTCGATCCCCCAGTGTCCCATATGGTCCCCCAAGCCAGGAGCAACTTCTGAGCGCATAGCCAGGAGTAACCCCTGAGCGTTACCGGGTGTGGCAAAAAAATAAAAAACAAACAGATGGGAAACCTTGACAAACATATATACGAGTTTCTAAACAGCAAAATATGCGAAAGATGTGCCCTTGGAGATGATGGTGTCAGATTCTGTGGAAGCTCAGTCAGTTCTCCTCCAGCCCTTTCTTGGCCAGCACCCATTCTTCATGCTTTCCCGTCTGGAGCTGTTGCAATGACCTTCCTATCTGGCTAGATTTATTAACTTACGAATTAGTGAGGATATAATATATGAAGCAAGAAAGACACAAAGGGAGAGTGAGAAATGTAGGAGATCTAGAGTCACCCACTGAGGTACTGTACCAAGAAACCTCACTACTAGTCTTTAACAAATGGTTAAGCACTAAAGATTGAACTTTTTTTAAAGCATGATTGATTGATTGACTGATTGAATGATTGATTGATTGTTGGGTCATTCGCAGTGGTGCTCAGAAATCGCCCTTGGCAGGCTGGGGGCTATATGGTATGTGGGAATCCCTTCTGGGTTGGCCACATGCAAGGCAAATGCCATACCGCTGTGCTATATATTAAATGAACTTTTAATGTGGTTCCTTTCTTTATACATTTCCAGCTTGTTCTGTAGCTGTGTCTGTGGTGATTTTAAGTCCCGGAAGTTTTCACTCCATCTTGTACCAATACTTGTCTCATCCTTCTAACTACTATGGATGTCTGCTTCACTTTGAACCCTTTAGATGAGTTATTTCTCATTTAATTCACTCAAGTGGTATCAGAATGGCTCCTTCCAGCAGTCTAAGGTCAATATTCTATATTGCCTTTTTATTTTTTGGAAAAGTTTAAATACCAAAAATTATTTTAGCTGATTTTTTTATGTTGAAAGATGACAAAATAGAAGTACACGAAAAGGGGACTGACGCGGTGGCGCTAGACGTAAGGTGTCTGCTTTGCCAGCGCTAGCCTAGGACAGATCGCAGTTGATCTCCCGGCATCCCATATGGTCTCCCAAGCCTGGAGCGACTCCTGAGCGCATAGCCAGGAGTAACCCCTGAGCATCACTGGGTGTGGCCCAAAAACCAAAAACAAATCAAAAAAAAAGAAGAAGAAGAAGAAGAAGAAGAAGAAGAAGAAGAAGAAGTACACTAAAAGAAGCCTAGAGATATAAAATTGCTTTCTGTTTAGAACAAAGGGTTGAAATGCAAATTCCTTGTTCAAATGGCAACTAGCATTTTATAAGGAGCATGTATCTGATCTAAGGCTGAAAGCATTCAGCCCTTGTGAATTTTGTGAACAAGTCTAAAAATGGAAATTTGTAAGTACCAGTACAAACCAGATACCATTTTAGGCCTGCTAATACAAAATGAAAATCTTGACATTCTTAGGACTCCTTTTTGACAATCTTTGTTTATATATAGATTAGTTCTGCTAAAACCTTGTTTGGCCTTTCAGAATCTATTCCCCTGAAATCACCTTGTATAAATGAACTATCCAGATGGGAAAGGAAACATAATAATAGAATTATATTGTTCAAATTACATAATCATAGAAACCCATAGTAGAGTTAGAAATGGCTAGGTTATTCTAATTGCAGTTTATGATGTCATCTGGGAAAATGACTAAATAATATGAATGTGAATAAACCCATTTTTCTTTTTTCAGTATGTATTGTGTATTATGGCTTCTGTTAGTAGTAGAACTTTAACAAGGTCTGTCCTTGTACTTTAACAGTAATAGGGCAGTGATCTCCATGGTAGACCTTTTACTTGCCTGGCATGTATAAGGCACTGCATTTGAAACTGTACTACAAAAATGAATGAGAGGGGTCAGAGTAGTAGCACAGCAATAGGGCATTTGCCTTGCACACAGGTAACCCAGGACTGATGCAGGTTCTAGCCCCATCATCCCATATGGTCCTTTAAGCCAGGAGCGATTTCTGAGTGCAGAGCCAGGAATAACCCCAGAGTGCCACAGGTGGCCCGGGGGGGGGGGGGCGGGGAGAGAGGGGGAGAGAGAGAGAGAGAGAGAGAGAGAGAGAGAGAGAGAGAGAGAGAGAGAGAGAGAGAGAGAGAGAGAGAGAGAGAGAGAGAGAGAGAGAGAGAGAAGCAGTGAATCCTCAGTTGTGCTGTGGTTTAAACTGGAGCTTTTCTTTTACACACTTGGCATGTTTGTATACTAGTACAGTTTCTTAGAAACCTAAGTTAACAATAGGCTATTATAGAACTTGCTTTTTTCTGTGTACAAATACTGTCTTTACAAATTAAGAAAGAACAAATAAAATCTTAATGTAGTCTTGTCTTTAAAACAAAAAAGTAAGTTAATGCTCTACCATTAAAATAACCCCAAAAGTGGGACCAGAGTGATAGCACAGCGGTAGGGATTTGCCTAGCATGCGGTCGACCTGGGTTTGATCTCCAGCATCTCATACGGATCTCCGAGCCTGCCAGGAATGATTTCTGAGGTCAGAGCCAGGAGTAACCCCTGAGTGTTGCCAAGTGTGGCCCAAAACCCAAAATAAAATAAAATACCCCAAAAGTAATACTACCTAAGTAATTACTGAGATACAGGAAATATTGTTACCCATTTTAGAATACTCTATTCAGGGGTCTCAAACTCAACTTACCTGGGGGCCGCAGGAGGCAAATTCGGGGTGATCCATGAGTGCAAAGTCAGTAGTAAGCCTTGAACATTGGGGGGTGTGACCCAAACAACTAAAACAAAACAAAAAAAAAGATTCCTCTAGGGCAGGGCCACAAAATGTTGTACGGAGGGCTGTTTGCGGCTCGCGGGCCGCAAGTTTGAGACCTCTGCTCTATATGTTTGGGAACTATATTGTCTTCTCAGAAATTCTGGGTGATGGGACCATAAATTGTTAGCCTTTGAATATAGAATTTTCATTACATGGTTTAAGAGAATTAAAATTTTTAAAAGCTATTTGTCTATTGCTAGGGAATTTCAGGGAATGCAAAAAGATAATATACTTCTGTAACATAAATCAAGTAGATTTTATGGTTTAATTTATTTATTTCAATTTTTGCTTGTTTATTAGTGGTGAAATTTTAATAATCTGCTTTCTTACTTTATTTTTTCCAAATGCCCAAATTTAAAAAATGTTGTCTTTTTAAAACTAAGGCCCATGTATGCTCATGTAGTATTTAAAGCAGTGTTCTTAAGATACAAAAGACAAGACATTATTCAGATTCTAATTTCCTTAGTTTCTAGAAGACATTTCTAGTGCAAGCCACTTTGTTTGTTCAAGGTATTCCAGAGTTTCACATCTGTACCTTATAGAATCATCAATTTTTGTCAACTTCTCAGAAGAACCTGAAATATCTTATGTATGGGCTAAATTTCGTTAGGTTCGATCTTAACAGTGTCCTGCAAGTTTTCTACATTTATAATAATGATAATCATATGTGATTATTGTACACTTATTGTGTAGTACTAACTATAGCTGCTTATATTTATATTTCTCATCTTTTGACAAGAAGAAGACAACAAAAGTACTAAGGAAGTCTAAGGCTTTTAAGAACTTAAATAACTTGTTGAAGTTAAGCTGGAAGTAGAACTCAGACACCATCTGGAAAATTTATACTCTCCTTCATTATAATGACAATAAATACTCATTTGTTGCTTTGATTTTGTTTTGGATTTTCTTTGATATCACTGTATTCAGTTCTCATATACAGCCCTTAATTCTGTGCGCATGTTTGGGCATAGCTTCTTATATATATGCTTCAGTTTTATAATTCCAAAATCAATTTTATAATGTAGGGCCCAGAAAGGTGATTGGATTTTGTTTCGTTTTCACAAATAAGAAAAAGTCACAAGTGTAAGACCTTTCTTCAGATGATCTGAGTCTTCTTTTGTGTACTACCCTCCTCAGTCATATCAAATATAATCCTTGCTTGTGGTAGGTTTTTACAGTTACTAGGCATGCAATATTGTGTATCAGTGCTGTAAAATAAACTCAGATTTCTTTGTAATCGTGTGTTTGTCAGAAGCCTTTGGCCAGTTTTTCAGTGTCACACTTAGAAGGGGCTACTTAAATTTGAATGGATTTTATTTTCTGCCCTATATCTTTTTCTTTTTTCATTAGAAAATGAATGAAATATTGACAGTCAGTATTAGTTTCTTATGTCCCATTCATCTACCGCAATAAACCTCTACAATTATATCATTTTAGATAAATAATTGCCCTTTATATTTTAGGATATGATTTTCTGGGACAGTTCTAGTTTTTTCACATTGAAATCTATGTGTGTGAGCCTCCATGTTGTGAACCATTGACTCACAAATTTTCTTTTTTTTTTTTTGGTTTTTGGGTCTCACCCGGCAGTGCTCAGGGGTTACTCCTGGCTCCATGCTCAGAAATTGCTCCTGGCAAGCACGGGGGACCATATGGGACGCCGAGATTCGAACCGATGACCTTCTGCATGAAAGGCAAACGCCTTACCTCCATGCTATCTCTCCGGCCCATATTTTCAATACACTTCTTTTCCTTCTTTATTTTTCCTTTTCCTCTTTTTCCTCCTTACCCTTCTCCTCCATCTGTTTTGCTTCTAGGACACACCTAGTGATGCTCAGGGCTTGCTCCTGGCTTTGTGCTGCAATATCACTCTAGACACTTCTCCGGTGATCATATTGCAGTGTCAAGGATCAAAGCAGGTCAGCTCCATGAATACAAGTGCTTTAACTATCATATATAATCTTTTCAGCCCAACATTTTTTTTTTTTTTGGTTTTTGGGTCACACCCAGCAGCACTCGGGTTACTCCTGGCTCTATGCTCAGAAATTGCTCCTGACAGGTTTAGGAGACCATATGAGATGCCAAGATTAGAACTACCATCCTTCTGCATGCAAGACAAATGCCTTACCTCCATGCTATTTCCCTGGCCCCAGCCCAACATATTTTTTAAAAATAGAATGTTTGCATCTATGGCCCTAGAGATTAAACTCAGGACTATATGCATGCAAGGGATGTCTTCTACCACTGATCCACACTTCTGGCACTCAAGAAATTTTCTTTTTCTTGTATGTATATGTGTGTGTGTGTGTGTGTTTTCTTTTGTTGTTGGTGGTGGGTTTTGGCCACATCCAGTGGTACTCAAGTGTTATTCACAAATCCCTCCTAGCAGGCTCTGGGGACCAGATGGGTTGCCAGGGATTGAACTCGGGTGTCCTGGGTCAGAAGGTTTGCAAGGCAAATGCCCCATGGCTCTGCTATTGCTCTGGCCCGATTTTGTTGTTGGTTTTTTTCCCCTGCACCTTATGAAAGCTAATGAGGGAGAATCTTTTTAGTATCATTTTCTAATTTAAAATGGTAAATCATAGTTTGATATTATCAGACAATTCTAAAACCCCCTAGCATACAGTGGTATTATTGTTAATAGCATTATAAGCATAATAAATAAAATATTGGATGAGATTAGTGAACACCAATACTTAGTTATATGTTGTTCTAACTTTATTAAAATGATTTTATTTATTCTGTCAATCAAAATTTTCCAGACAATGATGAAAGAAAATACCAACAATTTCCTTAATTTAATATTATATATTTAAATCTCCTTCACAAAATTAGTGCCATCACAATTATTTTCTCTTCTTCTTTAATATAAAGTTGTTTTTGCTTCTAATGGAAGCAAATACAGTAACAGGTTTTTAAATTCTCAACTACTAATTGCACCCACCTGCTTAGGATCTAAAACTGAAGGAGAACCACAAGTCTCTACCCCACATGCTCCCTGATCAGATGCAAAGATTCTTAAAATAGGTTTGGAAAAAGATGTGCCAAGCAGCTGAAAACCAAGGACTTGGTGTCACCACTCACAACCTGGCAGTTTAATAACATGGTTCTGAGGCAGCTGTCTCCTTTTCTCTCTATTCTAGACAAGGAAAAGCATCTCTGTGGGGAAATACAGAATTAGCCTTTGCTTTCTTTGTATTGCTTTTCTCCCTGAACTCTGCTTTCCTAGTTAAAGGTTTTCTGAGCCTTGGCAAAGACCTACAATGCTCAAGCCCCGTATAAGCTCTTGAGAACGTCTCCAAACAATTGCAACCAAATTTAGATAGATATGCAATGTAGTCAATGGAAAGTCAAAAGGATGATACGAAATTGTATTAATTTCACTGGCCATAGCTAATAATAGATAGGCCTAGATTTCTGTGGTGCCTTATACACTGTCACATAGAGTATCTCAGCAGCAGGTCAAGGTTACTCTTTTAAAATCCAGGAGAAGGGGCCAGAGTGATAGCACATCTGTCGGCCATTTGCCTTGCACACAGCCGACCCAGGAGAACCCAAATTCAATCCCTAGGATCCCATACGGTCCCCCGAGCCTGCCAGGAATGATTTCTGAGCGCAGAGCCAGGAATAATCCCTGAGTGTCACCGGGCATGGTACCCTCTCCCAAATAAATAATATAAAATCCATGAGAAAGAATTCTCTGCTCAATCTGCCTTTTTTGCTTATCTATTTTTTTGTTTGTTTTATTTGCAGAGCTAGCATTAAACCAGGGTCAAAGCATGGACTTTTAAAACTGAGCCATATCCTTGGTCCTCTTTCTACTTAGGGTTGTTTTTTCTGTAATGTTTTCTCTTACCCATGCTCAGCTGCTTCTCTCAAGAGTCCACTTAAATTTCTACCAGAAGATGGATTGACTGAATAATTGATATGGTTTTATGTGGCCACATTTTTTTACTGCCAGTTTGGCATTTGTTAATCACAGTGTAAAATTCCTTCTGCATCCACATGTAGGTGAATATATTAATATATAATCCTGATCTCATCTTTAAAAGAAAAAGACATCAATACTAGTGGTGGGAATTGCCCTAATTCACTGTCACTATGTACCTTATATATAACTGTGAAAGACTTATAATTCAAAAAACAAGCAAAATTTTGTGTAAATAATTTTTATTGTGACCAACGTGAATTACATAGTAATATTGCAATTTTTAAAAATTAAAAAAATAAGAGTAGATTATATATCTTAGCAGCTGTAGTGATCTTTTGAGATCCAGAGGAAAGAACTATAAATTGAGTGCCTAGTAGGGAAATGGAGGCAGAAAGCCAGTGTGAGTGAGGGAAGTAAAGTGGGTCGTAGCCAGGTAGGACTAGTGCAGAAACTTCTCAGTGGACAGTTTTCAGTTGGCTGCTATGATTTTAAACACTAGATTGGAATATGAAAATTCAATACCTCACTTTGTATACTCAATGCCTGTAGTCTGACACTTGAGAAATTAATTTTTATTATTTGGGGGCCACACCGAGTGGTGCTGAGGGATTACGCCTAGCTCTGCACATGAGACCATTGCTTTTGCCCCTTGAGAAATTACTTAATGAGACTGGGCATCAGAAAGAAAATTAGCTAGCTAGTTCCTTAAATTTCTAAAGCCTTGTTTGGCCTTTTGAACATGGAATGATACCTGTCATTATATCCAAGATCACCTTGGGGTCAAGGTCACCTCAGGATCAACTCAATGATCAGCTCGGGATCAATTATTTTACATAACCATATAAAATACTGTATAGCTATGAAATGACATTTGTGTTATAATGAATGTCTTCAGCCAAAGTCTCCTCCACTAAGGTCAAAAGAAAACAAAATATGATATGGCCACTCTTTGAATTTGCCTCCAGGTGGCTGATCTGTCTCTGTCAAATTACTATAGATGCATTTTCAGCTTCCATATTACTTGAACCTCAGTTAGCTATTGAGATTTTGTGCTGGGCCGGACAGATAGAACAATAGGCATTTGCCTTGCACATGGCCAACCCAGGACAGACGGTGGTTTGATTCCCAGCATCCCATATGGTTCCCCGAGCCTGCCAGGGGCAATTTCTGAGCATGGAGCCGGAGTAACAACCCCTGAGTGCTGCCAGGTGTAAACCAGAAAAAAAAAAAAAGAAAAAAAGATTTTGTGCTAGCGTTTTACTTGAGAACTTTCTGCCTAACTCACTTTCCAGGAAGCAAACATTATTGGTTTATGAACCTTTGGTCTAACTTCTGTACCTTAGAACAGAAATGTTAACGTTTCTCAAAGAAGACTCAGATGTTTTTCAATTCAGTGTATATCATCACATGATTATTTACATCCATATATTGCAGTCACTGAACAACCCATTTCAGAGTAAGAATTTTAAAAATTGGGGTCTTAACTTTTTATCAGAAATGAGGGGTAAAACACACACTGTGGTAAATATGAACAATATACAGATTCAGATAATTAGTAATTGGTGTTTTTTTTAATATTTCTACAATCTGGTTGTGTGGAAACAATATTTTTCTCATTCACTATTGGGTCCCCGAATTCCTAGTTACACAGTAGGGCTTGGCACATACTCTATCTGTGAAATATTTTCTGAATGAATGAGCAAGCAAGCCAACATAGTAAGCCCTTTACTATAAAAGCATTACCTATAATTACTACAGTGAATTAAAAATACTGTGCTCAGTGTGGCCATTTTTTCCTTAAATGTCTTTAATATGTTATTGGCAAGTCATAGAACATATTTTAGTGATAATAAAAATAATTGCTTTAGATTGACACAAAAAATTTTGTGGACTCTGTTTGTTTGTTTGTTTGTTTTTGGTCTTTTGACCATACCTAGCAGTGCTCAGAGGTTATTCCTGGCTCTGCGCTCAGAAATTGCTCCTGGCAGGCTCATTGGATCAGACCTGGATTCTTCCCAGGTCAGCTGCGTGCAAGGCAAATGCCCTAACTGTGCTCTGGCCCCAGCGCTATTAACTTTTATGAATTCTGATGGCAATAATAATTTTACTTAGCTGTTTCCACTTCTTTAACAAATAGAGCAGTTAAAACAGGTCTATTCTAGGACTGGAAGAGATTACAGTGGGTAGAGTATTTGCATTGTACACAGTTCACCGAGTTAAATCCCAGCACCATATGGTCCCCAGAGGCCCATCAGGAGTTATCCCTGAGTTCAGAGCCGAGAGTAAGTCCAGAGTACCACCAGATTGTCCAAAAACAAAATAAAATAAAGTACATATATCTAAAGACACTTTTCCAAGTAATTTCCCCCAAAGTATTTGGAGTGTTTGGGTTCTTATGATAGGCAATACAAAAAATAGTCTAAAAATTCTGAGGCAAAGAAATTCTTAAAAGTTAACTAAGAGTAAGAAAACAAAAATTTTTTTTTTGGTATTTTTGGGTCCTGGCTGACCCAGGACCGACTGACTTGGGTTCTATCCCCAGCATTCCATATGGTCCCCCGAGCCAGGAGCAATTTCTAAGCGTAGAGCCAGGAATAATCCCTGAGTGTCACCAGGTGCGCTCCAAAAACAAAACAAAACAAAAAAAGTTAACAGCTCTTATGTTGGCTTTTAATTCAATGTAATGGTAGTTTCATAATATCAGTTGGCAATATATTATAGAGTTTTATTTTACTTATGCTATTTGGTTTTGAAAGATAAAAGATAGTATTATCTTATAGCCTTTTTATTTGCAACTACAGGAATATTACGATGCTTTGAAAAAGTTCTTTGTTTCTAGTAGTATGACATCCCATTATATAAATTACTACAAATATGTTCTATGGTGAACGTAATTTAGTGATAAATGTATCATGCCTCTTGAAATTCTTTCTAAGCCTTTTGCAGATATTTTAAAACTACAGTTACCATCAGTTATTATAAGTGGAAAAAAAAGTATGATTGTGTCTATCCCCATCATTTTTGGTGAATGTCTTTTTATTGAATAGAACTCCCAGTTTAAAACTGTGCGGTCACCTTGAACATTGAATAATACTTAAACCGAGCAAGTAGAGTGAGAAAAGCCTTCTTAAATAAGATTCACATCAAACTTACATCACTTCCCATGAACATGGAGGTTTGATAAATCCATGAATACCTAATCATGTCCTTGACAGTAAGAAGCATTTCTTAAAACTATTAAAAACACTCTTCAAATAGCATGGAGGTAAGGTGTTTGCCTTTCATGCAGAATGTCATTGGTTTGAATCCCTGCATCTCATATGGTCCCCCGAGCCTGCCAGGAGCAATTTCTGAGCGTGGAGCCAGGAGTAGCCCCTGAGTGCTGCCAGGTGTGACCCAAAAACCAAAAAAAAAAAAAACCAAAAACAAAAACAAAAACAAAACCACTACTCAAAAATCTGATTCTGTTTTATGGTCCCCATTCATGGTCATAGCATTGAAAAATTTTGGCTTTTTTTTTTTTTAAAAGACTGCCTTGTAGTTGCTCTTCTTAGATGCTAGATTTTTCTTCTTTCCATGAGATTATTAGTATGTATTAGTATGTCTGGTATTAGCATCCATTTTTATCACATTGGTGATGATCTTGAGGTTATTAATTGATCATTCACAAAATCAAGTTATCGACAAAGAAAAGCATTTGCCAAATCTCACCATTTATCTTACTTTAAGAGGTCAGCCATTTAAATTCCAATTTGTTTTCTTTTCTTGCCTAGAAACTTAGCAACTTGCAAGTGGCTCTTATCCACGTTAACTATGTCATTATCTATCATAAATTCTGAATCAGAATGTATCGCCTTGTATAACATCCAGGAGACATGGAAAGTCATGTTAGCAATCCCGCATGTCTGACAGCACCCCCCATGTTTCTTCTCAAGAATGACAGGAACACTTACCTTACTTTCCTCGATCACACCCTTAGGTCCCTCTTCTCATCCCCACCAAAATCCAAAGGTAGAATCCCAGGTCCAACAGCAATATTGTCTTCTTTTCTTTTTGGACACTCCCTCAGTTTTGGTTGTATGGGCTTCAAAGCTACAAAAGGTTTGCCACCAGGGACCACTTACAGTTGGGTACAGGCAAGGAAGCAGGAAGCCCAACAATAATTGGGCCCAAATTCTAAATATAACCCTCCTCCCTCTTCGGGCAGTGTCCTTCATACTCTGAAGCCAGGCGACTTTGCTGAATCCTTCACTCCACACACAGCTTGCCAATCTCCACAGAAGAAAGGGTCTCACTCACTCCAACGGGCGACACAATGCCACAGCTCAAAAGTCACGAACCATCTGCCCAGTGTGGACAAGTAGAGGCAGGTAGAGGCTCTGTGGTGTTGGTGTGACTGTGTGTGTTGGTGTATGTATACACGCTTGCACTTGCATGCCTGTGCCCAGCAGCTGCTCTCCAGATTAGAGGACAAAACTCTTTGGCAGGCGACTCTGAAACACCCTCTGGGGTCATCTTAAATTCATGTGCACCTCTGAGTTGAAAGAAGAAACCTCCCAGACACAACACAGGTCATCTCTGCCTTGTCTCTGCCCAAATATATCTGAGCTAAAAGCAATTAATGTAATGCCTACGTTTTTTTATTATTAATATTTTAGGGGGTACCATGGTTTACAAATTGTTGTTAGTAGGATTTTACACATGAACTATTCCAGTACCACACCCACTCACTACCCAGGTGTCCAATTCCCTTCACCCATGTCCCAGGGTTCTGGCCCACCCTCCCCACCCTGTGGTAGGCTTCAGAATGAAAACAAGTTCTCAGTTTCTATACTGTTGGCTATTTGTCTCTTCATATTCCACATAGAAGAGAGATAGCTCTGTGTCTGTCTCTTCTTCTTTCACTCAATGTGATACTTTCCAGATCAATGCAAGTGTGATCCTAATATTTTAGGAATCTTCAGTGCCCTGCATTTGCCCCTGCAACCCAGAACTGATTAAAAAGCCTTTGAGATAGTAACAAGAGCATGACCTTTCCTTTGACAGTTCTATCCAAGGCCTTCTAGAGACTCACTATTATTAACAGGTTGAACTCGAATGACTGCCTGAGTCATGAGCATCACATGAGATCTGAGTGCAAAGTGCTGGAAACTCTCACATCCAGATGATTGGCTGTGTTTATTATTGCTAATAATAAACAATACCTATTGTTTATTAAATATTATTTATTTAACAAAATTTTTGTTTATTGTTTTTTGTTTATTCCGGTTTTGCTTTTGTTTTGGGGACTGTACCCTGCAATGCTGAGGGCTTACTCTTGGCTGTGTTCTCAGGGATCACTTCTGGCAATGCTGAAAATTCGATATAGTGCTAGAGATGGCACCTGAGTTTGGGGTCACCTGGATGCAAATTTAAGTGCTTTAACAACCTTATTGTCTCTCTGGCCCCAGATTGTTTCAGTTTTTTTTCTTTTTTGCTATGCAGATATTAGAAAAACATTCTCATTTTTTTTAATGGCTAAAATTTCAAACACCTCATTTTCTCAGTGACATCTCTTGTTCCCTTTGGAAGGGTAGCACAGGAAGGGGACTTGTTGGTTAGGTATCAGTTCTTCCCTCAGACTAACCCACCTTTGCTTATGCTCTCTCAGCATTTTTTCTTTAATTTTCACAACATCTCGAGTTATTATCATTTGGCTGATCAAATTAAAAATGCTAAAGCTCAAAATGATTGAATAAATTCCCCAGAGTTTCATGGATGATAAGTAACAGTCAGAAATCAAAATCGGGCCCAAATCATAAAACCCATGTTTTCTCCTTAACATTAAACATTAAACTAAGTTAAAATTTATAGGGAAGGGAAAATAAAGGCTTCTTAAATATTCTTCATGCAGGGTTTTTTTGTGTTTTTTTTTTAATATATAATTTTTATTTGGATCATATCTTTCACAGTAATATTTTAGGTACATATCAACATTGAATAAGGGGAATTCCCATCATCAAACCTGTCCTCCCTCCACCCCCGTTCCCATTCTGGATCCCATATCCCCCACCCTCACCCCCGGGCCACTAGAATGAGTGGTCTGCTCTGTGTCTAGCTTACTACATAGTGATCATACAACTTGTTTGGTCTTGGTACCCTCCATTATGGGCTGAGTCCTTCTAGAGGCTCTCCACCTCAGTTTGAGAGAGGCAAGGAAAAAAGGAATTGAGACATCACAACAATACAAAGAGGAATATCAAATAAAATAGCCAGTGAGCACTACAGCAATAAGGACAAGCACCACATAATAGCCACGGTCCTGAAATAAAAACATGACAGAGTGCAAAAAGGAGAAAAACAAACAAAAAAAGAGAGAGAGAAAAATTGGAGACAACAACTTCAATATCCACACCGTAATAAAGGAGTCAAAAAAAAGATAAATAAATAAGATTATTTTGTGTGTGTGTGTTTGTATGTGTGTGTGTGTATATGTTTCCTGCATAGGTACAGTAAATGTTGGGAACATTAGAAAGGGAATTCCCTTGGCCTAAGAGATTCAGGGTTTGTCCACCCTTGAAGTATACTGTCATGGGATTAACTATAGACTCCTTGAATGTTCATTTACTCTCCCCTCTTCTCTCCTCAGTGCTTTTATGGTGTATGAAAGACTTCTGCTCCGTCATGTGTGATAAAATCAGACCTCTGTATCTAGAGATTTGGTATCTGCACAGGTCAAGAAATGAAACTTATGATGTAGTCTTTCTTTGTGGTTCTAGAAGTTTTGTTCCTTCAGTGTCATTTTAATCCGTCTTCAGTAGTTGGTGATCTTGGTCATTACGCTGATCCTAGGATGGAGCCTGGGATAGTCTTTTGTTATGTTTCCAGAAGACCCATTCAGTTGCGATTGTCTCAGTCAGACCTCTGGAATTAGAGATCTTGTTTGTTGTATAGATGTAGACCAAAACCTAGACCAGGGCTTTTTTATTGGTCCCAGGATACATACTGCCCAGTCATGGTTGTAATAGCCAATCATCTGTAGATAGTGATCTTGGTTTTTGCACAGATCGAAGGGTGGCGAGTCTTCTGATTTTGTCTTATTGTTAGCTGGTGAGGTAGGACAACCTGCTCTTAGATCAAGTTGTTCCCATTTCCTCGTTGTCAGGATATCATATTAGAACTGGCACTTGTTGGTGCCAGAGCAGCATTATGGATGCCCCGAAGGGGATTTGGTTCCTGGAGCTGTTGTGAAGAACTGTGTCGTTTCTACGTCTGGGATCCAGGGTTCAAGGCTGGATGGTCAGTGTCTAATCACCTGGGGTCTAAATTAGGTCCACATGACGTATGTTCAAGGTGGGAAGTGCCCCTGTATTGTAAAAAATATGAGTTCTTATCCCTAGTAGATAAGAGCTTGTTTTTATACATAGGATTTCTCCTTTTTTTTAGTATGCCTTTGCATGAAGAAATGGTGCTACATTATATTGCTGATGCATTTGGGTGTAAAAAGAGATTAAAAAAATAGAAACAAGACAAAAAATAACAAAGTATATGTTCACATATATTTAAAGAAAAAATATTTTAACATGAATTTTAAAAAGTAATTAAAGGAACAAAGTGATACAGGAGGCTACCTTACATTTGGGGAAAAACAGGTTAAGAGGTAGTGTAATATAGGTCTTAAACTTATGGTGGAAGTATAGGCTTCCCCATTGTCTTTTGAGGTTTCCTTGTGGGGTGTGGGTTCCAGGGCACCTTTTCATCACACACCCTGGGGTTTTTTTTGTTTGTTTGTTTTTTATTTTGTTTTTAGGCCACAACCAGCAGCACTCAGGGGTTACTCCTCGCTCTGTGCTCTGTATTCAGAAATCTTTTCTGGCAGATTAGAGAGACTATATGGGATACCAGGGATCGAACCCTGGTCCTTCTCAGATTACCTGCCTGTAAGGAAAATGCTCTACCGCCCCTACATGTGGGCCATTTTTTTTCTATTTTTCTATTTTTAATTTTATACCATTTTACCTGGCCCTCTGCCTTCATTCTGCCCCATACGTCTCTCCTCCTTCCCCTATCCTTGTGTTTGTATATGTCTGTATGTATTTTTATGTATCAATTCATACATACTTCAGTACTAGTCTCCTTTTTAAATAAAAAAACTCCTTTATGGGGCCGGAGAAATAGCACAGCAGTTGGGTGTTAGCCTTGCACGTGGCCAACCCAGGACTATTCTGGGTTTGATCCCTGGCATCCCATATGGTTCCCCAAGCCTGCCAGGGGCAATTTCTGAGTTCAGAGCCAGGAGGAACCCCTGAGCGCTGCCGGGTGTGACACAAAAATTTAAAAAAAGAAAAAAAAATAACTCCTTTATGTAACTACAGTAAAATAATCAAATTCAGCAATTTAATATGGACACAATATAACTTGCTGTTGTTACTGATGGTGCTGTGGGAACAGCAATAGCACACAGAGGCAACCCCAGCATCTCCCTGCACAGGGTGAGGGACTTTGCAGTCCTGAGGACTGAAGCCAGCCAAAGTCACCAGAGCCATCTGCAGGTTATATGTCCCACCACTGAGCCACATCCCCTGCCCACAGCAATATTTTCTAGTCCATAGTTTTTGTTATGCCTCAGTAAAATGTATATACAGATATACATATAGATATATGGTTTTTGGGTCACACCCAGCAGCACTCAGAGGTTACTCCTGGCTCTACACTCAGAAATCGCTCTTGGCAGGCTCTGGGGACCATATGGGATGCCGGAATTCGAACCACCTTCCTTCTACATACAAGGCAAATGCCCTACCTCCATACCATCGCTCCGGCTCCTCAGTAATATATTTTATAGGGAAAAATTGTCACTTTAGCTCAGGATTACATGTTCCATTTTGTTGTCATTTCTTTCCTCTATTCTTGAATAGCTTTTTTCTTTTGTTACTTGGCCGTTTTTGAAGAATAAATCTTCTTTTGTGATTTTGGTTTGCTTTGATATTTAGACCACAATAGCCAGAGTTCAGGGCTTACTCCAGGATCTGTGCTCAGGGATCATTTTTGGAGACCAGTGAGGTACCAGGGATCAAACTGGGGTTGGCCACATGCAAGGCAAGAAACCTGACTGTTTTTTTGGGGGGGGCCCACACTCGGCACCACTCGGGTTACTCCTGGTTCTGTGCTCCGAAATTGCTTCTGGCAGGCTCGGGGACTATATGGGATGCCAGGAATTGGAACCCAAGTCCATCCTTGGTCTGCCATGTGCAAGGCAAACACCTTACCACTGTGCTATATCTCTGACCCCCCCCCCGTTTTACAATTTCTCCAGTCCCTGAAGAGTAAATTTTGTAAAACATACCTCATTTTAGGTTTGCATGATAAGAATGAGTCGTGTAGCTTATGACTAGAATACTATAGAAGCAAAATTGTATTCTCCTCTTAGTCATACAGAAATGTACAGATTGAATTGGTCCTGTAACCTACTTTGTTAAAAGTAGGATCTATGAAGTTATAGTTTTCCCTTTGCAGTTAACATATTGTGGGAAGATACTTTAAGTCTGTGTAAATATTGGCCTTAAACAAACTTACTACTGAGAAGAGCTCTCTCTTCTCTTTTATTTCCTTCCTTTATTTATGTTAATGTGCTTTTACAGAGTCCTGTTTTATTCTGTGGGTTATAGTCCTTAAATATAATTATTTACTTTGTTACCCAAATGATCTTGGTCATTTTGGCTGTTGTGATTTTTTTTTTTTGATAAGTTCCCATGATTTTCTGAGGACTTTCTTGTTTCTGGCACAAGTTACTATTCTTTGACCATCTTTTTTTTTGGGGGGGGGGGGGTCACACCTGGAGGCACTCAGGGGTTATTCCTGGCTCTTCACTCAAAAATTGCTCCTGGGAGGCCTGGGAAGACCATATGGGATGATGGAATTCAAACCACCACCCGTCCTGGATAGGCTGTGTGCAAGGCAAGCACCCTACCACTGTGCTATCTCTCCAGCCCCTGATCATCTTGTGTTTCTCAATTCTGCAATGTGTCAGATCTTCAAGGAGACTGAGTCCATTAGAGAAAGTAATGTACGGTCCTGGGTTCTGGTTGTGCTCATTGCTTATAGGTCCTCTTGGTCAAAGGAGTTTGGGCATGCAAACAAAGAGACACATCTCATTCTTCTTGTCTCAACATGTAAGTGTCCTGATACCACACTGATAGTTTCTGTCCAGACTAACATCACAGGGGCAGTTTAGCCTTTGCTCTGCCAGTTCAAGAGAAAAAAAATCAGACTATATCAAAATCACAAGCACGTTTATTGTGGGTTTTTTTTTTCCCAGTTTTTCCTAATGGCTGCGTAGTATTCCATTGTGTAGATATGCCACAGTTTCTTTAGCCACCCATCTATTGTTGGGCATCTGGGTTGTTTCCATATTCTGGCTATTGTAAATAGTGCTGCAATGAATATAAGTGTGCAGGAGGCATTTTTAATTTTTTTTGTTTTTAAATAATATCTTTATTTAAGCATCATGATTACAAACATTTGTCATTGGGTTTCAGTTATAAATAAAGAACACTCCCCTTCACCCGTGCAACCTTCCCATCACCAATGCCCCATAGACACATTTATTGAGCCCTAAAAGATACGCTTTCAAAGTCAGGGCAGGAGACCTTTAATCATGGAGGAGGGAAGAAATCTGAGCTGAGGTGAGGTGTTTCGTTGTAAAGATACTTGCATCAATTCTCTTTGCTACCTATTGCCTCTTTATTGTCGTTGTGATTTTCTGGCATAGTCCAAAGCACACTTGCTCTAATGCTCACATGCTTGGTTGTAGGACCAGCAGAAGGCCACACACTTGTTTAGTTGTGGTGCTCATACACATTGTGGTTGTAGTGTCATGGGGGCTGCATCCCTCATTCAGAGCTCACACATCTGACTGGCATGTAGGAGGTCACGTACTCTAGCACTGGGAATTCTAGACAGCAAGGTCCCTGGGACTGACCTCAATGCATGTGGGCAGCACTGGGAGTCAAATTCAGTGCCTCACACTAATGAGGCAGATGCTTTTTGCTTCTAAACCATCCAAAGGCCCCTTGGTTTTGTCTTTGTTATAGTTTGTCAGTCTCTGATGAGCGGACAAATGGCCCTAGTCAAGGTTCTGGAGTGGCAGTGATCTAGAGGGACATAAATGTTTCTCAGAAGTGCTAAATTGCCGGAATAGCCTGTCTGCCTGTCTTACTTTTCACTTCACCAGGGCAGCTTAGAAACAAAATGACTTAAAGAAGTTTCCATAACTTTTTCCATATTAATAATTCACTTCCCCCGCAGTAAGCATAGTCTGGTCTCTGCTGCATGTCATCATACTATTTACTAGTTCATTTTACATGAAGAACTGGTCTTCCACAGTTGCAACTTGATCAGTTTTTACCATCTCTTCTACTCCAACAGCCCTAATCCCTCAAGGTAATGAAAGAGAAATAAAAAGTGCTTTTGAATTGAAAGTGGATGGGGGGAAGAGACAAAATCACAGCCCCATGCTCTTCCTTTATTTCCCTGAATCATCATACTATCTCCGTGATGATGTCAGAGAAACCAGTTCAATTTTGTAGTATCGGAGGGAGTTTGATTATTTATGCACCTTCTAAGTAAAGTGATCTGGTGTTCACTTTATTTCCAGCCCTATGTGACAGTTTGCTGGCCCTGGCCCTTGTGCATATTTGATGTAGTAGAATGTTTCTACTTCTTAATAACACGTACTGCCAGTATTATAGTAAGCACTTTAAAATAAACTTTAATTCATGCAGCAATCCTATGGGAGAATTAGTACTTGATCCTATTTTATAGATGAAGGAACTGAAGTTTTGAAAGATGAAGTAACCTTTCTTAGATTCCTGAGCTATTTAGTGCATCTAGACTTGGAATTTAGATTGGTTTGAATCCAGAGCCCCAGCTGTAACTCTGAGCTCTATAAGAACCAATCCATCAAAATGGATTTCAGAAAGGCTGATAATCTCCCAAATCTCTGCAAACTCTTCTAAAGAGCTTCCCTATTTTATATCAACATAACTAAGTACAAGAAATATGGCTGATGCAAGCTAAAATGTGCTAAATCATGGAAGTTATATTGAACTTCCAAGATTTATTACAAAAAGGAATATAAAAGATTTCATTATTTATCTATTAATTGTTCATACGTTGGAACAAGTTGGATATATTAAGTAGGATCATTGTGGTTATTTTAATCTTCATAAAATAGGTAGAAACAATTCAAATGTCCATCAGCATGGAAAGATAAGCTAATTGTAATAAATACTTACAATGCTTGTTGATCCTTAGTAAGGAATGGAAGGATTGGAGAGATAGCACAGAGGTTAAGGCACTTGTCTTTTCAATCAACTGACTTTAGTTTGATTCCTGGCACCGCCTATGGTCCCCTAAGTATCACCAGATGTGATGCAGAGCACAGAGTCAGGAGTAGGCCCTGAGCACAGCCATGTGTAGCCTTCAAACCAAGTATCATAATAATATTTGCATGAAATACCTACCAATCTTATATCTCTTGTGAGAGAGCATTTCTGCAGCACCATTTTATGATTACAGATATGTAAGTTACCAAAAGTTGCCTTTCCACATGAAATTACATTCTAACATGCACCACAGGCATAAATCAGACTTTTTTTTTTTTTTTGCCCTGGGTTTAATCAGTACTGAATGTATTAAAGAACAGATTTTTCACTTGAAATTATATTTATGAGAGTTTGGGGCTCTGTTGGTGGCAGAGCAATTGCCTTCTGTGTGTGTGTGTGTGTGTGTGTGTGTGTGTGTGTGTGTGTGTGTGTGTGTGTGTGTGTGTGGCCCTGGATTTGATTTGTGACACTGCCAAAAATTATGTTGGTGGCATTGATTTATGAAATTTAAATAATGTAATTTTTTATTTTAATTATTATGAGTTTTCCATTTGTAGTTTCCATTAGACATCTTGTTTCAGTACTAAGATAATTATCTTTTCTTATGTATATCTTAAAATATGATCATCATAAATTCCATCTTGACTGATGTCTTTTTGGGTCTATGGAATTTATATTAACCTCTCAATTAAATTAAAAATAATTTAACCCCAGAAACACTGGACCCCTCTCTGTGGCATTTTTTTCACTGTACTTAGTGAATAGAACCTTGAAGGAAATGAAGGACTGTTTGGGGCTGACTAGTTCAAGTAATTTTCCTTTGGAAATAACTGGAGGAATTTTTTTTTCTTTTTGGTTTTTGGGCCACACCCAGTGATGGTCAGGGGTTATGCCTGGCTATGCACTCAGAAATCCCTCCTGGCTTGGGGGACCATATGGGATGCCAAGGGATCGAACTGCGGTCTGTCCTGGGTCAACCCTATGCAAGGCAAATGCCCTACCACTGTGCCATCGCTCCAGCCTCTAACTGGAGGAATTTTGAGTACATGAGGAGTTATGCAGAAGTGTCATTCCTACCCATCCATGAGTGGTGAGCAATCAAGTAAAGAAATGCCAATAAAAAAATATCTCTAATCTTTTAGTAGTCAATGTTTCTTAACAACAGGTTTTGATTTAGCCCCGTTGAAGGTTTGCACTATAAAGAACTTACCTTCTATGTTAGCACAAGCATTGTGAGTCTATTCATTGATGGCTTAAAAATAAGCCATGATAGGGCTGAAGAGATAGCACAGCATTAGGGCATTTGCTTTGCTGACCTGGGACAGGCTGGGTTCGATTCCTGGCATCCCATATGGAGTTATACCAAACATCTATTTAATTTATCAGCATTTGCAATAAACTTGTAAATCCTAGATTTGTAAATTTGTAAATCCCGGAGCCTACCAGGAGAGATTTCTGAGCACATAGCCAAGAGTAACCTTTGAGTGCAGCCGAGTGTGGCTCAAAAACAAAACAAAACAATAATAATAATCCATGAAAACCTAACTTTGTTCTCTTTGCTAAATTCTTTTCAAGTTATAACTATAGCAATCTTTAAGCTATTAAAAGAGATCTTGGAAATATAGTTTTTGGAAATATGTATGGTTTAAACCAAACTGTTCATTTTATTTGCAAATATTGATAATAGAAAAAAGAAATGTGGGACTCTTGGTAGCAGAACTGCATCACAGAAAGTCAGAAGCTGTGTTCTCAGGCTCTGCTTTACTGTTTTCTTGACTCTGTTTTCTTTCCACTAATCTCTCTCTGCCCTGGGCTAGATTATGAGTCTCTACATTGGTCCCACAACCCCAGAGCTTAACCACATTTTATCCTCAATCCCACATTATTGCCATCACCAGCATACTAATGTCTTCCTCACCGCACTAGGAATTCCTGGAGTGCAGATTGCAACTTCCAACCATTGTAGCCACAGCAGAGTCAGTGACCATACATATGAAATGAAGAAAACACTGCTGAGCCCTTTAACCATGGAGCGAGAGAAGCAACCCTAGAGTAAGTCCTGGAGAATAGCTTCTCAGTGAAGTAGAGGAAAAAGAAAAGCAGACAATATTTAAATTTCAGATTTTTTTTTTGGATTGAGTGTTTTGTTTTGTGGGAGGAGGCATCCATCTATGCTCAGAGCTTACTCTGGTTCTACACTTAAGAATCACTCCTGGGGGCCGGGAAGGTGGCGCTAGAGGTAAGGTGTCTGCCTTGCAAGCGCTAGCATAGGACGGACCGAGGTTCGATCCCCCGGCGTCCCATATGGTCCCCCCAAGCCAGGAGCAATTTCTGAGCACATAGCCAGGAGTAACCCCTGAGTGTCAAATGGGTGTGGGCCCCCCAAAAGAAACACAAAAACAAAAAAGAATCAGTCCTGGGGTCAGAGAGATAGCATGGAGGTAAGGTGTTTGCCTTTCATGCAGGAGGTCATCGGTTCGAATCCCGGCGTCCCATATGGTCCCCCGTGCCTGCAAGGAGCAATTTCTGAGCCTGCAGCCAGGAAAAACCCCTGAGCACTGCCGGGTATGACCCAAAAACCACAAAAAAAAAAAAAAATCACTCCTTAAGGAATGCTGGTAATCAAATCTGGGTCAGCCCTGAGCAAAGGAAGCATCCTGCCTGTACTAGACCCTACCTCTGGCCCCAAATTTCATTGTTTTTTTTGTTTGTTTGTTTGTTTGGTTTTTGGTTTTTCGGGCCACACCCTTTTGATGCTCAGGGGTTACTTCTGGCTACGCACTCAGAAATTGCCCCTGGCTTGGGGGGACCATATGGTCCTCTAGCGCCACCTCACCGGCCCCAAATTTTATTGTTTTAAACCTTTCTCCCCATAAGACATTTTGCCTGCCAACAAAACTGAAAGATTTAAATTTGATGTTTTCTCTCTTTTTCACTATGGTTCTTTCATTTGTAAATTTAAAAAATAATCTCCAAAGAAGTGTCTTTTATATTTATGCATATATATATATACACACATATATTTCAAGAAACATATATATTTAAAGAAATACATACTTTAAGAAACTGCATCACATAGTTGACATAATTGATCATAATATATTTGTTTCCAGATAAGTAATAGCAAAGATATTGACAAAAAAATAAAAAACAGAAAAAATAAAATGGAAGAGAAGAAAAAAGAAAAAGAATAATGAGCACATTTGTGAAAATTATTGTATCTCTAATGAAGTTATTAATACAATGGCAGAAGGTTTAGTAAACTAGTAAGATCTTGGGGTTGTTGGGGGGTTTTTTTTGTTTGTTTTGTGTGTGTGTGTGTTGGTTTGGTTTTTGAATCACACCTAGCAGTGTTCAGGAGTCAATCCTGGCTCTGCGCTCAGAAATCGCTCCTGGCAGGCTTGGGGGACCATATGAGATGCTGGGATTTGAACCGGGGTCCATCCTTTTTTGATCACATTCAAGGCAAAAAAGCCTTGCCACTGTGCTATCTCTCCTGCCCTGTAAGATCTTGTTGTTAGCTGTCCATTTTGTTAAATTGGGTGCTTCTTTAAGGGTGATAGCATCAAACAAAGTTGTCCAGAAATTCAAAGCACTGTTACTGATAATATGACTGACTTTTAGGGGCATGTATTCAGCTGGCTGGCCTCCTGAAAGAAGGAAGATACAGGAGGAGGATGCCCACACATTTCAAAAAGCCCTGGTGAAATCAGTCCCCAAACTGGCATACCTGTAGTGTGGTAGGATTGGTGTCCTCTAGGGAAATCTTAGAGAGTCAGTGATGAGGCAGGGCCATAGGGGAAACAGTGATTCTGGGTACTGGAGGCAGCAAGTTTGACTTTGGCAGGGCAGGAGTTTGGCTCACCCTCTCCTCTCAAGATGGCCTGCTTTATGCTGCATGGGCCAGTGTAACCATACTCTTTCAAGGCTTAGTTTATATCTCATTTGAAATAAAACTGAATCTATGGAGCTGGCCCAATTCAAACTTCAAGAAGCAAGTCTTGGGGGCCGGAGAGATAGCACAGTGGTGGGGCATTTGCCTAGCATGCTGCTGACCCAGGACAAAACCTGGGTTCGATTCCTGGCATCCCATATGATTCCCCGAGCCTGCCAGAAGCAATTTTTTTCTGAGCTCAGAGCCAGGAGTAACACCTGAGTGCAGCCAGGTATAGCCCAAAAACAAAAACAATACAAAAAAAAAAAAAAAAAAAAAGAAGCAAGTCTTTTTAAGAAGACCTGATGCAATGAGAAACTTCCATATCTTCCTTTAAAAATTTATCTTTGTGCTGAATTCTGGAATTAGGAATAGTTAGAATTTTATGTTTTTCTAGAATGCTTTCCAAGAGAAAAAAAAAAAGCAGGAAACTTGTCTTGACCTTTGTATCTTGTCACTACAAATAATATCCAAGTGCTGTTTCTTTATCGTTTCAAGAATGCCAAAATAGTTGATGACAGCTGTTTGAAATCAAAGACATCTTCAAGTGTCCTTTTGATGTTGTTATATATACATAATGTTTTTCTCTTGGCATAGCTTTTATTGCTCAATACCCTTGTTCATATTTATCATTGCTTAGCTCTCTTCACTTTTGCACCCATATTGCTTTTCCATATAGGCACTGGTTTTCTGAAAATTTGAGAAGAGAAGGAAAAGTTCTGGCAACACCTCAGGTTGAATCATTGTTTTCTCATTGATTAGAAGTTCCTTTATGGACAGGAAAACACGTGATTTAGAGGACTCTTCTCTTTGACCCTCTCTTTATAAATGTAATTTCTGGACCCAGGAGATGGCTTGAAGGGTTAGCTTGGCATGAGGGAGTTGCAAGTTAGATCCCAGTACCACAGTCAATACCGTACCACCCCGAACCCACATGCATTCAACGTAGTTTCATTCCAGTCTTGTTTTTTTATATACTCATCTATCTTATAAAAAGGTGTTGTATCAGCTGTAGAGACCTTATTTATTTTTCAGCTTAAATTTTTCTTTAGTTAATTGTTGTTTCTGAGTACAAAGGATTGGCATATATATCCAAAAGTATAATTTCATCTTATATGAGAAAATATTTACTGAGCGCCCACATTATGCTGAGTCTATTTTAGGACGTCATGATATAAAGATAAAATGTTGAGGGCCAGGGATGTAACTAAGGTAGAGTGCAAACTACGGAGTTACAAGCCCCTAGCTTTGAATCTAGCATAACACACAAAAATAAAATTGTTGCATTACCTATGTGTCAGAAACTTGCAGCCTAGTAGAAATGGCACACATTAGTCTTCTCAGTTCTGATCAGGGATGTTTTAGCAGTATATTCAGGGAAGTATAATGCGGAGCTCCACAGAATTTGCAAAACAAATCCAAACTTTTGTGGGACTCTCACTACAAGGGTACTTAAATTTAACCTAATTTTAGCCTCTTGTTTTCCTCATGAAAATTTGTGACACATCTTTAAATTCCTAAACACTGGGCTCCCTGTACGTTACCTAAAGTCTTAGAGAACCCACTCTAATACAGTGTCTCCAAAGTCAAGGATTGATGCAAGGATATGTGTGTACCTTGGCAGGCCACTAGTGTCAAAACTGCTTCCACTGCTAGAAGATACTGGCCTACCTTGGAAAGGGATTGGGCAATGAGAATGCTCCTACAGAGGGACCAGTAAGTGTTTCCTTCTGGCAATGAACTACTCCCAGAGAGCTGAGGGGAGTCAGATTGCAGGGGCTTCAATTGCAGTAGACTCCAATCAGCAAATGCCTTCCCCACTGTCCTGTCTCTCCAGCCTGTCATGTAGTCAAGATTTTAAATGATCATTTGTATTTCATTACTAGATTACATGGTGTCCCTTTTCCCCTTCACCTCTACCATAACATTGGTTTTAGCAGAGAAAGGGAAATACTGAGAAAATCTAGAAAAAAGTTGAGCAAATCAAAAGGGGATGGGGAAAAGGTTTTTGTTCATCTAGTAAACATGTACCTGAAAGTCACCCTGAGATTTCTACTTGGAGACATCATCTCCAAGTAGAAAGACAAAACTAGACCTCCATTTCCAAAGTGGTACAATTCCAGGAAGCCTACCAGATTACTGAAGAATATTACCAAGATATAGTTTGAAGACTTAAGGTCTTCCTTTTTTTAGTCACAGGACAAAAAAAGGAAGACAGATACCACACACCCAAGATACTTTCGGTTTTGTTTTGTTTTTTGTTTTTGGGTCACACCCAGCAGCGCTCAGGGCTTTCTTCTGGATCTATGCTCAGAAATCGCCCCTGGCAGGCACAGGGGACCATATAGGATGCCCGGATTTGAACCACCGTCCTTCTGCATGAAAGGCAAACGCCTTATGTCTATGCTATCTCTCCGGCCCCCCAAGATACTTTTGAGTCCAGGAACTCTATGCTTTGGATTCCATATGCTCTGACAAGCTAGCAGGGATGTCCTACTTGACCCAGTTTCTCAGTAGCATCCTTAGAATATGCTGTGCTGTGTCTTGCTAATTTTTTGGTGCTTGCTTTTAAGGATATCTTTGTACTAGTGTCAAAACTGTGCTTCCACTGCTAGAGGATATTGGGACTTAAGAGGCCAACCTTGGGAAGGGATTGAGCAATGAGAATGCTCCGACAGAGGGACCAGTAACTGTTTCCTTCTGGGCAATGAACCGCTCCCAGAGAGTTTTAAGGTTCTTTTGTAGTTTTCCTTCAGTCAAGAAACACCCTGATCGTACATAATAGCTTTCAACCACAAATGTTTTTGAATGAAAAAGGGCTAATCCTTCTTTATTCAAAATGGATTCTATGCCAAGCATGGTTTTTTTTTAAAGGATATTATTTTAAAACTTGTTAATTGAAGCCATAAATTTTGTCTCTATTCTCTCAGCCTCTCAAAAATCCATCAGGGTGGTCCTGGTTCAAATGAATCCATGAAAAACCTCCAGCTGAAATGAAATATTTCGGGTAGTATAATAGTATTTATATAGTTAAAACATAAAATAAAACAAAAGAGATGATCCTCGTCATCTGTGGGTTTTATTTTTAATTTACTACTAAAAGTTATATCACTTCATTCATCCATTCAACAGTTACTTATTATTACATTTCTGCTGTGTCTAGACACTATCCAGAAAACCAGGAATACAACATTCAAATAGCAGATGTTGGGTGGAGGATATTGTTCTGTGGTAGAACACATGCAAAGCACACATTGGGGCTCTAAATTCAACTCCCATCCCTACCCCCTCAAGAAGAAAAGTTAATGTTGGCTTCTGTCATCTTGGAATATTTGGAATTTAAAATATGTAGGAGGAATAAAATTAAAACAGGTTAACAAATGAAACAGAAGATTATAACATGGAGGTGCTTTGATAAAATGAGAAAATTGTCAGAAAATGGAGATGGATAGATCTACTTTGGATAAGTGGTATTTAAGCTGAGACTTGAACTAAGCCAGAAAGAACAGACTAGGGATGAGATCCAAAGCATAAGACTGTGTGGTGAGAAAGGAATTTGGATGTTTTAGGAAGCCCAGAGGGTCAGTATCTCTGAGGTGTAATAGACCAAGGAGGAGAAGGGGAGAAAAAAGGGCTACATCTTCCTTGGGACCTTATGATTTGTGATAGGGTACCGTATTTTCTGTCATATAAGACGACTGGGCGTATAAGATGACCCCCTACTTTTCCTGTAAAAATAGAGGGTTTGAGCACCAGAAAGCCGCGCATATCTGTGGAGACACCCGGAGGCTGGATGCAGCATTCGGTAACTCAGACCTTCTGTGTGCTCTGAAAGATGAATCAGGACAAGCAGAGGACTGAGTGATGATTCCTGGCAGCTACATGGGATGCAGCAGTAAGAGGGGGGCGGATCACTCATCCCTGAAGCTAAATTAGGTTTCAGCATGCTGGGCGTATAAGACGACTCCCAACTTTTAAGAAGTTTTTCATGGGTTAAAAAGTCGACTTATATGCCAGAATATACGGTATGTATGTGTTTTTTATTTTTAAGTATAAAAGCAAACTTCTGTAGAATTTTTTTGATGGTTTGGAGCCATATTTGATGATGTTGTGGGTTTTACTTCTGTGCTCAGGGATCACACTTAGCATGCTCAGGGAACCATATGTAGTGTCAGGAATCCAAATAAGATCAGCCAAGTTCTCTAGTGCAAGGCAAGTACCCTATTCCCAATATGATCTCTTCCACTTTCACCTCAAATTTTAGTGTGAAAGGTTACAGAAATATACTTTTTCTGTAGTTGTGTTTAGGTTCCATACCCAACTCAGCAGAATTACTCTTAGTGGTTCTTTCATGACCATGTGGTAAAAAAAAAATTGAACTTAGGCCTTTTCCCAGCAAAGCAGGTACTGTAGTCCTTTAAACTATCTCCCTGGCCTTCTTTTTTTTTTTTTTTTTTAAGGTGGGGGGGGGTGGAGAGATAGCATGGAGGTAAGGTGTTTGCCTTGCATGCAGAAGGACGATGGTTCGAATCCCGGCATCCCATATGGTCCCCCGAGCCTACCATAAATAACCCCTCTGTGCTGCCAGGTGTGACCCCCCCCCCCAAAAAAAAATAAAAAAAAAATAAAAGATCTTTCTCATTTTCACGTGGAGCTTGTAGAGAATCAAACCAAGAATGGGTGGGCCCAACACTGCCTATGCAAGATACTGCCAAAACTTACTATGGATTTATCCTAGAATGGATTGAGAATTCCTAGACTTTAGGCAACCTTTCATTAAGTTTGCCTCATCTTGCTTTTCCTCTAAATGCCCAAACAACTTCTCTCTTTTCCTGATACTTAATAAAAGAAAAATGTCAGAGCACTATTTTCCAGGTGTGCCACAGTTAGATAATTTACTTAGGTTTGATTCTGATCTGCCCACATTTTATAGCTATCCTGTGTATCTTTTATTTTTTTAAGGTGATTAAATTCATGCTAGTGAATTCTTCCTATCTTGTATACAGAGCATATGATATGTAAATTCTCTTTGCTAAATTGATTGGCCCATACCACTTGGGTTTTTAGTGGCATGAGTTGGAAAAAGGACATTTAGAAAGGTGCTGGGACTTGTCTGTAGGTTATGGCTCTTGGGAGGGAAGAGGCATAAGTCAGATGCACTCAAGTCTATCCCCTGGCTCTGCACTCAGGGTCACTCCCATTGGTGCTCGGGAACCATATGGTGTGCAAGAGATCAAATCTGTTTTGACTCCATGCAAGTCAAGCACCTTTCCGGCCATACTATTCCTCCAGCCCTTGAATCAGTATGTTCAACATACACTAAGTTCAGGTTGAGTAAAATAACTTTCTGCTAGAATGAAAGGGAATGTGTACATGCAAAAAGGTTTTTAAGAGCATCTGGTTAGAGTTTAATGTATCCCAAAATAATCCCTTTTTTTCCACATTTTTAATTTCTCATATATGGCTTAAAGTGTGCTTTGGAAATCTTCCAAAACAAAAAGTCTTGGAGTGAGAGAAACTTCAGCCCTAACAATGACTCGAAAATTGGAAGTTGAATGGCAACTGTTTTTTCAACTGTCTTACCTCTGTCACCAGCACTATAATGATTTGATTACATGTGACAAATATGGTTTCTGATCATTAAATTGCACGTGTTCACTGTAGGCATCATTCTTGCCCTTCTTCCCTTTCGCTGTGCGTTGATTGGGGAAAGAAATGATAATGATGAACTGAAGGAAGAGACTGGGATGCTCAGGCCCTACCCCCTTCACCCTATCAACACCAATGAGCTTGACCCAATCGTCCTCTTGTTATTCAGGGACTGCAGGAGATCAGCTCTAGGGGAAAACTGTCACAGCCCTCACCTCAACATTCTTGTGCAGGGACCAGTATCTGACTTGAGCATCCAAGACTGCTCCACAGGGGAAAACCCATCCCTTAGTGGTAAAGGACTATCTGGAAGCCACATGGGTGTGGAGAGACCAGTATTTTCTCACATAAGACTCTTGGTGCAATGTCTGGCAGAGAGCATCATTCAACATGTCATTACTTATGTAACCGATAGCAGTGGTTTATAAATTGAATAACCTTTTCCTCAATTTAAAGCTATGGTAAGTTGCAAATACTTTGTATGCCTAATATACTAGTATTATTAATCATTAATAATTATTAATTGATATAGCTTAGCCTTAGTCCTACCCTAAAGGTAATCTGAATATCTTCTTAGAACCTTCAGTTAGGCAACAGCATCAAGTACAAAAATTGTTTTGTTATGATTAAAATGTAAAATGTGTCCTGTGATTTATTTAATAGAGTAATAAAGGTGAAAAAAAATCTTTTGGGCATAGGCTGTTTGCCCTCCTGACTTGCTCCTGGCAAGTGATGACTCACCACCCAAAATTACAGCCATGTCTTTTCTTATCATTAGCCCAGGGGAAGATCTAAAGTATGGCTTCTACTAAATGTGTCTGGTTTTGCACCATTATAATTGAAAAAAAAATCAATCAAACCAGTATAGTCAGGGATCAGCTTTTAGATTATCTTGGTCTCACAAGGTCAAGTTGTTGTCATTTAGGGTCACTATTTTTAAGTCTACTAAGCAATACTAAAGGCTCACTTCTGGCTCTGCACTCAGGGTTCAGGGAACCATAGGATCAAACCTGGGTCAGTCTCATGCAAAGCAAGCATTCTCCTTACTCTACAAAAGTATGGGCTCTTCTAACTCAGTCCCTATTCCTTAATCATTCCTGGTCATGGTAGTTTGTTATTCTAGCAACTCCATCTGGCAGTTCACATCTTTTCTAATACCCACTCCAGATTTCTCTGTTGTGGGGAGATTTCAGAACTACAAAAATCCATCCATACCGGCTTTGGTCTAACCATACCTTTCATGCCCTAGATTTTTACACTTTCTCCTACAGAGGGTGCTTTGGTTTCCCTCTCACCATAGATCTCTTCAGAACAGAATATAAATTATGTTTTTTAATAAAAAATTAAGGGGCCAGAGTGGTGGCACAAGTGGTAAGGCATTTGCCTTGCACACTCTGACCTAGAACGGACCACGGTTCGATCCTCCTGCATCTCATATGGTCCCCCAAGCCAGGAGCAATTTCTGAGTACATAGCCAAGAGTAACCCCTGAGCACCACCGGGTGTGGCCTAAAAACCAAAATCAGGACCCGGAGAGATAGCACAGCGGCGTTTGCCTTGCAAGCAGCCGATCCAGGACCAAAGGTGGTTGGTTTGAATCCCGGTGGCCCATATGGTCCCCCGTGCCTGCCAGGAGCTATTTCTGAGCAGACAGCCAGGAGTAACCCCTGAGCACTGCCGGGTGTGACCCAAAAACCCCCCAAAAATCAATTTTTAAATTAATTTTATTATCTTCTTTATCACTGTTATATTTGCTAATGTGTGATCTCAGGTACCTCCTTTTGCTATAAAGGATAGACTATGACAAAGCCCTGCCTTCATTTAGAGAGAGGCAGCAAACTGTCACTGCAGCTAATATCCTGGGAGAAAAAGGGATTGCTTTTTCTTATTTTCTTTGCTTTTCTTTTTTTAATAGTTTTAATGTTGGGGTTGGTCTTTTTCTGCTGTGTTCTTCCATCTGCTTCCCAAACCCACTCTTGTAAGTCAAGGCCAGACATCTCCATGAAGATTGTAATGGGCGAGTAATTAGCAGGCAGAATTACGTTTGAGCTGTAACCTGACTCTAATCTCTGACCTCGGAGAATTAATTTCATATGACATAGCACCTTAGCTGTGTGCTGGCTTAGAAGTTTCCACTCCCTGGCAGCCAGATTTCTTTTTCTATTTCTGGGACTTGTCATGTCGATGAGTCAGGTGGCCCCAGACTCTTCCTGTGCATGAAAGGGGCATTCCTGACTTGGATATGTTTTCTGCATATATAAATTATAAAAGGGAGAAACTCTGTCCGTTCCTTGGCATAAAAATAAGGAAAATTGGAGAGTAGAGTGAGGAAAGTATAAAATAGCCAATATAAATAAATCTTGGGGCCTGAATGAAGCAATACGTACAACACAGAAAAATGCCACTGAGGAATAATGCTTCCTGTGTGGAAAACAGTCATTGTAAGGAAGTTAAGATGTAAACAACCATGCTAACATTTGTTTGTCACCCAGTCCTAATCATGGATTTTAATTATTTAAGAAGTCAAACATTTCTAGGAAGACCTATTTGTTCCTCAACTATAATGAGTGAGTTTTGTCTAATCCCGTATCAAGTGTGGAAATAATCACCTTCCCTTCCCCCTGGATCCTGGAACAATTTCAACAATTAATATGTTCACTGGGGCTTACTCGCTTTGATTTCCATAACTGGAACTCACTATATGGGTTCCCAATGATGGTAAACTTACATATTCTTTGAACCATGGCATGGTAGGCCCTCTTGCACATTGAAAAGGTAGTATGAGAATCGAATTCACCCATTAAGCCTTCATTCATAGTTGCTGTCATAAGGAGTTGTGGTTATATCATGAGTTATGTTTTAATTGTTAAAACCCTAAAATTGGGAGGTCAGAGAGATAGCACAGTGGGTAAGGTCCTTGTTTAAAATGCAGCCAATGTAGGTTCACTTCTCAGCACCACATATGATGCCCGGCCAAGAGAAATCTCTGGGCACAGAGCCAGGAGTTAGCCCTGAGCACTGCTCGGTATGGCCCCTAAATTAAGACAGACAAAACAAAAAAGAACTAAAATTTAACTTTTTCTGGGAAACCATCAATTTGTGTGTGTGTGTGTGTGAGTGTGTGTGTGTGCGTGTGTGTGTGTTTAATGAGGATTGAATCCAGGGCTTCATACATGCCTGCATGCAAGTGCACATCCCTGATCTTTACTCTTCTGACCTATATTTGGATAACCTGAAAACTAACGAGGTTTACTGTTTCAAGAAACTTATTGACAAATTTATGAGCCATTTTAATATCTTATTATAACTCATTATTTCTAATCTAATTTTTTCATATCTCATTCCCGCTTTTCATTTATATGTTATTTCAACTTTTTGTTTTGTTTTGTTTTTTTGGGGCCACACCCGGCGGTGCTCAGGGGTTACTCCTGGCTGTCTGCTCAGAAATAGCTCCTGGCAGGCACGGGGACCATATGGGACACCGGGATTCGAACCAACCACCTTTGGTCTTGGATCGGCTGCTTATTCCAACTTTTTGATGAACTTGAAAGATGCCTTCCATTCTTTCCAGAATAAAATGGCCTAAAATTTACTAGTAGGTGCTCTTGTTTAAACCCGAAGAAGTACAGAGAAGTAATGAGAGAACTGAGAAAGACAGAAGGCAAGGGAACTACATCAGCAGCTTCACCTTGCTGTCCTTTTCTTTTTCTCACCTGTAAAATGCTAACCTTCAGCTTTTCTGTGAAGCTCAAAATTAGGTTTAGATGATAAGTGATACACTTTCAGAGTTCTATGCTGCTTTCTGATTATTTTAACATTTTGTTCAGGCAATTCACCAATGTGAAGCCAACCTCATGATTTCATCACTGTCCAGTTAGAACGAATGTTCTGAGACAGTGTTTGTGTCATGAGCAGGCACCCAGACTTTTCAGAGCCTTCTTTGGGCATCCCCACCCACAATAACTGTCATCCTTAGTTAGCCACTACAGATGGCTCTTAAGACTTGAATTCTGACAAGTTTCCTACTTGAACTGGACCAAGAAACCCAGATTATCAAAAAGATTACTTTTTTTTTAATGGTGACCTGGTTCCAGTTAGTCATTTCTAATTACCACAATGTCTCAGAGACATTAAACAAAAATAACCTTCACCTTACATAAATGCATCACCTTTTATATTTGAGAACCCCAAGAGTACCCAATATCCCACTTACAAACTTAGAAAACCATCATTTCTTACTTACCCAATCCCTTGATTAGCACCTTCTGTCAAGAGGGGGTGATATTTGTAGAGGGGAAAATAAAAAGCAGCCTATGATTGCCTCGTGATTGCTACTTACACTTTTGTAAAACAGTTTTCTGCTCTCAGTAAATAGAGGGAGATGGAAACTGAGGACCACAGTCCAAATGACCCATCTTTCTCAGAGACCAGTTCACCTCTTAAAAAGATCCTGATCAGGTAAAACTTAGTGACCATTATCAAGCCAGACTCCCCAGCATGACAGCCTGGTGTCTGGGATGTGTGAGAATCCAAGTCACCTGTGTCAAATGCTTGATCCAAGAGACCTGGACTGAACCAGGTCATACACCTGGCTAAGCTTTAGTTCTGAAAAAATGAATATAAATGAGAATGAAATAAAACTGGGACTATTGACAGAGGGAAGGGATGGTAATTACAGTCAGGGCCCAGCCATTCCTTCTTTGAGCCTTATTTTTATAGCACACCTATGTCTAACTCACCCAGTAACCCTCTCAAGTCTACAACTTTTTCTTTTTAATTTTTATTGAGACCAATGTAAATTACAAGTCTTTTACAGTTGTATTTCAGGTACATAGTAACAGTGAATTAGGGCCATTCCCACCACCAGTGTTGACCTCCCTCCACCTGAGTTCCCAGCATGCATCCCGCACCTCCACCCTTAGTTTCCTGGACTGCTAGTGTAACAGGTCCCTTTTGTGGATAGCTTGTTGTAGTTTGGGTCTCTTGATTCTTTTGTCATTGACTTTGGGTTGGGTATTTAGGTCTGACCATTTTTTATTTCCCCTCAATGCTCCTGAGACCACTTGGCCCTGGATCCCATTTTTTTCTCAATTTGTAGGAAGGCATAGAAATATGAGACAGAACAAGATGATTCACATCCTATGGTTCTGTAAAAAAAAAAAAAAAAATGGCAGACCCTACCTAGAAGCTATAAGTAAAAGTCAAATTAAAAGAAGTAAAAAAGAAAAATGGAGGGCAGATGTGGCAAGTTTATTTTATTTTATTTTATTTCATTTTGCATAGGCATAGTGCCCATGTTGTTCTCAGCTGCTTTTTTTCTTAGTCTGTCACTGTCCACTAGGAATGTCCCTTTGACATCTGCATAAGATTCATTTCTTTATGCGTTCCCTGATGCTCACTAACCAGTTGTCACCCCAATAAAATGCAGAGTCCCGCTATTGTACTTCTCATATAGTAGACTTGTTGAATCTGCACATTGACTTGTGATTATTTTTGTCATAAAATGTATGTTAGAGTTTAAGAAACCAAAAGGAAAATGATATATGGTGGAGAGGGATTGTTAAATTTATTTATTTATATATGTATATATGACTATAAATTCTATTTGAAATTCTGTGTTTCTGAAGATAATCCATGCTTAAATGCAAATTGTTGGAGGGGTTTAATGTAAATGTGTAATTTCTTTTTTTTGTTTGTTTGTTTTATTTATTTTGAGTCACACCCGGCAGCGCTCAGGGGTTATTTCTGACTCTGAACTCAGAAATCGCTCCTGGCAGGCACGGAGGACCATATGGGATGCCGGGATTCGAACTACCATCCATCCTGGATCAGCTGCTTGCAAGGCAAACAAACGCCTTACCACTGTGCTATCTCTCCGGCCCCATAAATTTGTAATTTCTATTTATCGGATATTTTTCTTTTTTTTTTTTTATGCACCCACCGCGCGACCCCCAACCCTCCTCCCTGCACCGCCAGAAAGACTATTTATCAGATCTTAAGTGTTCAGTCAGTTTTGACCCAGGACTAGAACATTGCAATTACACCTGAGAGTCTAGAGACCTCTTTTTCTGTTAATTCTGCCCCTGCCTCCATCTGAAGCAACCACTGATGATGCTGATTCTGTCAGCCCTGTACTAATGCAGCTACTATTGAAATTCTTAAGAATAGAGGATGCACTTCATTGCTTCTTTCTACTCTGTAATACTGCTGGGGCTTAGCCATATTTATCACATAATGCCACATTTATCAGTAGCCCATTATTTTTCTAATAATATTTCATTATGCAAATATGCCATCGTTATCTAGTCTATACTATTTCGTTTGATTTTCAAATTACTTCACTTGTAAATGCAGCCTCTTTCTGCTGACATGCAAGTATAAGGATGTACATTTTGTTGTAATCTCCCTCACCACAGTGAATCTGCAGACAGTTTACGTATTCCAAAAGAGACAATTATCTCTTTGTAAAAGCTCTTCCCACCACCACTTTTCTGATCACTACATATCTGCTCTCCATAAATAGCCACTCTTCTACTTTTAACTGCGTATACACATTGTTGACTCCCCTCCTGGAGAGTCCCGACACCAACTCTGTCAGCAAAGGGGGGGGGGGGTGCCTCAGAGGGCTCAGACGCCTCTCCAACAACCAACCTCCTAATGGAGGTTATAAGGATGGAAAGCTTCTCAGCCACAGTGTGAGAGAGCACGCACACAGACTCAGTGGGGGTCCTGTTAGAACAGTTCCATCTGTATTGAGAAAAGCAGGGGTTTATATAGGGTACAGGTGGCCAAAGCTGGCCAAAGGGGATAATTCCATAAAAGGACAATGTCAGCTGGACATGCAGCATATTTTCTCTATCTCAGGTATGTCCTATTTCTTTAAGGGTCGGTGCTGTTGGCTAATCCTGTTTTTGTAAAAATGTTAGGACTGGACACACAACTTGTGCCTTTCTCTTATCATGGTTAAGTTTCAGCAGAGCACATTCTTTTTCTGAGTGAGGCAAAGAACGGGAGATGCAAGACTGACATCACATCTCTTTGCTCAACAGGGGTGAGGGCTGGAGATGCAAAGCTGGGAATACACACCTCTTATTCTCTAGATCAGGGGTCTCAAACTCAATTTACCTGGGGGCTGCAGGAGGCAAAGTCGGGGTGATCCTTGAGTGCAAAGTCAGTAGTAAGCCTTGAACATTAGGGGGTGTGACCCATACAACTAAAACAAAACAGAACAGAAAAAGATTCCTCTAGGGCAGGGGTCTCAAACTCAATTTACCTGGGGGCTGCAGGAGGCAAAGTCGGGGTGAGGCAGGGCCGCATAAGGGATTTCGCTTACCGAATATTCGCAATAAAAAAATCGCATTAGTAAGAAAAAAAATGGTAAAAAATCGCATTGAACAGTTGCATACCCCGAACGGAACTGCTCAGGGTATGCGGATGTTTAATGCGATTTTTTTCTTACTAATGCGATTTTTATTGCGATTATTCGGTAAGCGAATAATTGCGAATACTGCGATATTTGAAGGCCAGCTGTGGGCCACAAAATGTATGGAGGGCCGCAAACGGCCCGAGGGACGCGAGTTTGAGACCCCTGCGTTGACAATTTCTCACTGTTAAGGAGTCATTGGTGGGAATTTAGATATACAGTTAAAGGAAACTAACACTAACTTAATTCTTTTTAAGAAAGTCTTAGATTCATGCAGCAAGAGTGATTTTTATGGTTTTAACAAATTCTAAAGAGTACTGTCTGGTAATTGCAACTTGAGAGAATATATAAGTCATACAAAATGAGTAATCATCTATAAAATTTAGTTCATTAAATGTTTAATTATAGCCCAAACAGTATGCTGGTTAATTTGAACATGGAAATGAAAAAGGATGAAGTTATAAACATGGTTGTTACCTAGTTCTAAATATGTTCCAAAAGTCTAACATTCCCCTCCATGGCCTTTAATATATTTTCCAGATACTCTTTGCTCTACAAGCACCATCACCTGCATTATATTTAAGAGAAGTTTAATATTCATACTGTTACTTTCAACTGAAGTTTTGGTGTGCATATTTTCCCTTACGCTTGTGTCATGTGTGTGTGTGTGTGTGTGTGTGTGTGTGTGTGTGTGTGTGTGTGTGTGTGCGCGCGCACGCGCGCGCGTGCACATTTGTGTATTTTGGGCCACTTCTGAAGGCTCTCAGTGGTTATTCCAGGTTCTGCGTTCAGAAGTTACTCCTGGTGGGGTCTAGGGACCATATGGATGCCAGGGATCAAACCAGGTCGGCTGTATGCAAGGCAAATGCCCTACCCTCTGTACTATCACTCCAGGCCCACTCAGGTCATCTATATCTGAAATTTATTTTACTTCAGTCATTATTATAACAAGTGATACCAGGTTCCTGCAATTGTACCTTCCCTGGAGCATATTCAGTTATTTTCAGTTTCAACTCTGCTTTTCTTTTTCTCCCTTCAATGTTTATTGGTGTTTCCATTTCCATTAATCACAGTGGTGAAATAACTCAGAATACATCCCTCTTATCCACTTAATTTCACCCACCAGGACATTATCTCTTATAAACTAAATCCTTGCCAGCTCCCTGTCACATTTCTTGGAGAAAATAAAATTTCTCCATATGCTTAACCTACACCCCTGAGTCCTATTGCCTGTTCTCCCTTTTAACACAGGAACAGGAAAATGGCTTTTTCTCAATTTCTATAAAGTATGTTCTGTTTTACAGACCATGCTGGACAGCTCTATTTTGATATGTGCAATATTACTTGGTTCTTGAAATTGTGAATTTCCTGAACTGGAATTCCCTTTTCACATTGGGGAATGAAAGATTAATCCATCTGGATGTTTCAATGTGTTATACAGGCCATAAGGTCTTCTCTGTAGTTGTGTTTTGGTAGCTACTGAAGGACTCACATACTTTCATCCCTTTGTAGCACAACAGAATTTTTAACTGTTATGGCTAGTGTGCAGTCATTTTATTCAGAGTATCAGCAGATGTTGATTGAATGTTTCTACAAGGTTCTATGGTATATGAAGAAGTTAAAAAAGATGAATAGATCCCCTGCTCCCAGACAGCCTCCAGTCCTGCAGGAAAGGCAGATGATGAAGGAAGGTGATGAGTATCCTCTCAAGGAATACATGATCTGCCACAACTAATAAGAGGAGTTTGAAAACCAGGGTCCATAAGTGCCAGTTTTTGTGTAGTTTTATTGTCACAGTTATTTGCATATTTTCCATGGTACCTTCATGATACAATGTGTAGTTGTGAATGAATTCTTTGACCCTCAAACCTAAAGTAGTGCCTGGTTTTCTAATACCTTAAATCTAAAGTATTAGTTGGTTCACTGATACCTAGCTGTTTTTTCAATTTTTTTATTGTCACATTATGACTTACCAAGTTGTTCATAATACAGTTGCCTAGTATCACTGGGACTCCCATGCACAAAACTGGGAACAGCAGATTCTGAACACCAACAGCAAATAAAAAGACAAAATGTATTTGCTTATGACATGTAATTTCAGGTTAGTATATTTGTGGACACACACACACACACACACACAAATATGAACACATAACAACAAGAAGTAAATATTCAAAGTTTAAATAGTGGACTCTTTAAAGAGCAATTATTTTATACTACTGCCAGTTATTTCTTTTATTTATTTTCTGAAGTGTCCACAATTTATACATACTACTTTTTTTTTTTTTTTTGGTTTTTGGGCCACACCCAACAGTGCTCAGGGGTTATTCCTGGCTGTCTGCTCAGAAATAGCTCCTGGCAGGCATGTGGGACCATATGGGACACCGGGATTCGAACCAACCACCTTTGGTTTTGGATCGGCTGCTTGCAAGGCAAACGCCACTGTGCTATCTCTCCGGGCCCACATACTACTTTTTTTTTGGGGGGGGGCCACACCCGGTGATGCTCAGGGGTTACCCCTGGCTATGCGCTCAGAAGTCGCTCCTGGCTTGGGGGACCATATGGGACACCGGGGGATCGAACCGCGGTCCATCCAAGGCTAGCGCAGGCAAGGCAGGCACCTTACCTCTAGCGCCACTGCCCGGCCCAACCCACATACTACTTTTTTTTAATATAAGGGGAAGGGATTTAAAAAAAAAAAATTTAAGTCATGACCCATAGGACCCAGAGTATAGCAGGCAGAGCATTTGCTTTGCACAAGACTAACCTAGTTTCTATTCCTGGCATCCCAGATGCCCAGATGGTCCCCTGAGCACTGGCAGAAGCAAGCACTGAGCACTGCTGGGTGTGTCACAGAATACAAAAACCCCATGAAATTGGTAATGAGAACTGAAGACTTGTTTTAGGCTCCCTTATTTTTATATTTATGCAATTAGACAATTAATGTTTCAGCTTTATCCCACACCATCAGGTAAAACCTATATAGTTCTTGAAGTCACTCCAGACACAGACCTCTCTCTGGTTATTCCCACACAGTTGATAATTTGTTGATTATTGGTAGGAAACTTTAAATAAATACCTAATAGGTAAACACAGTCTCTGAAAAGGCAATCGGGCAGTCTTAAACACTTTGATTTTGATAAGGTCAGGAATTCCACACGCACCCCTCTAATGACTCCAAAAGGCAGAGACCATGCAAAAGCAAAGGGTTTTATTATGCAAGCTTATGTAGGGGCTCTCAATGTGGCCTAACATAAGCCAGAGGATGAGGGTCTCGAGCCAGATTTAACAAGCCTTTATATAGCTTTTCTGACAGTGGAAAATTACAGTAGGGTGATCCATTTCAGAAAATATGTGACACTTGACATTTGCTCAGTTAATTTTTGCAAGGTTTAGATAACCACAAGTCACAAGGTTTGCGACAGTTAAAATGTATTTTTTGGTCAAGGGCAAGTTCTTGGGATTTAGGAAGGAGTGGGGTCCAGGGCATTAAGGGCGAGTCCTCGGGAAGCTGCAGAGAACATTTATTTTATTTCTTTTACCTTTCAGTTTTCCATTTTAACACTTCTTTTCCTTGGGATCACACTTTCTAACAAGGATGAGCATGTATTAGGTCAAGCAACACCCTTGTGGGACTTTCCTCATGAAATTTTTTTTCAGGCACATGATGCAATCCTGTACCCATATTAAAGCCACATTCAATTAAAAATTTTTTAAATGTTACCATATCCCTTTTCATTTCGACATTTCACATCACTTTGGAAATGTTGACATGTTCAACGTATACAGCATTCTTAATAGAAATTGGCCTGAACCGTAAGAGAATCATTTTCAGTCATAGCAGTGTGACTTCATCGGTCCACACATGAGAAGACTGTGATATAAAATACGTGATTTTTCCCCAAATCACAGAAGTTGGAACTGAAATTGAAATCTTTTAGGACCTTTCTCACCACTCCTCTGCACTAGTACTTCCCAAAATGTGTGATAACAGATGTTAGCAGTTGTACCAGAAAGAGCGAGGTCGGGGGTCAAATATGCCTGAGGATGACCTCACTACTTTCCCACACTTAGTAGTAACACATGCTAATATATTAAAGGATCCCACAGTACGACAGATACAAAACCATCTGGGATGTGAGGATGACAAGCATAACCAGAACTGGACTGGCCAAATGAAGGTCTGTTTTCTCCTCCAATTAAATATAGGATGGAGGCGAAGCAGGTGAGGGAAAATTCCTGGCAAATACCTGAATTAATTGCATCATTTTGGCTTGGTTTTTCCTTTGGAGAAGGGAAGCTACACACATAGGAATTAGGTGAGTGTTGTTCAAACAGCAGAATATGCTTTGTTATGTTCAGTTGAGCTCTAGCCACAGAGATCATGGATTCTGTCCACAGAGACCAAAGGTCAGTAGCCTACTTAGAAACCAGTACATCAAGAGCTACTTAACTACATTCTAGGTAAAAAGGGCAATAATGCCTTAACCAATAATGGTAAAGAGCAGTCTCCAAATGGAAACTGTCAAGATCTATGTTTTTGAGCTCTGTGTCTCATAATCCTCAGTGAGGGGCTCAGAAAAATATCAGCTATCCCAACCATCAACCAACACTTATCTCGAATGTCTGGGAATTAAATGATTTAATAAAGCATTTGGAACAATAATATGCAAAGCATGAAGATTATAAGTTATTATCGTTGTTATTTGTTGTTATTCTGGAAATAATTTATGGGGTCACAGTTCTAAATGTCTCAAGTATTAAGTTGTATCAATTTCTATTAAGATCCAAAATTCTATTGCCAAGCATCTAACTACAAATGCAAACTTTGATCCAAAAAATGTTAAATTGAGGGACCAGAGTGGTAGTGCAGCAGTAGAGCATTTGCCTTGATGCGGCTGACCCAGGACAGACTCTTGGTTCGATCCCCAGCATCCCATATGATCCCCCAAGCCAGGAGCAATTTCTGAGAGCATAGCCAGAAGTAAGCTCTGAGTGTCACCGGGTGTGGCCCAAAAATGGGAAAAAAAAGTTAAATCTAACTTAGTTTGAAGATTGCCCCCAATAAATATATAAAGATTGCAACATAGTATTTTTAGCTCTCCCAATTAAAGAGATGAAACATTTTTTTTCTTCATAGATTTTTTTTCAAGTGATCTTACTTATCTGAGTGCTTTACTTTCTTCCATCTTTATGACCAGTCAAAGATGTACAATTCAGGGCCTGACAGATAGCATGAAGGTAGGGCATTTGTCTTGCATGCAGGACTGTTGTTCGAATCCCAGCATCCCATATGGTCCCCCGAGCCTGCCAGGAGCGATTTCTGAGTGTAGAGCCAGGAGTAATCCCTGACCACTGCCAGGTGTGCCCCAAAAACAAAAAAAAAATGTACAATTCAGAATTTTGTCATGTTATTTCCAATTTCCTAGCCTTAAAGTTTTCTATAGGAACTGGAAACTTTTCTCAAAGGTCATCTTCAGCTAAAAAAGTAGGAGTAATGGGGATAGAGAGATTGAGCAGTAGTAGCACTTGCCCTGAATGTGGCCAACTTTATTTCAAACACCTTGAGGGACCAGGTATGATCCCAAACACCACCAAAGGTTATTGTTTAGCAGAGAGTCAGTAATAGCCCCTGAGCACTATAGAATATGGTCCAAAATTCTGCCTTCCAAAAAAATTTTAAGGAAAAAATATATAAGAAAATATATAAGCACTTTTGCAATGTAGGCCAGTCTACATAAGTGCCACTAGAAATAGATAAATAAAGTGATCTTGTGCCTATAAAGGGATCCTATACCGTTGATGTCCAATCACGTTTAGAATGACTAGAAAACATTTGATGAAGAGAACCAGCTTACAGGCAAAGCATTTATTTTGTTGTTCCTTTGGGGGGGAGAGAAAAGAGATCTTAAGAAGCCTCAAAGGGCTCTGGGCAGGACAGCTAGCCATAGGCCCCCTGGGCTGACCACTTAGTTCAGGGGAACAAGATCCCCCCCACACCAGGCGGGTCTTCAGGGCCACGCCTGGTTAATTGGGCCCTGGGGGGAGGGGGGGAGAAATTCCTCCCTATGCATCCAAAAACTACAGAACCTACTTCATTTATTGAGAATATGTTTTGCATATCTAGAATGTTCATTTTTTATTCTGCCCTTTCACACACCCCTACAAAGCTCTTTTTTACTCCTTAACTCTCTAACCCCCACAAACGTCACTAACCTACATTACTCTTTTTAACTTCAGTAGTGTACAATCCTAATCACAGACCAAAGCCATGCATTGTGTGTAACAACCCCAAACTGTTTCAAGACACATAAAATGGACACGTATTTCTTTAGGATATTTTGTGTTTTTTCTCTGACAACTATAATTCTTACTAAATGTTGTCTTATACAATGACGATTCTAACCACTTTTTATCTTCTCTTTTTGAGAAGTTTAGCAAGGAATTTTGGTGAAAGAGTCCCCCAGTTTAATGCTTATGATTGAACCATATCATGGGAATTGTTGGAATTGTTCCTATGGCCCCCATATGCGCCAATAACACCACATGGCATTGCTCCTTTTTTGCATAGGCACATTAAAATGGGAAAATAGTATACATGCAAATAAGATCCTAACTAATAGAGATTGGAACACACAAATCTTGTAGTGCAAGGGGACCTTACACCCTGAACATTGACCTGGCACAGACCTCAGAAGAAAGGGCATTCTCTATTCACCCCTGAACCAGGGAAGCCATCCACTAAACATCCAGGCTTGTCTATAACATCACCTGGAAGCAATCCTCTACCACGGAAAACCCTACACTGCTCAGACATTGACCTGCTCAAAAGAGACTTCCCTTACCACTGAGAAGACTTAACAACCACAACGACCTGCTTACAGGACAGGGCTCCCTGAATTGCCCTTTGATTGTGAGGTGAAACGAGAGGAAGCTCCACATCCTGACTTCAATGTAGGATATGCAGATTCCAGGATCTTTAATACAGAAACATGATACCAACAACAGAGACTGTGCGAAAAATAAAAGTGTGTTGGCACCACAGACAATGTCTTGGATTGGACGATCTAGCTTGCCTGGAGCTTAGAGAGTTGGTCTTGTGCCAGGAAACTTCAGGGGTCGGGTCTCTTTGTATTTAGGCCAAGGTTATTTCTTTCCATGTCCCTCATATTTTGATGGGCCTATGCAAACAACAATTGCCACTCTAACACCATTTTTACTGTGCTCCTTTGACTCTAATCCTTAAAAAGAACCCACTTAAAATTTGAGGTTAACTTAAGCTAATATGCATGTATATGGAAATGTAAAAAAATACTATGCCTGTAATGTTTAAGGAGTTATGTAAGTTTTATGGCTTTAGATTGCCTTGTATGCTGTTAAGAAATATTATAATGTGTTACAATCTGGGGACTTGAGGGACAAAGTAATTGTACATGGATTCTGTCTTATTTATCTTAATGATCTTTGGTTCTTTGGCTGAAATTTCAAAGTTAAGATATCAGCAAGGGGACTTCTGAGAATTATGTTATGGGTGATTGTCCTTCCACTGTAACTTTACCTTGTCCTCTTTCTTTGCATCCTTGTTCTCATAATTAAAAATAAAAAAATTTAAAAAAAAAAAAAAAAAGAAGCCTCAAAGGAAAAGGTAGGCCATGCCTTACTCCTTGCTATATATGAGAATGGAAAAGCAAGAAGATGCTAGCGAAGGAACAACAAACATAACAAAAGATTCAGAGACATATTCTATGTTGACATAAAATCTGGAGAGCATCATAATTCATTAGGAGACCTCCAGGGTTCCATGTTCTTGTACACAGCCCTGGATTTCTCTCCTGGGAAAACCAAGGAGACTGGAGAGTAGAGCCTGCAGGAGTTTCTCTGTATTGTTCCTTCTAAGTAACCACATGCCCTTGCTTAAGCACAACAAAGTTGGTCTGAGGTTTGTTCCTCTTCCACCTCTACTGTTTGACTTATTGTTTATTTGTTTATTGCATACTAGTTTCTGTTCTCCTTCCACACACCTTCCATTTTCAGTGAAAATGCCCATTCTTCAATTGATAGCCCCACTATAAATAAGATCAAGTTGTTAATGTTTTTGGAAGATTTTTACTAAAGAGATTAAAAAAATCTCTAGCTGTGTTTTAGAGGATGAGGATAGAAAATTTGATAGAAAAGCAGAACTGCTGAGCCTAGAGAAGAGAGTTGGGATTGTGTAAATTACAAGAGATAACAGAATTCATTCTATCTTGGTGTGACCTGATTAGCTATAAGCTCTTTATTTGTTGCTATTTTGGTATTGTTGCAGAAATTGTTTTGAAAAGTGCAGATTGATCAAGTCTGGAGCATATCCCACTGTTAGCACTAAGAGTCATAACTGACAAGAGCCAGGAGGACCAGTCCATGGTAGAAAGTTTGCCACAAATAACAAGGGAGCATTTAGGGCAGAGAAGGGATCATTATGACAATAACAGTTGGAAATGATCACTCTGGACAAGAACTGGGTGCTGAAAGGAGATAAAGTGATATGCATGATACCCCGTCAGCAAAGAGATCACAAGCCACAATGTCTATCCCAGAGTCAAGTGGGGGTGAGAGGACAGAAAGGAAACGAGGAAACTAGGTGGCAGAAAATGTACACTATTGCAGGGTGTTGTATGCTATATGACTGAAACTCAACCATAAACAACTTTTTAACTGCGAAAAAAAAACTATTATGAACAACCTTGTAAACCACAGAGTTAAAGTAATTTAAAAACAAAACATAGAGTTGGCTACTTTGCACTGCTTCTTTCCCTTCTTCCCTTTACTGCCCATATTCAATGTTTTGTTTTGATGGCTTGGCTTTTTGGCCTTCTCTAAGTTTAGTCTTTACATGGTCCTGTTCTTTGGATGGGGGAATTGTATTTTTTTTTTCTGTGATGCCTGTGGGAGTCCCTTAATGAGCTGGGAACATAGTTCTTGAAAAGTAGTTCCCAGTCCTGCTTATCCTGGCCAAATAAAACATTCTGGCACCTAGGGATGAGTAATATTAGTGAAACACTTAGACTGTTGAAGTATGGCTGTGTTTCCAGAATTTTATTTTCAATTGTATGGTTCGATTTCCCAGAGAACAGCTCTAGCAGTATAGAATTTTCCCCCAAGTTATGTGAAATTGAACTTAATTAAACAAGATGGATTTTTCTCAGCCATGTGGCAATATACAATAAAGGGGAACAATTTAACAGGAGAGTAATAATTATAGATGTTGTATATACTGTACCGATAAGATGTAAATAAAAGTAATAGAACTACTAGAAATTAGCCAGAGCGATAGAACAGTAGGTAATGACTTGCATGCAGCTGGCCCCAATTCGATTGTTGGCTTCTACATATGGTCACCTAAGCACTGACATAGATCATTCTGGAGTACAGTGCCAGGAATATCCCTAGAACACTGCTGAGTATGACTCAAATATCCCCCCAAAATAAAAGAGTTACTAGAAAGCATTTAAATAAAAATGTGACATATTGATGTACACATAAATAGTAGATAAGATTTTTATAAACATAGTAAACTTGAAAAACACATTTATAATCATAAATCACCTGCATCTAACAATTAATTATATATCCAATTCAAAACACTTTGGAACCTTTAAATTTTTTTCAGACATGCCAAAAAACTTTATTTATTTTATTATTTTATTTTCTCTTTTTTGGGGGGGTTTGTTTTGTTTTGTTTTGGGGCCATACCCAGTGATACTCAGGGTTACTCCTGGCTCTGTGCTCAGAAATCGCTCTTGGCTTGGACCATATGGGACACGGGAGGATAGAACCACAGTCCATCCTAGGTCAGCCGCGTGTAAGGCAAATACCGTACCACTGCACCACCGCTATGGCCCTATTTTATTATTTTATTATCATTAGTCTGCACAAAAATAAAATACAAATGGAACTTGTATTTAACTTGTATTAATACTACTTCTTGGCATCCCTCACATAAGACAAGCAGTGCAAAAGAACATATACATTCCTGTGCTCATCATAGCGTTTAGTGCAATAGCAAAGATAAGAAAACAGCTCATATGCTCAACCAGGGGTAAATAGGTCAAGAAGTTGTGGAAATATACAATATACACAATGGAATACTGTGCAGCTCTAAGAAAGAACAAAATCATGCAATTTGCTACAACCAGGATGAAACTAGAGGATATGCTGAGGGAAGTCAGTCAGAAGGATAGATGATCTCTTCCATATGTAAAACAAACATACATAACAAGGTAGCAACAATAGGCCAAAGGCAACACAACAGAACTGGTTCACACAACTGAGTTGAGGCAGGGGAGAGACTGGAGGGGAAGATTGAATGTCCAGGTCATTGGATGCTAAGCAGGAAGGAAATGGGTACAGTAGTGATGGATATGGTGTTGGAATCATGGACACTAGAATTATGAACACATGAAACCATTGACAGTACTGCAAATGACAATACTTTGAGCCATTTCAAAATAAGTTTACATGAAAACTAGTATATTGAGTGAAATAAGTCAGAGAGAGAGAGAGAGAGAGAGAGAGAGAGATACAGAAAGTCTCACTCATCTATGAGTTTTAAGAGAAATAAAAGACATTAGTGTAATAATGCCCAGAAACAATAGAGATGAAGCTGGAAGGACTGGCTCATGCTGTGAAGCTCTCCACAAAGAGTGGTGAGTGTATTTAAAGAAATAACCACACTAATGGCTATCATGACAATGTTAATGAGTGAGAGAGGCAGAATTTAAAAGTCAAGTTTACCAAAGGGAAGGGGAGAGGATGGATTGGGGCCCTTGAGACACTAGACACTGACACCTCCAGTGAGTGTGGAGTTTGCATATTGTATGCCTGAAACTATTACTAGCGATATTGTAAATCACAATGCCTAAGTAAAAGATTTTTAATAGAGGGCTGACGGGATAGCCTCGAAGACTTGAGTACATATTCTGCATGCAGGATCTCTGGGTTCAATTGTCTGAGGTATATGTTCTTGAGCACCATTGGGAGCAGCTCCTACTCTTTGTTTTTTTTTTTTGTTTTTTTTTTTTTGGTTTTTGGGCCACACCGTTTGACGCTCAGGGGTTACTCCTGGCTATGTGCTCAGAAATCGCCCCTGGCTTGGGGGACCATATGGGACGCCGGGGGATCGAACCGCGGTCCTGTCCAAGGCTAGCGCAGGTAAGGCAGGCACCTTACCTCTAGCGCCACCTTCCCGGCCCCAGCTCCTACTCTTATTCCCCAGCACTGAATCTGAGGTAGCCCCTGAATTCTAGGTGTGATTCCAAAATAAAATAAAATAACAATATATAAATATCAAATGTTCTGTTAATAGCACTCATGGGCATTTACCCAGTGAAGATAACTAATGCAAAAATGCATTTGCATCCTTATGTTTATAACAACATTATTCACAATATTGAAAACACGGAGTCCACCTAAATGTTCATTAGCACATGACCGCATAAAGGTGTGGTGTGCATACTCAATGGAATACCATTCTGTCATTTTAAAATATGAAATTATGCCCTTTGGGGCAAACTAGCTAGATCTTGAGTGATTGTGCTACGTGAATAAATTAGCAAGTAAAAAGCAATTATGGAATGTTCAGATGGGGAATATGAATTACCAACTTTCCTTTCTTTTTCTTATAGTTTTTTAGATTAATCATTAAGTTGGCAAAGATATTAACAAGAGTAAAACAAATTTTATTTTCTCTATGTTGAACCTCAGCCTTAAAGGTAATATTCAATCAAAAGAAGAGACAAAATCAGGCTGCCTTTATACCTGTTAGACAATGAAATAGTAAATGTATGGGAAAATGGCAAGAGAAACAGGTTTCACTTGGTAAAAAAAAAAAATTAGTGAAAATGTTTTGTTTGTCCAGTCATTAAATTTCCAGCCCTAAATTTCCTATACTTCTAATAAATTCTCTTTCTCCCAGTACCTCCCTTACATGGGAGATTTATTCTCTTCTTTTAAGATCACAAAGGAATGTCAGCAGTGCCTTTTCACCTTTAATATTTCAATTCAAATTAAGTAACTTTGAATCTAAATGAATCAAATATGCCAAATATAAACCTTACCAGCATTTAATGTTGAACCTATTTTTAATGTAGCTATTGAGATATTCAGTAATAGCTCATGTAGTTTTAACCTGCATTTCTCTAGTAACAAATGGTGTAACAGATATTTCCATTGATTTATTTGCATCATTTATACCCCTTCTGTGAAATGTTTGTTCCTGGTTTTGGAGTGTTGAATTTTGAGAATTCTCTATACTACTATAATGTCCTTTGTGAGAAAGTGATTTGCAAATATTTCATCCACCTTGTCTTGATTTTCCATCTTGTTTGTTTGTTTGTGGACCACATCTGGTGGTGCACAGTTCTTACTCCTGGGTCTGCACTCAGGAATCACTCCTGGCAGAGTCTGGGGATCAAATGGGATGCCAGAGATCAAACCCGGGTTGTCTCTGTGCAAGGCAAAATGTCCTTTCTACTGTGCTACACTCCAGCCCCATGGTTTTTAATCTTCTTAACATGATATTTGCAAAACAAATGTCTTACGTTTTGATAAGTGTAATTTCTCAATTTTTCTTTTTTATAGGTTATACTTTTATCCTCAAACTTAAGAACCCTTAGAGCTCGTAGATTTTTCTCCTTTCCTCTATCCTTCAAAGTCTTATAGTTTTATCTTTATAATTAAGCTTGCAATCTAATTTGAATTAATTTTTATGTAAGATGTGAAACATCAGTTCATTTGGGGCTAAATGGGAATTCTAACCAGGGTTGGTCACCAGATGTGTTCAAAAGCGCTTCACAAACCTCCCACCTCCAAAAGTAAAATTTTAGTTATTGTGATATTTAAAGTAAGAATGTGTTTTTTTCCAGCATAAGAGATTTTAAAACTGTAAGGTAATCATTTTTCACCATCTCTAATCCCTAGCACAATCTCATAAACATTCCCCTGGGGCCCGCAGCTGTCAACACTAACTGTTTCTCAGCTCAGGCTGTGTCACTCAAGGGGCTGACCTTGTTCAAATAGCCTGGAGTTGGCAGGTGTGTGTCCTCAGGCAAATTGCTTCAACCCCACTGAGAAGCTTTCTTATCTGAAAAGAAAGGGTATATTATCTGTATAATCGGGATGGCTGCTCCATAATTAAACATTCTCTAATGTCAGTTATCTAAGCAATCTTCAGTGTGCAGTTTTGCAACTGACTCATGGTGGTGCTTAAACCTTTCTTTTCATTGTGGAGGATTTCTTTAAACTCAGCTTCCTGCGGTGGAATTACTAAATCAAGGGATAAAACCTTCAAGATTGTTCTAGAAATGAGAAGGCAGGGGGTAAAATAAGAGAGGGTGGGTTTCTAAATGGTACTTTTCTAAATTGTAGCTTGTATCTCCTAGAAGCATCAGATGGAGAAGAAACAGAAGTCATGCAGCAGGAGACAGCTCCGGTTCCTGCACTATCAAAGAAACCCAAACAGGTGACAGTTCCAAACAAGAGTTGGGTTGTGAAATCAGCCTGTCTACCCTTACCAAAACTGCCTGTGCATAGTATCAGTGTGGGTGGGATTTGCGGGAGGCTTACTGCCTTCTCTACTTTGAAAAAGAAAATATGCTTCTTCCAGTATAAAGTAGCCAGGTTTCTCCTGATTTTTCTTTTTCTAACATGAATACATTTTTGCAGTAATGATATTTATTTTTAATTAATATCTTTATTTAAGCATCATGATTACAGACATGTTTGTGGTTGGGTTTTAGTTGCAAAAAAGAACTCCTCCTTTCACCAGTGCAACACTCCCACCACCAAAGCTCTCATCTCCCTCCTCCCTCACCCCCTACCTGTATTCGAGAAAGGCATTCTATTTCTCTCACTCACTACCATTGTCATGAAAGTTGTCAATGTAGTTATTTTTCTAACTGGACTCACCAATCTTTGTGGTAAGCTTCATATCATGGACCAGTCATTCCAAGTCTCATCTCTATTGTCTCTGGGTATTATTACAATAATGTCTTTTATTTATCTTAAAACCCATAGATGAGTGAGACAATTCTGTGTGTGTCTTTCTCCCTCTGATTTATTTCACTCAGCATAATAGTTTCCAGGTCCATCCATATATAGGGAAATTTTATGACTTCATTTTTTCTGACAGCTGCATAGTATTCTATTGTGTATATATACCACAGTTTCTTTCACCACTCATCTGTTGTAGGCCATCTGGATTGTTTCCAGATTCTGGCTATTGTAAATATCACTGCAATGAATATAGGTGTGCAGAAAGCACTTTTGTATTGTGTTTTTGTGTTCCTTGGGTATACTCTAGGAATGGTACAGCTGGATCATATGAGAGTTCAATGTCCAGTTTTTTGAAAAATCTCCATATTGTTTTCCAAAAGGGCTGGACTAGATGGCATTCACTGCAAAGAATGAGAGTCCTTTCTCCCCACATCCCCACCAGGAATGTCTATGTTATCTTCCAAAAATACTGGATCAGTGGACAATCCCACCAGCAGTGAACAGGGTCCCTTTTCTGCTGCTTCTTCACCAACACTGGTTGTTGTTCTTTTTGATGAGTGTCAGTCACTGGTGTAAGGTGATATGTTGTTTTGATTTGCATTTCTCTGGGGAATAAGTCATAGAGAGCCACTCAGATCCATTTGCATCTTTTCTGCATTTTACAGTAAAGCTCTCAACCCTGATTGATGACCATGTGGGTTTCTTTAGGCACTGTCAGTCCACCTTTGTAGTTGTAATTTGTGGTTTGGTGGGGATGGCCTGAATCCATTCTACTAATGGATAATTCTTTCCAGAGTTTGTAACCAGGTTCAGAATGATGGGTGGGGGTTGGAGTGATGATACAGCTGGAAAGGCAATTGTTTTGCATATGGCCAAGTCGGATTCAGTCTTCGGCATCCCATGTGGTCTCCTAGCACTACCAGGAGGGTTCTTGGGTGCAGAGCCAAGAGTAAGCCCTAAGCACTGTCAGTATGACCCAAAGACCAAATAAATAGAAATATAAATAAGTCACCAGAATAATGAGGAGAAGCAGTTTAGCTTCATGTGTATTTGCAAGCTAACTGTAAGACCATGTGCGTGTTCAATTCTCTGCTTTAGTTTTATTGGTAAAATGTTGACTTTGTCAGAGAACTATGAAATCAAATGAATCGATTTTTTTTTTTTTTTTTTGGTTTTTGGGTCACACCTAATGATGCTCAGGGATTACTCCTGGCTCTGCACTCAGAAGTCGCCCCTGGCAGGCTCCGGGGATCATATGGGGTGCCAGGAATTAAACCGGGGTTCATTCCAGATTGGTCACATGCAAGGTAAATGCCTTACTACTGTGCTATTTCTCTGACCCCATGAGTTGATTTCTTATGATGTATTTTCAACAATACTTTCAACAGTGATTTGGCACAGAGTAAGCACTACTATTAGTATTATTTCAGTAAAATGTACTTCATCTTTTTACATTATTTTTTGTTTATGAAACTGGAAATGAAGAAATATATTAATTTCAGAAAGATATGCAATTGGGCCAGAGAGATAGCATGGAGGTAGGGCATTTGCCTTGCATACAGGACTGTGATTCGAATCCCGGCATCCCATATGGTCCCCTGAGCCTGCCAGGAGCAATTTCCGAGCATAGAGCCAGGAGTAACCCCTGAGCACTGCCTGATGTGACCCAAAAATAAGAAAGAAAGAAAAGAAAGAAAGGAAGAAGGAAGGAAGGAAGGAAGGAAGGAAGGAAGGAAGGAAGGAAGGAAGGAAGGAAGGAAAAGAAAGAGAGAGAGAGAGAAAGAAAGAAAGAAAGAAAGGAAGGAAGGAAGGAAGGAAGGAAGGAAGGAAGGAGAGAGAGAGAGAGAGAGAGAGAGAGAGAGAAAGAAAGAAAGAAAGAAAGAAAGAAAGAAAGAAAGAAAGAAAGAAAAAGAAAAGAAAGAAAGAAAGAAAGAAAGAAAGAAAGAAAGAAAGAAAAGAAAGAAAGAAAGAAAGAAAGAAAGAAAGAAAGAAAGAAAAGAAAGAAAGAAAGAAAGAAAGAAAGAAAGAAAGAAAGAAAGAAAGAAAGAAAGAAAGAAGAAAGAAAGAAAGAAAAGAAAAAGAAAGAAAGAAAGAAAGAAAGAAAGAAAGAAAAGAAAGAAGAAAGAAAAAGAAAGAAAAAAAAAAAGAAAGAAAGAAAGAAAAAAAAGAAAGAAAGAAAGAAAGAAGAGGGGCCCGGAGAGATAGCACAGCAGCGTTTGCCTTGCAAGCAGCCGATCCAGGACCAAAGGTGGTTGGTTCGAATCCCGGTGTCCCATATGGTCCCCCGTGCCTGCCAGGAGCTATTTCTGAGCAGACAGCCAGGAGTAACCCCTGAGCATCGCCGGGTGTGACCCAAAAACCAAAAAAAAAAAAAAAAGAAAGAAAGAGAGAAAGAGTGAGAGAAAAAGAAGAAAAACGGAGAAAAGGGGAAAGAAGAAAGAAAAAAGGAAAGAAAAAAGAGAAGAAAGGAAGTGAGAGAAGGAAGGAAGGAAGGGGAAGAAAGAAAGAAAGGAAGGAAGGAAGGAAGAAAGAAAGAAAGAAAGAAAGAAAGAAAGAAAGAAAGAAAGAAAGAAAGAAAGAAAGAAAGAAAGAAAGAAAGAAAGAAAGAAAGAAAGAAAGAAAGAAAGAAAGAAAGAAAGAAAGAAAGAAAGAAAGAAAGAAAGAAAGAGAGAGAGAGAAAGAGAGAAAGATAAAAAAGAAAGAAAGAGAGAAAGAGAAAAAGAAAAACAGAAAGAAGAAAAAGAAAGAGAAAAGAGAAAGAAGAAAGAAAAGGGAAGAAAGGAAGGAGAAAGAAGTGAGAAAAGAGAAAGGAAGGAAGAAAGAAAAGAAAGAAATGAGAGAAAAAGAAGAAAAACAGAAAGAAGAAAAAAAGAAGAGAGAAAGAAAAAAGAAAGAAGTGAGAGAAAAAGAAGAAATACAGAGAAAGAAGAAAAAGAAAGAGAAAAGAGAAAGAAGATGAAAGAAAGAGGGGGGGAAGGAAGGAAGGAAGGAAGGAAAGGGAAGGAAGAAAGGAAATTATTTTATGCTATACATTTGAACTGTTTTCAAATTAGTGGACTTTGCTCTTCTGTAGGGTTGTTTTTATGCTGGATTGGAAATCTTTTTGATACTGTGCTGCCAGATAAAATACACATTTTGGCTTTCTTGTCACCAGGTGGACAATATCTAGTGAGAAATGACATGTCCTCCATTGCTGTATCTGGGCCTCACATTTTTATTATATTTCCATACCTCCTATCCTATCCATACCCCAGATTTATAACTTATAAAAAGTTGTTTAGCCATGCAACTACCTCATCTCTAAAAACTATCAAAATAATTGTCCTTGGCCTGCTCAATATTATGAGAACAAGTAAATATATTCTTAATATATTCAAGTTCTTTTTCCTCTCAGATAAGCCTTCCAAAATATTTGAACTCCCCTAGTCCTAAAAATTGCATCATCCCTTTCTCTCCTCCTCATCAAGGATTTCAGAGCCAGTCCTAGTGATTTAGGGATTATGCTTCCCAAATATAATCCCTAATGAATAATTTTATGACTTTTCATTGATGCATCCGTGATGTTAATAGACTTTTATTAATTTATTATCCATCCTTCTCCCTTCAGACCCCACACAGCACTCACTTTTTCTTAGACTAGCTTATTGTTTATGATGAAAAAAATCAGTTTTCAGAGGTTTTTTGTTTTTTTTTTGGTGGGGGGGGGCGGTTCTGGGCCACACCTAGCAGCGCTCAGAGGTTACTCCTGGTTCTGTGCTCAGAAATCACTCCCAGTATGCTCAGGGAACCATATGCGATGCCAGGAATTGAACCTGGGTCAGCTGTGTGCAAGGCAAATAACCCTACCCACTGTGCTATCGCTCCACACCCTTCAGTAAGAGTTATTTCATGCCCATCTTACTCCCCTTTTCCTTCCCCACTCCTATATTATTTTACAGCCTTTATTTTTTTAACAGTTTATTCTTTCTTAATCTTCAAGATTTTTTTTGAAAATCTGAAGAGAAAACAAGACTTGTGTCCTATTCACCTCCCTGGTTTACTTTCTTCCTTCCCAGGCTGGTGTCTCCATAGTATTCTTTGGATGCCTTTCTTGGAGCATAACAAATACCTCAGTACCTCAAAACAGAAAATGATTCATTATCTCATCGCTTTTGTTATCTCACAGGCATGATTTAACTCAGTGCCTTTGGCTTTCTGTCTCTCAACGGGTGCCAATCAAGTTCTGTGCTGTGGTTAGGAGGCGCAATTTGGAGAATCCTTTCCAGAGCCCATTCATGTAGCTGTTGGCAGGCCTCAGTCCTTCACATTCTTCAATGGATTGCCTAACACACTGCCTCTGGCTTTTCTGAGGCCACATGATACAAGAAGCAATGAGTATGATCACCTAATCTATAAAGCAAGAATCAAGTAATTTGTTCTCCATATATTCAAAACAGTGGTGGGCCAGGGAGATGGTAATTTCTATGACATTTCTGATCAAATAAGAAGCCCTGGGTCCTAGGAGCCTAGACGTGGTAGAAAGGCTTTTGTTTGGTTGGGGTTTAGGGTTGGGTTTTGTTGGTGTTTTTTTTTTTTTTTCTGTTTTTGTTTTGTTTTGGGCTTTGTTTTTATTATTTCATTAAATGTAAGTGCTGGTATTTAGGGTTCTGAAGTGTTTTATAGATCTTTGGTTTGGGTTTTTTATTCTTCCCTCTGAGTTTGTCTGTTTGTTTTTATTGCTATTGTTAATGAAAGGTAATATGTGTTTGCAACTAAGCAGCTCTTTCAGTCTAAGTCTTGAAAACAGAATGGAAGGTTCAAAGGCCCCTCTTTCCATAGTCTTTCCCATATCTGACTGTCTTGGTTCCAACTTAAGTATTTCTGAATATATAAAGCCTTTAAGAATATAGTGGATTTGGGCCGAAGAGATAGCATGGAGGTAAGGCTTTTGCCTTTCATGCAGAAGGTCATCGGTTCGAATCCCGGCGTCCCATATGGTCCCCCGAGCCTGCCAGGAGCGATTTCTGAGCATGAAGCCAGGAGTAACCCCTGAGCGCTGCTGGGTGTGACCCAAAAACCAAAAAAAAAAAAAAAAAAAAAGAATATAGTGGATTGGGGCCTGGAGAGATAGCACAGCGGCGTTTGCCTTGCAAGCAGCCGATCCAGGACCTAAAGTGGTTGGTTCGAATCCCGGTGTCCCATATGGTTCCCCGTGCCTGCCAGGAGCTATTTCTGAGCAGACAGCCAGGAGTAAGCCCTGAGCACTGCTGGGTGTGGCCCAAAAACCAAAAAAAAAAAAAAAAAAGAATATAGTGGATTGATGGAGCTATATCCAGGATTAAGGGGCACATGTTCTGATGCTCATGGCACCAACTTAGTTTCTAGCAGACACTGCGCAGCCAACACAAATCCAGGATGGCCAGTTTTTCCCAGGTAGTCATTATTTAGTCAGAGAACTAGCAGGCCCTGATGGATAAAATGTCATCTGGAGTCTCTTCAGAGCTCCCTGAGCACTGCTTGAGAGCTGACCGCCTCAAAAATGATATCTGGTGATTTTTCTGGAAGTTCATAGTATCCTGTGATTCTTCTGGGCATTCAGTTAATTAGACAAAATTCAAACCCACAGATATTTTCTAGGCGTAACATTCTATGCCATAGATTCTGGTATGATAGCTGAAGAATGATATTCCTTTAAATGGGGCCAGAGAAATAGTCCAAAGCAGTGATCACTTAGTTTGCCTTCTGGATGGAAGCTCAGGGTTTGATCCCTAGCAGTGCTCCCTGAGCACTACCAGGAGTAATTCTCAAGCACAATGCAGGGAGTAGCTCGTGAGCACTGCCATTTGGGGCCTCAAAACAAAATGAAAAATTACCTTTAACTTTATAGAAATGTTTAAAAGAATTTCCTTGGCACACTTTTAATTTCTTTGGAGCTCTTAGGTGATTGAGTAGCAGTCTGAGGTACGACCTAGTTCTTTCTTACTGAGGCCTGAAGTGTTTCAGTCACATCCTTACTTTTACAGAAAGTTCTTTTTTTTGGGAGGTGGGTCACACCCAGCAGCCCTCAGGTTGCTCCAGGCTCTGAGCTCAGAAATCACTCCTAGCTCGGAGGACCATATGGGATGCCGGAAATCGAACCTACGTCTGTTCTGTGTCAGTCGCGTGCAAGGCAAACACCTACCACTTGCTATCTCTCCAGCGCACAGAAAGTTCTTATAACAAAACTCTCTCCCTTTCCTTTTTCCTATAAGCCACAAGGAGAAGTCCGTTGATACCTTCAACACTATTTGTAAATAGCCTTCTGGCTATTTTACACTTGACATAAGATGCATTTTCTGTTTTTCAAATAACAATAAACAACACTATTGCTACATCACAGTGATTGCCTTTCCTCCAGTTTCCCAGATTTCCTCCCACTATCTGGATCACTATAATACAGTGTATAAGGCCTCAAATATCCAGTTGACCTCAGTTAGATACCCAGCACCTGCACTGTCTATGCTCCACAACACCTCTGTGAGTGACCCTCAGCACAGACTGAGCATGGCTCGGTGTGACCCATAAATAATAAAAAAAAACAAGTTTGGTTTTTTGGGTTTTTTTGTTGTTTTGTTTTTTTTTTTTGGTTTTTGGTTTTATGGGCCACACCAGGTGACACTCAGGGGTTACTCCTGGCTATGTGCTCAGAAATCGATCCTGGCTTGGGGGATCACATGGGACACCTGGGATCGAACCCAGGTCCATCCTGAATCGACCATGCACAAGGCAAATGCCCTACTGCTGCGCTATTGCTCCAGCCCAAACAATAAAAAGTTTTTTGTTTACTATTTCATGTCTCACTCTCGGTGTCTTCCAAGTCTCAAAATGTGTGTTTGTTTGTACATACTATCTATACATCAAGCACTTCATGTTTTACACATTTCAAAATGATTTGCAAAATCCGTACACTCCCCACAACACTTAAGGGTGTATGTCAGTGATAAAAAAAGAATAGGTCCACTATTTATTTAAAACAATGCATAATAAAATGCACAAATGGACTGTTTGATGAGTCTTGAATGTTATACAGACCATTATCATTTCAGAAGCCTTACATAGTACCTCCTAGTTAGTCACCATACCAAACTCCTTATCCCAGGTTTCTACCCCTCCATCTTGATTGTTGTTTGTTTGTTGTGGGGAGGTCTTGTTTGCTTGTTTTTGTTTATTTACCCAGGGTTTGACTAATGCAAAGCAAATGCTTTTAGCACTGAGCTACATCCCTAAACTAAAATTCATTTTGTCTATTCTAGATTTTCTTTATTTCCCTTTTACTTTCTTGTTGTTTTCCACCTTTCCTTTTGTTGTGGTTGCAGTGAGCAAAGGTTGGATTGCATCAGAAATCACCGTTTGTTGTGTCACTTTATGGGGCTCCTAACCATGGCAATGCCACAATGATCACTGGACCTGTGGGGCAGTGCTGAAGTTCAAACTTATTCTCATGCCTGAGACACAGGCCCTGTCTAGAATTTTATGTGAATAAAATTATAACATAAATGCTGTTTTGTTCAAGGCTCCTTTTCCATTCAACACGGTGTTGTCCAGCTTCATCTATCTTGATAATAGTCGTTGATTTTTTTTATTTTTATTGCTGAGTATATTGGTCTGCTAGGCTACATAATAAAATATTACACTTGAATGCTTTAGTTTTCCAGACAACTCTGTCTTTAGTTTTTAGAGCTTCTTCTCACTTAACATCATCTGTCATCCTTTTTGTATTGGATCCCTTCCTCCAGTTTCTGTTAGAGTCCCACCTTAATGGCTTAACTTAGTATTATTTGCTTCCTTCAAGAACCTAATCTCCAATACATTGAGGGTTAAGGTTTCAGCTTATGAGTACAGGAAGGGGTGGCCACTATTCAGTCCATCAATTGTGTGAATATACATACCAGCATTTCTTTCTTCATTTAACCATTGATATATGCCTGAGGCTTCCTCCTGCTACAGCTAGGAACATTCATATAGAGCTTATTTTGTGAAAATACATATTTTATTTATCTTGAGCAGATGCCTAAGAGTAGAATTCCTAAATTATATTTTAGTTTGTAAGAACTGTCCAACATTTTTCCTGTGATTGTGCCATTTTTCCCAGTCATTCATGTATGAATATTATCATTATTTTATATTTCTGTCAACATTTGGAGTTACTCCTCTTTGAATTTTAGTCATCTTGGTCTGTATGTATTTGATAACTTTAACTAAACCCCCCAAAACTGTGAAGTTGATTCTGTACTTTTTTTCTTCTACATTGAATATGCTACATTGAATATTTGGGTTATAATCAAACACTACTTAATGTTTGGGTGATGTTCTTTTCGAAGGGGAATTGATTTTAGTTTTGGTTTTGGAGTTATACTTAGCCTAGCTAAGATCTAGGGGATGAAACTCAAGATTCCTATGTATGGAGTATATGTAAAGCATGCACTCCACACATTGAGTCATCTTCCTGATCCCATTAAATATTTTTAATGAAAAAAAATAAAGAGTAAAAAAATCTTCTCTACCCTTACCTGAGGCATTTCTTCATTTTCAACCACCCTTAACTTTGGGTATTTCCCTTTTTTGCCACCTTATAGTTCATGCTATTTTTTGGCTTGTCTGTTTCAAAGATGATCTATTACCTTCCTAAGGTAGACTATGAGGACAACAGCTCTCTCAACTTCTCCCATTCCCTTTCCAACTACTACCTCACTTGCCAACACAGTATTACATTTTGATTAAAATAGATGTCACCATGTCATTTTCACCAGGCAAACACTCTTCAATGTGAAAAATAAAGTAGGAAGCTATAATCATCTCTAGTTCTTTAAATATAACTCTTTATTTTCATGGCATTAATAATTACCTCATTTCTTCATCTGCCTGGTTTGCTGTATTCTATTGTTAATTGTTTCCATATGTTCCAACATGTCTTCCACATGCCCATGAATAATATTTTCCATATGCTCAAAAAGATGACATATTGTTCTTTTCTGCAAGCCTCCATATCCTTGCTCCATTCTGAATTGGTTATTCTCTAGGCCTATGGATCAATTCAGATTTTTCTTGATTCCATCTTAAACTCTTAACTAGATTAGTCTTTTTTACTAAATCCTCTTTCTTGTTTCTTGGTTTAGTCCTTTATTTTTCTGGAATACAACCAGTAGTGTCTGTGGGAAATAAAATTTTTTGAGAACTTAAATATATGAAAATGTCCTTATTTTATTCTTAACTTTATTGACAGTTTGGCTGGATATAAAAGTCTAATTTGCATATAAAATATCCTTGTAATTTTAAAGGCATAGTTCCATCCATTTCTAGCATCCGTCATTAATGTTGCAAGGACTAATGGCTCGTTTTTCTGATCCTTTATATTTTCAAATGTTACTGTTTTTAATTTTTTGGAAATCTTTTGAATCTTTTGCAATGTTGTGAAATTTAGAAATTATAGTCTTTGTTGTGGAGATTTTCTATATTCAATGTGTTGTAATTTTGTTTTATTTGAGGGGACACATCCAGTGGTACTTAGGGTTTTTTTCTGGCTCTGCACTCAGAAATCTCTTTTGTCAGGCCAGAGACCATATGAGAAGCATATATGTATATATAAGATATATATCTTATATATCTGTGTGTATATATATATATACACACACATATACACACTTATTAAGCATTTTATTTGGAATATATTATAGGAAGTTTCTTTCAATTCTGGAAATTTTTTATTGTGTTAATTTTTAACCATTAATTCATTCACATACACACATATTGGTTTTTGGGTCACACCTCGGCGGCAGTGTTCAGGGTATACTCCTGGCTCTGTGCTCAGAAATCATCCCTGGCAGGCTTGGGACCATATGGGTTGCTGGGAATCAAACTGAGGTCTGTCAGAGTTGGCCACCTACAAGCCCTACCACTGTGCTATCACTTCGGCCCCCAATTCTTCAAATTTTTTCATAATTTACAATACTGTCAGTTATAGGGTTTCATGCACACAGCATTCTAACATCATGCCCTCCACCAGAACATCAGTTTCACTCCATCATTGTCTCAGTGTTTCCCCTATATTAGCCCCTTGACATAGCTCTATATGATCACTTTTTCTGTAATAATTTTTATTGGGTTATAATGTCTCTTAGTCTGATTCTCATTCTTTTTGAATTTTTTTTAATTCCCATCACCGAATAGTCCTCCCTCCACCTCCGTTCCCGTCCTTCTTCCCATATCTTCTTCCCTTACACCCGGTGCTGCTAGAATAAGTGGTCCCCTCTGTACCTAGCTTACTACTTAGTGGTCTTACACCTATTTGGTCTTGGTACCTCCCTTATCCCCCCCCCCAATTGAGAGGCGGGACTAGATAGTTCAAGTTATGCGGTTTTGTTTGAAGAAGGGAAAAGTAATAACCTGGAGAAAAAGAAAAAGAAAAAAAGAATCAGATACTCCGGAAATGGGCGGAGTCCTTCTAGAGGCTTTCATCCTTGGTTTGAGAGACGAAGGGGAAAAAGAAGGTGAAACACCACAACAGTACATAAAGAACTGTCAAATAAAATACCCAGTGAGCATTCCAAAAAAACAAACAAACAAAACAAAACAAAACAAAAGGGTAAGCACCATATAAAAGCCATGGTATTGAGATAAAAAAAAGAAAATGTGGCAGAGCGCATAAGAAAAGAAAATAAGAAAATAAATAAATAAATAAATAAATATAAATGGAGACATCCACTTCAATAGCCAAATCACAACAATGAAATCAACAAAAAAAATAGATAAGTAAATAATAATAAAAAAATTGTTTTGTGCTTTTTTTTTTCCCTTCTGCAGATGCAGAGTAAATATTGGGGTCATTCGAAAAGGAATTTCCTTTGCCCAAGAGATACAGGGTTTCTCCACCCTTGAAGTATATTGTCATGGGATTAACTATAGACTTTTTTCAGGTTCATTTACTCTCCCCTTGGTGCTTTTGTGGTGTATGGAAGACTTCTGCTCTGTCCTGGGTGATAACATCTGACCTCTGTATCTAGAGGTCTTGGTATCTGCACAAGTCAAGGAGTTGAATTTATGATTATGTCTTTCTTTGTGGATCTAGAAGTTCTGTTCCCTCAGTGTCATTTTAATCCGTCTTCTGTGGTTGGTGGTCCTGGTCTTTGCGCTGATCCGTTATGTTTCCAGAGGTCCCCTTCCATTGCAATAGTCTCAGACAGACCTCTGGAACTAGGGATCATAGTTGTTATGCAGGTCGTAGCTCACACCCTAGACTAGGGCTTTTTTATTGGTCTCAGGATACATACAGTCTGGCCATGGTTCTGTCAGCCAGTCATCTGTAAATCGCAATCTTGGCATTTGGATAGACCAAAGGGTGACAAGTCTTCTGATTTTGTCTTATCGTTAGCTGGTGAGGTAGGATAACTTGCTCTTAGGTCAAGTTGTTCCCATTTTCCTCGTTGTCAGGGTATCATATTAGGGCTGGCACTTGTTGGTGTCCGAACACTATTAAGGATGTCCCGGCTGGAATTTGTTTCCTGTGGCTGTTGTGAAGAAGTGTGTTGTTTCTATGTCTGTGGTCCAGGGTTCAAGGCTGGACGGTTGGTGTCTAATCACTTGGGGTCTAAGTTGGGTCCACGTGACATATTTTCAAGGTGGGAGATACCCCTGTATTGTAAACAAGTATGAGTTCTTATCCCTAATAAATAAGAGCTTGTTTTTATACATAAGATTTCCCCTTTTTTTAGTGTGCCTTTGCAGGGAGAAACGGTGCTACATTATATTGCTGGTGCAGTTGAGGGTGGAGAGAGAAGAAAACAAAAACAGGTCACACACCCAAAAAAGATAAAAATAGAAATAAAAAAATGTGCTCACTTATATATATGACAAGAAAAAAGATTTTTAAGAAATGAAGTAAAAAATTAATTAAAGGAACAAGGTGATGCAAGAAAGTATCTTGCATTTGGGGAAAAGCAGGTAAAGAGGTAGTGTAATACAGGTCTTATACTTATGATGGTAGTATAAGTTTCCCCATTGTCTTTTGAGATTTTCTTGTGGTGTGTGGGTTCCCAGGCACCTTTTCATCTCCCAACCTGACCTTCTTCAGATTGGCAAAAGATTTGCAGCAGGGAAGACTTGGGAAGAGTTCATGCATTGGGGGATACTTGTAGAGCTAAGTCCAGTTTCAAGTAACAGTCCACGTTAGAAAGGGTTGATAAGGAGGACCATGCAGCATGAGTCAGCAGGGGAGTCGGTTGCCTTTTCTTGTAGGGGGGCGAGGTGTGGGTTTGACTGGTTGTCCCTTCGCTTGGGTGCTGGGTACTGGTTCGCTGGGGTAGGAGGTCATTCTTGATGCCTAATGGAATAGGAACTGAGTGAGGGTGAAGAGTTTTAATGTGGGGAATCTGGATGGGATTGTGGGGTGAAGGGATAGTCAAATTTTCAAAGGGGTGAAAGGGGAAAGTATATGGAAGGGGCAGGAAAGAGAAGAGAAAATAAAAAGAAAAGGAGAGAAAAAGAAAAAGAAAAAAACAGTAGTGAGAAGAGTAGAGAAAAGAGTGAGGGAATGCTAGTTTGTTTGAGTGTGTTCAATGAGTAGGGCCTGTAGTATAAGTCTATAGGTGACAGTTGCTGCTTCGGTGGTCTGGGTTGTCACGTGCTTCAAGTCCTAAATGAAGGTATTACCTAGGGATAAAGGGTATGTTAAAGAATTTTATTGGGACATTCTCGTAGTGCAAGCTGGGTATGGTATCTCGTGTGATTGAACCCCGAGATGCAATCTTAGTTTGTCCACCCTTTGTATCCAAGAACGCCTGTGGACAGAAAAGCTGAGAGGTTATTTTAAGTATAGAAAGATTAAGGCATTAAAACATAAGTTTTCATCCTATTTTCTCTACTTTATCTTTTTTGTTGTTGTTGTTTTTGGTTTTGGTTTTTGGGTCACACCTGGCAGCACTCAGGGGTTACTCTTGGCTCTACACTCAGAAATCGCTCCTGCTAGGCTCAGGGGACCATATGGGATGCCAGGATTTGAACCACCGACCTTCTACATGCAAGGCAAATGCCTTACCACCATGCTATCTCTCTGGCCCCTAACTTTATCTTTAATCCTTTTTCTTAAAATTTTCCCACCTCTCTGATTTGTCATAATGCTTAAATGTTTTTTTATGCTTAAATGTTTTGATTGTTGTTTAGTTCTTACTATAATATCGTAAATTCAATCCTTTATCATCAAGAATATGTGCTTAAAAACTATTGTAGCACTGTACCTCTCTCCCTGGGGTTCTTTTCTCTTTCTGTTTATTTGGTTTCATATTGTAGATATTTCTTAGCTTGGTAATGTATATCAATGTCAAAAAGGCAAAAAGAAGAGTTGATTATGTGCATAAGTGCATCAGTGGATTTCATGGTAGGGAGATAATATAATAAGATGAAATTTGACCATAGAAGTCCCTTCCCCAAATATTATTGTCTTTTTGATCTTCTTGTTCTCTACAGAGAATAATAAATCTTGTAGCTGTTGCCAAGAAAACAAAGTGGACAGAAGCAGTAATAGGATAGTTGCTTGGCTGTCTGGGCAGAAGATAGAGCCCACAGGAAGGTAGAAGAGCTAAATATAAACTTTTGACAAATATTTTTCTTTTAAACCTTTCACTTTCTATAATACCTCGTGCCTCAAACGACTGAGCCATTTCAGAGTCCAGCAAATCTGTCAGACTCATTTATCATTACTGCCCCACTATTCCAGAACTCAGGTGCTGGCTTTCTCTGTTACAGCACTTTGCCTTCAGTTCCAACCACTTTATAAGTTGTTGAAATATGTAGCTCCACTGCTGTTGTCTTCTCTCCTATGTTTGTCCTTATTTCAGTTTTCTTTCTTCTAGGTGATCTAGTAGTATTTTTGAGGCTGTTTGTGGTGTATATCCAGAAGAATCTTAAAGATAACATTTTTGACAATTTAGGGAATTGAAAATATGTCCCAATCACTTTACTCAAAGCCTTACTTTTTCCATGTCTTTTTATAAGTATGATTGTCCTAAATATTTAAACTACATAGTTTGGCTTTATATTTAAAATTACCACGTTTCATATGAAGACAAATATTATTTATTAATTGTCAAAGACGTACTATTGAAATCAATTTCCAAAAAAATAGTTGGCCTATCCTGAGCCTTTCACATCTTACCCAGTCTCTGGGGTAACATCAGTATTCATAAGACAGCTAGCTAAGTTTAAAACTTTTGGATTATACTTCTTTGCATTCCTTCCATAAAGCAATTACCTCAATGGAAGCTGACATAAAGTTGGCTTCTTTATTAGCCCCATACCTTGACCAATTAGTAAGACTGCTCCCAGAAAATAAATATCATACTGCATTTCCTTTAGGATGATCTAAGAATTTAACCCAGCCTTTAAATCTGATGTAGTATCTTGACTCAAGCAGTTCATCGGGCATATTTCATGTTTTCCTAGGCATGATTCAGAATTACGTTTTTATTTTCTCTTCCAGAATTGGAAAATCCATAGCCTTATGATTGAGCTCATTTCCAGATCTCAGATCTAAGTTCTGTCATATTTGTGTTAATTGACTTTGTAAACCCAGCATAAATGTGACCATGTATGTAGAACATACTCAGAGCACCACCAATTCTGAACTAAGAAAATGGAGTAGGTTTTTATATCTGCTTCCCCAGAACCTAGATATTGGTGACAAGATACTTAAGTATGCCTTGAAGAATCTGCTAATGGTCTCCAGGCCCTCGCTTTAAGAGACTTAATGTTGACCTAGTCTAAAATTGGATTCTTATGACCACTTGGCAGTTTCTGTGACATATTAGTGGCCCTGGCCTAGTTTCTAACTGGCATGTACTAGCATCAAGTTGGCATATATCTGTAGAAAGTTTAGCTTTCTAAATAGGAGAGGTCATCATGTCTCTTTTTAGATATGATGCAATTCCTCTTTGTAGTGTCTTGTTGTAGTTGTTTTTAACAGAAAAACTGCTAAATTTTAAGATTTCTATTTTATTTTAATTCTGAACTTTTTGAATTTATTTCTCTATTATCTGGAGCACAGTCTAGAAATGAGGTCCTGGCCTCAAGTCTTGAAGAAATTATGTAGCATTATATCTCTCTGTGGCTTGAGGCCATAAGTTTCTTAATCTATAGGCAGTCTGCAAGGCTTTAATGGAAATCTTCATCTGTAATCAGTTTAAACTGTCAATGGAGACAAGATTGCTTTAGTTAGCTTACCAGTTAGAACTGAATTCTACTCTCTGGTTGGAAAGAAAAATTCAGAATAAGCTTTATTTTATGTTTTTATCTCACTTCGTAACTTGTCTGAAAATGTTGCATAAAAAATTCAGCACAGGAAACATTTTATATGATTAATAAATATGGAATCTGCAGTATTCTACTTTATAAATCAAGGTCTTAGTCCAAATTTCCTGTTTTTCTACATTAAAACGAAACTTGCCTGTAAAAATAGCATCATAATATATGGGCTTACAGGGGTCAAAGCAACAGGCAAAATTGATTACTAAAGTGTCATGATGCTGAAATTTTTGTGAAATCAGCAGAAGCATTCATTTTGTTTTGTGAATATAAACAAGGCTTATAGTACAGATAATAATATAAAAATCGAATTAAAATATCCTACCTCTGATTTTCTGTGGTGCTTGAGAAGAGGAAAGGAATGAGTAATGCAAAATAATAAACCAGTAACTTGGAAATATAAGTTATTAAATACATTATTAGTTCTTGGAACACACCAGTCACTCTGGTCAGACTTCCTTACTACACCTTTTTTTTCCTTACCACATCTTAACTTTAATCACATTTACTACTACCCGTGACTTACAAACCTGACCACTCTTCTGTCTTTAATATGCTAGACTACTGCCCCAAATATACACTCACTCACTCTTTCTGACCTTTGGTTTTTATTTTGTACACTTTTTGTCTTTCTTAGATTCTTTTATTCCCAGCCCCTAGATAATTGTATACATTGGGCCTTCTTGCTATCTCTGTTCATAAAGCACTCCCAACTCTGAAGAATAGAATAGATGTTTAGCCAAAAGGTACTTCACTTCATACTAAGATGAAAATTTTTCTATTTGTATTTCTTTTAGCCTAAAGAGTGTTTCTTAAGACCACCAAAGGAATCAAAGGAGGTTGCTACCAAGACCAAAAAGACCAAAAAGAGGAGAAAGGTAATATTTATTAATAACTTTGTACAATAACCCCACATAGTATATATCACATTTGTATTGTAGCACTTAATTTAAAGACACAGAAATGGTTGTATACAATGAGATTTGATGACTTTTGGGGTGGGGGGTCACACCCAGCATGAAAGGCAAACGCCCTACCTCCATGCCATCTCTCCGGCCCTAGATTTGGTGACTTTTTTAAGGTCGCCAGTAAAAAATGTTTCTGACTGGGACTTAAAATAAAATTTTCTTTCAGTTGTTCAGAACACTAGACATCTTTGTGACCCACTCTTTGTGATCACTATAGATCGAAGTCAGGCATGAGTTTCGGATTCCCAACATTTTCTATCTAGCCATCTGGTCCATCTGGCTCTGCTTAGAAAAGTTACCCATTTTCTTTTCTTACCCATTGAAAATGTAAAAACCTTTTATTAGAATATTCCTTTTTTTTTAAATCAGATTAAAGTGGTAGAAGGCAATTTCTGACTTCAACTTGGAACTATAATTTAATTTTGCCAGCGAGCATATGGAAGACTCTTTGTTCCTACATAAACTTTCATAAGGCTCAACCTTGGAGTGAGTGTGGTTAGCTTTGACCTTACGCCACAGTTGTGAAAACAGCAGTATAATTCTCTCCCAGCCAAGAGGGGTCTAGTCCGAAAGTCAGAAGAGAAAATATGATTAGAATTAGAGGAAAGAAGATGGATGCAAACCAATTACTGAACAGCAAGCTTTTAGAAAACCGAGAGTGTTTTTGCGTGCGTAAGTTTTCTTTGCTCACAAATGGCCAAAGAGGAAGATGAGAGGTGCCAAATTGGCTGAGGTTTGGCAAGTCCTTAAAGAAGTGATTTTAACTTCTCTTTGATAGTCTGTACACTAATGGCCTTCAGGAGTGTTAAGTTCTTGGTGGCTGAAGGTCAGAACTCCAGCTCATTTAGCCTTGGCTGAGGTCATGCTAACCTGTGCCCACTGGTGACATAGTTTTTCAAAGCTAATTCATTTGACAGAACTTGAACCATTCTTGGCAGTGGTATAGAAATGAGAATATCGTGGAAAGAAGAAAAAAAAGTCTGGTGGGGGGGCAGGAAATAGCTCTTTCTGAATTTCTAGTGAAACACGAGGAGGAAATGAGACTGGAAGTTTATGATAAAATCTAAATGAATGATTGTATTCCTAGTACATTGCAGGCATTCAGCAAATTCATCACAAATGAGTCCAAACCAACATTGGAACTGTAAAATACTGGTCCTACTTTTAGAATATCACTTCAAGACTGTGTCTCCCAAGACTTGAGCATGGAGGCTCTAAAATTTCCTTTCTCAGTTGCCTTCTCAGTTCATTATTCCCGCAGATTTTACTTTCATTCTAGAAGTGTAAATTTCAGGTGAGAAGTGAGATGCAATGCCTTTAAAACTAAATCAGGCCAGGGATTCTCAAAATTCTGCTCCCCCAAAAGTACAAATTGTCCAAAGCTTCAAGAGAGGTTTCCACAACCACAGGATTATTGACTTTTAACAGACACTAATAACTTCTTATGAAGCCTTTACAGAAAAAACTATAAGAAGTTATTTATAGCATCCATTCATTTTTTAAGCAATACAGTCATAACTTGGAGATGTTCTAAGAACAGCTACAGATTTTTACCACAATAAAGATATTTACAACAAGAAAATAAATACTATAAAGTCAGTCATGTGAATTTTTGTCTTTTAGTGTATATAAAATTTATGTTTATACCATAGTATAGTTTAATTAAGTGTGCTATATCACTGTGTCAAAAGATGCACCTAATAAAAATAAATGAATATTGGGGCCAAGAAGATAGCTCAGGAGTTAGGAGCACATAATATGGATGCTAATAACCCTATACAAGATATCCCCAACACCACAGGTTGTCCCAAGAATTGCTGAGTGTAGCCCTATTGACCAACTATTGCTATTGCCTTGATTGGCTCCTGGAACCTCTAAAGTCCTACCCTCAAAAATACTCAATTGGTTGGGGCCAGAGCAGTGGCATGCATGCACTAACCTAGGATGGACCACAGTTCGATCCCCATCGTCCCAATTCTTAAATGGGTATTAGAAATGACCCATCACTTACCAAAGAAGACATACAGATGGTCAATAGGAATATGAAAAAAGTGCTTATCATCACTTATCATGGAAATCCAAAATATCATCTCACACCAGTGAGAATGGTACATGTAAAAAAAAAAAAATGGGAACAATTCATGTAGGTGGGGATGTAGTGAAAAGGGAACTCTCTCATTCACAGCAGGTGGGAATGCTGCCTAGTTCAACCCCTATGAAAAACAATATGAGGAAATCTCAGAAAAGTAAGAATCGAGTTTTCACAAACTTAGCAATTTCTCTTCTTGGTATCTACCACCAGTACACAAAAACATTCATTCAAAAGAACATGTGCTAGGATATGGAATCAACGTAGGTGTCCAAGGACAAATGAATGGCTAATGAAGTCGTGGTATATATGCACAGTGGAACTCTCTGCTATGTTAGGGAACAATAAATTCATGAAATTCACTGCAACTTGGTTGGAACTTGAGGATACTAAGTGACATGAGTCAGAAGAAGACTAAATACCAGATGCTCTCACTTCTCTGTGGTATATAGAATAACAGGATGAGGGGCCAGAGAGATTGCATGGAAGTAAGGTGTTTGCCTTGCATGCAGAAGGATAGTGGTTCAAATCCCGGCATCTCGTATGGTCCCCCGAGCCTTCTGGGAGCGATTTCTGAGCATAGAGCTAGGAGTAACCCCAGAGTGCTGCCGGGTGTGACCTCAAAAAACAACAACAACAACAAAAAGGAACTACAAGATGAGGGAACACAAGGCTTCAAAGGGGATACTCACATTATCCTTAACCTGGATGACAGGGAAGAAATCAGGAAATCAGGAAGAAATGAAGAAATCAAGGGGGTGAGTAAGAAGAGGAAGATGGGAGATAATAAGAGTAGGGATCAGGGCCTCTGTTATATCAGTGGTGTAGAGGTGTGGTATATGTATATATCTATACCACAGAGCCAACAACACCTGTAAGCATGAGATTTCAAACTACAACAACCAAACTTAAAAATGTACTGGTCAGGGCCCAGAGAGATAGCACAGCGGCGTTTGCCTTGCAAGCAGCCGATCCAGGACCAAAGGTGGTTGGTTTGAATTCCGGTGTCCCATATGGTCCCCTGTGCCTGCCAGGAGCTATTTCTGAGCAGACAGCCCGGAGTAACCCCTGAGCAATGCCGGGTGTGACCCAAAATCCAAAAAAAAAAAAAAAATGTACTGGTCAGGGACAGAGAGATAGCACAGCGGTAGGGTGTTTGCCTTGCACGTGACCAGTCCAGGACTGACGGTGGTTCAATTCCCAGCATCCCATATGTTCCCCCGAGCCTGCCAGAGGTGATTTCTGAGTGTAGAGCCAGGAGTAACCTCTGAACACCACCCAGTGTGACCCAAAAACAAACAAACAAACAAAAAAATGTGCTGATCATGGAGGCAGGGTCTGAGGTGGGAAGAAACCTAGGGACATTGGTGGATGGAAGTGGACACCAGTAATGGGAGTATGACTGAAACTCAGCTATGAATAAGTTTGTAAATCAAGGTGCATTAGGAAGGACAGAAGTAAAGAAGTCAAGGAGAGAAGGAAGAAGGTGAGAATGGGAAGTAATGGGGGAACCGAGAGTTGGGATTTCAGCTATATTGATGATTGGAGAGTGGTATAGCTATAAATCCAAAGCACAGACAACGTAACACTAAAAATATAAAATTTAACCTGCAACCATCATACTTAGCAATGTGCTTGTCAATGTGTCAGGCAGGAAATAGCAGGACTTTGATGGAGGACTATGATGGAACACTGGCGGGAGTTGGCACTGGTGTTGGGCATTGGTGGTGAAATATTATATGCCTAAAACTCAGCTATCAATAATTGTAAATCATGGATTTTTGACTAAATTTTAAAGAAATGTAAGGTCTTCCTAGGAATTGATCTATCTTACCCACAGCCTCCAATCAGCCTAGGCTGAGAATAGATTCAATCTGGAGATCCAGAGATCCAGAGAGAGAAATGTGAATGACCTCTACTCAAAGGCCAAATTCTTTTCTTTGTCACAGAAATAAAAAAAAGTTTAAAAACATAGATTGAAAATAGTATACAGATTTACTAAAGATGTGTAAGAGGTAGGGGAGGTAAGCACTCTCAAGATGAAGGTGAGAACTTGTATTTAGACATAATACATTTTTAAGGATAAATAAAGAGCGTAATTTGCATGATAGTTGGGTGTGAAAAGCATGATTTAGGTGGTGCTAAAGTTGCATACATGTATGGGTATTTCATGCTGCTAGTTTTGTCACTTGTGTTTTAGAATCTTACTGTTCATTTGGGAGGATGAGTTAATATGTATTTGGGCATTAATGAGATAAAAGGTGAAGAATTGAAAAAGAAACAAAAGAAATGTAGAGTGTTAACCTATTAATAATTTTTAATTTAACTATTAAAGTGATGAAATGGTCTACCTGTAGTTATATCTAGGAACTATTTATTAAGCTTTAAGGGCATTCATTAATATTCACTATCATACTCAATTTCATTAAAATTTAAAGAGGAATCACTGTAGTTTAAGCCAAATTATATTCTAAAATCTTGGTTCTAATTTGACTCTCTTCTCATTACTTAGAAGAAAATTACTGACATTCTTGCAAAATCAGAGCCCAAACCGGGGACACCCGAAGATCTTCAACAGTTGATGAAGGATTATTACAGCAGCAGGCGCTCGGTGATTGAATTAGAAGAACTAACATTACCAGGTATAGCCAGAAGTTGGTTTCTCTTCCCCCCACATCCATAATCTGAGGTGAATCATTTAGCAGAGTATATTTCTTTCTTTCTTTTTTTTTTTTTTTTTTTTGGTTTGGGCCACACCAGGCGGTGCTCAGGGATTACTCCTGGCTGTCTGCTCAGAAATAGCCCCTGGCAGTCATGGGGGGACCATTTGGGACACCGGGATTTGAACCAACCACCTTAGGTCCTGAATCTGCTGCTTGCAAGGCAAACGCCGCTGTGCTATCTCTCCAGCCCCCCCAGAGTACTTTTCTTTTCTTTCTTTTTTTTTTTTTTTTGTGGTTTTTGGGTCACACCCGGTAGTGCTCAGGGATTATTCCTGGCTCCAGGCTGAGACATTGCTCCTGGCAGGCACCGGGGACCATATGGGACGCCGGGATTCGAACCGATGACCTCCTGCATGAAAGGCAAAATGCCTTACCTCCATGCTATCTCTTCGGCCTCCAGAGTACATTTCTTAATTGATAAGTTTTCTAAAGAGGAAGAGCAAAATGCCTACATTTTCCCTCTATTATCTGTTATGGCTAGACATTCAGCTAGTATGTGAATATATTTTCCACATACTATTGATATGCCTTTCCTCAACTTAGTACTTGGAGTAATATAGCAATTTTTACTGTAAGAAAAATGTTAAGATGCTAAATGCTATTTGTTTCATCTAATAGAAAAACATATAATTGTATCTGTAATTCAAGACTAATTGTTGAGTGTGAACTTTTGTTTTGTTTTGGTTTTTGGTTTTTGGGTCACACCCGGCAGCACTTAGGGGTTACTCCTGGATTTACGCTCAGAAATCGCTCCTGGCAGGCTCAGGGAACCATATGGGATGTCGGGATTCGAACCATCATTCTTCTGCGTGGAAGGCAAACACACTACCTCCATGCTATCTCTCTGGCCCTGAGTGTGAACTTTTAACATGCTCTTCAAGGAACACATACCCTCTTCGATATAGAAGTTAAGGGGGTGGGGGGGGTAGGTGGAAGGGAAGGGAAGATGGGACATTGGTGATGGGAAAAGTGCACTGGTGAAGGGTGATGTACATTCTATGACTGAAACTCAATTATGAACAATTTTGTAATGATGGTGCTTAAATAAAGTAATTATAAAAAATAAAATAAAAAGATAGAAGTTAATTGTATACCTTTGGGGGAGTCAGAAATATAGCCAAATGGGCTGGAGCACATGCCTTTATGCAGGAATCCTGGATTCAGTCATTGTATAATTCATTGTATAATTCCTCAAGAACCACTAGGAGCAGCTCCCAAGCACAAAACTGAATAAACATTCCCCAAACACGTATAGCAAAACCTTTTCATGATGTAATGGAAGCATGGGTATTATCATGTTTCCCTTCCAGTTAGTTCTTTTTTTTTAATAACATTTTTATTTAAGCACCATAATTATAAACATGTTTGTAGTTGGGTTTTAGTCATAAAAAGAACACCCCCCATTTCACCAGTGCAACCTTCCCACACCAGTGCCCCCCATTTCCCTCCTCCCTCACCCCCTGCCTGTATTTGAGACAGGCATTCTACTTCTCTCATTCATTAACATTGTCATGATAGTCGTTTCTGTAGTTATTTCTCTAACTGCACTCACCACGCTTTGTGGTGAGCTTTATATCGTGAGCTGGAAGGACTGGCTCACGATATGAACCTTCCAGTTAGTTCTTTGTTAGAACATTTCTCCAACTGAGGTGGGAGTTGAGAGATAACAGGACTGCTGCTATTCTGTAATCTCATGAACATCATAAATACTAGAATTCTCTAAAGTTGAAGAAGTCAGAGATCAGAAGAAAGACTTTCAATGAAGTCATTCCCACTTCCACTCTTAGTTTCCATGATAGTGACTGTTTTAGAGTTTAATAACAGACAAGATGTGTGCTCCTGGCTTGGTTTAGGGAAGAAGGAAAGCATGGAAAAAACACCATCAGAGTAAAAGAAAGAACAGGTTTTCATTTGCAGTTCAGAAAGGAGGTGTGGGGGGTGGCATATGGCTCAGCAGTAGAGTACATGCCTTCATGTGTGAAAAGCTCTGAGTTTGAATCCCAACACTACCACCACTCTCCCCAAAAAAGGGCAGTTCTGAGATATAGTAAACTAAAGCCTCATATGAAGGCTTAAAAACCCATCACTATCCTGAAAAACCTATCACTATCCTGGTGAAACCAGACAGAAAGGAAACTCTTACCAGGTGAGAAGGCCTGCTTGGAACATGCACAAGAAGGTGCGTAACTATAAGGTGTATGTAACAGAATATTGTCCCTGTGGAGTCTCCTGAGTTGGTTTTGATTTAAGGTTGTTTGTGTCTGTAGGGCAAGCACATGTCTTTTCAATTAATATTGCGCACTGTGCATTGTTAATGTCATAGCACATGGGCACTTAATTAGAGTTTGGGGGCAGGAGTTGCTGGGAGCCAACTCAGCTGTGCTCCAGATAGCTGTAGTGTGGTTTAAATCACGCTAAATGCCTGTGTTCTGGCTGCAATGGAATCACCCAGGAACTGGAAAAGCTAATTCCCAGGCCCACCCCCCAGGAGTTCTGACTCATTACTCATAAGCAGTCTGTCCCTGGAATCTGTATCTTTGACAAAGTTCTCCAAGTGAGTGTAATTATATGCAGACTTGGGAAATTACAGTTTTAACGACCATCAAAGGCTCCGTGGCCATAGAGGAGGCAGAGTCTTTGAAGTTATTCGCATAATGGCAGCTATGCATGCTAAATCACACTATAGATTTTATTTAATTTCACAATACGTGACTCCCTAACACTCTACTGTTTCTTGCTAAACTTTCTCTTACAGAATTAGAATGGTTGCAGTGTTGTTTTTATGCATGTTAGAGTGTTCTGAGATAATGTAATTCCTGCACTATTCATTGACTGAGAGAGATACCTGTTTTATTTTAATATATTACATTGTCTTTTATTGAGTTATTTTCATGAGTTATGTTTTATTATTTTAATACATCATTCCCACTCTTCTCACTTGTTTCCTTTTCACACAGTTATTCACTCTCATACATAGTATGTTGACTTTAGTTTACTTTATTCACTCTCATTTGCAGCACTGTTAATAATAGGGTTCCATGCATACCATGATGTTTCAACACCATACCCTCCACTAGAGTGCCCCCCGAAAGACACACTGTTAGCCACATATTTTTTCTTGTAAAATGTTATATTGTTGTGTGTGTCTGTGTGTGTATATATAACTTACCAAAATGGTGTTGGGCTAACATAATGAATACATTAGACCCTGAATTTCATCCCTGGCACAGTTTGCCCCTGCCCATCACTAGTCCCCAGCCACACTAAGACTGAGCAATGAACCAGAACCCCTAAACATTGCTCAAAGACCCCCAAAATAATACAATATAGCTGATTTTAACAGCTATTATGACATTATAGACAAAAATGTACCTGTTGATATTTTTATTTTGTTTGTTTTATGATGCCAGAGATCAATCCCAAGTTTCATATATGTCAGATGTTTGTTCTTCTATTACTACCATTTTTTACATGAAGGCCACATCACTGGCCATCTGGAACTGTTGTTTAAATATGACAACACTGTAAAATATTCAGTCAGCCCCAATTCATTAATGTTTTACAATCTTGTTCAAGAATACACCATTCACATTTCATCTGTTCTGAATGATATATGTGTTTGAAAAAATTGCTCACAAAGCATGTTTTTCAAATTTCTAGATTGCTGTTTTCTCAAGAGCAATGACTTGACTCATAGTCTTTCATCTTACTTAAAAGAAAGTAAGTAAACTGATTTTCTAAAAAATTATTCCAATTGTTATTTCATTAAAATGTAAGCCATCTACTTAAAATAAAAACATTTAGTCTGATTTTAATATCGGAGCATTTATATTTTATAAATTTTAAGTTCCAGAGTATAAGATTCATCTTTATTACTTTTTATTGTTTTAAATGTTTTTGACATGACTTTTGGGAAGTGAGTTTTGGCCTCATTATTTAAAACATATTAGAGGTATTGGTGGAGGAATTCAGAGATAAGTATTATGCTAGTGCCAGGGACAGGTACTTGGAGAACTCCTCTGGGACTTAATATTGCTAGTTGTAAGATAGAAACGTAAAATTATGTGAGTTCTGTTCCAGTTATGAGATTCAGTCATTCTGTTCATATGTTCAATTGATCTAGCGTGATCTTTTTAATATGAACTGTGTATAGCTAGTTAAACTGGATTATTAATACTAGGTGTTTATTTCTTTTTTGTGGTAATAATAAAATAGTTTAAAAATAGAGATTTACCATTATTTTTTAATTCAAATCAATTCTTTCTTTTAAATTAATATATTTATTTAGGCACCATGATTACAAATATGTTTATTGTTGTGTTTCAGTTATAAAAAAAAGAATACCCCCCTTCACCAATGCAACATTCTCCCCAAGTGCCCCCCAAATCCCTTCTCCCCCACTCCTTGCCTGTATTCTAGGCAGACATTTTTTCTCTCACTCACTACCATTGTCATGATAGTTGTCAATGTAGTTATTTCTCTAACTGGATTCACCACTCTTTGTGGCAAGCTTCCTACTGTGGGCTCATCCTTCCAGCCCTCATTTAATTCAAATCAATTCCCTTTTTGTTGTTGTTTTGGGTCAGACCAGCAGCACTCAGGGATTACTCCTGTCTCTGTGCTCAGAAATCGCTCCTGGCAGGCTGGGGTTGGGGGGTGGGACAGGATTCGAATCACCATTTGTCCTCTATCAGCTGCATGCAAGGCAAATGCCCTACCACTCTGCTATCTCTGGCCCCTCAAATCAATTCTTACAATACCCAACCTAATTACAAAAACCTTTCCACACTCTAATTCAGCAAATATAAATGTAAATAATGATAAATCAATCTCACTGGATGATAAGCAAAATAAAGAAAAGATATACAAGTGCCTAGAATAGTGTTAGTGTTTAACAGAGCCTTGCTATTATTTAAATGTCATTTCATTCTATATTTTCTGTGTTTCTAAAGTTTTAAACTTTAACCATATTGAATCAGTGTTCTTTGCTGATTTAGTCCACATCACCTTAGAAACATCGAACATAAAATTTTGAACATCTATTATTGAAAAAAATAGAAAGAAAATCTGTTACTGAAACTTGTCATTAAAAGCCAAATACTGGTCATTTTTTCCTAGTGACATACAGTGTCCTCTACTGAAAGTTAATGATATTTTGTTGAAATCTAAGATCTAGAATGGCCAGAGATAGTGTCTAAACAATGCTCATCATATTTTATTTTACATGAACACAAAAAGAAGAGGGGAATACACAACTTTAGAACATACTATTTTACTGTATTTAATCTTTTTTTTAATGTTCTTTTTTTCAGTCTGCCCTAAGTGGGTTAAACTTCGGAAAAACCACAGTGAGAAGAAATCCATTCTGATGCTGATCATCTGCAGCTCTGCCATTAGAGCCCTGGAGCTCATTAGGTTAGAAGCACCACCTAGTCTTTTTTATAAATATTTTCTTAATAACTAGCATGTGCCAAGGTGATATGTTTCATATTCTGTATATATAGAAACAGACTGAATCTCCTTTGTCATGGAACTTGCTTTCCAGTGAAAGAGGCAGTTGTGAAGTAGACACTAAACATCATACCAGATCAACAAGAAAAATGAAAGCATAGCAAAAGAATGGAATTAGATAGGGACAGTTTTTTTATTTTATTTTAGGAAATAAATGTATGTTCTTTTTTTAGGGTATGAGGTCATAATTCAACCCATTATACAGAAAAAAAAAGAGAGCATTTGAGTATATACAGTACCATGCTGTGTGACTTTAAACATTTCTTTAATGAAATTTTAAGGTTGGGGTGGAGGATCCAGAAAGTTTTTCTATGAAAATGGTCATTGATCTTCTACTTGAAAAAGTGAAGGAAAGGGCTGGAGAAATAGCACAGCTGTAGGGCATATTGCCTTGCATGCGGCCGACCCGGGAGGGACCTGATTCATTCCCAGCACCCATATGGTCCCCCAGCCTTCCAGGGGCAATTTCTGAGTGCAGAGCCAGGAGTGACCCTTGAGTGCCGCTGGGTGTGGACCAACAACCAATCAATAAATTAATCTATCAATAAATAAAGTTTAAAAAAAGGTGAAGGAAAAAGTGAAGTACTTGCAAAAGGATGGTGCAGGCAAAGTGGACACTTAGTGAAGAAAGCACTAAGATGTAATGCCTTTGGCGGATTTTAGCAGAAGAGTCAGCCACGTAACTACTCGGTGGAGAATAACATTACAAAGAGTAATGGTGAAAGCAGGGGTATCATATATCAGTTAGAAGTAAAAGTGGGGCCCGGAGAAATAGCGCAGCGGTGTTTGCCTTGCAAGCAGCCGATCCAGGACCTAAGGGGGTTGGTTCGAATCCCAGTGTCCCATATGGTCCCCTGTGCCTGCCAGGAGCTATTTCTGAGCAGACAGCCAGGAATAACCCCTGAGCACCACTGGGTGTGGCCCAAAAACTAAAAAAAAAAAAAAGAAAAAGGAAGGAAAAGTGGAAAAGAGGCAAATGCCCTACCTGTTGTACTACGGCTCCAGCCCCAAGACTTTCTCTTTCAAATCCATGTTCAACATTGAACAGTTATTTATCTTCTCTGCTTTTTCCATGTGGTAGAAGCATTTATTCCTCTTTTATGTCTCTCCTCACATCTTTCATATATATCTATATATCATATTAGTGAAAATATATATTTAATTTCTTTTTTTTTTTGGTTTTTGGGCCACACCCATTTGACGCTCAGGGGTTACTCCTGGCTATACACTCAGAAATCGCCTCTGGCTTGGGGGGACCATATGGGACACCGGGGGATCGAACCGCGGTCCGTCCTATGCTAGCGCTTGCAAGGCAGACACCTTACCTCTAGCACCACCTTCCCGGCCCCATATTTAATATTATTTATAAATATATGTATACATAAATTTCATATATTTATATATTTTATATATGAAAATGTATATATAAATTTATTTAAAGACCATGTATCACATAGTTAACATTGACATAGCTTATCATTATACATTTATTTCCAGATAAGTGGGAACAAAATTATTTAAAAAATAATAAAAAGGAGTACAACAATAAAAGCTTTTGTGAGAATTATTGTATCTTGCAATGAGGTCTTTGAGTCAGTGTCCAAAGGTTTAATAAGCGCTTGTTGCTAGTTGATGATTCTCTTCCTGCTTCTGTTTATGAACATCAAGTTGCTTCAGATACACGTTGACATCTAAATTTATGTGTTCCTTTGGGGTGGCAATATTAAAAAAATCAAATAAAAGGAGGTGTCTAGGAATTCCAAGCACTATTGCTGATGCTGCAGATTTTGCGGGGAGTGGTTTTGGCTGCCAGGACTTCTAAAAGTATGAGAAGATGGGGGTGCAGTGTTCCCACATTTACTCCCAAAAAGTCCTGGTGATGTCAGCCCAAATACTGGCATAACTGGAGTTTTGGTCAGATTGGTCTCTCTGCAGAAGACATAAAGGAGTGGTGAAGAAGGGGAGTTGGCAAAGCGGCAATTGTGTATAATGGGTGCAGCAGACATCGCTTAGGCCGGGTGGTGACTTGGCCTGGCCTCTTCTCCCAAGATTGCCAGCTTTCATCTGTATGGCCAGTGTATCCACAATTTTTCATATCTTAGTATACATCTTTTTTTTTTATTTGGTTTTTGGGCCATACCTAGCAGTGCTCAGAGGTTACTCCTGGCTCTGTGCTCAGAGGTTACTCCTGGCTCTATGCTCAGAAACTGCTCCTGGCAGGCTCGGGGGACCATATGAGATGCTGAGGATAGAACTTGGGTTTGTCCCGGCTCAGCTGCATGCAAGGCAAACGCCCTATTGCTGTGCTATCACTCTGGCCCCAGTGGTATACATCTTTTTCACAAACAGAATGAGACTATGGAGCTGGCCAAATGCAGCCATGGCAACTGTGTTTGTATCTCACCTCACACCTTTCTGAGTACATTTTCTTCGAATAAAAGTTTTGGTTTCACTTTAAAAAAAAAAAGTAAAAATAGGAGGGAAACTAAGTTAAAGAAATAATGGCCTGGAGAGATAACAGAGGATGCAAGGTGCTTGCCTTGCATGCAGCCAACCCCATTATGAACCCCTGAACTACATATCCATATGGTGCTCTGATCAGGGAATCAGGAATAACCCCTGAGCACTATTGGGTGTGACCAAAAATTAACCCCTAAAAGAAAAGAAGTCAAAGGAAATAGTAACCTAAAACAATAAAACACTTAGAAATAAGCTTGCCAAAGCCCATATTAAGGAAACATTACATAAGAGATGCAAAAGCTCTTAAGCAAGCAAAAAATGATACAATGATCTTGAATAGGAAGACTCAGTATTGTAAAATTATCTGGGTTTGTTTTTTATTTGTTTTGCGTCGCCCCCAGAAGCGCTTAGGGGTTACTCCTGGCTCTGTGCTCAGAAATCTCTCCTGGCAGGCTCTGGGGACCATATGGGATGCTGGGATTTGAACCACCTTTCATCCTGGATCAGCTGCATGCAAGGCAAATACCCTACCACTGTACTGTCTCTCTGGCCCCTTTATTTGTTTAATTCAGGATTGTTTTTGTTTTTTGTTTGTTTGTTTTGGGTCATACCTGACAACGCTCAGGGGTTACTCCTGGCTCTGTACTCAGAATTCTTCCTGGCAGGCTCTGGGACCATTTGAGATGCCAGAATTTGAACCACTGTCCTTCTGCATGCAAGGCAAATGCCCTACCTCCATGCTATCTCTCCAGCCCCTTAATCTAGGATTGTTTGTAAATTTTTGAGATTCCCAATGAAAACTCCATTAGAATTTTATTCAAGTTAGATAGAGACTAATGTGAAAAAATATAGAAGTGAACATTTTAAAATGAATATTAATGAATAGAAACTCTATAGCATCAAATTACAAAAATCTTATACATATATGCACACATATATTTTAGCTTGATTGTACAGTTTTTATAATTAGTGCATATATTATATAGCATATTACATACATGTGTTACATATTACATAACATGTTAATACTGCTTTGGAACTGGCATATGTGTGCCATATCAGAGCAATGGGACAAAGATGAAAGTTTTTAAATAAATATATTTGCATATGAAACTAGCTTGTGATGAAGGTGACAAATCATTAAGATGGATTACTTAATAAATAATATTGGAACAACTGGAAATAGCTAACTCTAGAAAGATAAATTTGAATTATTTCTTACCTCTTATGCCAGGATAAATGCCAAAGATACCAAATATTTGACTGTGAAAATTATTTGTCCATTTCTCCCACCACCACCCCCCAGCTTCCAAGGAAAATTTCCTACTATCGAATTAGATTTTACTATTGTTATCTTTTTATTTTGTGTTGGTGTTGGTCAACCCCAGTGCTCTGGGCTTACTCCTGGCTCTGCACTTTTTAATCATTCTGAAGAGCTTAGGGAACCATATGGGATGCTGACATCCAACCTGGGCTGGCCGTGTGCTACACTATGGCTCTGACCCTGAAAAAGATGTTTAAAGGCAACTCATTAGTGCTTGCATAATTACTTTCACATACATTATCACTTGCTATAGATGTTATAGATTAAACAAAAAGGCTTCACAGGTTTAGCAGTAACATATTCTCATCTTTCAGAGAATATGAACCCTAACAGTTCAGTGGTATCTAGCCCACTCACTCCCAAGGCCAGGCTTTTGGCTATGTTTTGATAGGAGATGAAGCAGAAGAAATTCAAGTCCTAAAGAAATTTTATCAAATAGACTAAGTGAGGAGCAGGAGAGATAGCACAGTGGTAGTGCATTTGCCTTGCACGTGGCAGACCCAGGACAGACCTGGTTTTCATTCCCAGCATTGCATGTGGTCCCCCGAGCCAAGAGTGATTTCTAAGCTCAGAGCCAGGAATAACCCCTGAGCACCACCAGGTGTGGCCCAAAAACAAAAACAAACAAACAAAAAACTAGGTGAAAATGTAAACATTTGGTAGTTATTTATCATCTACTTTTCTAAATGAGCAAATCTAAGCATGAATCTAGACATTTAAATCTTCAACTCTGTTAATCATCCTTCAAACATTTCTTTCCCCACTAAGTCCACACATTAATATTTATCGAATAGTTTGTAAACAAGTTTTGTTTTTCTAAGAGTTTTCTCTAACCATAATTGATCTTTAAGAGTCCAGCTGCTGGGCCAGAGAGAGAGATTATATAGCAGATAGGGCGCTTGCCTTGCATGCACCAACCCTAAGTTCCATGGGCCCAGTATCCCATATGCTCCCCAAGCCCACCAGGAGTGATCCCTGAGTGCAAAACCAGGAGTAACCCCTGAGCATCGCCAGCTGTGGCCCCAAAACAAACAAATATAAAGACTTCAACTGCTTCTAAGCAGACACTTTTGCTAGTTTTAAAGTAATAGGAATTCACAAAGATTTTTCAGTTTTCATGAGGTATTCATTTCAGGTTTAGAAGCTAGTGGCAAAAAGTTTGAGGTGGCCTCTTAAAAACAAGTTGTCAAATTGAGTTGAGGCTTTACTGTACATAAATGCTTTCTTGGAAGGTATAAAAGGACCATGTTGTCCTATTTCATTTTCCAGTTCTCAGAGTTTTTCTGTGTGCTCAATAATATTGTGATTTATTTCAAGACTAGGTGATTTGCGGATGATTTCTGAATAGGCACAAGTTTATTCAAATGCTAATGTTGAATAGCTTTATAAGAAAAATATTTTATATTATAAAATATAAATTTTATAATAGGAAATATATTATAAAAGTATTTTATGGGGCCGGTGAGGTGGCGCTAGAGGTGTCTGCCTTGCAAGCGCTAGCCAAGGAAAGACTGAGGTTCAATCCCCCTGCGTCCCATATGGTCCCCCCAAGCCAAGGGCAATTTCTGAGCACTTAGCCAGGAGTGACCCCTGAGTATCAAATCGGTGTCGTCCCAAAAAAAAAAGGAAAATCTCTTAAGAACCCTTCAGACTTGGGGCCGGAGCAATAGCTCAGTGGTAGCGCATGTGCCTTGCACACGACTGACCCAGGACTGACCTCCGTTTGATCCCCAGTGTCCCATATGGTCCCCCAAGCCAGGAGCAATTTCTGAGCACATAGCCAGGAGTAGCCCCTGAGCATCACCAGGTGTGGGCCCCCCTCCAATAAATAAAAGAACCCTTCAGACCTTGCAAGTGGCAAGTCCCATCCAGATCCCCCGTACACTGTATGGTATCCTAAGTCGACTAGGATTCATCCCTGAGTGCAGAGCCAGGAGTAAGTCATGAGCAATGCCAGGTGTGCTCAAAAACCCTGAATCATATAAAGCTATCCCTTAAATTGCCTTTCTAGATAATCTTGCCATTGAAAAAGATCATTTATGAGTAAGAGTTGGAGTTTAACAAGTCTTGTACAGTATGGTATGTAAATAAGTAAACTAGTATTGTTAACAATATTCAATGTTATTTCTGTCTGGAAACATCAACAAAAAGATTATTAGTTCTTTTATACTCATGTAGACCAGAAGAGTTATAGCTACTCAGATTTTTTTGTACTCTCAAGAAATAGAGATTTACACAGACCAAATCTAATCTTCTAGAATAAATTTTACTGGAGAGAAGATCTTCTAGAACAGGGGTCTCAAACTCAATTTACCTGGGGGCTGCAGGAGGCAATGTCAGGGTGAGGCAGGGCCGCATAAGGGATTTCACAAAAAAAAAAAAAGCCCTCAAACGTCATTATTAACAGTTTTAATTATTTGTTCTGAACATGAATAGAACATTGAGTGAAGATCATGAACAGCTCTTCTGAACATGGCATCTTTTGCCTATTCCTTGCTGCCAGAGGCTTGACAGCGCTTCTTCTCACAAATCTGAACCACATTTGGCTTTAGAGAGGAAGCAGTTGAGACCCTCAGTATGGCTTGAAGATGATCATCATCATTAAGTCTAGACCTGGACTTTGACTTATTGAAGTTCAATGTGGAGAATAACTTTTCACACAAATATGTGCTCCCAAAAAGGCACATGGTGCGCTTGAACATTCGGGAAAGCTCAGGGAAGCTGGGGGCAATTCTCTCAAAAATTGCCCATGCATGTCTGCTTTTCCACTAATCTCCCTGAACTTGGCTTTGAGATCAGAGTTGCATTGCAGGTCAGTGATCTCCATTTGAAGCACAGGAGGGGCATCTTGCACATCAAAGGAAAAGGGGTCCACAAAAATTTGGAAAGTGGCTCTGAGCTTTTTGAAGTCTGCCAATCTGTGATCAAATTCTTTCTCTAGCTTAAAAATAGCATCAGCATATTTCTCACCACTGAATGGTATGCCTGCATCCACAAGTTTCTTGCATGCTGGGAAATGGCAAAGGTTTGACTGAGAGAGCTGGGATTTCCATAACACAAGTTTTGTGGAGAATGCTCTCACGTTGTCATAGGCAGCACTGATAAGCTGCCCCGGGCCTTGTAACATCTTGTTTAGTACATTCAGCTTATGTGTGATGTCAACAAGAAAAGCGAAGTCCATGAGCCATTTGTGATCACTCAACTCAGAAACAGCATTCCCATCCTCCTCCATGAAGGCTTTCACTTCTCTCAACTCAAAAAATCTTTTCAGGACATTTCCCCTGCTGAGCCAACGTACCTCAGTGAAATAGAGCACATCTCCATATTCTGACTCCATTTCCTCTAAAAAAGCACAAAACCTCCTGTGCTTTAAGCCCCTGGATCTGATTTGGTTGATGCATTTTACAACAACAGACATCACATTGTCATACAGCAGGCATTTACTGCAAAGGGCCTGCTGATGGATAATGCAGTAAGAGCAATGGCCTTCTCTACACCCTTCTCTTCAAGTTTTTTTTGAACAAGTGCCACCAGTCCATTTTTCCTCCCTGTCATCGATGACGCTCCATCAGTTATTATTCCAACAAACCTCTTCCATGGCAAACCTGCATTCTCAATGGCATCACACAGATGCCAAAATATCTCATTAGCGGTGGTCTGGCCATGCATTGGAATTATTGTGAGCAGCTCCTCTGTCAATTCAAAACTGCAATCAACACCATGGACATAAATTGTGATCTAGACAGTGTCTGTTATATCTGTGCCCTCGTCAAGAGCAACTGAGTATGCATCAAAACATTTGGCTTTCTCACACAGTTGATGATAAATGTCACTGGACATGTCAGAAATGCGCTCTGCCACAGTGTTGGCAGAAAGGCTGATTTTGCTAAACTGACCTTTCTTTTCCAGACAGATAATACTTGCAGCCTGTAACATGCATTTTTTAACAAACTCTCCTTCTGTGAATGGTTTCTCTGCCTTAGCAATCATCTCCCTAACCATGTAACTAGCTTCGACTGATGCAACATTCTCTTTGGTTGCTTTCTTGAAGAAATCTTGTTGCCTCACTAGACATGCTTTCAGACTGGCAACCTGCTTGGCTCTCTCATTTCCTTGATATTTTGCACATTCCTCAGCATGTTTAGTTGAATAATGGTGTTTCAAGTTGTATTCCTTGTGCACTGCAACTTTCTCTGAGCAAATAAGACATGTGGGGATGCCCCTGTTCTCAACAAAGAAATACTGTGTCTCCCACTTTTCCTGAAATTGTCTGTGCTAGTCATCAATCTTTCTCTTCACTGCAGGCTTTGGTGAAATCATGATGAAGGTATGACAAAATTTAATTCTGAAATAAACTTCTCTCCCTTAGGCCTCTGATAACGCAAGGGACAGCGGGCAGGAGCAGTGGAAATGATGTCTGCGCTAGGCGCAAAGTATTCATGATTATTCGCTTACCGAATATTCACAATAAAAAATTGCATTAGTTTGTTCTTACGGCCCCCATATGCACCAATAACGCCATATGGCATTGCTCCTTTTTTGCATAGGCACATTAAAATGGGAAAATACTATACATACAAATAAGATCCTATCTAATAGAGATTGCAACACACAAATCTTGTAGTGCAAAGGGACCTTCCACCCTGAACATTGACATAACGACCTGGCACAGAGCTCAGAAGAAAGGGCATTTTCCATTCACCCCTGAACCAGGGAAGCCATCCATGAAATATCCAGGTTTGTCTATAACATCACCTGGAAGCAATCCTCTACCACGGAAGACCCTACCACTGCTCAGACATCGACCTGCTCAAAGGAGACTTCCCTTAACACTGAGAAGACTTAACAACAACAACGACCTGCTTACAGGACAGGGCTTCCTGCATTGCCCTTTAATGGTGAGGTGAAATGAGAGGAGGCTCCACATCCTGACTTCAATGTAGGATATGCAGATTCCAGGATTTTTAATACAGAAACATGATACCAACAACAGACTATGAAAGTGTGTTGGCACTACAGACAATGTCTTGGATTGGACAATCTAGCGTGCCTGGAGCCTAGAGTTGGTCTTATTCCAGTAAACTTCAGAGGTAGGGTCTCTTTGTATTTAGGCCAAGGTTATTCCTTTCCATGCCCCTCTTATTTTGGTGGGCCTATGCAAACAACAAGTGCAACTCTAACACCATTTTACTGTGCTCCTTTGACTCTAATCCTTAAAAAAAACACACACACACTTAAAATTTGAGGTTAACTTAAGCTAATATGCATGTACATGGAAATGTAAAAAATACTATGCCTCTAATGTTTAAGGAGTTATGTAAGTTTTATGGCTTTATATTGCCTTGTGTGCTGTTAAGAAATATTATAGGGCCCGGAGAGATAGCACAGTGGTGTTTGTCTTGCAAGCAGCCAATCCAGGACCAAAGGTGGTTGGTTCGAATCTCGGTGTCCCATATGGTCCCCTGTGCCTGTCAGGAGCTATTTCTGAGCAGACAGCCAGGAGTAACCCCTGAACACCGCCGGGTGTGACCCAAAAACCAAAAAAAAAAAAAAAAAAAAAAGAAATATTATAATGTGTTACAATCTGGGGACTTAAGGGACAAAGTAATTGTACATGGATTCTGTTTTATTTATCTTAATGTTCTTTGGCTGAAAGTTCAAAGCTAAGATATCAGCAAGGGGACTTCTTCTAAGAATTATGTTATGGGTGATTGTCCTTTCACAGTAACTTTACCTTGTCCTCTTTCTTTGCATCTTTGTTCTCATAATTAAAAATAAAAAAATTTTAAAAAAAGTATTTGTAAGGAATTTAACTTAAATATAAGTGTGGACTATCCTTAAAAAAAATCGCATTAGTAAGAAAAAAATCGCAAAAAATCACATTAAACATTTGCATACCCCGAACAGAACTGCTCGGAGTATGCAAATGTTTAATGCGATATTTTGCTATTTTTTTCTTACTAATGTGATTTTTATTGCGATTATTCGGTAAGAGAATAATCGTGAATACTGTGATATTTGAAGGCCGGCCGCAGGCCACAAAATGTTGTATGGAGGGCCACAAACGGCCCGCGGGCCGCAAGTTTGAGACCCCTGTTCTAGAAAGATGAGGAAAAGAGATTGTGCTAAACACCAGGGAGGCGGCATAGGACAAATTTTAAAGGTTGGTGCCTAGAAGGGAACATGGTCAGAGGTTTTTAGTTTAAAAACAATTTTTTAAATTACCCTGATTTACTAAGTTATTTATGATTGAGTTTCAGGTATACCAGATTCCAACACCATACCCATCACCATTACCAATTTCCTTCCACCAATGTCCCCAGCACCTCTTATAGTCCCTTGCACACCAGGAGTGATCCTTGAACATAGAATCAGAAATAGACCCTGAGCATTTCTGATTGTGGCATCCACAGACACTCAAAAAACAAAAATAAATAAATAAAGTAAGTAAGTAATTAAAATTATAAATAACCAAAGTACCAATCAGAAGACAAAATTTATAAAGAATACAAGACTTACATACAATGGAATTTACTTTTTTTTTTGTTATTGTTGTTGTTTTTGGGCCACACCCAGTAACGCTCAGGGGTTACTCTTGGCTATGTGCTCAGAAATCACTCCTGGCTTGGGGAACCATATGGGACATCTGGGGATATAACCATGGCCCATCCTAGGTTAGTGCATGCAAGGCAAATGCCTTGTGCCCCAGATATACCATTTTTTAAAAAGGTGAAGTCTATCATTTGTAACATCCTGGATAAGCCTCAAGGGTATTATGCTTAAAGAAGTTAAAGAAGATGTAAAAAGACAAATCATACCAGCATTTTTGGATCCAAATGATATAAAACTAGAAGTCAACCAAAAGAAAAAAAGAAAAAGAAAACACATATTTGTAAAGCAAAAAAAAAAAGAGAAAGAAAACACAAATTTGTAGAGCAAAAGCCAATATGCTACTGAACTACTATAGGGTCAGTGAGGAAATCAATGATGAATTTAAAAATAATCTCAACTTGACTATAAAAGAAGATATAGCTTATCAGAACCTATAGGTTGTAGCAAAAGTATATATAATACTCAATGGGAGTTAATAGCAATATAGGTTTTACCTCAATAAGAAGAAACACAAGTTTAAAAAAATAAACGAAGCTTACACCTAAAGAAATTAGAAAAAAAAGTTAAGATGGAAGGAAATTTAAAATTTAAGAGAAATTGATAAAATAAAGATAAAGTTTCAAATGAGCAATGAAATTAATGGATAATTCTTTGAAATGTTAAAACATATAGATAGACCATTTTTTTAGATAAACCTCTAGCCAGATTTACAAAAATAAGAGAGAGAAAACACAAAGAGAAAAGTAAAAGAGAAGTTACGCACATACCAGATAATAAACAGACATAAAAAGGATCATAAGAAGTTATTATAAAGAACCAGAAAGATAGTAAGCCACTAGTCTTGCATTCAAAAGACTCGGTTTTTATTCCCAGCATTGTGTATGTGTATATATGTGCATATATGTAAATATTTCATTCTTTTACATAAATCAATATGTATGTTAAAATGACTAGAATGAATTTGTTGATATATTAACCTATTCCTTTTCTTTAGATCAATGACAGCATTCAGAGGAGAGAGCAAAATAATAAAATTATTTGCAAAACACATAAAGGTAAGGGGCTTATTCCCAATGGGGAAAATAGGTGATCCTTACAGGCCACTTGGGACCTTTTTTCATTCGACCCCTTCTCTTTAGTTCCTTAGCAAGAAATTATTGTATGGGTGTCTGTGCCTGTTTTCCAGTACTTAACAACCATTCTAGTCATCTTTACATTCCAGCCTCAGTTTATCCATTTAGTGCCACAGAGTTCATAATTCCTTTATGCTCTAAGATACTGTACAAAAGCTAAATTGGTTTTTTGGGTTTGGGGGGTTTGTTTTGTTTTGTTGCTTGTTTTTACCTACACCCAGTAGTTCTGAGATGATTACTCAAGAACCTCTCCTGGCATGCTCAGGAGACCATATGGGATGCCAGGGATTGAACCAGGGTCGGTTGTGTGCAAGGCAAGCATCCTACCCACTGTACTGTTCTCTGGCCCCAGAAGCTAAGTTTGACCTTGTAGTCTTTAAAGATTCACTGATATATGACTGTACTTTTCATGACTTTTCTTTTTGCCCTTTTGTTTTGGAACAGGTTCAGGAGCAAGTCAAATTGCTAGAGAAGCATGTCATGCACCTGGGTGTAGGAACTCCAGGAAGAATTAAAGAACTCGTTAAACAAGGTAAGAAAAAAAGGCAATGTCATGCCTCCCCAGAACTTGAAGTTTGCCTTAAACCTCTGTGAGTTTGGGAACCCATGTTTATGAGACAGTGAAACCAAACCTCTGTGTTAATGCAAGAGAGAGAGAAGAAAGAAGAGGGAGGGAGGGAGGGAGGGAGGGAGGGAGGGAGGGAGGGAGGGAAGGAGGGAGGGAGGGAGGGAGGGAGGGAAGGAGGGAGGGAGGGAGGAAGAAGGAAGGAAGGAAGGAAGGAAGGAAGGAAGGAAGGAAGGAAGGAAGGAAGGAAGGAAGGAAGGAAGGAAGGAAGGAAGGAAGGAAGGAAGGAAGGAGGAAGGAAGGAAGGAAGGAAGGAAGGAAGGAAGGAAGGAAGGAAGGAAGGAAGGAAGGAAGGAAGGAAGGAAGGAAGGAAGGAAGGAAGGAAGGAAGGAACATTTAGTCCTAAAAACCAGACTGTATGTATGTATGCAGTAGGGACTGATAAGGGCTATTGCAAACTGCAGTATGTAATCTCATTTAAATATACTCCAATTCCGATTGCTTTAATCAGGTTAGTGGATCCAAACTCTATGTCCTTTCACCAGTTTTCAGTTTCTGGTGCTTGTATTTCTTGAAGTGTAGAATTTGTTGTTCTTGCTTAAGATTCTTGGTTTCTCAAGACTTGCATTTCAATGTAGGCAAAAATGCAGTTTCTGTTGATGAGATAGATATTATAGGATATTTCTCCTATAGTGCTTTATCCAGGAATTATCCCAGATAACTACCTTTTTTTTAATCAGTTAAATTTATGAAAATTAATATGATTACCTGTTTTGCCTACCAGAGTGATTGAAGATTTCAACATTCATTTCCAGATTCCATCTTTTTTTTTTTTCTTTTTTTTTTTTGGTTTTTGGGTCACACCCGGCAGCAATCAGGGGTTTACTCCTGACTCTACAATCCGAAATCGTTCCTGACAGGCTTGGGAGACCATATGGGATGCCAGGATTCAAACCACCATCCTTCTGCATGCAAGGCAAACGCCCTACCTCCATGATATCTCTCCGGCCCCTCCAGATTCTTTCTTAAATATGATAAAGGAATGTTGTTTTATAAATACCCAGAGCTATTTCTGGGTTTTATAATTTTAGCTCTTCTATAACTTCTTTTTTTTGTTTTTTTTTTTTTTGTTTTTTTTTTTTTTTTTTTTTTTTTTTTTTTGGGTCACACCCTGTGACGCTCAGGGGTTACTCCTGGCTATGCGCTCAGAAGTTGCTCCTGGCTTCTTGGGAGACCATATGGGACACCGGGGGATCGAACCGAGGTCCGTCCTAGGCTAGCGCAGGCAAGGCAGGCACCTTACCTCCAGCGCCACCGCCCGGCCCCAGCTCTTCTATAACTTCTAAACTGTTCACTATTCTGTGTTTTTATAAACTTTATGAAGATAATTTACTCTTCTGATAGTCAGATATTCCTTATGGGGTAAAGACTCTAGAATCAAGGTCCATTCTGAGAGAACTTCAAAGGCAACTTCTTTGTCTTAACCTGACACCTTTAGCTATATCCGTATTGTAGCAAAAGACAGCATTTCATCTTTCTTTATAGTAGAGTATATGTCATTTTTCTGCTCATCTACTGTTGGACATTTGGGTTGCTTGCATATCTTGGCTAGTGTGAATGTGCTGCAATGAATATAGGTATGCATAGATATTTTCCTGTTCATAGTTTTGTGTTTTTGTGTTTGATACCAACAAGTAGAATCTCTGAGTCATATGGCAGATCTATTTTTAATTTTTGAGAAGTCTCTATTCTGTCCTCTGTAGTGAATGAATGGAGGATTCTCCCAGCAATAGTGGATGAGATTTCCATTTTTACCACATCCTTGCCAACACTGGTTGTTTTCAGCCTTGTGCTATGTGCCATTCTCACATAGTGTGAGATGATGTAATTTTTGTCTTAACTTTCATTAGCCTGATAATAAGTGATAATGAACTCTTTTCCTTTGTGGACTATCCTGAATTTCTTTTGCTATATAAGATTTTTTAGATATTAGTCCCAGTTGTTATTTTTTGTTTGTTTTTTGTTGTTTTGTTTTTTTTGCTAATGGATTCAAATCATCGAAGGCACTTCAGGTTCAGATCCCACAGTGTGGCACCTATATTTTCCCCTATGTATTTTATGAATTTGGGTGTAATCTTATTGATTCATTTTGGGACAGCAGGACACTGTCCATTTTGAGTACCTTCAACTCCCAATCTCTTTCTTGAGTTCTGTTCAGTGATAGAAGAGAAGGTTGCTTAGGTGACTTTCAGTAGATCGTGCATATTGGAAATCAAACTCAGGCTTCTATATAAAGCATTCACTCTACCCAATGTGTTCTTGCCCCATAGTTCGTCGTTTATAGTGACATATGTCACTATATATATATATATACATATATATACACATATATATAAAAGATCCTACATATAAGTAATAGGTGACAATTGTTTGACATTTCACTTAGCATTATGCCCTCAAGAGAAATCCATATATGTCATATATGGTAGGGTTGCCCTTTTTTTAAATAGGTGGTTAATATACTTCTAAGTGTATGCTTGGGTTTGGGTGTGTGTTATATTTTCTTTACCTATTCATTCACAGAGAGACATGTAGGTTATTCAGTGTGTTGGGTACTATGAACAATGCTGAAGTCAATATAAGGTACACTTAACTTTTCATGATGGTAATTTTTATTTCTGTTCAGAGTAGTGGAATTATTGGATCATACGGCAGTGCTATTTTTTCTTTTCTATTTAATTTTAGAAATCTACAACTTTTTCCGTGGTGGTTATACCAGTTTCCATTCCCACCAACAAACAGTGCATGGGTGTTTCCTTTTCTCCATTCTCAACAACAGTTCTTTCTTGCCTTTTTTATAATAACCTTAAGAAATCTCTTTGTGGTTTTGATTTGCATGTCACTGAAGGGTTATTCACATTGATCACTATTTTAAATATCTATTTTAGAAAAAATATCTGACAAAGAGTATAGGGGTTCAGACTCTTGCCTTGCATCCTGCTAACAGTGGTTAAAACCCCTGGCACTGCATTTGTTTCCCCAAGCACAATCAGTAGTCACTCTTGAGCACATAGCCCCTGAGCAGAAAGAAAAAGAAGGAAAGAGAAGCTGGAGTCATAGCACCACAGGTAGGGCGTTTGCCTTGCATGCAGCCAGCCAGAGTTTGACCCCCCATCACCTCCAGGAGTTAACTCCAGAGCACCACTGGGTATGGGTAACCCAAAAAATAAAACAAAAAGGAAAGAAAACAAATAAAAAATGTTCAGTTCCTCAGCTCTTTTTTTTTAAACCAATTTGATTTTTTTGTTTATTTGCTGCTGACCTTTGTGAATTCTTTTCCTTATATTTTGGATACTAATGCTCAATCGTAATTGTGTTTAGCAGTTTTCTTATGGCAGGATACTTGTGTTGTCTCCAATAGTTTGCTACTATAGACAATATTACTGCGCTTGCTTTTACAAGTAACTATTTAAATTACTAATGTTTTTTTTTTATGGCTGAAAGTAAAATTATTTTATCAATACTCGTTTTAAAGCTCCTATTATATAAGGCCCAGTTTCTTCTAAAGGACTGTATCTATATGCTCTTTCACCAACTACCCTTCTTAAGGGAAGACTATGGACGCACTGGCTTTCTTACTTTAATCCATTTTAATTTTACATAAGAGACTTTGTAATTACAGGCAGCATGAAAATTTTTCTTTGGGTCCCAGAGGAAAATATTAAATCACAGAGTAAAGTGGAAGGGAAGTGCTTCAGGGTTAAACATTTGTTTCCATGGGTAATGTGTAACATCTTGGGTAAGTGGGCAGAGCACAGGGAACTGGGAACATTAACTTTAAGTGTTCAAGTCTGAAGTCCTGAAAGACAGACTGTCTTGGAGGTGCTGCCTCACATTCCATCATGGTCTGTAAATAGTCACGAGTCAATAACTGTCTCTCGATATGCAGGAAAGCAACAGGAATAAAATCCAGAAGTGGTTTACCAGTCTCCGAAAGATGAGCCTCTTCATCTCAACTTCCTTTTCTTCCTATAATTAGCCTTTAGCCCTGTCCTTGTCCTCGGCCCACTCACCTTGTCAAAGCCATGCGGATGCCTTTGTATTCGATTTTTCTGAAGAACCACTCCCCCCCACCCCAACTGAAGAGCATCTTTATAATTCCCTGCCAGGATAGAAATGTCTCCCTCTTGCCTTTGAGATGCAGGCTTCCAGAGGGATTCTTTCCTTGAACATGAGCACATGGTGAGCTGAGCAGAGCAACTTCTCTGCTTTCCTCAGCACTGGTGGTAAGATGATTAGAATAGAGGCTGGTGTGGTGGCGCAAGTGGTTGGGTGTTTGCCTTGCACGCGCTAACCTAAGACGGACCGAGGTTCGATCCCCCAGCGTCCCATATGGTCCCCCAAGCCAGGAGCAATTTCTGAGCACATAGCCAGGAGTAACCCCTGAGCGTCACCGGGTGTGGCCCAAAAAGCAAAAAAATAAAATAATAATAATAAAAGATGATTAGAACAGATCTCTGAGGGAAGCATTTGTTTTCCATCAGGCCAAGGCAGCACTTAATATGCACAGATTAGTTGCTGGAGGAGAAGAGAACAAATGAGACAGAAAAGAACCAAGAAAAGGAAAAAAAAATCATTTAAGAAGCTTATGTCATGAGGTCCTTCCTGCAGCAAGCCTCTCCCTATCTCTTTCAGGTGGCCTTAATTTGAACCCCTTAAAGTTTCTGGTTTTTGACTGGAACTGGAGAGATCAGAAGTTGAGGAGGATGATGGACATTCCCGAGGTATTGTGTAATCATCAATTGCCTTTCATCTTTTTTTTTTCAATTTGAACTTGAGTTCAAACACAGTAATAAAGTCTTTGACATGGGGAGCCAGCACATTCTAGCCTTTGAAATGATTTCTGTCTTTTAACTCTGAAGAAACTACAATTATAGAGGCCATCTTATCCCTTGTGCATAGCTGTATCCTTTCCATGTGTCTCAGGGATTGGTTTTTTTTTTTTTTTTTTTTTTTTTTTTTTTATTAAACAACCCATGGCCTCTGCACCGCTGGCAACCACATCTATACAGTCCTTTTGAGAACTAGGACAATCTGGAGAACTTGGCACATTCTCCTACTCATTTTTTAAGAGACACAATCTTTGCTTTTCATCTTTAGAAAGGCACTTGTAGGTTAGGGGAGGTCACACTCGTCCCTTTCTTTGCCTGCATCTCTGTCCCTCTGAAACACAAACCTACTTGATAGAACTATTTTGGGATTTGTGGGTCAGCACACTTTTGAATGAATCTGTGGGAAAAATATGATTGAATGCCTTTGTAAGCATGTCACTAAATTCATTCATTTTTTTTATGAAAGTGTACTTTGTCGCCATGATGTGAAAAATTTATTTGCCACCCACTTTGATATAATGGGACAATTTTTTTTTCCAGTGTAGACTATTGCTTAGAAATAGCTGTTAGAGAAAAAAAGATTTGTATTTTTGTAAACATGGCCAGGATTCACCCAGCAGGAATGAATCATGACAGAAACTATCAAAGAAACTTGAAGTTGTTCCTCTATATATACTGCATGAATATAGACACCTCAGGAAACAATGTCCCCAGACTGAGAAAGCTTCTTGATGATCCATACACACATGCTTATGCGCGTGCGCACACACACACACACACACACACACACACACACACACTTCTGAATTGTTTCTTTAAAACTTACTTAAGCAATTTGATGTCAAGCTCCTATATCTGTTTATCTCAGCTACAGTGTTAAATCTGAGCAATCCATCACTAGTATTATAATTATTATAATAATAAGAAAATATATCAAAGTAAAATTGTCACAACATTATTTCTACTACATTCATATCATTATCCACAATTCTATATTGAAATATTATGTTTAATTTAGGCAGATTGTGGCTACCTTACCACTTTTCTATATCATTTTAATGTTAGTATATTTTAGATGATTAAAAGGGGTATTTAATGAAGGTCATGTTTTATAGAGTACCTCTTTTTAAACAAATATCTCTGAATTAAATGTGATTCTGAGTATACCAGCCACATAAAAATATCAGGGAGTTCAAATGATTGAATATTCACCAAGAATATATTTACACTCACCAACTTACATTCACCATTTCTTCTTCATTTTAACCATTTTCTTCTTTATTTATTGTTGTGTTTTTGTTTTTTGCTTTTCTCTCATTTAGATAAGAAAAGAAGTTTTTGAACTTCTAGAAATGGGTGTCTTCAATCTGTGCAAGTCTGAATCTTTGAAGCTGGGTCTGTTCTAACTCTGGGCCCTACTGAAAATTCCAGTTTTCCTGGTAATGTTTGTGTCTCATTTAATGGCTCTGGCACATTTAAAACACTCAGTTTAAATCAGCTATTAGTTTACCATGTTAACTATGTCGCCGAGTGACCAATGGTAATGTTTGATGGGCATTCTTTAGAAAAAAATAAATCTGTCCTTTGTCAACTTGTACAATAAAGTATCATCAGCTTGTATATGCTTTTTTGCTGAGTTTTTTGTTTTCACTGTTCAATGGCCTTTGATATTACTGCAAAAGAAAATATGTTGGACAGGCTCCTTCCATCTGTGAACATCCGTTTTATCAGTTATGTGAAGGAAATGATATCTCACTGATTGCTGAGGATTCATTGTTATAATAGTACATGTGGAACATATTTGTAAGCTAAGAACATGGTCCAGTATATGGTATAGTAGTTAAAATAGTAACTGCTCTAACTATATGTGCCATTTATGTTTTAATGTCTAAAAAATAATGCTGGACTGAAAATATAGTACAGCAGAAAAGGTGCTTTACCTGCACTTTTCATATATTTCCTGAATACAAACAGTTGTAATTTCTGAGAGAAGGAAGAAGGAAGGAAGGAAGGAAGGAAGGAAGGAAGGAAGGAAGGAAGGAAGGAAGGAAGGAAGGAAGGAAGGAAGGAAGGAAGGAAGGAAGGGAGGGAGGGAGGGAGGGAGGGAGGGAGGGAGGAAGGGAGGAAGGAAGGAAGGAAGGAAGGAAGGAAGGAAGGAAGGAAGGAAGGAAGGAAGGAAGGAAGGAAGGAAGGAAGAGCAGGGAAGGAAGGAAGGAAGAGCAAGGAAGGAAGGAGGGAGGGAGTGAGGAAGGAAGGAAGAGCAGGGAAGGAGGGAGAAAGGAAGGAGGGAGGGAGTGAAGGAAGGAAGGAAGGAAGGAAGGAAGGAAGGAAGGAAGGAAGGAAGGAAGGAAGGAAGGAAGGAAGGAAGGAAGGGAGGGAGGGAGGGAGGGAGGGAGGGAGGGAGGGAGGGAGGGAGGGAGGCACGGAGGGAAGGAGGGAGCGAGGAACTGCTTCATGTCATAGAAGATACAACCAAGTTATGAAACTCCCAGGTATACCAGCCTTGTGGAAAATTCTGGAACCTTCTCAGGAGGAGGTGAGCCAAGTCTCCACTCCTCCCTGTCCTAAACTCAAGCAGTTACACCACACTTCATAGCCTCTAGGATAGAAACTGCCCAGATTCACCCCTTTACAACTAATCATAAGAGACACCAAGTCTGGTGAAAGGATGCGTGTCAAAACATGATATTACTCAAACTCATGAACAACTTTGTAACTGTATAGCTCATAGTGATTCAATTAAACTTTTCATTAATTTAACAAAGAAGGCCCAACTAGCAACAGACACCTCAGTAAATCCTCAGACAATGACTTTAATCATACTATTGTAATATATAACCATTTTCACAAATTTTCTTTTACTGAACTTTTTTTTTGTTTTTTGTTTGTTTTTTGGGCCACACCCTGTGACACTCAGGGGTTATTCCTGGCTATGTGCTCAGAAATCACTCCTGGCTTGGGGGACCATATGGGATGCCGGGGATCGAACCAAGATCTGTCCTGGATCAGCCATATCCAAGGCAAAGACCCTACCACTGCGCTACCGCTCCGACCCCAACTGAACTATTTTTTGATAATTCCAGTTGCCATTTTGTTGTAACAAGAAATATAAAATAAATTATTTTGTGCCTGCTAAGGGGCAAGTTCGGATGGAGTGGTAAACTGGGGACAATGTTTGATGGAATGGTGGCGGGATTGGTGGTGGAATATTGAATGCCTGAAACAACTGTATATGGACAACATTGTAAACCACAGTGTTTAAGTAAGGTTAAAAAATAAATTACAGTGCTAGGGGCTGGAGCAATAGCACAGTTTGCCTTGTATGTGACCAATCTGGGTTCGATCCCTGGCATCAAGAACCCCCAAAAAAAATTAGTTTTCATATCACAAAGAACAAAAACAACCAGTGCTGGTATAGATGTGGGGAGAAAAGGACTCTCATTCACTGCTGGTGGGAATGCTGTCTAGTCCAGCCTTTCTGGAAACAATATGGAGATTCCTCAAAAAAACTGGAAATTGAACACCCAGTGATCCAGCTATATCACTCCTAGGGATATACTCTAGGAACACAAAAACACAATACAAAAATACCCTCTGCACCCCTATGTTCATCACAGTGCTTTTTACAATAGCCGGAATCTGGAAGCAAACTAGGTAAGTGCCTGACAACAAATGAGTGGCTAAATAGCTGGTACATCTTACTAAATACTGTGCAGCGATTAGAAGAAATAAAATTTGCTTATACATGGATGGACGTGGAACTTATTTTGCTGAGTGAAGTGAGTCAGCGGGAGAGAGATAAACATAGAATAATCTCACTCATCTGTGGGATATAAGGAAAATAACAGACATTGTGGGGATGATATTCAAAGAAAATAGAGGTGAGGATTAGGAGAACCAATCCATGGAAGGAGGCTTGTCACAAAGAGCGGAGAGTGCAGTTGGAGTAGAAAAGTGATATTGGAACTGATCACTCTGGACAAGAATTAATACTGAAAGGGGATAAAGTGATATTAACAGTAATGCAAATAACAGGGAGGGAGGGAGGGAGAGAGAGAGAGAGAGAAGAGAGAGAGAGAGGAGAGAGAGAGAGGAGAGAGAGAGAGAGAGAGAGAGAGAGAGAGAGAGAGAGAGAGAGAGAGAGAGAGAGAGAGAGAGAGAGAGAGAGAGTGTGTGTGTGTGTGTTCTGGGCCGGGGAGGATGGATGAGAGGGAAGAGGGCATCAGGGAGGGTGAAAGTGAAACTGTTGACATTGGTGTCAAGAAAGGCATATTGGTGAAGGTTGTACACTGTATGACTGTAACTCAATCATGAACAACTTTATCTGTGGTGAAAAAAAAATTCTAGTATGAACAACCTTATAAGCACGGTGTTTAAGTCATTTTTAAAAATTACAGTGCCATAACTGCAAATATCTCATTTGTTTCTAGCATCTTATTTTGAAAGAATTTTTAGATTATTTTTTTAAAAAACGTTGTGGGTCAAAGAGCTAGCTCAACAGGCTTTGCATGCTTTACATGCGGACGACCTGGATTCAGTGACTTGCATTACATGTCCCAGAAGCAACTTCCCAGTATGGAATTGAGAGTAGCCTTTAAGCATCACAGGATGTGGCTCCCCAATACAAATAATAAATAAAGAGGTTTTTTTTTACATTGTAAAAAAATAGTAGAGATGGGGCCGGGAGAGATAGCACAGCGGCGTTTGCCTTGCAAGCAGCGGATCCAGAACCAAAGATGGTTGGTTCGAATCCCGGTGTCCCATATGGTCCCCCGTGCCAGCCAGGAGCTATTTCTGAGCAGACAGCCAGGAGTAACTCCTGAGCACCGCCGGGTGTGACCCAAAAACCAAAAACCAAAACCAAAAACAAAACAAAAAAAGAAATAGTAGAGATATCCCATGTCTGTTTTTCCCAGTCATCCATAATATTATCATCTTATCTGACCACATTCTTTATCACAATTTAAGAAATAAGCTTTGACTGAGATAAAAATGAACAAAAACTGACCTTCTTTAGAACTTACCAGTTTTTCTATTGATCTCCTATTTTTTATACAAGATTCCATATTGCATAGAGATGTCATGTCTCCTTTATTTTGTTGGATCAATGGTAGTTCCTCAATATTTTCTTGCTTTTCATCATCTTGATCTTAGAGAGAACTATCAGTTATTTTATATACTGTGATTCCATTTAGGTTTGTGCATTGTTTTTCATTAATTTGATTGAAGTTTTGCACTTTGGAACTGAAAAACCACAGAGGCAATATATCCTTGTGGCATCATATCAGGATATAAAATATCGGTGTGCCTTACTATGAGAGACATCACCCTTGACCTGTCTAAATTAGTAGTTAACTGACTTCTCCCTTTATTATTATTGCCTATTCCTTTACAGTTAATATACATCTTGGGAAAAATACTTTAGGGTAGGGCTATGTAAATACTGTTTTAGTCCATGTATTTTTCCCACTAATTTGAATTATTCTTTTGTATTTTTTTTTTGGGAGGGGCACACCTGACTGTGCTCAGGGCTTACTACAAATTGTGCTCCATGATCATTTCTGGCTGTGCTTTGGGGGATTGAACTGGGTCGCCCATGTGCCTTACTCCTATACTTACTCTCCAGCTACTTGCCCACTAATTTTAGCAGCATCTATAGTTCTTATGAGCAACATTCTGAGATTTTTTTTCTCAATGCTTCTGGTTAAAATAAAATTTAAAGAATACTTCTGATTATTAAAATGGAATTATTCTTTTTAGAAATAGTTTAATTGAATCATGATATATAGTTACAAAGTTGTTCATGATTGGGTTTTAATCATACAATATACAGCACCCATCCCTTCACCAGGGCACATTTCCTACACCAATGTCTCCATTTTCTCTACATCCTCCCCTCTGTACTCTCCCCTGCCTGTGTCTGTGGCAGACATTTTTGTTCTCTCATGCATGCACTTTTTCTCCCTTTTATCCTTCCTTTTTTTTCCCTTTTGAGCACTGTGGATCACAATATTGTTACCTAAGAGGGACCGTGCATATCACTTTATCTCCTTTCAGCACACAGTTCTTTTTCAGAGTGATCATTTCCAACTATCATATCATAGTCATAGTGGTCCCTTCTCTGCCCTCACTGCACTTTCCCCTCTATTTGTGTCAATCTTGCTACCCCTGACAGTCCTCCTGGCCCTCATCTCTATTATCTTTAGGTATGAATACCATGCTATCTTTTTTTGGGGGGGGGCCACACCCGGCGGTGCTCAGGGGTTACTCCTGGCTGTCTGCTCAGAAATAGCTCCTGGCAGGCATGGGGGACCATATGGGACACCGGGATTTGAACCAACCACCTTTGGTCCTGGATCGGCTGCTTGCAAGGCAAGTGCCACTGTACTATCTCTCCGGGCCCCCATGCTATCTTTTAATTTTTATATCTCACCAATGAGTGCAATCATCCTAGGTCTGTCCATCTCCCCCTGACTCATTTTACTCAGCATAATAATCTCCCAGATATAAGCAAATTTCAGGACTTCGTTTTTCCTAACAGCTGCACAATATTCCATTGTGTAGATGGATTATTATTTTTTTTATCCGCTCATCTGTTCTCAGGCACTTGAGTTGATTAAAACATTCTAGCTGCTGTGAATAGTGCCACAATGAACATAAATGTTCAGAGGGCTTTTCTGAATTATGTTTTTGGGTCCCTACTGTATATTCCTAGAAGTGGTATTGCTGGGTCATATGGAAGCTCAGTTTCTAGTTTTCTGAGGAAAAAGCAGAATAATTCTTAAAAAGCTGTCTTAGTAAGTGGTAGAGCATACATCTCCAAGCCCTTGATAAAACATCTAGCACTGCTGACACTGAGAAAGATCCCTATGTAGAGTAGAGTTTAATTCCCAACAGTGGAACAACAATAACAAAAAGATTGTCTCTCCATTACCCCACACCCCTTTGTCTACTTGTTGATTCAGTTAATTACATTAATGTAAATTCATGGGTAGTTTTTTTGTTTTATAAGGTATGTGGACCAAAGAAGGTTCTATATTTGTGTGATAGAAAATGTCTTCACCCTGATGTGGCTATCTCAGAAACTGTTGAAGTCATTAAAAAAAAGTCACAACAGGGCTGGAGCGGTGGCACTAGAGGTAAGACATCTGCCTTGCAAGTGCTAGCCTACGACAGACCGTGATTTGATCCCTCAGCATTTCATATGGTCCCCCCAAGCCAGGAGCGATTTCTGAGTACATAGCCAGGAGTAACTCTGAGTGTCAAATGGGTGTGACTTTGCTAACAATAACTTTAAATTTATTAAAAAAAAATTACCAGGGGCCAGAGTGTTGACACAAGCGGTAGAGCATTTGCCTTGCATGCGCTGACCTAGGACGGATCGTGGGCATCCCATATGGTCCCCCAAGCCAGGAGCTATTTCTGAGTGCATGGCCAGGAGGAACCCCTGAGCATCACCAGGTGTGCCCCCCCCCAATAAAAGGACTCTTACCAAATTTTGAATTAACTTCACAGCAGTGAATATTTCATTCTATTTATAGCCCAATACTACTGGTTTTGTTTTGTGGGTCAAAAGCACTTATTTTTCACTCATTTAAATAATGTCAAGAATGTAGGTATTTTGTTAACAAATAGTCTTTTGTGTTGGAACACCAAAACAAATTTGAGGAAGCATTATTTTTCACACTTTGAAGATGATGAAACTGCATCTCAGAAAGGACACACCCTAGACAAATAATAGATAACCAAAAGTCAAACCCAACTATCTCATATTTAATTCAGTGCAGAAACCATGAACTATCAACGAAGTTAGGCCTGTCTAAAAACAAGAAAATAGGTCTATTACTGGTATATGAATTTCTATATTTGAATGTTATATATTTTGGGGATTTGGAGCCACATCTGGTAGTGCTCAGGGGTTACTACTGGTTCTGCACTCTTTAATCACTTCTGGTAGGCTCTAGGGACCATATGGGATTCCTGGGCTGGAAGCCGGGTCTGTTCTAGGTCATTCACATGCAAGGCAAATTCCCTACCACTGTTCTATCACTCTGACTCCCTGAATATTATAAATTTTTAAGTGAGTCTGAAAGTCTAGCAAATTATGTTCCAGGAAATCTCTTTCACACACCAGCAACCTCACCAGAGGCCACACACGGGAATTCAATGGAAAGAACAACAGTTTCATTCTTCAGATCCCTGACAAACCCAGAAACTCAGAGGAAAATTAAAAAGCCATGCAGAATGAAAATACATTTATATCATAGCTAATTTATATTTATATATAAATTTAATTTATATTTATATTTATATCATAGCTAATTTAGCTATGTTAGTCTCATCCTTTGAATCCTAAAATCTGAGCTATTCTTGGCCAATAGGAAAGGAAATGAAATGAATCATATATCTTTCCAATATAAGCATTTAATATCACTTGATATGATGGTTAATCTGGAAGAAAATATCAAGCCTGATTTTGTAATGAGACACATTGGTAATTTGAGACATGTATTCTGTGTTCAGAATTCAAACCAATCTACCAAGCCATACTGACATGACAAAACCAGTTAAGTGAGACCATCATAGGTATGTGTGCTTGAGTGGAAACTACACGTATAACCACACATAAATATGATTTTGCACTCATATTTAGTACATGTGGGACCCAGCAGTTAATAAGAAAAGGCAGTGAAATATAGGCAAGTTAATATCTAAAAAATACGTGGAGGCTATTAGTTTCTTAAAAGAAATAAAAGAAAATTGGCCTCTACATTATCAAATATTTCTTGCAATTCTTTAGATGTATCATATAATAAATTTCAATTGTTATAAAAAAGAAATAAAAGGGATTAATCATTCTCTGAAATGTCTAACGATATTATAATACAATCACGGTCACCAAGCTTTCATATTCATATTTAGAACAGTGGTTCTTTTGGGGGGGATAAGGGATTGGATAACACCTAGCAGTGCTCAAAGCTTTCTCCTAGCATGTGCTCCATGTACCTGGGAGTACATGGCAACGCAGGGAAACATATGAAGAGTTTGGGGGTAGAACTGGAATTAGCCACATACAAGGCAAGCACCTTGATTAATATTAATATGACCTGTCTAAAATAGTGGTTTTGACCTAGAAGTTATTTTGATTCCTAAGGGTCATTTGCCAAAGTCACTTGATGTGTTTATCACAATTATGGGCTAGGTTTAGGGGCATGGGGATGAGAATTGATAGTTTAGTGAATGAAGGAAGACTAGGTATATCACTCTTCTACAATTCTATAGGACAGTAATACTAAAGTTTAGTAGCTAATCCTGTTCTTCTGGATATTTTAGTTTTTTAATTGGCATATGAAATTATTCTATAGTCTAATAATATGACATTAGCTTGATTTTCTTATTTTTAGGTTACTAAACATGCAATCCAGGTATAGATATTGCACCTCCTTTCTTTTCTTCTGCCTTTTTTTAAATAATATCTTTATTTGGGGCCAGTGAGGTGGCGCTAGAGGTAAGGTGCCTGCCTTGCTAGCCAAGGAAGGACCACGGTTCGATACCCCGGTGTCCCATATGGTCCCCCCAAGCCAGGGGCAATTTCTGAGTGCTTAGCCAGGAGTAACCCCTGAGCATCAAATGGGTGTGGCCCAAAATAATAATAATATCTTTATTTAAGCACCAAAGAGTACATATGAAGCATATTTGTATACTTGAAGTAGATTTTCTTAGAAGCCATGAAAATATGTAAATATAAAAGTATATATTAAAAAGTTTCATGGCCAAACAGAGAGCATGGAGGTAGGGTGTTTGCCTTGCATGCAGAAGGATGATGGTTCGAATCCCGGCATCCCATATGGTCCTCCGAGCCTGCCAGGGGCGATTTCTGAGCATAGAGCCAGAAGTAACCCCTGAGCACTGCCAGGTGTGACTCAAAAACCATTATATATATAAAGTTTTAAAAAGTACATGTAAACACATACCTGACTATGCCTCAAAAATATTGCACCAGAAATGTTTTCACCTACTTCAGGTGATTATTAATTGTATGTTTTAACTGGGATGCAGTGTTTCCAATAATAATAATTCCAAATAATAATCTGGGAGGAGTTTTGAGCGAGATGAACCTTTAAGCTGAGGGACTTGAGTAAAGCAGACAGCTTTCCATACTAGTCAGTTGAAAGCCAGGCTACAGCCCAATCGAGGATTCTCTCTCCTCCCCCATCCAATAAGAATTTTGCCTCCAACTGAAAAATAGCATCTCTTCCTTAGATGATAGACCTTTCCAGTTCCACAACAGTTTTCGGTAGCCCAAGTCAAACTGGGAAATCAGCTCTGCAGATTTGGGTCTTCCAGCACCTTCTAGATTGTGTAAGCCAAGTCTGAGATCATATGTAGTTCCTAAATGTGGGTATTTTGGTTTTGCTTTATAAAATATCTCTTTGTTTTAACTGTAATGACCTTTTTGGTAGATGTTATTTAAGTGGTCTAAGCATCCTCAGTATTGGTGTGAGGAAGAAAATTGTAAACGTGCCTGATGTTTTGAAGGCAACTGCACATATAATTCAATCTCATAAGATATTACTGCTTTTTAATTCCCAAGCTCAGGTCCACGTTTGTCTCATAAAATAAATAGTTGGTGTGAAAGAGAGGTCCTATCCTCCCTGTCAATTTCTGATACAGACTGATTCCAACAGCAATTTTAGTCACCGCCTCTAAGCCAAATTTAAGTTCCCATGAATGTTCCCATTAGTGTTATGATTTTCCCCCCAGTTTTGAAAAAGGGAAGCATTGGGGCCGGGCGGTGGCGCTGAGGTAAGGTGCCTGCCTTGCCTGCGCTAGCCTAGGATGGACCGTGGTTCGATCCCCCGGCGTCCCATATGGTCCCCCAAGAAGCCAGGAGCAACTTCTGAGCGCATAGCCAGGAGTAACCCCTGAGCGTCACAGGGTGTGGCCCAAAAACCAAAAAAAAAAAAAAAAAGAAAAAGGGAAGCATTAACTGAAGTTGAAATCTGGTATAAGTAGTATTTATCTTATAATATTTTAAACTATGTATCTTTGTCACAGTGATGAACATCTTAAATATGAGCATAGTCCAGAATAACTTAATTTTTAATATTCATTCAAAAGGAATATTATAAATCATATGTTGATTTTTGTTTGTTGGGGGGACCATATCGGGAAGTGCTCAGGGTTACTCCTGGCTCTACACTCAGGAGTCATTCCTGGAGGTGTTCAGGGGACCATATGGGATGTCAAGAATCAAACCTGGGTCAGCTGCTTGCAAGGCAAATGCCCTACCCGCTATGCTATCCCTCCAGCCTCCACATGCTGACTTTTGTTTGTTTGTTTTTATTTTGGGGCCACACCCAACAGCACTCAGGGGTTACCCCTGGCTCTGCTTTCAAAAATCAATCCTGATAGCCTCTGAGGACCATATAGGATGCTGGGGTTCGAACACCAGCTTGTCCTGGGACAGAGGCATGCAAAGCAAACACCCTACCACTGTGCTATCATTCTGGCCCCACATGCTGACTTTTTAAATCCTAACTTTAGTCTAAAAAGAATCTTAGAAAAGAGAAAGTAATTATTACTTCTTAAAGAAAATGTTAGTGGACTTACGATAAATGGAAAAACCTGAGACTAAACCAATAAGGCCTTGCTCCAGTATTGAACATTTAAATTATCTTCCCCTTTCTTTTGCCTCATACGAATTATTCCAAAACAAGTGCTTAAGAAAAGATTAGAGAATGTTTTTAATATACTTTTCCTACAGTCTTTCTTGAGAAGGACAATAAACAGCTGAGATTAGACATCTGTGGTTTTTGATCTCTATTAACTTTTCCCTTCTTTATTATTATAAAGAGCAATTATCATTAATCTGAAAGCATTTTTCCAATTTATCTTATATTCATCTTAATGAACAGGCAGTTTTTTCGAGTTAAGTTTGTTTTGTTATTGTTATTGCTTTTTATATTTTTTTAGCATGACAAAAACCCAAACTTTATTCACATTTTCTTTTTTTTAATATCTTTATTTAAGCACCATGATTACAAACATGATTGTAGCTGGGTTTCAGTCATATTGCTGTTTTTTGATGTTCAACTGTAAGGATTTGGGCAAGTTCTTAAAGATAAGTCTATGACCCCTTGCAGGAAGGTCTTGCTTTGCATTAATACCTATATCCTAGAAATAGCTAGCTGTAACTGTTCCCTGTATTGCCAAGACTTGCTAGGGACTCCTTTTTCTAGGCAAGACATTTAGCTCAAGTAGACTTAGCAGTGGCTAAGTCTGCTTAAATGGCAATTCCAAGAAGTAGAGAGGCTGCAACTACAAAGAGTCACTTTACTTCTTAGCGTAATACTTGCATTTTGTGGTATTACCATTTGTAATATTATTAATGTCTCCAAAGTAAATCTGAGTCACCTACAAGACCACTATGAAGAAGCACCGGTTCAGTTCAATAGACAACACTGCCTTTAAACAACAGCATTTGCCTGCCTTCTGGATATACTACTCTGCCAAGAGAATTCTCTGCTACTTCTTTGCCATAGGAATATTCTGCATCACCATGGGCATTATCCTTTTATCGGCTTCAAATAGCATCACAGAAATAGAGGTTCGTCTCATCTGACATTTTAATGTCATTTATCAAAGTTTCCATCTGGGGGATCAGCACAATTACATTTGAAAACAAACCTGCAAGAGAAAAGGAAATAAGATCTCTTTTTCATCTAGCAGATAGCAGAGCCTGTTAGCTAGATCGTGACAGCCTTGGTGTGGTGGCTTTGTCTTCCCGCCTCCCTCTTAAGGATAGCCTATTTGTTTATTGGGCCTGGAAAACTTAGATGCTTTTTGCATTCACAGAAAAATAAGCAAAAAATTGGTAGAGGTTGGGGAAGGAAAGATGAGGCTAAATGGATGCCAGATTCATATGAATCATCTCTCAGAAACTTCATAGACTCAAAACTATCTTTAAAAGAAGAATTAAAGGAGCTACTTTAAGACAAGATGAATTCTACACAAACCAAACTCCTGCAAAAAGATGGCACAAAATTCTATGACAATATCCCTCACTGTCAGTGGTCTAAATGCACCAATTAAGAGACAGAGTGGCAGGATGGATTAGAAAATTGTATGCTTGGGTTCGGAGAAAGAGCATGGAGGTAGAGCATTTGCCTTGCATGCAGAAGGACGGTAGTTCAAATCCCGGCATCCCATATGGTCTCCTGAGCCTGCCAGGAGTGATTTTTGAGCATAGAGCCAGGAATAACTCCTGAGCACTGCTGGTGTAACCCACTAATATTGAGGGATATTGTCATAGAATTTTGTGTCATCTTTTTTTGTGTGTGTGTGTGTGTGGTTTTTGGGTCACACCCGGCAGTGCTCAGGGGTTATTTCTGGCTCCAGGTTCAGAAATTGCTCCTGGCAGGCACAGGGGACCATATGGGGCACCGGGATTGGAACCGATGACCTCCTGCATGGAAGGCAAATGCCTTACCTCCATGCTATCTCTCTAGCCCCTTGTGTCATCTTTTTGCAGGAGTTTGGTGTGTGTAAAATTCATCTTGTCTTAAAGTAGCTCCTTTAATTGCTACAACTGTGAAATTGTTTATTTTTCCTTTGTATATGAATAAAACTCTGGCTAGGTGACGAATTCTTGGTGAGGCATTTATATCTTTGAGTTCACACACACACACACACACACACACACACACACACACACACACACACACACACACAATCCCTCAATTGTCTTCAAGTCTAAAGGGTTTCATTTGGCAAAACTGTGGTAAATCTTTGATCTTTGATCTTGCTGTTTTCTGTATTCTATCTCATCTATGGTTTTCGGCATTCTGATTAAGATATGTCTTGGAATAATTTTATTTGGATTTCTTTTAGTTGGAACACTTCAGGCTTCCTGGATTTAAGTGCATGTATTTCAGGTCCTCTGGGACCTCAATTATTTTTTTGTTGTTCCTCTTAAATACAACCCAAAGTTCACATTCCAATTGTTTGTTTATTTATTTATTTTTGACCCGTATGGTATTGAAGGTAAAAAGTGTAAATGCGGGGAAATAATGGTTGGGACTGAGACAGTAAAGGACTAGAAATGAGCATTGTAGGACAGTGTCAAGGGCACAATACAAGATGGATATTATGCATCTGTAAAAGATATGATAGAATACTATCAATATATATTGTACTAGCTAGCACCCCTGCGCATTTTTCTTTTTCTTTCTTTCTTTCTTTTTTTTTTTTGTTTGTTTTGTCTTTTTTTTTACCTCAATTGTTTGTTGATTTTAAGGCTTTTTTTTTTTTTTGCATCTAATATTCTCTGGAGGTTTTCTGCACCTCATTTTGGAGCTCACTCACTGATTGTTCTCAGCAGCTGTTACTCATCTGGTGAGGACTTCCAGTGAGTATTTTATTTTGCCTACCAGGTTTTTCAATTCTGTCATTTCTGTTTATAGTTTTCTCATTTCTGCCTCCACATCCTCTTGTGGTTTATTAGTAGTCTGTTCCATTGTTTCCTTGAACTCATTAAACATCATAAGCATTTTCATTCTGAGTTCCTTCTAAGAGAGGTCATATAGTCTTATTATTGATTGAATCATCAAGATTATGATCTCCCATTTACTATTCATAGTGGGTATCTGTGCTGCTTTCCCATGATATCTTTTACAGTTTGGTGGTGTACCTCTTTCACTTTATTGTAAACAAGTCTTAATATGCTGCCAAGGAGATCTCTGGGGAGCTCTAATGAGGGGCAAAGATTATATTGTGGTTGCTAAAAGGCTGTTTGGGGGAACAGTGTTGACTCCTGACCTTTAGTCAGAGCCAGTTTTTGAGGAGTGTCAATTCCAGGTATAGCAGGCCTCTTTGGTCCTTTCCCCATGGATTGGTTGGAGAGAGTACAGCCTTGGGGTATTCTTAAGTACTCTTTTGGGAAAAGGCACTCCTACATTTTTATTTGTTTTATTTTAGTGAGGTCATAGTTGATGCTGCTGAAGAGTTTATTACTTGCTCTGCACTCAGGAGTCAGTCTTGGTGGGCTCAGGGGACCACATGAGATGCCAGGAATCAAACTTTTTTGACCACATGCAAGGTGCTAACTACTATTTTTTATTTTAAAAGAGTTCAGTCTTTAAACTATTTTAGGTAAATTGACTGATAGGAAACAGACTGTAATAACATTTTAAAATGAGAATTATTTCACATGTCAATCGCGTTGCATTTCAAAAACACTTCCTATGTTTGTAATCTTTAATCTCTAGACACACTAAAAATGTGTTGGCATAAAGTATTTTCCATACAATAAAAGCAATGAAGTGACCTAACCAGAAAGCTAATTGGACTCAGACCTTTAGCCCAGATCTTACGATTTACGGACTAATCCCTCCTAGTAACACTTCTTTCTGATGAAGGTTAAAGGCTTCAGCACAACAGGTTACATAAACATGCAAGTAAAATAATGAGTTCCCAGTCGTGCCACAATGCTGCCAGATTCCAAATGGCAAAACTAAATAAGCCTACTCTTCTGAACGTCTGCAGAAAAACTTATTCTGCACAAAAGGCTGCAATGTATTCATCCTCTCCTGAAAATGTGCTGGGTTCAGAGAGCTTGAAGTCTTGCTCATGAATATATGTCCTCTTGTTAATGATTAACTTCTTAATGATTAATTATTTTCTCTGACAGATTAATTACACAAAAAATTGTGCAAATTGTGCAACTTTTCGGGAAAATGCCAATAATTTCAAGGACGAATGCAGTTGCTCAATTCCCTTTTACCTTCCCCAGGCAATACAGGTAGGTGGAATTTAAGTGCCTTCAACTAGCTATTTAACATTTAGCAGAAAGTTCATGATTCCCCACAAATACTTTTAGATCTAAAAATATAATATATAAACCAGGGTAGAGCAGGGCATTTCAGAATGTATTGAGCACCTACTCAACTCTCCCTTACTTCACACATACCTCTCTATTTTTAGCATAAGTTTTGTTTGTTTGTTTGTTTGTTTGCTTTTTGGTTTTTGGGTCACACCCGGCATTGCCTAGGGGTCGCTCAGGGGTTACTCCTGCCTCTACACTCAGAAATTGCTCCTGGCAGGCTCGGGGGACCATATGGGATGCCGGGATTTGAACCACCCTACTTCTGCATGCAAAGCAAATGCCCTACCTCCATTCTATCTCTCTAGCCCCGAGCATAATTCTTTTTGTTTGTTTGTTTTTATGTTTTTGGGCCACTCCTGGCCCTGTGCTCAGAAATCGCTACTGGCAGGCACCGGGACTATATTGGATGCCGGGATTCGAAACACTGTTCGCCCTGGCTCGACTGTATGCAAGGCAAATGCCCTACTGCTGTGCTATCTCTCCAGGCCCTTCAGCGTAATTCTTAATATCAAATATAATTTATTCCAAGTAACAGTATAATGAGATGGTAATGGTCATTGACTCTAACCACTCATTTTGTAGTGAGAAAATTACTGGGGTGTAAGTTAAATAACTAGTTCAGGGCCATGAAGTTGTGTCAGAAGTCATACACGTGATGGGAATCTCCTTGGGTCCTTCCCCCCATTCCTTCTATATGTGTAATAATAATTCTAATAATTATTCCTAATACCAATTCCTAATTCTCATAATTCCTAATCCTAATAGTAATTCCTAATCCTCAAGGAAATGCTTGGCGTAGGCTGTAAGGCACTGTTAGAAATGTTAATGATACAGTAAGAGAAATTTTTATTCTTGGGCTGATTAAAATCCCATATTACTGGACAATATGCATCCTGGGACCAATAACAAAGCTCTAGCCGATGGTTTGATCTATGATCTGTACAACAAACAAGTTCTCTAATGCCAGAGATCTGACTGAGACAATCGCAACAGAACGGGTCTTCGTCTTCTGGAAACATAACAAAAGACTATATCTCTGGCTCCATCCTAAGAGCAGTGCAATGACCATGACCAACTAAAGAAGACGAATTAAAACGACACAGAAGGAACAGAACTCCTAGAACCACAAAGAAAGGCTTCATCATAAGCTCCACTCCTTGACCTGTGCAGCTACCAAGATCTCTAGATACAGAGGTCTGATTTTATCGCCCATGACGAAGCAGAAGTCTTCCATACACCACAAAAGAACCAAGGCGAGAGTAAATGGACAAGGAGCCTACAGTCAATCCCATGACACTATACTTCAAGGGTGGAGAGACCCTGTATGTCCTAGGCCAAGGGAATTCCCTCTCTAATGCCCCCAATTTTTACTATGCCTATGCAGGAAAAAAAACAGGGGGAGGGTCACAAAATAGTTTTTTTCTATCTATTTATCTACTTTTATTTTATTTATTTATTTATTTTGGTTTTGGGGTCACACCTGGCAGCACTCGGGGGTTACTTCTGGCTCTACGTTCAGAAATCACTCCTGGTAGGCTCAGAGAGGACCATGTAGGATGCCAGGATTCAAGCCACCGTCCTTCTGCATGCAAAGCAAATGCCTTACCTCTATCCTATCTCTCCGGCCTCCATTTATCTTTTATTTTTATCTTTTTTGACTTCTGTGTTTTGGTGTAGATATTGAAGTTGATGTCCCCAATCTTATTTTATGTTATTTCATCTTTCTTTCTCTTTGTTCTCTGGCATGGTTTTATTCCAGGACCGAGACTATTAAGGGGTGCTTGCCTTTAGTGCTGTAGTGCTCACTGGATATTTTATTTGATATTTCTTTTTGTGTTGTGTGGCATTTCAATTCCTTATTTCCTGTCCTCTCTCAAATGAGGATAAGAGCCTCTAGAAAGACTACAACTATTTTTGGCTTATTTGATTTTTTTTTTTTTTTGGTTTTTTGGGCACACCCATTTGATGGTCAGGGGTTACACCTGGCTAAGCACTCAGAAATTGCCCCTGGCTTGGGGGGACCATATGGGACGCCGGGGGATCGAACCACAGTCCTTCCTTGGCTAGTGCTTGCAAGGCAGACACCTTACCTCTAACGCCACCTCGCCGGTCCCGGCTTATTTGATTTTTACTCCACTTTATTGCTTTTTCTTTCTTCAAACAAAACCACATAACTTGAACTATCTAGTTTTGCCTCTCAAAGAGAGGGGGAAGTAAGGGAGGGTACCAGGACCAACCAGAAATATGATCACTAAGTAGTAAGCTAGACACAGAGGGGACCACTTATTCTAGAAGCCTGGGGGATGAGGGTGGGGGATATGGGATGCAGAATGGGAACAGGGGTGGAGGGAGGACAAATTTGGTTATGGGAATTCCCCTGATTCAATGTTAATATGTACTTAAAATACTACTGTGAAAGATATGTAAGTCAATATTGTCAAAATAAAAATTATTTTAAAAAATCCCATATTAGGGCCAGGGAGATAGCAGAGTAGGGACACTTGCTTTGCAGACAACTGCCCTGAGTTTGATTCCTGGCATCCTCTATGGTCCTTTGAGCACTATCAGGAATGATTCTTGAGTGCAAAGCCAAGAGTAACTCCTGAGAATTCCTAGGTGTGGCCCCAAAATAAATAAATCTATTCTTATGTTATTCCAAGTCCTCTGAGAAGCCAAGGCAGTATTAATTACACTGTATTAGTGGACAGTGATTAGGTGGGCGAGTGCTCCGTGTCAGATAAAGTGGAGACAAGCAGAGAGGCCTGGCCTTGGTGCAAAGCCAATGATGGTTCCAGAACACAGCTGCTAGGCCACACCTCATGACCTCAGGCCACGTCTGAAGTCAAGCTGAAGGCCTCTCAGGGCCTCCAAAATCTTGCCAATTGATTTATTTTAACACCGGCCTCGACCCTCTTTGGACTCCATGCTTCTTCCCCATCAGGAAAGGCCCTGCTTCCACTCATTCCTTCCCCTTCATATATGAATGTATATACAAGTCTCCTCCTAAATTTCTCACAGGACATTCCACCCCAAGGCCATGCTTCCATTTTATTTATTTATTTTTTTTCAGTTTTATAATTTTTTATTATGAATTATGAGAACAAAAGATGCAAAGAAAGAGGATAAGGTAAAGTTACAGTGGAAGGACAATCACTCATAACATAATTATCAGAAGAAGTCCCCTTGCTGATATCTTAACTTTGAACTTTCACCAAAGAAAGCTAAGATAAATAAAACAGAATCCATGTGCAATTACTTTGTCCCTCAAGTCCCCAGATTGTAGCACATTATAATATTTCTTAACAGCACACAAGGCAATCTAAAGCCATCAAACTTACGTAACTCCTTAAACATTAGAGGCATAGTATTTTTTACATTTCCATGTACATGCATATTAGCTTAAGTTAACCTCAAATTTTAAGTGGGTGTGTTTTAAGGATTAGAGTCAAAGGAGCACAGTAAAAACGGTGTTAGAGTGGCAATTGTTGTTTGCATAGGCCCACCAAAATATGAGAGGCATGGAAAGGAATAGCCTTGGCCTAAATACAAAGAGATCCTACCCCTGAAGTTTCCTGGCATAAGACCAGCTCTAGGCCTCAGGAAAGTTATCGTTCGCTCCAAGACATTGTCCGTAGCGCCAACACACTTATCACACAGTCTCTGTTGTCGGTCTCATGTTTCTGTATTAAAGATTCTGGAATCTGCATGTCCTATATTGAAGTCATGATGTGGAGTGCCTTCTCATTTCACCTCACCATGAAAGGGGAATGCAGGAAGCCCTGTCCTGTAAGCAGGTTGTTGTTGTTGTTGTTGTTGTTAAGTCTTCTCAGTGTTAAGGGAAGTCTCTTTTGAGCAGGACGATGTCTGAGCAGTGGTAGGGTCTTCCGTGGTAGAGGATTGCTTCCAGGTGATGTTATAGACAAACCTCACCATAAAGGGGCAATACAGCAAGCCCTGTCCAGTAAGCAGGTCATTGTTCTTGTTGTCTTCTCAGTGTTAAGGGATGTCTCTTTTGAGTAGATCGATGTCAGAGCAGCTGTAGGGTCGTCCCTGGTACAGGAATGCCTCCGGGTGATGTTATATACAACCTTGGATGTTTTGTAAATGTCTTCTGTAGATCAAGGGGTAAATGGAGAATGCCCATTCTTCTGAGGCCTGTGCCAGGTCTTTATGTCAATGTTCAGGGTGTAAGGTCTCATTGCACTACAAGATTTGTGTGTTCCCATTTCTATTAGATAAAAACTTATTGGTATGTATCGTATTTTCCATGTTAGTGTGCCTACGCAAACAAGTAATAAAGCCACGTGGTGCTATCAGATATATGGGGGCATAAGAACATTTCCAACAAGACCCATGACTTGGTTCAAACATAAGTATTAAACTGAGGGATTCTTTCACACCAAATTCCATATTGAGCAGTTCACAAAGAGAAGATAAAAAACATGGGGGGGGGATCATCACTGTATAAGAAAGTATTTAGCAAAAGTTATAGCCGTCAAAGAAAACACCCATAAAATGTTGAAAAGATATGCGTCATTTTTATGCCTTTTAAAATAGTTGGGTGGGTGTTAACTCTAGGGCACCACTTTGGTCTGTGAATTAGGACTCAACAATACTTAAGTTAGAAAGGGTAAAAAAGGAGTAATGATGATAGGAGATAAAGAAGTTAAAGAGAAATATGAACTTATGAAGGGGTATGCAAAAGGGCAGAGTACAAAATGGACATTCTGCATACATAAAAACATAATTCAATGATTTGTGAGAGTACTATTAATGTTTCTTGTGAGAGTACTATTAATGTTTCTTGTGAGAGTACTATTCATGTTTCTTGTGAGAGTACTATTAATGTTTCTTGTGAGAGTACTATTAATGTTTCTTGTGAGAATACTATTAATGTTTCTTGTGAGAGTACTATTAATGTTTCTTGTGAGAGTACTATTAATGTTTCTTGTGAGAGTACTATTCATGTTTCTTGTGAGAGTACTATTAATGTTTCTTGTGAGAGTACTATTCATGTTTCTTGTGAGAGTACTATTAATGTTTCTTGTGAGAGTACTATTCATGTTTCTTGTGAGAGTACTATTAATGTTTCTTGTGAGAGTACTATTAATGTTTCTTGTGAGAGTACTATTAATGTTTCTTGTGAGAGTACTATTCATGTTTCTTGTGAGAGTACTATTCATGTTTCTTGTGAGAGTACTATTAATGTTTCTTGTGAGAGTACTATTCATGTTTCTTGTGAGAGTACTATTCATGTTTCTTGTGAGAGTACTATTCATGTTTCTTGTGAGAGTACTATTAATGTTTCTTGTGAGAGTACTATTCATGTTTCTTGTGAGAGTACTATTAATGTTTCTTGTGAGAGTACTATTAATGTTTCTTGTGAGAGTACTATTAATGTTTGTGAGAGTACTATTAATGTTTCTTGTGAGAGTACTATTAATGTTTCTTGTGAGAGTACTATTAATGTTTCTTGTGAGAGTACTATTAATGTTTCTTGTGAGAGTACTATTAATGTTTCTTGTGAGAGTACTATTCATGTTTCTTGTGAGAGTACTATTAATGTTTCTTGTGAGAGTACTATTCATGTTTCTTGTGAGAGTACTATTCATGTTTCTTGTGAGAGTACTATTCATGTTTCTTGTGAGAGTACTATTCATGTTTCTTGTGAGAGTACTATTAATGTTTCTTGTGAGAGTACTATTAATGTTTCTTGTGAGAGTACTATTCATGTTTCTTGTGAGAGTACTATTAATGTTTCTTGTGAGAGTACTATTAATGTTTCTTGTGAGAGTACTATTAATGTTTCTTGTGAGAGTACTATTAATGTTTCTTGTGAGAGTACTATTAATGTTTCTTGTGAGAGTACTATTAATGTTTCTTGTGAGAGTACTATTCATGTTTCTTGTGAGAGTACTATTAATGTTTCTTGTGAGAGTACTATTCATGTTTCTTGTGAGAGTACTATTCATGTTTCTTGTGAGAGTACTATTCATGTTTCTTGTGAGAGTACTATTCATGTTTCTTGTGAGAGTACTATTCATGTTTCTTGTGAGAGTACTATTCATGTTTCTTGTGAGAGTACTATTCATGTTTCTTGTGAGAGTACTATTAATGTTTCTTGTGAGAGTACTATTCATGTTTCTTGTGAGAGTACTATTCATGTTTCTTGTGAGAGTACTATTCATGTTTCTTGTGAGAGTACTATTCATGTTTCTTGTGAGAGTACTATTCATGTTTCTTGTGAGAGTACTATTCATGTTTCTTGTGAGAGTACTATTAATGTTTCTTGTGAGAGTACTATTCATGTTTCTTGTGAGAGTACTATTAATGTTTCTTGTGAGAGTACTATTAATGTTTCTTGTGAGAGTACTATTAATGTTTCTTGTGAGAGTACTATTAATGTTTCTTGTGAGAGTACTATTCATGTTTCTTGTGAGAGTACTATTCATGTTTCTTGTGAGAGTACTATTAATGTTTCTTGTGAGAGTACTATTCATGTTTCTTGTGAGAGTACTATTAATGTTTCTTGTGAGAGTACTATTCATGTTTCTTGTGAGAGTACTATTAATGTTTGTGAGAGTACTATTCATGTTTCTTGTGAGAGTACTATTCATGTTTCTTGTGAGAGTACTATTCATGTTTCTTGTGAGAGTACTATTCATGTTTCTTGTGAGAGTACTATTAATGTTTCTTGTGAGAGTACTATTAATGTTTCTTGTGAGAGTACTATTAATGTTTCTTGTGAGAGTACTATTAATGTTTCTTGTGAGAGTACTATTAATGTTTCTTGTGAGAGTACTATTAATGTTTCTTGTGAGAGTACTATTAATGTTTCTTGTGAGAGTACTATTAATGTTTCTTGTGAGAGTACTATTAATGTTTCTTGTGAGAGTACTATTAATGTTTCTTGTGAGAGTACTATTTTTTTTTCTTTTTTTTTATCTTTTTTTTTAATTTTTTTTTTATTTAAACACCTTGATTACATACATGATTGTGTTTGGGTTTCAGTCATAAAAGGAACACCACCCATCACCAGTGCAACATTCCCATCACCCAAGTCCCAAATCTCCCTCCTCCCCCCCCCAACCCCCGCCTGTACCCTAAACAGGCTCTACATTTCCCTCATACATTCTCAATATTAGGACAGTTCAAAATGTAGTTATTTCTCTAACTAAACTCATCACTCTTTGTGGTGAGCTTCCTGAGGTGAGCTGGAACTTCCAGCTCTTTTCTCTTTTGTGTCTGAAAATTATTATTACAAGGGTGTCTTTCATTTTTCTTAAAACCCATAGATGAGTGAGACCATTCTGCGTTTTTCTCTCTCTCTCTGACTTATTTCACTCAGCATAATAGATTCCATGTACATCCATGTATAGGAAAATTTCATGACTTCATCTCTCCTGACAGCTGCATAATATTCCATTGTGTATATGTACCACAGTTTCTTTAGCCATTCGTCTGTTGAAGGGCATCTTGGTTGTTTCCAGAGTCTTGCTATGGTAAATAGAGCTGCAATGAATATAGGTGTAAGGAAGGGGTTTTTGTATTGTATTTTTGTGTTCCTAGGGTATATTCCTAGGAGTGGTATAGCTGGATCGTATGGGAGCTCGATTTCCAGTTTTTGGAGGAATCTCCATATCGCTTTCCATAAAGGTTGAACTAGACAGCATTCCCACCAGCAGTGGATAAGAGTTCCTTTCTCTCCACATCCCCGCCAACACTGTTTATTCTCATTCTTTGTGATGTGTGCCATTCTCTGGGGTGTGAGGTGGTATCTCATCGTTGTTTTGATTTGCATCTCCCTGATGATTAGTGATGTGGAACATTTTTTCATGTGTCTTTTGGCCATGCGTATTTCTTCTTTGTCAAAGTGTCTGTTCATTTCTTCTCCCCATTTTTTGATGGGGTTAGATGTTTTTTTCTTGTAAAGTTCTGTCAGTGTCTTGTATATTTTGGAGATTAGCCCCTTATCTGATGGGTATTGGGTGAATAGTTTCTCCCACTCAGTGGGTGGCTTTTGTATCCTGGGCACTATTTCCTTTGAGGTGCAGAAGCTTCTCAGCTTAATATATTCCCATCTGTTAATCTCTGCTTTCAGAGATTAACTTGCTTGGAGAGTGCAGTTTCCTCCTTGAAGATGCCTGTAATGTCCTGGAGTGTTTTGCCTATGTGCTGTTCTATATATCTTATGGTTTGGGGGCTGATATCGAGGTCTTTAATCCATTTGGATTTTACCTTTGTACATGATGTTAGCTGGGGTCTAAGTTTAATTTTTTGCAAGTGGCTATCCAATTGTGCCAACACCACTTGTTGAAGAGGCTTTCCCTGCTCCATTTAGGATTTCCTGCTCCTTTATCAAAAATTAGATGGTTGTATCTCTGGGGAACATTTTCTGAGTATTCAAGCCTATTCCACTGATCTGAGGACCTATCCTTATTCCAATACCATGCTGTTTTGATAATTGTTGCTTTGTAGTACAGTTTAAAGTTGGGAAAAGTAATTCCTCCCATATTCTTTTTCCCAATGATTGCTTTAGCTATTCGAGGTTGTTTATTGTTCCAAATGAATTTCAAAAGTGTCTGATCCACTTCTTTGAAGAATGTCATGGGTATCTTTAGAGGGATGGCATTAAATCTGTATAATGCCTTGGGGAGTATTGACATTTTGATGATGTTAATCCTGCCAATCCATGAGCAGGGTATGTGTTTCCATTTCCATGTGTCCTCTCTTATTTCTTGGAGCAGAGTTTTATAGTTTTCTTTGTATAGGTCCTTCACATATTTAGTCAAGTTGATTCCAAGATATTTGAGTTTGTGTGGTACTATTGTGAATGGGGTTGTTTTCTTTTTTTTTTTTTATGTTTCTTTTTCTTTTTTCCTCTTTATTTGGATATCTTGATTACATAAATGATTGTGATAAGGTTTCAGTCCTATAAAGATCACCCCTCTTCACCAGTGCAACATTCCCGCCACCAAAGTCCCAAATCTCCCTCCATCCCACCCCACCCCCACCTGTATTCCAGACAGGCTTTCCAGTTCCCTCATTCATTCACTTGATTATGGTAGTTCTCAGTGTAGTTATTTCTATAACTGTGCTCACCACTCTTGTGGTGAGCTTCATGGAGTGAGCTGGTATTCCAGCTCTCCTCTAATTGTCTCTGAGGATTGTTACAAAAATGACTTTTATTTTTCTTAAAACCCATAGATGAGTGAGACTATTCTGCGTCTCTCTCTCTCTCCCTCTGACTTATTTCACTGAGCATGATAGATTCCATGTACATCCATGTATAGGAAAATTTCATGACTTCATTTCTCCTGACGGCTGCATAATATTCCATTGTGTATATGTACCACAATTTCTTTAGCCATTCGTCTGTTGAAGGGCATCTTGGTTGTTTCCAGAGCCTGGCTATTGTGAATAGTGCTGCAATAAATATAGGTGTGAGGAAGGGGTTTTTGTATTGTATTCTTGTGCTCCTAGGGTATATCCCTAGGAGTGGAATAGCTGGGTCGAATGGGAGCTCAATTTCCAGTTTTTGAAGAAACCTCCATATCGCTTTCCATAGAGACTGTACTAGACGGCATTCCCACCAGCAGTGGATAAGAGTTCCTTTCTCTCCACATCCCCGCCAGCACTGATTGTTCTCATTCTTTGTGATGTGCGCCAATCTCTGTGGTGTGAGGTGGTATCTCATCGTTGTTTTGATTTGCATCTCTCTGATGATTAGTGACGAGGAGCATTTTTTCATGTGTCTTTTGGCCATTTGTATTTCTTTTTTATCAAAGTGTCTGTTCATTTCTTCTCCCCATTTTTTGATGGGATTAGATGGTTTTTTTTTGTAAAGTTCTGTCAGTGCCCTGTATATTTTGGATATTAGCCCCTAATCTGAAGGATGTTGGGTTTGTTTTCTTAATGTCCATTTCATCCTTATTACTATTGGTATATAGAAAGGCCATTGATTTTTGTGTGTTAATTTTGTAGCCTGCCACCTTGCTATATGAGTCTATTGTTTCTAGAAGCTTTTTGATAGTCTTTAGGGTTTTCTAAGTAGAGTATCATGTCATCTGCAAACAGTGAGAGCTTGACTTCTTCCTTTCCTATCTGGATTCCCTTGATATCCTTTTCTTGCCTAATCGCTATAGCAAGTACTTCCAGTGCTATGTTGAATAGGAGTGGTGAGAGAGGACAGCCTTGTCTTGTGCCAGAATTTAGAGGGAAGGCTTTCAGTTTTTCTCCATTGAGGATAATATTTGCCACTGGCTTGTGGTAGATGGCCTTCACTATATTGAGAAAGGTTCCCTCCATTCCCATCTTGCTGAGAGTTTTGATCAAGAATGGGTGTTGGACCTTATCAAATGCTTTCTCTGCATCTATTGATATGATCATGTGGTTTTTATTTTTCTTGTTATTGATGTTGTGTATTATGTTGATAGATTTACGGATGTTAAACCAGCCTTGCATTCCTGGGATGAAACCTACTTGATCGTAGTGGATGATCTTCTTAACGAGGCATTGAATCCTATTTGCCAGGATTTTGTTGAGGATCTTTGCATCTGCATTCATCAGTGATATTGGTCTGTAATTTTCTTTTTTGGTAGCGTCTCTGTCTGGTTTAGGTATCAAGGTGATGTTGGCTTCATAAAAGCTATTTGGAAGTGTTTCTGTTTGTTCAATTTCATGAAAGAGTCTTGCCAAGATTGGCAGTAGTTCCTCTTGGAAAGTTTGATAGAATTCATTAGTGAATCCATCTGGACCTGGGCTTTTGTTTTTCGGCAGACATTTGATTACTGTTTTAATTTCATCAATGGTGATGGGGGTGTTTAGATATGCTACATCCTCTTCCTTCAACCGTGGAAGATTATAAGAGTCCAAGAATTTATCCATTTCTTCCAGGTTCTCATTTTTAGTGGCGTAGAGTTTTTCAAAGTAGTTTCTGATTACCCTTTGAATCTCTGTCATATCAGTAGTGATCTCTCCTTTTTCATTCCTGATACGAGTTATCAAGTTTCTCTCTCTCTCTTTCTTTGTTAGGTTTGCCAGTGGTCTATCAATCTTGTTTATTTTTTCAAAGAACCAACTTCTGCTTTCGTTGATCTTTCGGATTGTTTTTTGAGTTTCCACTTCGTTGATTTCTGCTCTCAGCTTTGTTATTTCCTTCTGTCTTCCTATTCTTGGGTCCTTTTGTTGAGCATTTTCTAGTTCTATTAGCTGTGTCATTAAGCTACTCAGGTAAGCTCCTTCTTCCTTCCTGATGTGTGCTTGCAAAGCTATAAATTTTCCTCTCAGTACTGCTTTTGCTGTGTCCCATAAGTTCTGAGAGTTTGTGTCTGTATTGTCATTTGTTTCCAGGAACCTTTTTATTTCCTCCTTGATTTCATCTCGGACCCACTGGTTATTGAGCATGAGGCTGTTTAACTTCCAGGTGTTAAAGTGTTTCTTCTGAGTCCCTTTGGAGTTCACAAATAATTTCAGAGCCTTGTGGTCAGCGAAGGTAGTCTGCAAAATTTCTATCCTCTTGATCTTATGGAGGTATGTTTTATGTGCCAGCATGTAGTCTATCCTGGAGAATGTCCCATGTACATTGGAGAAGAATGTGTATCCAGGTTTCTGGGGATGGAGAGTCCTATATATATCCACTAGGCCTCTTTCTTCCATTTCTCTCCTCAGGTCTAGTATATTCTTGTTGGGTTTCAGTCTGGTTGACCTGTCCAGTGTTGACAAAGCCGTGTTAAGGTCCCCCACAATTATTGTGTTGTTGTTGATATTATTTTTCAGATTTGTCAACAGTTGTATTAAATATTTTGCTGGCCCCTCATTCGGTGCATATATGTTTAGGAGAGTGAATTCTTCCTGCTCTACGTACCCCTTGATTAATATAAAATGTCCGTCTTTGTCCCTTACAACCTTCCTGAGTATAAAGTTTGCATTATCTGATATTAGTATGGCCACTCCAGCTTTTTTATGGGTGTTGTTTGCTTGGATAACTTTTCTCCAGCCTTTTATTTTGAGTCTATGTTTGTTCTGACTATTCAGGTGCGTTTCTTGTAGGCAGCAGAAGGTTGGATTGAGTTTTTTTGATCCATTTAGCCACTCTGTGTCTCTTAACTGGTGCATTTAGTCCATTGACGTTGAGAGAAAGAATTGTCCTGGGATTTAACGCCATCTTTATTTCAAAATTTGGTGTGTCTTTTGGGTAGTCTTGTCTTAGATTAGGTCTTTCAGTTTTTCTCTTAAGACTGGTTTTGTGTCTGTGAAGTTTCTGAGCTGTTTTTTGTCTGTGAAACCATGTATTCTTCCATCAAACCGGAAAGTGAGTTTTGCTGGGTATAGTATTCTGGGTGAAGCATTCATTTCATTCAGTCTTGTCACAATATCCCACCACTGCTTTCTGGCATTGAGCGTTTCTGGTGACAGGTCTGCTGTAAATCTCAGGGAAGCTTGCTTGAACGTGATTTCCCCTTTTGATCTTGCTGTTTTCAGAATTCTGTCTCTATCTGTGGGATTTGTCATTGTGACTAGGATGTGTCTTGGGGTGGTTTTTCTGGGGTCTCTTTTGGTTGGTACTCTTCGGGCATGCAGGATTTGATCACATATATTCTTTAGCTCTGGAAGTTTCTCTTTAATGATGTTCTTGACCATTGATTCTTCCTGGAAATTTTCTTCCTGGGTCTCTGGGACTCCAATGATTCTTAAGTTGTTTCTGTTGATCTTATCATAGACTTCTATTTTCGTCTGTTCCCATTCTTTGACTAATTTTTCCATTGTCTGCTCATTTGCTTTAAGTTTTTTGTCCAATCTCTCCTGCTGTATGGAATTGTTATGTATCTCATCTTCCACAGCACCAAGTCTATTCTCAGCTTCTGATACCCTGTCCCAGAGCTTATCCATTTTGTCATTCACTTCGTTTACTGACTTTTTCAGTCCTGTTAGTTGACATGTTATTTCAGTTTGGAGTTTTGTCATTTCTGCCTTCATATTTTCTTGGTTCTTATTAGTGTTCTGTTCAACTCGATCCATGGTTTCTTGGAGTCTGTTGAGCACCTTCCATATTGCTAGTCTAAAGTCCTTATCTGAGAGGTTGATTAGTTGTTCAGTCATTATCTGGTCCTCAGAATTGTCATCTTCATTCTCTATGTCTGATGCTGGCCTGCGTTGTTTCCCCATTGTCACACTTGTATTGTGGGTTTTTCTACGTGTTGTAGTGGTATTCATTGTCTATATGATGTAGGCAGCACACTCCTCTGGCTCCTCCCTTTCTGGATGGGCTGACTTGCCTCTAAGGGAGGGGAGTCCTCCGTGGATGAAGCCTCACACTGGGACAAATCTTAGGCCCGAGCATGCAACAGAGAAGACAGTCCAGAGAGAAATGTTTGCTTCTGTGATATAGCGCCGTTCTTAGTGTGATTTTTCCTTCTTGTTGCAATGGAGTTCTTTCCTTAGAAAGAGTGCACGGCCGCGTAGCAAAGCGGAGCGGCCGTGCTCCTCTGAGCCTCTTTTTGCCCCACTCGCAAGAGTTTCACGCAAGAGGACAGTAGACAGACATAGACAGGTCACACTCACAGTCTTTCACAGCTGAGCCCCACTGGGCCGGTGTACTTTTGCGGATTTTCCCCGCCTGGTGTCACACACAGGGAGCCCGTGAGAGTACTATTAATGTTTCTTGTGAGAGTACTATTAATGTTTCTTGTGAGAGTACTATTCATGTTTCTTGTGAGAGTACTATTCATGTTTCTTGTGAGAGTACTATTCATGTTTCTTGTGAGAGTACTATTCATGTTTCTTGTGAGAGTACTATTCATGTTTCTTGTGAGAGTACTATTCATGTTTCTTGTGAGAGTACTATTCATGTTTCTTGTGAGAGTACTATTCATGTTTCTTGTGAGAGTACTATTCATGTTTCTTGTGAGAGTACTATTCATGTTTCTTGTGAGAGTACTATTCATGTTTCTTGTGAGAGTACTATTCATGTTTCTTGTGAGAGTACTATTCATGTTTCTTGTGAGAGTACTATTCATGTTTCTTGTGAGAGTACTATTCATGTTTCTTGTGAGAGTACTATTCATGTTTCTTGTGAGAGTACTATTCATGTTTCTTGTGAGAGTACTATTCATGTTTCTTGTGAGAGTACTATTCATGTTTCTTGTGAGAGTACTATTCATGTTTCTTGTGAGAGTACTATTCATGTTTCTTGTGAGAGTACTATTCATGTTTCTTGTGAGAGTACTATTCATGTTTCTTGTGAGAGTACTATTCATGTTTCTTGTGAGAGTACTATTCATGTTTCTTGTGAGAGTACTATTCATGTTTCTTGTGAGAGTACTATTCATGTTTCTTGTGAGAGTACTATTCATGTTTCTTGTGAGAGTACTATTCATGTTTCTTGTGAGAGTACTATTCATGTTTCTTGTGAGAGTACTATTCATGTTTCTTGTGAGAGTACTATTCATGTTTCTTGTGAGAGTACTATTCATGTTTCTTGTGAGAGTACTATTCATGTTTCTTGTGAGAGTACTATTCATGTTTCTTGTGAGAGTACTATTCATGTTTCTTGTGAGAGTACTATTCATGTTTCTTGTGAGAGTACTATTCATGTTTCTTGTGAGAGTACTATTCATGTTTCTTGTGAGAGTACTATTCATGTTTCTTGTGAGAGTACTATTCATGTTTCTTGTGAGAGTACTATTCATGTTTCTTGTGAGAGTACTATTCATGTTTCTTGTGAGAGTACTATTCATGTTTCTTGTGAGAGTACTATTCATGTTTCTTGTGAGAGTACTATTCATGTTTCTTGTGAGAGTACTATTCATGTTTCTTGTGAGAGTACTATTCATGTTTCTTGTGAGAGTACTATTAATGTTTCTTGTGAGAGATTTTGAGAATGTACACTGGACAGAGATTACCAGTGCCAGCCAAACCTCCTCCTGCTAGACTCCCAGCTCCCAGGAAGGAGAGATCCTTCAAGAAGCTGGGAGACCAGAGGTTCAGAGCCCCACCCAGACCCTCCCTAAGGAGCCGCATGGATAGTGGGGGAAGGCCTAGGGTACCTTCAAGCTCCACCAAGGGACCCAACTCACCGGCTTGCCCAGGTGTGTGGCCCGGGGAAGCCCTGGAGATCTGGAGCAAGGCGGCAGAGGGGTGCTGGGGTTACCCAAGTCCCGCACCCCCCCTAGGCCTGGCCAAGCAGGCCTCTGGCATGGCGTGGGCTTGCCAAACCTCCTCCTGCTAGACTCCCCCATGCTTCCATTTTAAACTCAGCAGGTCCCAAACAAAATTGCTACTTGTCATTATCTGAAAAAAACCTTTCTTACTTCCGTTTCTCTTAAAGATCTATCCTCAAAGGCTGAGGAATATCATATTATATCAATGGTCCTCAAACAGGAGGCCAGTTCACTATCCCTCAGACTGTTGGAGGGCTGGGCTATATAGTAACAACAAAATCTATGAACAAATTCCTAGGCACACTGCACATATCTTATTTTGAAGTGAAGAAACAAAACGGGAACAAATACAATAAGTGGCCTGAGGGCTAGTTTGAGGACCACTGGAAGGATAGGAACACATGCTTTGCTTACAGAAAACACACACACACACACACACACACACACACACACACACTCACACACACCAGAACAGAACAAAAATCTTTCTATTCTCCCAATTTTCCTACTATTTACCCAGTTCTTTCCCTTTATTAGCAGGAAAAGGCAAAAAAAATGTCTGGATTCTCTATTTCTGATCCCTCTCTCCTTGTCCTCTATAATCCCACTTTAATAAAGTTTTTTTTGGTAGAGCCGAAGAGATAGCACAATGGTGGGGCATTTGCCTTGCATGTGGCTGACCCAGGAAGGACCCAGTTCGATTCTCAGCATCCCATATGGTACCCCAGCCTACCAGGGGCGATTTCTGAGTGCAGAGCCAGGAGTAACTTCTGAGCACCTCTGGGTGTGGTCCAAAAACATTCAATCAATAAAATGTTAAAAAAAAAATAAGGTTTTCATCCCCAGTGAAAACAGAGTATTGGATTCCAGGCACCACATTGTACTCTGAGTACCACTGGGAACAATTCTGGAGAAAAATAAAAGTAAACAACAACAACAACAAATAACATCACCAAGACTCTTCCGTAAGTTTTCTTTGCACCCTTTTTATCCCAACCTGTGTTGTGAGCACTGTTCATTCCTCCTTCATTTTTTTAATGTAAGTTCTGTTTGGCTCTTGCATATCTAGTAGTAAAGCAAAGTAATTGCACTTTTTGTTTGTTTGTTTGTTTGTTTGTTTTTGGACCACAGCCAGCGGCGCTAAGGGGTTACTCCTGGCTCTGCACTCAGAAATTGCACCTGGCAGGGTTGGGGGACCATATGGGATGCCAGGAATCGAACTCAGGTGTGTTCCAGGTAGGGCAGGAGGAGCTTAAAGGTTTCCCTAGGCCTTCCCCATTTCCCACTGGGCTCAAGAGGAGGGGTTGGGGTGGGGACTTTGAACCTCGGCCTTCCAGCTCTTGAAGGGTCTCTTTCCTTCCTGGGAGCCGGGAGGTTCTTTAGGAAGTCCCAGGCAATTTTCTTTACTAAACCTCTCCATTCTGAAACCGAATGGGGGAACTTATAGACAAATATTTGGATATCACTGTGTTTAATCTTTTTGTCATATTTAGAATACCATCCAGAAGCTCTCTTTATTCCTTTATTCCCTCACTCCACCTCCTATTACCCCACATTTAACCACTTTTTAGTACTAATGACTTTTGTTTGGGCCAAGGTGGATTACATATCTCTCAGTAATGTTTAGGAGGGAGTTTGAATCTTCAGCAGGTAACACGGGGATGATATGGCTCCACACAGTAGGCATTTTGCCAAGCTTAGGGGAAGATGCAGCCCCGGCTACCCCCCCCCAGCCTTTTCTCCACTTCCTCCTGGTCCCCAAGGTTACCCCTGGCTGCCTGCTCAGGGTCCCAGCAAGTGGGTTCTGATGATGAACAGTTTAAAGGAGACCCCTGGCTTCCCCTTCCCCGCAGGGGGTGGGGAGGGGACTGGTGAACTTCTGGCTTCCAGCAATTAGGAAGCAAACACCTGGGGGGGGGGAGTTGGAAGCTTCAGCAGGCAATACAGGGATGATATGGCTCCATGCGTTCTTCACTTGATAAGAAGCCAATATAAATGTAATTCTTGGGAAAGGGGTTAATAGGGTGTAGGGGGATCACATACAGCTATGCTCAGAACTTCTGTACTCAGAGATCACTCCTGGAGGGCTCAGGGGACCATATTGGGTGCTAGGGATCAAACCTAGCTGTGTGCAAGGCACACACCTTACCTGCTGTACTATCTCTTCATCCCTAAATTCTTTTTTTTTTTTTTTTTTTTGCCACATCCAGCAGTGTTCAGGGTTTACTCCTGGCTCTGCACTCAGAAATTGCTCCTGGCTCAGGGGAGCATATGGGATGCGAGGATCAAACCCGTGGTCATCCTGGGTCAGCCGTGTGCAAGGCAAACGCTTTGCCACTGTGCTACCACTCTAGCCCATAGTCCCTGAATTCTGATTATCTGACTTCTTGCTTCCTCTCTAACCGAATCCTTCCATTCTCTTACTTCAGCCCTGCCTCCACCCCCAATCCAATCTCTCCGACTCTTCATTCTCCAAACAACTCAAACATTCTTTTGCCTTGCTCTCCTACCTTGCTTGAGTCAAGTTTTGACTCAATTCCAACTCAAAAATGTTTACACTAAACAGCCATGTCACTTTGCAACCTGCCTATCACTTCACTCCTGCACCCCCGATCCAAGTTTACTTTCTGTCATTTAATTTTTTTCCATAGTACTTAGCAGATTTCATCACATTATATGCATTGTTTATTATATGTATTGTTTATCCTTTGTTGATTCCAGCCAGGCCTGGCAAAGGCAAGTATCTAATCAATGTTTATTGAATGAATACATAAATCTTTGCTTCCTCGGTAATGTACAGCACAGTTTTCTTTGCATGGTAGTTCTCAAAATGTATGCTGAAGGATTAAATAAATAAAGGAAAATTCTGAATTAGATGCCTTTGTATTCTAGGAAGCTTCACATTTATTCTTTTCTTATTTCTCCTTTATTCACCAGTGAAAACATATTGGCATCAGAAATTTTATGAACATTGAGCACTGAATACCAACCATTGAAAGCTCTAGTCATTTTTACATACCAGGTATAAATAGGATAGAAATTCCTGATTTCTGGGGCTGGAGTGACAGCACAGCAGTAGGACGTTTGCCTTGCACATGGGTGACCCGGGACAGACTCAGGTTTGATTCCTGGCTTCCCAGATAGTCCCCCAAGTCTGCCTGAAGTAACGCCTGAGAGCCATAGGGTGAGGCCCCACAACCAAAGTAATAAAATAAATTTTTAAAAAATCTTTTAAAATTACTAATTTCTTCTTGGCTTATAAATGCAATCCACATAGAATCAGTGGGGCAGGTTTTCTATGTTAAACAAATATAGATACACCTTTCCAATTTGAAGACAAAACTCTAGTTTGCTACAGTAGTATCTTTATTTTTACCTTTCTCAACTTGCCCTGCTGCCCCCTCTCACAATTAAAAATTAGTGTATTTGGGGCCGGGCGGTGGCGCTGGAGGTAAGGTGCCTGCCTTGCCTGCGCTGCCTAGGACGGACCGCGGTTCGATCCCCCGGCGTCCCATATGGTCCCCCAAGAAGCCAGGAGCAACTTCTGAGCGCATAGCCAGGAGTAACCCCTGAGCGTCACAGGGTGTGGCCCAAAAACCAAAAAAAAAAAAAAAATTAGTGTATTTTTGTAAGGACTCTGTGTTTGTCTGCTTTAGGTTTGGGGGGCAGTGGGGTGCTTAAGTCAATAGAAATATATTCTCTTACAGTGCTAAAAGTCTTCATTTAAGGTATCATAAGAGGTGATTCATTCTTAGGAGAGTTTAAATTTTGTTTTTGGGACACAGCCAATGGCACTCAGAGGTTCCTCCTGCCTCTGCGCTCAGAAATTATTTCAGACAGGCTCAGAGGATCATATGAGATGCTCGGAATTGAACCCAAGTTGGCTTCATGCAAGGCAAACACACTACCCACTGTGCTATCGCTCCAGCCCCAAACTCAAATATTTTTAAAAAATTATCCAGAAGATAAAACTTGAATCAGGGCCTGGAGAGATAGCACAGCGGCGTTTGCCTTGCAAGCAACCAATCCAGGACCAAAGATGGTTGGTTCGAATCCCGGTGTCCCATATGGTCCCCTGTGCCTGCCAGGAGCTATTTCTGAGCAGACAGCCTGGAGTAACCCCTGAGCACCACCGGGTGTGGCCCAAACCCCCCCCCCAAAAAAAAAACTCCATTTAGACTTTGGTTCCCATTTGTCTGTGTCCTTTGAAATCTGAAAGGCAAATATAGTGTCATGATCTACTAATGATTCCTTTCACGCAAAAATCTGACCAAATTACTGAGGAAAAAAATAGCACACACAACATGCACGTGAGACCATGAATTCACAAAGCACTCTGCCTCTCATAGGTAATCCTGCACATATAGAGGAAACCTAAAAAGAAGAAACTTCATATAGTGTGCCCTGTATCTTGTGCACTCTGAGTAATCCAAAAGAGTTGATGCTCTCAGAGGCTCTATTATGCTGAATTCCTGACAAAAAGCCATGAGCAGGGGCCAGAGCGGTGGCACACCAGTAGGGCATTTGTCTTGCATGCAGCTGACCTAGGATGAACCTCGGTTCCATCTCGGTTCCACCCCCCACCCCCCCCCACATCCCATATGGTCCCCCAAGCCAGGAGCGATTTCTGAGTGCATAGCTCACATCACAGGTTGTGGTCCAAAAAAACCAAAAACAAACAAACAAAAAAGTCATGAGCAGTTGTTCAAGCACTCTATTAATTTTGCTATTTAAATAAGTATACAACTTTATGTAAATTTGATTTTTTTCTGAGATTCCAGATACATGTGACCCATTTTTGGGTGTTGACTTTAGCAAAGTGACTAGCCACTTTGCTGTACTGGTGATGTAAGTATTG